>NW_027555625.1:403459855-404059855 GCF_003287225.1 Phascolarctos cinereus | reverse complement strand
GCTGTTGTTTGTTTGTTTGTTTTTGTAAACTGGAAGGGACCTTAGATATTGTGTGTGTTTGTGTTCATTCAATCATAGTTCTGGAGCTAGAAGGGATCTTAGAGGCCAGCTGTCTAAACCCTTCACTTTGCAGATGAAAGTGACCTATCCAGGGCCAAAAAACTAATTGGTGTCAGAGGTGAGATTTGGACCTAAGTCTTCCTGATTCCAAGTGCAGCGTTCTGTCCACTAGGCTTCTGGAAGATCATAAGGCTCTCGAGGGTGGGACTGTGTCTTCTTCTGTATTCTGCCCAGTGCCTCACACAGTCAAGTCAACAAGTGTGTAGTACGTGCTCAGTGCGTGCCAGGCACTCCGCTAAGCACCGGGAGTACAAATACAAGCAGAAAGACAATCCCTGCCTTCAAGGGGCTTACCATCTAATGGGGGAAGACAACACATAAAAAGCTGACAAGGCAGGGGTGTGGGGTGAGGGTGGAGGCAGCGATAACTCATTGCCAAGCCATGGGAGAGAAGGTTCTGTAGAAAGTCAAGAGTGCACCATGGAGAGGTATGAAAAAAGATTGATCTACACCTTCTTAAAATGGGGGTTCTGGGAGGAACCAGCTGGTAGACAGGAGCAGAGAGTACTTCCTCATATACATACATACATACATACATACATACATATATTTACTTATTTCATTGAATATTTCCCAATTACATGTAAAAATTTTTTAACATTCATTTTTTGTAAATTTTGAGTTCCAAATTCTCTCCCCCTCTCCAGCCCCTCCCACACCCCTTGAAAAGGCAAGCAATATGATATCAATTATACGTGTGATAGTATGCAAAGCTTATTTCCCATATTAGCTATATTGCAAAAGAGAACGTACAACAGTCCCCAAGAAAAATGAAGAAAGCAAAAGAGTATGCATTAGTCTTCCCTCAGAACTCACCAGTTTTCTCCTGAGGTGGTTAGAATTTTTCACCGTGGGTCCTTTGGAATTGTCTTGGATCATTGTCTTGATGAGAGCTAGCTAAGTTAGGACAGTCATTCATCCTTACAGTGTTGCTGTTACCGTGTCAAATGTTCTCCTGTTTCTACTCGCTTCGCTTTGCATCAGTTAATGTAAGTCTTCCCAGGTTTTTTTGAAAGCATGCTGTTTTTCGTTTCTTATAGCTCAGTAGTAGTCCATCACAGTCATCTGCCACAATTTGTTCAGCCAGTCCCTAATTGATGAGCATCCCCTCAAATTCTGATTCTTTTCCACCACAAAATCCAATTCTTTTCTACTATAAAAGAGTACTTCCAATGTAAGAAACAGTACGTTAGTAGAAGAAGCTTCCAGAATGAAGAGGTTTTTCTATGGCATGGTAGACAATGTCCTGTGCCAAGTCAGAAGTACAGCCTGGAAAGGAATGAAGACAGTACTGAGTAGAGCCAGAATTAGGTTAGGGCGCCTTGTCGTCAAAATTTTGAGGATGAAAACAAAGTTAACACATGCACTCCTTCTATAGCATGGAAGCCTCAATAGCAACTAATTACCCCTCCTGCTAAACTGAATTTTTCTTAATTACCACTTGTTTTATTTTCATGCCACAAATTGCAAAGGTGATTTGAGGGCACTTTTCCTGCTGCTTGGTCCAGGCATGATTCATGATACTTGCCCCAGGGTCCAGAATTGCTCAGGCTGACTCTTATGTCAGGCACATAGTGATGGTTACCACGTACTTGATGTCCAACTGGCTCACACCTGTGCAGAGTGTATGCTGGACACTGGAGGCTGTTACAGGCTCATTTCAACGGCTGGTAAAGGATCTATTTCCCCAAAGCACTGAGAGCAGGAGGAAGGAAGCACCTGCTGCTCAGGCTTCATGGGGTAGGAGAAAGATCACTGGGGCGGAAGTCAGATGACCATCCACTTTGTGCTGAATTCTGCTCTATGGCACATAGTTAAAGGGTAGCCAGTGGTGTCTAAGTGACTGCTAGCTGCCCTGGGGCTTTAACACAGACACCTTATCAAGTGCTCCCTTGATAACTATAGTCTGTTAGTCAGCTCATTGCTATAAGTTTAAATTTTTTTAAGAGGGAGAAGGGGCTGGCCAGCTCACTTCACAGTGCCTTTCCAGCTAATTAGCCCCATCATCTTGAATTCATTGGGAAAAGATCTCTGGAATATGAGACAGGGTCAGGAGTTTGCCACTAACCATGTTTAGTCTTTCACAAGTCATTTCACTTCTTGAGGCATCGCTGGTAAAATGATAGGATTGGATGAGATGATACTGCATGAATATATGAATATATGAATGAATGGATGAATGACTGAATGAGAAAACATTTTTTGAGCATTGACTATGTGCCAGGCACCATGCTAGGTTCCGAAGATACAGACACCAGCAAACAAGACAGTCCCAGGCCTCATAGTGGCATCATGGACCTGAGGCAAAGTCAGATAAGGTGAAGCTCACAAGTCAGAGCCCAGAGTCACCGAGCTGGGGCCTTTGGGTCTATATAGAGGCAGAGGCTGGAGTTTAGAAAACAGAGTGTGACTCTCTGGAAAGTTTGGGATGAGTCCCCTCAGGATATTCTCTTTCTGGCATCTGGGGCACTTTTCTCTCCAACTGGGAACTCATATCTGGACTCAAAACTGGAAGCGCCAGGGAGACAAGTTTTTCATAGTTCTCTGATATGTGCAGGTCTCTATGTATAGGTTCTTTCCAGCTCTAAAATGTTATAATTCTACCCTTTTTGCATATAGTCTTGGTTCTTCCAATAAAAAAAGAGAGTTTAAGGTATGGGCAAGGACTTTTGGTTATT
Source organism: Phascolarctos cinereus (assembly GCF_003287225.1). Taxonomy (NCBI): domain Eukaryota; kingdom Metazoa; phylum Chordata; class Mammalia; order Diprotodontia; family Phascolarctidae; genus Phascolarctos; species Phascolarctos cinereus. Next base: position 404,057,057 of record NW_027555625.1, on the reverse strand, counting down.
TGGGGATTAATTGGTTAATATCTCTGAAGATTCCTTAGACAGTGTTAGGTAAGGTGGAAACAGTGATTTCACAGCCCTCTACAATTCAGTGAAGTAAAGAACATTGAAGAGAAAATGGCTTTGGTTGGTCTGTGTGTGTGTTTTAATAGTCTGACTTCTTAGTAAGGAAGCTATATAGGCATCCAGTGTCCTAATAATCCAGCTGTCTTAGAGTTGGTTCCAAAGAGTCCACTAAATATTTAGTAATTGTTTAGCAATTGTAGATGAATAATCACTTATGCTAATGTCAGAATGTGAGAGTCCAATTATTCTTAAGTCCTTACTGTGGTCTTTGACAGCCTTAAAAATGTCAATAGGGTAAAGGAAAAAAAAGCACCTTTTCTCTGGGTCAATGGAATTTTGAGGAATTAAGAAGGTAGAATGTAGGCAGTTGAAAGCAATGTTCAGAATAACCGCCAGGTTTACCTCAGGGGACCTCTGTGGCCTTTATCTTTGCAAACCTCATTTCCCATTGAAAAAATTTAAAAGCCGTTAACTGTCAAGTTCCAGGGAAGCTTCATATTAGTGTATGATTTGGCTCAGTTCTGAGAGGGAATGACCCTCTCGTATTCTAATCTTTTTTTTTTTAAGGACTTAGAACGTCCCTTTGTGGCCATCTTCGTCTTGTCTTTAAATTTCTGAACTAAACTTTAAGATAGTTGGACACGCAATAAATGTTTCCATAGAGCTTACAATGCTGTAAGACAAATGTGAAAACTCAGCAGGGAAAACAATTGTACGTCATAATTTTTCACGATCGTTGCTATCCTATGCGGGATGATGATGATATGGAATTAGCCTCCTGAAGTAGTTAGACTCCGTGGAAGAAATCGGGGCACCTGCATTTATGGTCTCAGAATTCTAGAAAGCACAGAAAGGCTTCATCTTGTCTGAAGGGTGTCAGCCGGTCCTGCTGTTGTCCGGCTGTGCCAGGTCAGCAGCTGGCATGCTGGGAACTATCACAGGGCATGTTCACTGCCTCGTATATGTTAGGTAATGTGTACCACAGTTAGAGTTTTTGCTGTTGTTGTTCACTTGTTTTCAGTCACGTCAGACTCGTCGTGGGCCCCTCGGGGGTTTTTCTTGGCAAAGGTACTAGAGTGGTTGGCCATTTCTTTCTCCAGTTCATTTTGCAGATGAGGAAACTGAGGCTAAGAGGGTGAAGTGACTTGCCCAGGGTCACACAGCTAGTAAATATCTGAGGCCAGATTGGGACTCAGCAAGCCTCCAGGCCCAGGCCCTCTATCCACTGCTCCCCAAGTTGCCCTACTTTTTTTCAAATCCCTCAAATTGTGCCTCCTTGTGTCTGTGGTGCCTAACTCTTCTCTCCCCATCCCCCATATTGATGCAGCAGATTCCTCTGTCAGGCCGCTCTTCTGTCTTCTATTATGTTATGCTTCACCAGCTACAAGTTTCATCATGTACTTGAAGGCTGATTTAACTGTAATCTTTGTGTGGATAGATAATGGGTTATGCTGGGCATAGTATCTACCTTGGTATTTATCCTTCAGATTCACTTGTATTATCACCATGGCACCTCAGCACCCTGGCACATAGAACAGAACCAAAACAAAGTATTAGGGAAGGAAGGAGTGGAGAAAGCGGAAGGTTGCCTTCCTAGCTCTGCCTACTTACTTCTGTGTGACTTTGGGCTAGTCATTTTCTAATCCTCATTTTTATGGTTGTTCAATCACTTTCAATAGGGTCTGACCCTTTGTAACCAGATTTGGGGTTTTCTTGGCAAAGATCCTAGAGTGGTTTGTCATGTCCTTTTCCAGCTCATTTTACAGATGAGGAAACTGAGGCAGACAGGGTAAAGTGACTTGCCCAGGGTCACACAGTTATCTGAGGCCAGATTTGAACTCAGTAAGGTGAATCTTCTTGACTCTAGGCCCAGTCCTCTATCCACTATGCCACCTAGCTGCCCAAATCCTCATTTTCCCCATATGTAAAAACAAAGAGATTAAACTACATAATAAGGCCTTTTCTAGCTTAAGTCCTTATGAGTCCCTTTCTTCCAGTGGGACTCTACTCTACTAAGCATTTGTATCTAGCTAAGTGGTTTTTTTTTTTAATTCATATACTGCTTTCTTGGTAAGTTGATTTAAGAGGCCAAAGCTCTCATATAGATATCAATACAGTACAATTCAGCAGGTATTTTTTAAGCACCAGTTGTGTCCCAGTCACTGTGCTAGGCTCTGTCTAGTGAAACTCTTCCTTTCTCTGGGTATAGGTTTCCTTATCTAAAACATAAACAGGTTGGACTAAATTATCTCCACACTCCCTTCAGCTCCTGTACCATAGGCTTACAGAGCTGGAGCTCTGTAAGGGACCCTGGAGATCCTCTAGTCCAATCTTCTCAATTTACAGAGGAAGAAACAGGTCGTCAGGTCCTTAACTGAGGATGTTAAGTGTTTTGCTTAAGCTCACACAGACAGGAGCATTAGAGCAGAATTTGAACTTGCGGCCCTTGACTCCAGAGCTGGTGCTCTTTTCCCTGTAACAATCTGCTTTCTTTCTTAATATGACTGTGGTGGGTTTTTTGTTTGAATTCCTCAGGTGGAGCTTTGTGAGTAAGTCCATTTTTCAATCAGCCTTCTCCTGGATCTTTGAGACATCAAGGCTCAGGATTTGTATTTATCCCTGTCTCATATCCAGAACTGAGATCTGGAGTATTAAAGGTGGAAACATTTTCTTTCTTCTTTTTTTTAAAGGGAAAATTCATGGACCCAACCAGGATGTTTACAAATGAATCCCTCTGACTTCCCTTACCCATTTATGGGAAGCAGATTTGGATTTCATGGTGGAAACTCTTTTTGCCAGTTGGACCAGCAGAAGTGTTTTCCAAAATGAACAGGTAGTCCCTGTTCTGAGGAACTTTCTACCAGCTTGTGGGAGAAAAAAAAAAAGCTAGCTGTGACTTTACAATGCTTTGGAATTACAGAATATGCTTGTAATTTTTACAGTTCTGCACAGACTTCACTGCCACATCTGGTTGATATTAGTGGCAGGGATATATGGGGGAATAAACCATGGGCTGGAATGTGAAACATCCCACAAAATGAGTTTCTTGTAGGTTGCTGCATAAAACATTTTCAGCCTCCCCTATCCTTTGGAAGGGCAACTTGAGTGAGTTCATGGATTTAATATTTGCTTTGGTTTGCAAGGTGAGGCTTTGAGCTTGTTTTCTTGGTAGGGGTTCTGAGATGATTTTGTGAAGAGGGGTGTACAGCATTAATCATTCTCATCATCTCATCACTGACCTCTTGCTTACAAATGTCAATGTGCTGTGGGGGAACCGTGGAGAACAGAAAAATTTACTTTAAAGGGAGTCAGCACAGCTTTTGGCTGATAGGACAGCCCTGGCCAAACCCCAGGGCCAACCAGCTTGTTGTGTGACGAGAGGGGATACATATTAAAGAGCTTTGTTTCTGAGAATATCCTGGACTAGAGCAGTTAGGAAGTTGGATGGTCATTCTGTCTCCTACAGCTGAACTCTTCTGCACCCTTGTCTTAGTCCAAGTGGCCAGGGGCTTTGGAAAATGGATCGAGGATGTTTAAAACAAACTGTACATAACCAAATCTCACAATTTCATATACAGTTCTCTTTTTTTGTTCTTCTTTGTATATTGAAATGTTCATGGTTGTCAACAAAAAAAAGAAACATTCATTTTTTTAAAAAAGAAAATGGACCAAGAGAGCAAACAGCTGCCAGAGGTCTGGAGGATGATGAAAAAAATCTTCTGCTTATATGAATTGATGCAAAGGGAAGGAAGGAGAACCAGGAAAAAGATCAACACAATCACTACAACAATGTAAATGAAAAGACAAACAACAAGACCATTGAAACTGAATGTTTCAAAATTATAATGACTCAGCTTGGCCCCAAAGAAGAGATATTTGTTGTTCAGTCGTTTTTCAGTCATGTCCAACTTTCTGTGACCCCATTTGGGGTTTTCTTGGCCAAGATACCGGAGTGGTTTGCCATTTCCTTCTCTAGCTCATTTTACAGAGGAGACAACTAAGGCAAACAGGGTTAAGTGACTTGTCTGGGGTCACATAGCTACTAAGTGTCTGAGGCCAGATTTGAACTCAGATGAGTCTTCCTGACTCCAGACCCAGTGCTCTCTCCACTGTGCCACTCCCAGCCCTGATTCTTTGAAGAGGAGGGGTGCTATAGATGTGGAACACTAAATGTAACGTTAGACATTTTCAATACATGGGTTAGTTATGGTGAACTGTTCCCCTCCCCCTCCCCCGACCCATCCTTTGTTATAAGGAAAGTCTCTCTTGGAGGGTAAGGTGGGAGGTATACATCGGGGAATATAAGTGATATGAAAACAAAGGATATCAATACAAGTTTATTTAGGCAACTAGGTAGAGCAGTGGATACAGCACCAGGCCTGGAGTTAGGAAGATGAGCTCAGATCCAGCCTTAGGGACTTACTATGCGTGTGACTCTGGGCAAGTCATCTGACCTCAATTTGACTCAGTTTCCTCATCTGTAAAATAGAGAGAATAATGATACCTTCCTCCCAGAATTGTGGTAAGGATCAAAAGAGATATTTCTAAAATCTTAGCACAGTGCCTGGCACAAAGTAAGTGCTACATAAATGCTGTTGTATTGTTATTATTGAGTATCTCTGAGGGTTTTTTTTTTTTATCAGTTTTTCTGTTGATGCTATCCTGGGTCCTTTGCCCAGGGAAGAGAAACTGTGGCACTAAGAACCTTCTGAATCATACACTGGAGGGTTGTTGATCATTCATGATAAGTACAAGCTCTATAATGTGTGCCCAAAGCTTTCAGGCTACTGAGATGCCGTATAGAATACACATGCAAGAAAGAAAAACAAAAAAGACTGTCTGGACCTAGAGGGCAGGAACATGGGATTGTGGCCACTTGGATTTCTCTCAGACTTCCTTGGCTGAATCCCACCTGCACAGCTGGAAATGTCCAGCTTTGAGTCCTGTTCTGCAGAATACCATGTGCTTCTCCCAGCATCCTGTGGAGTGCAGAGTCAGGAGCAGCCTATGCAGAGTTTTCTGATTATCCCCAAGAGTCCCCAAATAAAGGGTCGAGAACCATTGAAGAACCCATTCAAAAGTAAACATTTCAGTTGCTGGCAATGAGAACAGGAGATTTGGCCTTCACCTCCACTATGAAGTTCACATTGTCTCTCTCCATTGTGAGTATCTATATCAGGAATTGAAAATATCCAGGAAATGTCATGTTTTAAAAAATAAGATCAGCTTTTTTTTTTAACAAGGTGGGATATAGAAATCCAGACTTAAATTCTCCAGCAGTCTATTGTACAAGTACTTATAACAACTAACTTAAAATGTTTGTTGTTGAACTAGATCTAACAGGAACTTTTAATTGCCCTTGTTACTCACCCTAACCTATATTTGGTACCTTAGTTTTCGAAGGAGTTTTACAAATATAGTCTCCCTTGATCCTCACAAGAACCTTAGGAGGTAGAAAGGACAGGAAATTGGGAAGAATATTGGATCAGGTGTTTGAGGACCTGGGCTCAGATCCTGCCTTTTTCCACTTACTACCCATTTGGTGATAGACAAAGTCACTTTACTGATTTAGACCTCAATTTCCTCATCTGTAAAATGAGGAAGCTGAACCGAGAGGCCTCTGAGGTTCTTTTCAGCCCTAATTCTGTGATCCTGTGATCTTACAAAGACGAGGTAAAAGAGTCTCTAGGGAGATGAAGTGATTTCTTCTTAGGCACAAATCTAGCGGCGGAGCCAGGTTTAGAATTAAGGTCTTCTCCTTACAATTGAACACTCTTTCCACCAAACCAACCACTTCTCAGTATCTAGCAACATTTGGTATCTGTCAAGGAAAGAAATATACTCTATGCTGGTGCACTACTTCTAGAATAGCCCCAATTCACACTGTCTTCAACTTTATTTTGGCTTCCCAATGATCTCTCTGTCCAAAGTCTTGAAAGCTAAATTTCAGCTGCAAGATTTACAGCTCAGTTATAAACACCTGGAAATCAGAGCTTGTGATGAAAGTGTTGACACAATATTAATTATGGCAAAACTATGATAACATTTTGTGGTCCAAACTAAACCGAAATGGAGACATTTAAGCAAATTTCACGCTTTTTGCCTAAATTCAATGTCTTGGCTTCAAGTTTTTGATTCATATTTTAGAATAATATTTATATGTTATATTCATGTTGTTTCTTTTTTCTCCCATTCCTTCTCTGAGTCATCTTTTGGTGATGAAGTCCAGTTCATAGAAGCATGTTCTCCATTTTACACCCACAGTGAGTTAAATAGCAAAAGTCTTCCGACTGTTGAGTAGTCTCATGCTATTGAGTTGATGATTTATCCCTCTCGTTTATGTCTCTGTGGCCCTGGACTCGTCTTTTTAGTTACCCACTCAGTTTCTGATTGAAATTTACACAGGACTTTGCAGAGGTTTCTGCAATTTACTAAGACTTCCTCTCCCCCCTTTTCTCTCTCTTTTTTTCTTTCTCTCTCTCTCTCTCTCTCTCTCTCTCTCTCTCTCTCTCTCTCTCTCTCTCTCTCTCTCTCTCTCTCTCTGTCTCTCTCTCTCTCTCTCTCTCTCTCTCTCTCTCTCTCTCTCTCTCTCTCTCTCTCCCTCCTCTTCCTCCCCCCCTGCCCTCCTTTCCTTCTTTTCTCTTGCCTGATAAAGGAAAAGAAATGGACATCAAGAGTTACTAGAGGCTGAATGATCCATCTCAATCTTTTTTAATTTGGGTTCTTATCAAACTGTAAGCAGTAGATCCTGATGCTCTGGGTGACCTGACCTTTATCTAATGAGAATAGCAATGTTGGATAGAAATAAATGCCAGTTCATAAATTCTGCTAATATTCTCATTCCAACCCCCCCCCTTCTCCCCCAGCGGATGAAGATCTCTCCCAGGCTGCTGACTTGAAGCTAAGATATAATTTGACTTTACTGTGAGATACTGACTGTTAAATTAGCCAGAATTACTGAGCAATAGTGTGGCAAAATAGCAGGGGTCAGGATGGGGTGTGAGGAGGTCTTTTGTTTCTATGTCTCATAATTGTAGTTTTAGTGGGCAAACATGGCAGCAAGCAGGTCTGTGTGCAAGACGGTAAATTATTACAGTGAACGCTTGCTGGTCTCTAGGGACGGATTTTTCTCCCTCTAGAAAAGATGTTCATAGGTCAGGCTCACAGCCAGAAGACTTCTGGGTGACATTCATTCCATTTATCAAACCAGGGCATTGTAGGCTGTCTGCTCCCATGGGTCAAACATATTGAGCAGAATTATCTTGGGAAATAATGGTTATGGCTCCCCTCACTAATGGCTCTCTCTCTGCAGAACCTCCCTCCCCTGTGTACAACACTTCCTTTATTTAAATCAGAGTGAAGAATGGTAGGTCATTAGCCCTAATGAGACCAGAAAAGCAATGGCATAAAAAGGGGGGAGACAGAGCCTCTGATGAACCCAGTGAGAAGTTGCCTGGTTTTTTTTTCTTTTAATTTCACAGAAAGTCATCGGGAATGAGTAGGGTAGAGATCTCAAGCTTGTCCAGGCCTCCAGAGAAGGCCCTCCACAATCTAGCCCTAACCTATCTCTACAAACTTAGCTCTCACTCCTGTTCTCTACTCACTGGCCACAGTGTAAACACTTCATGTAAATTTCTGTTCCCTTCTTGTGCTCATGATGCTTCCCATCTTAGAATTTATATGAAGTCTGTTTAATCATCTAGGATGTGCCAGGTACTATGCTAGATACTGGAGATACAAAGAAAAAAGTGAGAGTTCTTATCCCTCAAGCAGTTTACATTCTTTTGGGGGAGACACTATTTACTTTCAAACACACACACACACACACAACACACATACACACACACTCACTCACACAAACATTGGAATGTATAAAAATAGACATAACAGACCATTAGGTGATTTGTATAGAGAACAGCACTAGAACACAGAGGAATCAGAAAAACTTCCTATAGAAGGTAGAACAAGCTGAGTCTTGAAGGAAACAAGGGATGTGAAGAGGAAGAGATGGGGATCCTTCAATGTCCAGCTCAAGATCCAGCTCCTCTGTCAAGGCTCTTGTAACCACTCACCCCTGATCTTCCAGCACTTACTCTTTATGCTGCTAATTTAGTTCTTAGCACGTGTACCTTTGCAGTGTTAAAAAAAATAATAATGATGTGTTTTATTTCCTCAGTTAGCTCGCTGAGGGTAAGGACTAATAAGTCTTCCACTTCTTTTTACACCAGCACAGTGCTTAGTGCAGAGTTCTGCCTTGAGTATCAGGTATTAAATAAATGTCTGATTGATTGATTATTGTTGTTTTTCAGTCCTTTCAGTCATGACCCCATTTAGGTTTTCTTGGCAAAGATATTGGGAATGCTTTTCCATTTCCTTCTCCAGCTCATTTTACAGATGAGGAAATTAAGGCAAACAGGGTTAAGTGACTTGCCCAAAGTCACACAGCTAGTAGGTGTCTGAGGCTGGATTTGAACTCAGGAAGATGAGTTTTCCTGGCTCCAGGCCTGGCACTCTATCCATTGTGCCACCTAACTGTCCCTACCTGATTGATTAATCACACATTACCCTCACCTAGCACTTTACAGTTTACAAGACTTTTTTCTCATAACGATCCTACTAGATTATTATCCCCATTTAATAGAGGAGGAGACTAAGGTTCTCTGGCAAGTTAAGTTGACTTGCCAAATTCACACAGCTAGTAAGTGGTAGATATGGGGATTGAACTCCTAAAGGCATTATGGTATGATTGAGAGGTTGGGAGTTAGAGGACCCCGGCTTAAATGTTGCCTCTACTGCCTATTTCCTGGGGGACCTTGGACAAGTTGCTTTATCATCTGGGCCTCAGTTTCTTCATCTAAAAAAGGAAGGGCTTGAACTAGGGGATCTCTGAGTTGCTTTCTAGTTGTAAATCTATGATTCTACAGATCACAGAATCTATGGTCTTCTAGCTTTAAATCCAGTGATCTTTTCATTATCTCAGGTCACCTCTCTGTGGTACTAAGATTAGGCACATAAACTGCTTTGTGGTTTTAGGATCAAATTCCAATTCAGAGCTTTGAATGGATTTAAAAAAAAAAAAGATAAATAGTCCCTACATACTAGATATAGTTGCCTGGATCCCTGCTTCCCAAGATTTTATGTCCCTGATTCTCTCTCTTTATTTTCTTACAAATGTTACCTGCTGAAAATAAAATAAAACAAAACAAAACAAAAAAACTAAACTAAGAAACCAGGAACATCCTAGACCTGAGATCCTAAGAGGACTTCTCCAGAGCAATTTCCCATCCATGGTCAAGTTCTCTGGCAACCAGGTTGTCAGGTTATGTGGTCACATCAACATCAAAAGCAATGACGTAGGACCAAGCTGTCATATTCCAACAATCATTCTCACACCAATGGTCAATAAACGGACTGTGTCAGGGTCCCTTTGTTAACTGAAGAAAGGTTACAGCTGGAGGACTAGATGTTATTTTTGTTGCTTTGTTTCAAAGAGCTGTGCATAATGAAAACGATTTTAAGATGTAACTTTTTAAAAAAGACATCATCTTTGTTCTTACTTTAGCTCTTCAGGTTGGCCTATAACTTCAAATAGCCATTTCAATGGGATCATCTAATCAATGTAGCAGGAAATTTACCTTGGCCAAAGCCTTTTTGAGTAAGAGGAAGGATGTGGACAGAACTATGCTGTGAACAATAATCTAGAATGAGGGTTTGTAACCTGGTGTCAGTGAACTTTTTTGAAAAAAAAATTTTGATGACTCTTTTCAATATAAATTGGTTTCCTTTGTAATACTGTGTATTTTATTTTATTTTATTCATTTAAAATGTCCTGAGAAGGGGCTCATGACCCTAAAATGTAAATAGCCCCTAAAAGAACAAATTATTAAAGAACTAATAGATAGATTGAATTGAACTAATTTGCTTAAAGTCAAATCAAATCCCAATAGTTGGCTTTATAAACCAAACTGAAGGCCTTGCCTATCCAAAAAAGATACTCAATGAACCAGTTCAAATGAGAAACAAACTTATACATTCAAATAGTGATGGAATATGAACCAGATTTTACCATCAACAGCCAAGTTCATGGGAAGCTGGAATCTTTGGCCAAATTAGCCACCAGTGGAACTGTGCGTCATAATTCTATGATCTGTGAAGTACAGTATTTGGTTTATAGTAGAGTCCTCAAGTAAGGCCACAGCTGAGGGAGGCCCTGGGAAAGTGTTCTTCTACATATTAATAGAGATGCTTCTGGAAGATAGTGACACTGTGGTAGGTTCTTAATAGCTTGTTGTCTGAGCTAAGGCAACACGGCGCAGTGGATGTGGAACTGGAGTGAAAGTCAGGAAAATCTGGTTGCAAATTCCACCTCTGACACTTATTGGCTGTGTAACCCCAGGCAAATCATTTAACCTTTCTATGCTTATTTTTTCATCTGTTAATTTCAGTGAGATTGGATTCGAATCTTGAGACTAGAACGGACACCAGAGATCCTTTAGTACCCTAGGATTATAAGAACTAGAAGGGACTTTCATCTATACCTTTTAATTTTATCAAAGAGGAAACTGAGGCTCAGAGATTTGCCCAAGATTGTGCAGCCAGTTAGTGGCAGAGCTAGATTTCGAACATAGGCGTTTGGATGCCCAGATCAGGGTTCTTTATACCACACCAGTGATAATAATGTTAACAATAATAATATTAATACAATAACAATAATAATATCAATAATAAGCACAAAGCTATCTTTATAAAAATCACCCTACTGACCCATTTTAAAATCTTATTTTGTGCCTCCAGAAGTGTGAATAAGTTTCTTTGACCTATAAATACCATTAATGAGCTTTCATTGTTAGCACCAGCAGACGTTTCTGAGATCTTGATTGATGTTAGAAGTGTCATCGGGAGGAGCAGCTAAGTGGCACAGTGGATAGAGCCCCAGCCTTGGAGTCAGGAGGACCTGAGTTCAAATCTTCAAATCCAGCCTCAGACACTTGATACTAGCTGTGTGACCCTGGGCAAGTCACTTAACCCTGACTGCCTCTCAAAAAAAAATGTCTTCTGGGGTCCTGGGACCAGGAGAACTTGACCTCCTCAAACCAATCATAGTTAAAACAGGAGCACACCCTGGTCATCAGATCATTCGGCAGGTCCAACGGAGTGGGTTGGTTTGTCCGCATCTGTCCCCGCTGTTGCTCTTTCTAGGCCTCTCCCTTCACAGAGTTGGGGGAAGCCATAAACTGGCATTTGGCTCTGACTCAAAACAAGCAACACTAAAAATCATAGCCCCGAATGGGCCATTTTTTTTCCTTCTTTTTAAAAACAGCAACATATTTCCTTTAAAAAAAATTTAAAAGATGGAGGAAAAAATGAATCAAAGCCTTGCTTTTGCCTTTTGTTGTTGTTGTTCCCTCCGAGACAGATGGAAGAATTTCTGAACGCACATGTGCCTCCCGTGCTCTGCCAAAAGCCAGCTTTTGTCACCGAGTTACAGAGCAGGGACTTGGGACAGGGAAAACGCACTAAATTTACAATTGGAAAAACTTATCCTGGGTCCCATTTAGCTACTGATTACCTGCGTGACCTCGGGCAAATCCCTTTATCTCTCTGGGTTTGTTTCCTCACCTGTGAAATGATGAGGCTGGACTAGGTGACCTGAATGAACACCATAGAGAATGGTCAAATGAAAAACATGTTAGTAGCCGTTCACCTTAACAGATATTCTATTCCCAGCCTCTGCGCCCCAACGTCTGAAAAGCATAACCTCCTCACTTCCACTGTGTAGAATCCCCTTGCTTCTTTCAAAATACAGCCCAGGAGCCAGCTTTTATATGTGGCCTTTCATAATACCCTCCCCCACACACATGCACACACCTCCCCTAAGCTTTTTGTATATAGGAAAGCTCTCTTCTTGTTAAAACTACTTTGTATATAGGAAAAAAACAATCTTAAACGATCTCAGACTTCAAAGAGCTCATCTGGGTGAATGTGGACCAGTGCTGCATAGGAGGGGCAGAGTTCAATTTGTTTCCTTGGGAATTGTCCCATTAATGAGATCACAGATTCATCTGAGACATTGAATACTTAATATATACAGTTTGCATTGACTTACTCATGTTTATATTATATCCTCACCTTCACCCAATAGAAAATGAGCTTCCTGAGGCCCAGAGTCGCTTTATTTTTGTCTTTCCGGTGCCTCACATAGTGTTTGCATGGGGTAGGTGCCTAGCAAACATTTGTTGAATTTAATTGAATCAATAGAAGTAACTAGAAAGGACTGTGGGGGATGGGTAATACATTAACATTGGTGAGAACAGATGTGGCCTCTTTTCTTCCCTCCAATCAGTAATCAAAACCAAAACTGTATGTCATAAGCTTTGTGGGCAGATAGTCCTGAAGACCATCTTGGCATTTTTATTTTAACCACTAATTCCTATCTGAACATCCCTAATTCCTGAATAAGAAGTATTCCCCGAAGTCTTATAGAATATCTACCAGCTTGGGCAAGTCACTTAATCCCCCAGAGGCTCAGTTTCCTCATATGTAAAATGGGGATCCTGATTTTTGTACTACCTGCTTCAATGTTATTGCAAGGAAAGCATTTTAAATACCATAAAATTACATACACACGTGTATGTATGTTTGTGTATGTATGTGCATGTGTGTGCTAATATATTTTCTAGGTACTATGATTTGATCCTAGATGACTAAAACATTATCTCGGCCCTTGAGGAGTTTGTAATCTAGTGGAGAAGGTGTGATATAGAAAAATCTCTATGATTAACGAGGCTCTAATAAGGTATCGTTTGGTTTTTATTTTCCATAGCTATTAATTAGTGATTATATACATCCACTCTTGTCTGTGTCTGAATGCTCATTTCATAGTTCATGTGTTTAATTCATAGTTCCAGTAATGAGTGTCACAGTGGGCAATGAAAAGGCCTGTGGTAGGTGGGAGTAGCCTCCAATACATATTCAATGAAGAACTCCAGAGAAGAAAAGGAATGAAGAGTGTTATCAAGAAATTGTAGGCTAGAAAGAGATGATTAGGGGCAGCTAGGTGGCTCAGTGGATAGAGCATTGGCTCTGGAGTCAGGAGGACCTGAGTTTAAAGTTGACCTCAGACACTTATTAGCTATATGACCCTGGGCAAGTCACTTAACCTTGATTGCCTTAAAGAAAAAAAAAATGATGAGCTGGTCATGTGGTGAGAGTAAAGGATGATGGGTGGAGTACCACAGTGTTCCCCTGGTGACTTTGCTGTGGTTATTGGGAGAAAGTGAAGAAGGGTTCTGGCACATTTCGTGAGTGGCTTCCATCATTTCTGTGGGGCACTTTTTGGAGAACAATCATGAAAGTTGCTCAAAATGGTTAGAGAGGGAGATTTCAGTTCCAAAACTTAATGGTATTGTCTGTGGAGACATGTAGAGGAATAGACAGACACAAAAAACTGCATGGATTGAAAGAGCAGGGTGTGAAGGAAAGGACATCTATTAGGAGGTAGTTGCATTTGTGCACATGATAGAAAAGTAATAAAAGCCAGGACTTGGATGATGGGAATGGAAAGGAAAGGAAGGATTTGAGAGATATTGTAAAGCAAGAATTGAGAGTAGTTAATGCTTCTTTAGCTGGACTGGCATAAGGAGGTGAGAAGAAAGGAAAGAGTCAGTGATCCCCCTCAGGTTTTAAATGTGAGTAACTAATCTGATGTGCAATGGTACCATTCATGAAAACAGGGAGAAGCAAGGAAAGGTTGATTAGTTTCTTGGGATGAAGATGATGAGCCAAGATGTTGTTTGGGGTGGTGGGGGTAGGGGGTTCCTTCAGAGCTTTTACTTCTGTGACTTTCAAAATCCCAGTTCTCTGTCTTCAACTCTGTGTGGCCTTTGCTACTTCTCTAAGGTGAATAGTGGTTGTTTACTTTTCCTGCCTCAGAGGAAAATCTCTCCTTTGCAATCCATTCCTGAGTTAAACATATGACCCAAACCGGTGGCATCCCTGTATTTCATACTTATCCCATTTATTTGGCCAGTTACCTCAGCCTAATTAGCCAGACATCAGTATGGAACCCCAAACTGCAGTACTAATGAAAGTGGCCCTTCCCTGAGGAGGAGCCATGATTACCTGACTCAGCATGAACCCTTTCGGTAATATGCCTTTCCAAAGATATCATTTGATTCCTCTTTGGGAAGCTGCTCTGGTCCATACTCTCTTAGCACTAAATCTCCTCCTAGATGCTCTCATTACTTAATCCTCGAAGTCCACAAGCACAGTCTGTGGCTCTTATTTATTGGGGCTCTGTTTACTTCCCTAGTTGTAAATTACTTCTGGCTCCTGGCCGTCTGATCAGTGCAGTGATAGACTAATAGCTCTAAGCACACCACATTTGCCTTGTGTGATGAGGCAAGTAATATGCTTAACTTATGGGAGAGAAGTGCACCCTCCATTTATTTCAGTGGGGGAAAAATATTACTCAGGGGACTAGGCCAAATCATTTACCTAATAGCTGCCGGTAGAAGTTGGTGTAATTACTGACAGAATTATGTGAAACAAATTGTCATCCTCATAAATCTAAGTCTGTAGCTTCCTCAATGCAGAATACGGATTTCGGCTATGCAAAAGGACTTTTTAGTCCAAATCTGTACGGAGTTAGACTTGGTGCTGGGCTCAGAGAATGGGATTCGGGGAACCTGCTTTCCAGGTTGTTTTGGGCAAGCATCAAGACTGCTTCCTATTATGGGGGTTCTTGGCCTACGATCCCCAAATGTTGTTTGTCTCTCCCCCACCCCCATAGGTAGCTTGGCTGGAGTCAAAAAGACCTGAGTTCAGATTTGGTCTCAGACACTTACCTCTAGCTGTGTAACCCTGGGCAAATCATTAGCTTCTGTTGGCCTCTGTTTTCTCATCTGTAAAGTGGGAATAATAATAACTCCTGCCTACCTTATTGCAAGGATAAAATACAATATTTCTAAAATAAAATATTTCTGAAGTGCTTTTCAAACCTTAAAATGCTATATAAATGCTAGCTATTATTATGATTTTAAATTTTAATAACTATTTCAATACAATTGGTTTTCTTCGTAACCTTATATATTTTGTTTATACAATTAAAAATATTATTCTGAAAGAGATCTATTGGCTTACCAGGCTGCGAGGGGAGGTTTGTTCAGGACACAAAAAGATTGAGAACTGCAGCTAGAATATAAACTCCTTGAGGGCAGGGACTGTCTTCACTTTTGTATTTGTCTCCCCACCACTCAACACTGGGTTTGTCACTTAGTAAGTCCTTAAGAAATACTTTTTCTTTCATTCATTCATTTACTCATCCTTTCTACCGCCCTCTTGCCTAAGGTCTGGGGAATGAATGATCTAACTCCCTGAAGCGGTTTTCTTTGGGCTCTTTGAGTCTCAGAATGCTTATTTTCTGCTGTTGAGACTGGACATTCTCCCAAGGTAAGAAGGGAGAAAGAACTGGCAGAAAGAAGCTAGAGTCCCCTGGGTCCTGCTGAAAGGGAAAGTGTGAGCAGCCGGCCCTCAGGAACTTTAAGAAGCAAAGAGGCCTGCCTTGTTTTCCTCGATCAGCACTGGTTGTGGGCTCCAGTCACGGAGCTGCACACACCAAGTGAGCTTTATCATTTTCGGAAACATAACAAATGTTTGTCATGCTACGGGAGGAGAATTGAGGAAAGGGCGGCTTGGGTGATAAAAGGCTTATTTCATGCCCTTTGTTGCTAAAGCTGGAGAAGCCCATATGGTGTCCTTATGGGAGAGAGAGCGGAGGCCACAAACCTTGCCCGAGCCAGTTGTTGAGGGGTGAGGGTGTGTTGGCTCGGCAGTCTCATCAGATCCAGACCCCTGGCTGCTGGTAGCATTTTTTCAAGTCATGGGATTGCTAGCTGAGGGCCTTTGTTTCTGTGCGGTGTCAGTATTGAACTTGGCTGAGTAGAAGGAAAGGAAGCATTGTTTCCATCAACCTGTAAAAGTGGCTGCACACATCTGCAGAAGTCATGACTGGCTGCGGTCAAACTCAGGAAGCGGGGTGACCTCTAGCTGATCAGCAGCCAGGAGATTCCCCCCGCAGATTGTGCAAATAAGGCTGAGGGCCTTGTCAGCAGGACCATCCCGTTAGCGTCAAGAAGTCTCCATTAAAAATGCAGTTGTGCCGGGCAAGCTGCACGCACCTCCACATGGAGCCAATGGCGCATGCGTAACCCCTCTGCCCATGAGAACGTACAGTCTAAAACAGGCTCTGTGACATAAGCACATCTAAGATAGCGTAAATAGCATCAAACTGAGCCGCGGACAGATAGTGAAATGTTTGCATGATATGCAAATCAAGGGCGAGTAAGAGAGATTAACGGGAAAAAATACCTGATTGTTGTTTTTGTTTGTTTGTAGTTATTTATTTTTGGCCAGGCAATTGGGGTTAAGTGACTTGCCCAGGGTCACACAGCTAGTGAGTATCATGTGTCTGAGGCTTTGAACTGAGGTCCTCCTGACTCCAGGGCTGGTGCTCTATCCACTGCGCCACCTAGCTGCCCCCAAAAGTGCCTGATTATTTAGGGTAGAGAACAGAAAGAATAGACATGAGAATTTCAGGCTGGGTGGAGTTATAGGACATCATCATTCTTTCCCTGGCAATCTGGCAAGGCTTTGTAGAGAGGTTCTGAAGGTCTCAGGGTGGTGATAACTTGAGCTGTTTACTCATTCCAGAAGAGGCCCGGAAAAAAGTTATACCACTATTCCTGGACAAGTATCAGTTAGGGCCTGGGTGAAAAGATGGAGAGTGACTATATTTCAAAAACTGTTTAAATTATATCAGTGTCATGGTTTGGCACGCTGGGTAGAGAAAAGGAAGCTGTCCTGGGCTTTTGAGGCTTCTTGAGAGACCAGGAAGTGGGAATGAGATAAAGCAATACAGTTGGCATTTGATAGAAGGTTGAAAAAACAATTGATTAAAGTCTTTGCTCACTGGTTTTTTTGCACCTTGATGTTGAATTCTGCACCTGGGTCCAAACCATCATTGAAAATCATTCTTTGGAAACAGGTCTATGTTGGAGGGAACGTGGAAGAGAAGAAGACAAGACACACTTAATGGAGCTGTGAATTGATTCATTCATTGGGGAAAAACAGATTGGAATTATTCAATAGAAGTGATTAAACTGTTCATATCTACAGATCTCACTAATGAGTATCTACCAAAATGAGTTAAAAAGAAACACACACACACACGCGCACACACACACACATACACACTTATATATATCCATGCATAGATAGGTATATGTGTACATACATACATATATGTGTGTATCTATATCTATTAACATGCCAGATTATTTGTAGCATCTTTGGAAGCAAAAAAAAAAAAAAAGAGGAACCAAAGTGGGTGTCTGTGGGTTGATTGCACAAACTGATCTATAAATGTAATAAAATATTATCATTCCATAAGATATGAAGAATATGAAAAATTTGGAGAACCATGGCAAGGTTTGTATGAACTGATGCAGAGTCAAATAAGGCAGAATCAGAAGAACACAGCAAATGTAGTAGTATAAATGAAAAAAAGAAAGCAAATTCTGAGTAATTGTAATAACCGATTTTGGTCCCAGAAAAGAGATAATAAAACTTTCCTCCCTCCTCTCAGCAGTTGGGGGAACCGCAAGGTCAGATCTAATTACTATCTTTCATTGTTTTTGCTAAATGGTTTTTTTCTTTATTCCCAAGGAAGGTTTAATTTTCAGGAGTGGGAGGGTATATGCAGAAATGAATATATCATATAAAAGGGCAGCAATATTATTTTTTCGAAGAAATTATTCCAAGAATGTTGAGCTGTGTGTTTATGGTGAATCTGACTAGATTTTCACAATAGAATTAACTGGAGAGATTCAGCCAGAAGAGACTTTTTCAGTCTTGGGAAATATTGGAGCTGGACTTTGCCAGGTATCCACAGCTCCTGTAGAAGGACAGAGGTTTGAAAGTCTTTAGGACTGGTTTCTTCAGGAATCTTTCTTTGGTTGTGGTTAAAATGGGGAAATATCTGTAGCTATGAAGATGCTTACAGTGGACGCAATAGAGACAGAAACAGTCTAGAGAAAAGGAGCTTAAAAGATTAAGAGGGAGCCCCTGTTATTATATTAGATACTAAAAGGGGGAGCCTTTGAAGCTGGCAATATAAAGATGATAAGGAATATACATTGATGGAGGGTGTGTGTGTGGTGGGGAAAAGCAGTCGGCAAGTGTAGCCTACTGGACTTGGAATTGGCATATTAGATGGAAGAACAGGTCCACCACTGTCTACCTGTGTGATATCGGGCAAGTTATTTGAACACTGTGGCCTTTTGTTTCCCCATCTGTAAAATAAGGGAGTTGAGTTAAGAGAGCTGTAAGGCTCCTTCCAGCTCTGTTCAACTTTTTGGATCTATCCTACCACATCTGAGGTGACAACGTCCATGAAAATTCACTAAAAGTAGGGAGGTGCCCTGCAGATGGTCAGATGATCTAGGTACAGAGGTCAGTAATTTTTGCTCACAAAAATCCATGAAATTAGCTGATTACTTAAAGTCTTGGAGAGGTAAATTTGGGGGAAAAAAAACAAAATTAAATTTTGTTTTTTACTGCAAGCAGTAATCCTAACTGTCAAGAAGCATTTATTAATGGCTTAATATGTATCAGGAGGCAGCTAGGTGACTCAGTGGATAGAGCTTTCAGCCTGAATCAGGAAGACCCGAGTTGAAATTCGGCATCAGACACTCACTACGTGTGTGACCCTGGTCAAGTCACTTAACCTGTTTACTGTAATCCACTGAAGAAGCAAATGGCAAACCACTCTAGTATCTTTTCCGAGAAAACCCTTATGAGGTCACAGAGAGTCAGACATGATTGAACAACAACAGCGATGTACCAGGAATGTTAAAGCTAGAAAGGACCTTGGAGATGATTTAGTTTATTACTTTTCATTCTGTGAAAGAAGAAACTTAGACCCAGGGAATTGAAATGACTTGCCCGCAGTCAATGGCAGAGCTGAGAATAGAACCCAGATCTTCTGACCCTTTGCAGGGCACCTCCCTACCTTCAGTGAATTCTTAAGGACGTTATCACCCCAGATGTGGTAGGATAGATTCAGAAAAATTGTTGACAGATTCATGTTTTTAAATACCTTGTGGGGAAAAATACTCCCCTTGGGGGTTGGTGGTGGGCAAAATGGAGGTGATAACAGTTACAGTAGGATGTGAAGAGAAGCTAGGATAATTTGGGCATTGAAATCCTGTAATAGACTATGTGGCAGAGGACATCCATACCACCCACAGATTATCCTTTACTGCCACCATCAGAGACTATGTAATAGGATGGTCCATGAGCTGCACCCAGTATGTGAAGTCTTGAAAGTCACTTTCCCCTTACAATCTCCTTTCTGAGAGGCCAAAGAGCAAGGCTGTGATTCTGGCTCGAACACTGCTGCCTGTGTGACCCCTGACAAGTTACTTGGCCTCTTCAGGATCAGTTTCCTCACCTTCAGAATGAGGGATTTGGACAGATAGGCCCCAGCTCAAAACCTGTGATTCCATGGTGCCGACCTAGAACATTCTGCCCTGCTGTTTCCTGTCAGGTCCTTCCATCATTTAAAATCCCGCTCAGATCCATGCTCCTCCATGAAGCCTGCCCAGCTGCCTGCAGCCACAGCGCTCCCCACCTCCTCTGAGCACGTTGCATCAAATTGGTATTTAGTGCTTCTTGCCTTGTGACATCTCTTGTACTGTTGTAGTGGATCACTTGTTTCTGAAGATATTGACTCTTCATGCACGCTCTTTGTCTACCCAACCTGTTTTTAAGTTCCAGAAGGACAGTACGGCATTTCTTCTTTATCTCCTCTTTGAAAGACTTTGCTGAATGCCTTGTCCATAGTAGGTACTCAATAAACATGAGCTGATCAATGAAACACTTTCAGATACTTATGTGTAAGGATGTGAAGAAAATACTCAACCCCCTTTCTTTTCTATATGCATTCTCCTGCTCTCGAGAGAGACAGTGGTAGAACGAAGTCCAGCCTGTTCTTTACTCCATTAGATCAATTCAGTCCAGCAAAGACTCATTCAGGCCTATCATATGCAAAGTATGCACGGTAGAAAGAGTTCTGGAGTTAAGTCAGAAAGAACCAGGTTTGAATGTGACCTCTGGCATTTCTAGCTAGGTGACCAAGGGCAAATCACTTAACTTCAGCCTCAGTTTCCTCATCTTTGCAAAGGTGATAATAATACGGTAATGCTAACTAGTACTTATATGGTACTTTAAAATTTACAAAATTTTGGAATATTTTATAGATGAGGAAACTGAGACCCAGAGAAGTTAAGAGACTTACCCAAGGTCATATAGCTAGTAAGTGTCTCAGGTTAGATTTGAAGTCAGTTCTTCTAGGCTTCAGCTCCAGCGCCACCTGGTCACCTCTGATATCATTAATACCTTTATCAGGGCTGTTGTGAAGTTTTGTTTTGTTTTGTTTTTTCCCCCAACCTTAAAACATTCTATAATTGTCATTTTTCAAGAGTGGGGATCTAAAAGAGAATTAATTGCTGACCTGCCCTTGCCTTTGCAGGATACGTCATTGTATTTGTATGGTGGTTTGAACTATGCAATTCAGCACAAGCAATGTTTTCCCCAAGGATGGAAGGATAGAGTGGTTACAACTAGATCTTTTTACCAGCCCTTAGTGCATTTCTAAGACAGAATGGGTGGCTGTTCTTTTTCAAAGGAAAAGCATTGTGGAGCTGTGTGTGCCACATCACAGGACCCCAGGAGCCCTTCCCCCTCCTCCCTGACCCCCATCTTTGCTGCTTGGTTCGTGCTCCCTAAAAAGGGTACGCTATTGTAGTCGATAGCTTTGAGGCTCCTCTGCCTTATGGAACATTGGTAATAGTAGGTTTGGCTAGAAAGGCAAGTCTGTTTTTAATTGAAAATGTGACTTCATTTCATCTCTGAATTTCCTTGGTTATAGCCCTGTGATTGTGGTAGGATAACTTGGGCCTCAAGTTTATGGCCCGCTTGTCTTTTTGCTCATAGCTGCATTGTGACTTAGTAGTTGATATAGTGGATACTAATTGCTGTCTATAGTAGTTGATACAGTGTATGCTAATTGCTATCTATAACAATCTGCAGTTGTCTGATAGAGAATCCATTGCGGTAAGGAAACTTCCCTTGCAGGGTTCCCCTCTTTAATTTTCTAAAATGCTAATACCTCCACTTCTCCGTTTCCAAGGTCCCAGCATCCAGGGCTACTGCTGCTGCTGCTCTGCAGTTGTTTTAGTCGTGTCCCACTCTTCATGAACCCATTTGGGATTTTCTTGTCATGTCCTTCTCCAGCTCATTTTACAGATGAGGAAACTGAGGCAAGCAGAATCAAGTGACTTGCCCAGGGGTCACACAGATAGGAAGTGTCTGAGATTAGATTTGAACTGAGAAAGATGAGTCTTCCTGATTTTAAGCCCATCGCTCTATCCTCTGTACCACCTAGCTGCCCAGAGACTACCAAAGGTTTACTGTTTCTCTTCCCACATGGAAAGGTTGAGATTAATTAAAATGTTTATTTCCCAGGGTTCTGTGCGTTTAAAACCCAAGTCCATTATGTTATTTCTGATATCTAAATGTAATTTGATATAATGGAAAATATATGTATGTATGTGCACACATGTCATCAAATTGTAGACTGTTAGAGCTAGAAGGGATCTTTTATTTTATAGAAGATCAAGCCCACAGAGAAGTTGAGTGACTTACCCAAGACCATACAGCTAGTCCTTTGTAACTCAGAACTTAGATTTCTAATTCCACTGTAGAGAAGTACAGGAGGACATACTTTCCACACATGCTTTTCCATAGGGGTGGAAAGACCTCTCTAAATCTGGGCTCTAAGAAACTAGGTTCAAATAATGGCTCTGCTGTTTACTACATCGGTCACTTTGGGCAAGTCACTTAATCTCTCTCCCTTCCAGTTTCCTCCTTGTTAAACTGAGGGAGGTGAAATAGATGATCTCTGATTATCATCCATATGCACTGTTGAGCTCTGGCACGTCTTTGTAGATGGAAGTATACATGTTGGGCATTGTCCAAGGAAAGCTCTGTAGATATTTTCGGTGCCCTCCAGGACACAGACAGTTTATGACAGCCACTGCCACCCTCAGGTTCGAACTGCTTCAACTGAAGCCCCCAAATAGGGAAATTAACTTGACCTTTTCAGGAGTAGCCGATTCCTTTGTATCGGTGGGTCTGATATCTTCCCTACTTCCTTCTGTCAACAAATCGCAATGGTAGTACATGCCAGTAAAGGCAGTATTGTCCCTTGTCTGCCCTGAAAGAAGATTTTTTAGAAAGTTGCCTCCTACCTAGATGAAGCTTGGGTCATCATCCCAGGGGCTCATTTCTGAAGGGAGATCAGTCTGTGGGGAAAACATGTGACCTAATGAGAAGTGTGCGAGGCTATAGAAATCAGGGTACCAGAATTCAAATCTAGACCCTGCCACTAGCTAGCTTATGACTTTGGGCAAATCATTTTACAGTTGAGAAGACTCAGGCCCAGGGAAGTAAATATGGAAACTAGATCATCTGTAACACCCCTTCAGGCTCTGCTACTTTCCAATTCTATGTCCTTTAGAGATCCCAGGACATCAAGACCATGCTGTTATCTTTCTTCTTAGGGATCGCTTTCGTTTTCTGTCTCCTAAAAGTTGCTGGCAAGGCAGCAAGTACTTGAGGGTTTCCTGGCATTTACATCCAGGTTTTTATTCCCAGTGCATTTGCATCACTTGCTACTCTATTTCAGAGGAGAGATGGAGGGAAAAGAGCACTTTCAAAACCAAACAAACCTGATGAGAAGTCCAAATGCCTGGAGACTCTATAGACCTGAGCTAAATATAGGCATTAGAATAGCGACATGTTCTGGAGTCTGAAGAGGATTTGGAATATCCTTAAAAAAATTTCATGGATAGCTACTTCTTGAAAGTCATAGTCATGTTTTCTGGGAAATGTTTTAATTACCATTAGGTTGTAGGAAGGTGCTGACCACTGCAATGAATTGCTCCGTAGGATGTGAGGGATTTGAGTTCTGTTGACCTACCGTATAGGAAAAATGTTTAAAAAGATTAAAAGGAACTCCCACAGGAAATTCCCTGGTTAATGTGCACTCAGAGTTGCCAAAAACCTCAACAGAACATTAGAGTTCAAAACTTGAGCTCAGAGAGGTTAGGAAATTCTCAGGTGAAGTTCCAAGAGAAACTAGTGCTCCTCTCCAAGCTCCCCCACTCTCTCCCATGCCTCTACGTACTATACTCCCAGACCACAGCTTTTTTTTTTTTAATAGCCCACCCATCCTCTACACACCTTATTCTAAACCCAAGTGCTGCCTTGTTAATAAGTCTGGGCCAAGGCCTGCTCTTTGGTCTTCAAGGAAAATACCCCACCTCTTTGTTAGAAGGAGTAGATGTGGGGTGGGTAAGGGTAAGGAGGAGGAGGAGAAGAATAGAGGGCCAATACATTCTCCAAACCATCCCAGCTTCTGACTCAGATACAACTCTTATAGGTCATCAGTTCCAGTAAGAAGAAAAAGAATTCCCATGTCCCTAAGTGAATAGGATCCATGGTTGCCATAGTTATTATTCACAGACTTTAGAGATGAAATGAACCTGAGGAATCATCTTGTCTAAACCCCTTATTTTATAGATAGGGGAACTGAAACTTAGAGAAAAGACGCTGGTGATATTCCAAAGGTCCCATTCCTAATCTGGTATCCCCCCCCTCTACTTGTCTGGCTTTATTATGTACCTGCATCCTATGTTCCGGCCAAACTGACCTTCTTGGCATTCCTCACAAATGACAATCCATCTCCTGTCTCCATGCCAGGCATAGTAGGTGCTTAATAAATGTTTGTGGATTGATTGATAGAATTTAGAGCTGGAAAGGACCTTAGAAAACATAAAATCCAACACTTTATTTTACAGATGTTGGGAATGAGACCCAAAGAAGAAGCCCAAGTGAGTTGGCCAAGGTCACAGAAGTAGAAAATGACAGGGCTACTCATGAAGATCATTATCACCACTGCTGTACTAGTAGTAGCAGTAGTAGTAGTAGTAATATTGACTTTTATTTTAATACTAAGTTCTTCTTGACAGCCATGTGAAACCTCAGAGCTGAAATGCTTAAAGCAATAATACACTTTGCTATGTGGCAGTTTTAGCAGATAGAGTAATGCCTGTGTAAACAATTCTCTAGCATAGCAGCAAGCCAGTCATTTGGGTGAAATGGGAGTTTGAATAGAAAAAAGAAAGAGAGTAGAAAACCAGTAAACCCAGAGAAAAGTTGGGGAAATTTACTCCATAGGAGTTTAAAAAAAAACACTTCAAAAATAATTCTCCATTTAGTAGATTAAGTGATAAATCTGTTGAGTTAATTCCCCTTCTGGATGGGAGCCGCTTCCCTGATATTCCAAAGAATTTGTCTCCAAATGTTAGTATTCTTCAGGGAGAGAAGGCAGAAATGAAGATCAGTAAAAGTCTGCTTTCACAGGGCAGACTGAAGAAAACTGGGAAGAGAGAAAACCCAGGGGAAGAGAGAAGACAGATGACAGGACTATATGCACTCCTGTGGGTCAGAATGGAACCCTAGGGGGAAAAAAAAAGAAGTAAGGACCTCACTTGGCACCCCATGCTTAGAGAGCAGAATGTCTGCCTGTCATTGGTGCTATCTCAGGTAGAAGAGATAAAGCATAAAGTATAGGCCTCCAGAGGAGCACTGTGGGAAGGCTGTGGGGAGGGTCCTCTTGGTGTGGGCTTCAGTGAGTGGAAATGAAGTGGAAAGCAGCTCTGATGAGACAGACGCCAATCTGTTAATCCTAATTGTTGGATTCCAGGAGATAAAAGGGGCTGCGGGTTCAGTGAACAATGGGGCCCTGACTCCAGCTGGAGGGGCACTTTGATTGTTAAAATAACAGCCTCCCTTACCCAGTGGAGCCAGAACCTTGAGGATTTGGTTGGGTAAGGGTCATCTGCAGGGGGCATTGTGGGTGGGAAAGGCCAAAGTCACAGAGAGTACAGATCATTAGAATGCAGAGTTAATTTCTTAAGTGGAATCATAGAGAGATTCACCCTCAGCTCCAAGGCGCTCCCAAGTCTGCTGCTAGTGGTGGTATGCATTTTCAGACTGCATTGCTGCTCTCATATGTGGCAGAAAACCTGGCTGCCTTCTCCTGTCCTCTGAGGGTGGTCGTTTCATTTTGAATCCACAAGGATAATTTTACTAAAAGGAATGAGAATTGATGTCTCTGATTCTTCTGAAGGGAAGAGGGCATGGAATACAGGAAAACTGCCCACCCCCACGATGGGAAGTTTGGAAGGAAATATTTTTCAGAAGGAGCCAAATAAACCGGAAGCGTTTAAAACCCCATTTTCCCACCGGTTTAGTCATAGACATGTTTACTGGGGTTTGTGGGAGGCTGGGGCGCATGGTTGGTAGTGCCTATAAGAAGAATTCCAAAACAATAGGCTAGACTTTGAAATATGTGGTCACTTTTATATGCCTTGGGTTACTTTCCCTAGCTTTTAAAAAGAAGAGAAGGGAAAACATCTTGATGTGTTAAAAAAAAAATCCTTCCCCCAACATAAATCAGAGAGGAAGGGATAAGATTTGGTATTGTGGCAGCTGGATTGGGAGATGGACCTGGCTGTTCTGTGACTGTGCTGAATGTCTCCTCCTAACCCAGAATGGCTCTCAGCCAGGCCCAAAGGCTCAGCCTTTGCTTGTGTCCAAAGACTGGTGAGGAGAGGGTGAGGGTCAGGATAGGCCTCATATAGGAAGGCATACTTGAGCTGGGCCTTACAGGAAACCGAGGATTCGTACAATGTGGATTTAAAGAGAGAGTGCATTTTAGACATGAGATACAGCCCTTGCCTTGAAGGTACAGATATAAGAGGTAGAACTCACAGATTTTTGTTTGTCCTTAGTTCTTCAAGAAGACCAGTGACATCAGGAAGTGATGTCTGCACTTGCAAGTGAATTGGACTTAAATGGAGGTAGGCTGTGCTGAGTCACCAGTCCCACTCTGTCCTCCAGAGTCGTTGGAGTCCAGTGGCAAGACCTAGATCAGGACAACTGGCGATGGCCCCCGGACTCTGGGGACAACTAGCTGCAAGAAGGGGAGTCCGGCAGGACGGTAGAATATGGGAGAGTAATGTGGAAGAAACCTGGGAAGGTAGACTGAATCCAGATTGTGGTAGGCTTTAAATGTCCAGCGTGGTTTATATTTTATCCTAAGGACAAATAGGAAGCCCTGGAGCATTTTAGTTTTTTGTTGTTTTTTTTTAAGTGAATCTTCACACCTGGGCTTTAAGAATGTCATTTTTAGCTATGTGAAGAAGGGATCTGAGAGGGAGGAGACTGTGGATGCAAGGAGGCCAATTTGGGATGCTACTGTCATATTCTACAGGGGACTGATAAGGGGCTGAACTAGGTTGGTGAGGTGATAAGGAACCACGGGAGCTTTGGATTAGGGGAATGTTATAAGCATTCCTATGCTTTAGGTGTATCACCTTGACAGCTTTGTGGAGAGCAGATTGGAAGCAGAGAGAGACTGGAATCAGGGAGAGATATTTCTGACCAGTTTTATAGCGCACAAGGCACAGGCTCATGATCAGAAGAAATGTTGGTAGCATCCCAGTAGTATTTGGGGTATCGGAAGCATATACTTCACTGTGTAATTGTAACGATCAGGCTTGTCTCTAAATAAGGCCTGAGAAAATGTACCACCTTCCTTTCACTGGGGAGGGAGGGGCCAAGGGAGACACTGTGGGTGTGGATCATTGAATATATGCCTCAGACTCAGTTGATATGCTGGTCACTTTTTTTTTCTTTTTTATTACAAGAGATAGCTCACTGAGTAGAGTAGAATAAGGTTCCCTGATATATCCAGAAATAGAAATAAAGTAAAAATTAAATTGAAAATATGTAATGTATGATTCCATTGATCACATCCCACTCCTTTTTTTGTTTTTGTTTTTCCTTTAGCAGTTTCCCTGGCAAAGGAAAATTAGAGTTCCAAAGACCTTGTTCTTTGTGTCCTGAGAGGTGTCACTGCATTTGTCACTCTGCCAGCTCCAGCTGTCTCGGGTGCTATGGTGAGAGAGTAGCCTAATAAGGAACTGTGGAAAGACCACTGGATTTGGAGCCAGAAGATCTGGGCTTGAATCCTCCTACACCCCACTTATTGATTACTCAGTCTCACCAGGCCTCAGTTTCATCATCTTTAAAATAAAGAGCTTTGATTGTATGATCTATAAGGTCCTCCTCCAGCGAATTTCACACCTTTGAGTAGAGGATAAGAAAATAGGATACAAATTGAAATCAGAATTTGGGATTTCAGATCCCTTTGCCCAGGGACAGAAAAGCCAGTTTGTAATCAGAGCTCTTGACATTCTCCTCTCCTCCCCCTCTCCCGTCCCACTTCCCACATTCCCCACTCCCAGTTAAACAGAGACTCTGGCAAGGAATGTCTGTGTTTGGGGCTAAGTTTGGTCTGGGCTCCTCAGTGTGATTTCAGTTTCCCAGGACAAGAGCATCTTTTGTATCCATGTCTGTTTGCTCAAGGTATAAGCCATGTCCATAGAATTGATCTGGTCTACTCATTATCACCCCAACATGCCTTCTGCCTTCCTGCCTCAATGGTCAAGCCTTTTCTCTGTTCTGTGCTTTCTCCTTTCTGACTAAGTGTATCCTACCTGTCTGTCAGAGCCCGAGTCATTTGGTTCTCCCTCTCCTGGAAGGTCTTCCCTTTATACTTTAGCCACAAATGACCTGTTCCCTCCTCCGAGCAAACTCAGCAGCACTCTTCATTTGTTAGAATTCTTGACTCCCTTCGAGACTTGGCTCAAACCACACTTTCTGCAGGAGGTCTTTTCTGGGCTTCCCAATTGTTAGTGCCTTCTTCTTCCTTAAATCTATGTCAGATCTACTATGATTATCTCTTCTTCTTGTTGAGTTGGTTCAGTCATGTCCAGCTCTTCATGATTGCATTTGAGGCTTTCTTGGAAAAGATACTGGAGTGGTTTGCCATTTCCTTCTCCAGCTCATTTTACAAATGAAGAAACTGAGTCAGACAGGGTTAAATGACTTGACCGGGGTTACACAGCTAGGAAGTGTCTGAGGCTGGATATGAATTCAGATCTTCCTGAATCCAGGACCAGCCATTCTGCCACCTAGCTGCCTCCATATATACATGTGTATGCATCATACCTACCTATTTATGTAAATGTTTCCTTCTTTAGAATGTAAGCTCCTTGAGGGCAGGAACTGTTTTTTTTTCCCTAGTGTTAGCTTCACTTAGCACAATAGCTGACAAAGGATAACTACTTCATGAAGGTTCATTGATTGCTTAATTGATAACCACCATTTGGCAACTAACCAAGGACTCTTTTCCTGCTGTGCTCTTGTTCCTTGGGCAGTTATTCCCTCAATAAAAGTCCTGCTCAGAGTTATCATTTTGGCATGGAGGGCGTCTTGAAGGCTGTACCTTCAAGTGCAGCACAAGTTCTCGTGTGATCTCAGGGTGAGCTGTACAGAAGGCATAGAGTCTGGCTTTCAATCTCGAAGGATGATTAACAACAAAACGACGAAGAAGATTGTTTTATGACCCCAGCTCGAAAAATCAAATGCTTGGCTTCCCTTCTGATATCAGCTAGAAAGGCTTTGAGTCAAGACACAGTGATACATAATGATTGAGTGTCTCTTACCTGAGGGCCAGTCTTACTGAACTTGGAGAAGCTCATCAGATATCCTTCAGGG
Organism: Phascolarctos cinereus; assembly: GCF_003287225.1. Classification (NCBI taxonomy): domain Eukaryota; kingdom Metazoa; phylum Chordata; class Mammalia; order Diprotodontia; family Phascolarctidae; genus Phascolarctos; species Phascolarctos cinereus. The sequence continues at coordinate 404,028,182 of NW_027555625.1, read as the reverse complement.
TGATGAGTTTGGGGGCAGCAGCCACTCCTCAAGACCATCTACTCAGTCATTGAGGGGCTGTGGGCAGTGCCAGTCAACCAAGAATCATTAATCAGAAGGGGATTTTCTCCCCCCTCCCACTTTCCCTTTCTCTCCCACCCCTTCTCAGTAGGATAGTGCCAAGCCTCATGTTTAGAAGTTCTCATCAAAAGAGCCCTACTATGTGGATGAAGAGAAAGGTGAAAGGCCTCCGAGCAAACAAAACAAAAACATAGTCTCTGTCCTCAAAGAGCTCACCCTCTAATCTACTCTGTTCATATTATGGATGAGTGAAGTTTTGAGGTATTACTACTTCTTATTCAGGCAGTGGAAAGAGCCTTCATCTGGAAATAGAGGACCAGGGTTCAAGTCAATCAGTTAGCAAGCATTTATTAAATACTTATTCTATTCCAGGCACTGTGCTAGGTCTTAGGTATCCAAATCAGTGATGAGACAGTCCTTGCTTTCAGGCTGTTTGTATTCTGTCTTTCAGTACTTTAAATTCCAGTTTTGTGTTCTTAGCTGTTCACCTCTCTGGGCTGCCTCCGTTTAAGTAACTGTAAAATACAAGGATTTCACTTGGAGACCTCTGAGGGGCCTTTTAGCTTGTCAGCCTAGGCTCCTAGGATCTTTCTAACACCAAATCTTTTGCTCCTGTGTTTCCATGAATAGCAAAAGCCCTTCCTGGTCTATCATTCTGTGAATCTTTTAGTCAGCTTTTGAGTAAGTAGGGCATCTTCTTTACTCTTCCCTTATATTCTCCATATCTGTGGGCACAGAGCTTTGCGCATTGGTAAGTATTCGGTTCATACCTTTATGATTGCTTTTAGTGTGTTTTTATTATTGTTCAGTTGTTTCTCCATCATGCTCTCCATGGCCCCATTAGGGGTTTTCTTGACAGAGATACTAGAGTGGTTTCCCATTTCCTTCTGCAGCTCATTTTACATATGAGGAAACTGAGGCAAACTGGGTTAAGTGACTTGCCCAGAGATACTTTCTAAGGCCAGATTTGAACTCAGGAAGATGAGTCTTCCTGATTCCAGGGCCAGTACTCATTCTGTCCACTGTGCCACCTAGCTGCCCTCTGTTAACATGTGTTTTCTGCATATTTTGTGCAAAGACCCCTCTGCCTCCTAATGTGATCTCAGGGTGAGCTGTACAGAAGGCATAGAGTCTGGCTTTCAATCTCGAAGGATGATTAACAACAAAACAAAAAGAAGAAGAAGATTGTTTTATGACCCCAGCTCGAAAAATCAAATGCTTGGCTTCCCTTCTGATATCAATATGGTCAGTCAGGAGTGGCGGCTCCTCTCTAAACTTCTCTGGCACCAGGGTTTATCATTGCTTAAGAGGGAGATGTTTGCAAGAGACAGCTGGAGGAGTGTTCCAAGCCAGTTGTGGGTCAGTAATAAAAGTGTAGAAAGGTTTTCAGATCCCCCATGGAGGGGCTTATGAGTCTGGCATGCTGCAAAGGAGTGTCTTAGGGAAAGGTGCATTGATTGACAGTCCAGGGATAGAGCAAATAGTTTCAGCATGGCCTGGTAACTGAAGCTGGGCAGGCGAGGAGTGGGAGAATTCCAGCTATGTCATGGGAAGTGGTCATGGCCAGTGCTCTGATTAGCAGCAGAGTGCAAATCCCCTGGGACCCTGCCAGGGGTCAGGAGGCCGTGCTGCTGCTGAGATGCCAAATTGTTGCCATATTTCATTGTTAAAGGAGAGGGAGGCTATTTTGATTAGTACTTCTGGACATGAAGCTCGGGCTTTGCCTTGTTGAGGAGGAGGGTTGAGAGAGAAAGTGAAGGTTGGGAGGGGATAGAAAATCCCCTTCTGGTTCCAGGAAACAGAGAGGAAATGACAAAACTCTTGGAGGTTTGTATAACTGGAATGTTGTGCTTCATGATGATTTCTGAAGACTGCGTGATCTTTCTCCTTTTGGCGTGCTGAGACAGTAAAAAGCCTCCACTTGCCAAGTTTGATATCCAAAGGAAAGAAGGTGGCATGAAACCCTAAGAAGTTAAATAGTAGTAGGACATGATAGCGGTGGTAACTTCTATATATGATGCACAAAAAATATACCTTTTTGACGGTTCTGCTTAGCACTGTGCCTCAAACTACAGATAAAACAGCCTTGAAAGTTGCTGTGAGAAAGGTACCAGCCCAAAGATTTATTTCATTAGCCTGCCCCCTAGGGGTCAGAATGAGTCACATCAATAACTTCAGTACTCTTCACTCCTGGCCTCCAGGATCCCACTCATGAACTCACTGAATTTTAGAGCTGGCAGGGCCATTAGAAATAATCTAGTCTGACTCCCTCGTTTCACAAATGAGGAAACTGAGTCTCAGAAAGTCAGTCAGTCAATTGGTTTATTAAGTGCCTATTGTGTGCCAGGTACCATGGTAGGCACTTACCCAAAGTTGCACTATTGAATAACAGTTCAGTGTTTGAACCTAAATCTCTCATTATCCAAATCCAGTGTTCTTTCCCTTATGCCCCTCTCCCATCCTCTACAATTGAAGATATATTGGGAGAGGATTAGATTGTCAAGGGAGGGGGGGGAGAGACAGAGACAGAGAGAAAGAGGGAGAAAGAGAGAGAGAGAAGGGGAGGGAGAGAGAGAGAAGGGAGGGAGAGAGAGAGAGAGAGAGAGAGAGAGAGAGAGAGAGAGAGAGAGAGAGAGAGAGAGAGAGAGAGAAAGAGGAGAGAAGGAGGAGGAGGAGAAGGAGGAAGAGGAAGGAGAAGAGAAACATGAACAGAACCTTGGTGAGCAGAAATGTTTGGAAGATGGGAGAAGGAAGAACTAGAGGAGGAGTCAGAGATGGAGGTAGATAGCAAAGAAGCAGCCTGGATGTGACCTTGCCAACTTCGATAAGCGATGTTGTTCCCACCTGCCAGCCTGCTGTATTAGGTAGCCAGAACAGGAAAAGGCTGTTGACAAGACTGATCAGGTCACTTGTCAAATTATCCATTAGTGGTGGGGAGGGGGATCAATTAGGACTCCTTAGAGGGAGAAGGCCTGCTGGTTCTTAAGTTACAGATAGACACTTGGCAGGCAGATGATTGGCCCCATGCACGTGTTGTATTTTCCTGTGAAGCATTTGTCTTCAAAAACCTAGTATTTTTGTAGGTCATCTCTTCACTGTCACAGCTGCCTCTACTTGGCCTGGAATGTGTGACAGCAGGGGACTGGGGCAGATGGGAAGAGGTTGCATTTTTGTTTCAGTTGCAAGTAAAGAAAGTAGATCTGCAAGAGACTAAGTCAGGGAAGTCACAGGGTCTAAAGAGAAGGTAAAGTTGGGGTAGCAATGTGGCACAGTAGATAGAGCACTGGCCCTAAAGTCAGGAGGACCTGAGTTCAAATCCAGCCTCAGACATATAACACTTACTAGCTGTGTGACTCTGGACAGTCATTTAACCCCTATTGCTTCACTAAAAACAAACAACAAAAAAAGAGAGAAGGTAAAGTTGTGGACCTCCTAGCATATAGCTGGATTGGCAGCCCCTTGAGCACCTCCAAAGGCAGTTCCTAGCTCTGCCTGGTCCTAGAAGAGTTAGAGTGATAATGATGTCTTGAGCAGAGCTATGTCTACATGACACCCTAATTAAAAGTAACTGTAGAGACAAAGGCATTGATCATTCTAGTGATATCCCTATGATGTATATGCATAGGGGTTATAGGTTCTTATACCCATTTCACAGATACAGAAACAAGTTTTCTCTCAAGGATCCTAATAGCAGAGCCTTTAGAACAAGGTTTTGTGACTGTTCTGCTAGCACTCTGTGTTTCCTTTATGTAGAAACATTATAATGAATTTGTTTGGGTGCTCACAACAAAAGACCCATGCAGTTAGAAGTCTTTACAATGCACTGGAGTTACTAATAAGTTAACCTCAGACAAAAACCCTTTAAATGTGACTTAGGGGACAAGATTGGGATCCGACCTGTATCAGCTGCAGACAGTGCAGTGTTGACAGTGTTTGGAACAGTTCAACTTTGAGCAGGAATGCAACCTATGAAAGCTAACTGTGTTGATGGTGAAGACTTGAATGCATTGTCCTTTTGTCTTGGCAAATATGTGACTTTGCTTCACAAGTTAAGCCTTTGATCACACTCACAGAGCATACCAAACACCAGCCTAAGAAACCAAGATATTAAAAAACTGCAACTAGGTATGTGTTTTGTGGCTAATTTATAAGTATACTTGTGGGAGCACATAGACCATAACTTTCTAGCTTTTGTTACTCTACTTTTATTAATTTTGGAGATGGAGTATTCCATGTAGTTTTCTGTTTATCAAAATCAAAGCAGAGAAAGAGGGCTTTGTATAAGCAAAGTCAGTACTGCAAGTTAGTTTGAAAAAACTCTTAGTGATCATAGGAATCTGGTTACCAGGGGTGAAAATAGGGTCCTGCTGGTCATGCTCAACATGAAATTTCACTGTAACTTTGGTATAATCTTCATTACCAGCTTCTGCATCCCCAGATGTCCACTGGACATGTGGCACTCCTTGAAATATCTGATCCAAAGAATTTTGAAATAAATCTTTTATTCCCAAACTTGGAATTATTTTAGTTAATATCTCTGGAAAAATGGCAGATAACTCTGTAGCAGCACCTTACTCAAGAAATTCAAGCAAGGTACAGTATTTATCAAGAAAGGAAAAAGCAGAAGAACATGATATAATAGGGAAAATATTGAACTTGGAGTCAGAAGACCCAAAGTCATGCCCTAGATCTGTCCCATTCAGGAGCTATGTGACCCTGAAAAATGTTCAACTTCATACCATGGCTCACTATCCTCATAAAAGAGGGAACGATCCTGCCCCAATACCCTATAAGCGTTGCCTGCCTCACAGGATTGTCCCGAGGCCCGGCTGAAAGACTGTATATGAAAGCACTTTGCAGATTTTAAAAAAAGTGCTCTACAAATAAAAAATATTATTAATACAAGGGGGTTTCTGCTCAGTGCCATTTCTGAGCAGTGTGCATCATTTTGTGGAATCAACAAGTTAGATTTAGAGATACCAGGTTTCAGGCAATTGCCTTGGGGGTGGGGAAGGGGGGAGGGTGTGGCAAAGAGAGAGGATTAGGGTCAGGATTGTATTTGCTAGTCTGCAAAATACTGGCAGGTCTTACTAGAGTCAAAGCAGCAGCATCCTTCTGGATCTGAAATAACTTAATTTGAGACAACCTGTCAGGATCCGGCGCTTGAATTCCTATCTCGGCAAGCATCAGAAAGTGATCCATTATCCAGATACATACCACAGGAAATGTGAAACAGTTTGAAATCAGTGCAGGGAATTTGTCAGGAGAGGCAGAGTTTGAGAGTATTTTCGGAATGGTTCTAATCTGGAGGGGTGGAGGGAAGGAGCGTTCCATAGTTCTAGAGCCCTTCAGTCTCTGAGCATGTCAGAATTAAACAAGGTTAACACCTCATTTGTGTAGGATGCGTTGGCTTCTGTCCTGGGTTGCCATTATCAAGTCCTGCGAAGTTGCTATGCAAAGGAATGGCCAGACTTGCAAATTATCTTCCGTTTACCGCTTGCTCATGGTTCCTTTTCCATTTTCCTACCACTGCCATCCTGAACCACACCAGCCATGAACTCTGACTTCTTAAGGCCCTCAGTTGCCAGTCCACTTGCTCTCCAAGTACTCTGGGAGGCCTCTTTTCTTCCTTCCCTACACCTTCCCATAAACATACCTACACAGCCCTGCATATGTGCCCTTTTGCTCTCTGGCATCTCACCCCAGCTTTGGTTGCAAAAGTTACCAAGACCCAGATCTCAGGATAGAAGGACAGACATGAGAACCCAGGCTGACTCTGGTTCTTCTTAAAAACCTGCAAATTTAGTAGCTTGACCAATAAAGTGCCAAGGAAAGAAACCATTGACATCACATAAAACATGACAAACGGGGCCATCGTCAGGCAGTATTTATTAAGTGCGCCAAGGCCTGTGACACCATAGTTGGAAGCAGGTATGGAACCCCTGATAGGAAATCTGTCCCGGCATTGATTTTCCTTATACCTCTACTATTATTACAGGTTAGCTTTTAAACCAAGTTGGCTCTTCAGAGTAATGTGCTTTCTGTGTAATGAGGCTATTAAAGTCCAATTCCTTGACAAAGTGTTGGGTTGTGCTCAGGGAAACATTAGGAATAAGAGCAGGAGGACTTATCCCAGCGCAAGAAGAAACAGGACAGAGTCGGGGTGAAATGCATTTCCTGGCAGTGACGGCTGCAAATTGTGCGTTTAATGAGATGGTGGCCTGCTGGGGCGGGTGATAGATATGTCAGAGGTGGAAAAAAAGAAGCCATTTGTAAATAGGAAAGCCCTATTTTTGTTTAAGCCATAGCACCTGACTCACCTTTTCCTACCCAGCCGTTTCCTCTGTGTTCTGGTTCCTAATTTTGCCCCTTGGCCTAAGAGTCACATTGTTTATTCACTGAGAGTTTTGCCCATTGGAGGGTAGTTATCTCTCTAGAGAGGATTGCCAGATAGTTAATGGCAGAAAAGTGCCTTAGGCTCAATAGTATATGTTAAAATTCCAGGCTCGCAAACAAAATTGTGTAAAGGAATAAATATCCCCTTCAATCTATCCCCTTCAATCTATGCTACCAATCCAAAAAGAATAAAAAAAGAAAAAAAAAGCTTTCTCCTTGCACTTGAGGAATCCTCCAATAATTAGAGCTTGCTATGCCTGAAAGAATAATTCCTTAATTTGCCTAACATGTAATACTTCTCCAAAGAACTTTCATCTCTATTATCTTATAATAACAACTTAGATCCCTTATTTTCCAACTGAGGACGTGGCATTCAAAAGAGGTTTGGAGGCCTTCTCAAGGTCACACAGCCAGTTACTTATAGAGTAAAGCCTCAAATCCAGCTCTCCTGACTCCCAAGTCTAGGATTCTTTTGGCAGAGGGCTCGGGGATTGGTTGATGAAGGCAACAGAGCTTCATCTAAAGGCCCACAAATACACACAAGTGAGATTCCCATATGAAGTTAAATATCTTTGCCCACCTTCATCATAGCTTGGAATAAAAATGAAGGCAATAGGTCAGTCAAACAACAAAAGTTTTCTAAGCACGTATTATGTGCTAGGCACATGATAGACCAAAAAAAAAATGTAATAGTTGCTGCCTTTAAATAATGTGTATATGTGTAAGTAAATTAACATATGCACATATATGTACATATGATGTGGGTATACACACACACACACATACACACACATATAAATATAACGGAGAGACCTTTTCTGCTTTCTCCAGCTGCTATGGCCTCCCTCCAAACTAGTTAGTATTTAGAGTGTGTGTGTGTGTGTGTGTGTGTGTGTGTGTGTGTGTATTTATATAAATGGAGTCTTCTGACTTCAACTTGTCTTGTAGTATTTTGATAACCATTTCCTGTATTTTAATATAATAATTGGTTTCCTTTGTAATCTCATACACATACACACATATATGATAAATACAAAGTAATTTGGAGAGAGGCCCTAACAGCTGGGGGGAAGACGAAAGACTTCTCATGTACAAAAGTGATACTTGAACTGAAGGAAACAAGGAAATCTAACACTTTCTTACTGTCTTTGTGTAGATGCAGGGAATACTTGACTGTCCCCATTGAGTTTGTCTGTTGATATAGCTTAGGGTTTAGCATGGTCCCTGTTTAAATTCACTGAATATTTGTTGCATCTGCCTTGCCTAAGCTAGATCATGAGTTCTGCCTGGGAAAGTATTCTACTCTCTGCCTGTCCACCTACTTCGCAGAAATGCTCTAGGGAGCATTTTTTTTTGGTGTCTTTGTAAGCCTCAGAGCCCTAGAGAAATGAGTTTATGTTTTTATTAATATTATTATGGTTCTATCCGCAACCCAGAGTTCAATAAATGTAGATTGATGATTGAATCCAGGCAACCACAAACCCAAACCAGAATAAACCACGCCAGTTTCTGGTCCCCAAATAGAAGAGGGTGCTATCATGATGTAGAGCAGAGGACTTTAAGACTCAAGGCCTCCTGGGCACACAGGGCCCCACAAAACTCCAGAGTCCAGCCAGAACCAGATGAAAATTTGACAAAATAAATAAAAATATAATAGAACATTTTGTCATTGTTCAGTTGTTTCATTTGTATCTGATTCTTCGTGACCCCATTTGGAGTTTTTTTGGCAAAGATACTGGAGTGATTTGCTAACAGGCAAACAGAATTAAATGACTTGCCCGGGGTCACATAGCTAGTGTCTGAAGTCAGATTTGAACTTAGGTTTTCCTGACTCTGGGCCTAGATCTGTCCATTGCAGCTGCCCCATATAGTGGAACGTAATGTTATTTTGTGGTTTTCTAAGTCAGTGTTCAGCCAGCAGGGATCAGTTTCTATTTGAGTTTGACCCGGCAGGTGTAGAGCAATGAATTCAGAGTCTAGGGACTTGATTCTGACTCCTGGATCTGCCACTTAATATCAGCGTGATCTTGGGCAAATCCCTTTACTTCTGGGAGCCTCATGTTCCTTACCTGTAACATGAGGGCTTGGATGAAAAAATCTTTAATTCCTCTTTCAGCCCTGGTGGTCTCAGAGATGATTAGCATGTCACTGTTGACAAATGCTGAAGTTATGATCCTTCAGGGACTCACCAGCTTTGTTATCTGTGGTGATCTATTTTTTTTTCTCTGAAAAGGTAAAAACAAAACAAAACAAAACAGAAATACCTAGTGAACCAGCTTGACAAAAACTAACTCATATTTTCTAAACAATATTGAATCAGGAATAAAAGTAACATCAGAAATTCTCTTTATCAAATTCAACGCTAACATGGTATTTCATTTAATTCCAATCTCTGGTTGAATTGAATGGGGTTGTAGGTCAGACTTCTAATGGAAACCCCGAAAGCTACACCTTGATTATTTTTGACCTACCGAGAAAACTAGTGAAATTTGCATTACTGAGGAATAGTAAGGATCTACCCAAGAGCTCCTGACCATTAGCATGGGTCATTGTTGCAAAACAGATTTTTTTTTCATTGTTTTCCATTACTCACTTTCTCGATCTTACTGTTTAGGCAAAAGTCCTCAGCCTCGTTCTTCAGAGACAACATATATAGAAGGAAGTCATTGAGCCGGGTAGCCTCAATGGCGGGCAGCTAGGTGATGCAGTGGATATAGTGGTAGGCCTGACTCCAGGAAGACTCATCTTCCTGAGTTCAAATCTGGCCTCAGAGGCTTACTAGCTGTGTGACCCTGAACAAGTAACTTAACCTCAGTTATAAGAAAACTTGCCTAAGTTTTCTCATATGTAAAATGAGTTGAAGAAGGGGATAACAAACCACTCCAGTTCCAAAAAAAGAAAAAAAAGAAAGTTGGACATAGCTGAAAACGACTGAACAAAAATTTTAAAAAAATTCAGTGGCACTGATAGCCACTAGAGGGAGCACCAATGAGCTCCAGGCCCTAATACATAGATTCTAATAGGAAATGGTTCAGGGAAGGGGAGGGATTTCAGTGGCATTAAATAAAGAAAGAATACCACATGGCCCCCAAAACCCAACCAAATAATAAATACCATTTTGAGGTTACAAGCTAGGGTATACTTTGTAAAGGAAAATCTCTAAACTATTTTTCCAGAAGGTTTCATTGAGTACAAAGTGGCTCTCTTCCAGAGTTAAAATAATAATAATAATAATAATGCTCTTTTTTCTTCTTCACTATGATTATGATTCTTATCACAGTAGCCTTCAAATTTGTAAACGATATTTTCTAGTCTATATTTCTTTCATATTTAAAAAAAATTTCATTGTTTTACATGAGTGCACATGTATAACCTATATCAGATTTGCTTACCGTCTCAGGGAGAAGAGAAGGAGGGAGGAAAGGAAGGATAGGATTAGGAGCTCAAAACTTTAAAAACACACATGCACAAATGTTAAAAAATGCTTTTATATGTAATTAGGAAAAAAATAAAATATTTTTTGAAAAAGAAGCAATGGGGAAAAAATTTCATTCTTAGCTATACTCTTAATGAACTCCTTTTGGCTTTAAGGAAATATGGTTTTAGTTGTCAACTGTACCTTCATCCTTATTTAATTTATATTCATTTCTTTTCTTCATTCAATTATTATCTGGTGTTTTTAAAAATTGTCATTTTAAATAGATAACTAACATGAATTCATAATTCAGTGCCTCAACATAGCACAGGAATCACAAAGCATCTTAGCACTGGAAAGAACCATTGAGATCTATTACTTGGAACCGGAAGGTACTTCAGGGTCCATACAGTCAACTTCTCTCCTCCCCTTCATCTTCCAAATGAGTAAATAGAGGACGAGAGTAGTTTAATGACTTGCCCAAGGTCACAAACAAAGACTGTCTCTGATTCAGAAACCAGAGCTAGTTTATTTTCTGGGCTGATACGGCAACACCTACCCCCATTTTACAGATAAGGAAACTGAGGCCACAAGGGATTAAGTTTAAGTTCGGTTCACTGATTATGAACTTTTTACAAAAGATGGACAATAATAACGAAGCATATTTGTGAAGAAAATATTGGTGCTCATTTGGCCATTCCTGACATCTAAAGTCAAGATGTTCTGCTTAATTAGCTTCTAGAGGGTTTAATCTCAGACTTATTAGGAGTGTTATTTTGTAAAGACAAACAAACAGGGATATGCTGGGAACACTAAATGTTTTCATTTCAAATTGCTAATTAAATTGTGTCAGTTCCTGCCTGGAAGCTTTCCTGTAGTTCTATTCTGCTACAGGGGCCTTGCCATACCATATTGCTACCTCGTATTAAGTTTTTAGTGCAATAAAACCTGAAGCCTTTTTCATAGACGCTGTGTTGCCATTCCATACATATACTGTTGATTTTCCTAACCCAATTGTAGATTTGCCATTCATTCCAAATGTATTTCATGGTGCCTTTCCTAAACTCCAGTCCCTTAATGTGAATTTCCTGTTGGGGATTTCAAACTGGACACCTCATAGGCACCTCAGAGTCATAAGGATGTGTCTGAACTTCTTTCCCCCTGGTGCCACTACTCTGATTTTGCTTTCTCTAAGGCCTTGAAAAAGAATCGCTGAGAAGTTATTGGAGCATTTCACGCATTTAAAATTGTAAATTCCCATAGCCTATGAGTTTCTGGGTTGGAGGTTATGTGTAATCTTCATTTTCAGGGCCTGCTGGGGTTTCCTGATTACTTAGGAGCAAGCCTTACCAAATCTGGGGTTGTAACATAGATGTCAATAGTGACATGCTCTTGACCGACTAATGGAAGCAAATAAAATCTGGAATTTTCATGAGGGAAAGGGTGTGAGTTGTCATCTCCTATGTAAAATGGGTCGCTAGGCGGCACAGTGCACAGTGCTAGGCGTAGAATCAGGAGGACTTGTCTTCATGAGTTCAAACCTGGCCTCAGACACCTAATAGCTGTGTGACCTTGGGCAGGTCACTTAACCCTGTTTGCCTCAGTTTCCTCAGCTGTAAAATGAGCTGGAAAAGGAAGTGGCAAACCACTCCAGAATCTTTGCCAAGAAAACCCCAAATGGAGTCGCAAAGAGTCAGATGTAACTGAACACCGAGTGAAATATTCCAAGCACTGGGCATACAAAAAAAAAGCAAACCTAGCCCCAACCACAAGGAGCTCATGTTCTAGTAAAGGTGACAACAAAGCTGTTTGTTTGGGTGAGTTTCATTTTAAATGTGGGCTTTCATTAAAACATGGGTTTTCAGATTGCATTTTGGGCCTTTCGGGAGCGATAGAGTCATAGGATGTTGGACTTTGAAGAGACTTTAAAAATCACCTAGCCTCAGGGGCAGCTAGGTGGCACAGTGGATAGACCTTTGGCCTTGGAGTCAGGAGGACCTGAGTTCAAATCTGGCCTCAGACACATGACACTTGCTAGCTATGTGACCCTGGGCAAGTCACTTAACCCCAATTGCCTCACCAGAAAGAAAAAAAAGAAAAATCACCTAGCCTGATCCACAAAAAGTTACTGAAGAAAAAACAGAGGGCCCTAGAGGTGACATGTCACATACCCGGTACGTTGCTAGGCTAGGATACTTCTTTTTTAAAAAAATTATTTTATTTTTAATTTATGGAATAAAACAAGCATTTCTATAACATAGTATAATAAAAAAGATGATTGCTCATGAAACTGCAAATCTACTACTTGCTATTCCTTTAAATATACAACAAAGTTATCATGTAAATTTTTTTCTTTTTTTTCTTCCTTTCCCTCCCCATTCCCTCCCCACCCCTGTCCTAGAGATGGCCACCATTAGATGCAAATAAGTATATAGATGTAAAATTACTCTATACATATTTCTATGTATCAGTTCTTTTTCTGAATGCAGATAGTATCTTTCTTCACATGTCCTTTATAGTTATTTTGCATATTTATAATAGTCAAAATGACTTATTTGCTCAGTCATTTTTTAAACAATATTGTTGTTGTATACAATGTTCCCTTGGTTCTGCTCATTTCACTGTTATTAGTGCCTGCAAATCTTTCCATATTTTTCTAAGATCATTGAGCTCATCATTTCTTACAGCACAGGAATATTCAATCCCAATCATATACCACAACTTGTTCAGCCATTCCTGCTTCATGTCATCTGCCTCAAACTGTAGCATCTTTCTGTTACACCACCAATGCTTTTTCCACGTTCATCTGAAGTCTCACACATCGTAGGTGCTTAATAAATGCTGATTGATTTATTGAAGAAAGCCAGGACCAGCAGGAAGTTGGGCATTTGTATGTAGAGAAGTCACAATGAAAGTTTCGCTTTCCCAGTGGGCCTTTGCTGGTATAAGGTAAGGAATTCATGCTTCCTCTTGGTGAGACAGAAGGAAGCTTCTTTCACTCACCAAATTGGACTCTAATTCACTTCTAAGGAACAACAGGTTTCTGGAGCAGTTCTGATCATGTCTGAAGAGGTGTCATGTATCCAAAGAAAATAATTATAGTTATAATGACAGAGCTTTGAAAGTGTACCTTCTAACAACTGCTTTTTACAAATGTGTGTTTCCCCTTTCTCTTTTGTTAGGTTCACTGCACTTAATTGCCACCGTGCTTCATTAAGGGGCAATTAATTCTGTAACTCAGAGTGGGACAGTAGTAATTATAAACCAAAGAAAAAAAGCCCATGGTTAAACATAATCATGTTGCATGTAAAGTTTACAGTCCTGCAGATTAAGGTGTGCCAGGCACGGGCCTGACAGCAAAGGATGGAAGAAACACTACTTCCCAGACAGGCGACATTTTCCTTTTCAACTTTCTTGTTCTCCAGTCAGGGCATGGTGTGGTTAATGTGACTGGCTTATTCCTTCCATCCTACCAGAGCACACAACTTGCTCGCTCCAGGCTTGCTTTTGGGGAAGCTAATTCACGGTGTGTGGAAGAGGTGGCACCCAGTTCCTAGGCATTGATCTCATTCTAGAAGGGAGGGGGTGGGGAGGGCTCAAGTTGTAGTTCTCAGTGATTTTTTTTTTTTGGCTTTTGCTATTTACCTGGCCTTATGAAAAGAAACAAGGACCTTCACTAGGACTCCAAATGGAAAAGTCATTTTAGATTGCAGTGGTCCAATGAAGAAAGGACTCTGGATACCAGTTTTCCTACTTACAAACTGGGGATATTAATTCCTTTCTCCAACTACCTAACAGAGTTGTGGTGAAGAGAAAATGCAATTGTAAAAGTGAATGTGCTTTTTAATTTGAAGTCCAGTGGAAATTCAAGGCTCTACTCATATTTTTAAAAACAATGATCTGTACTTGGGTGGATCTGTGATCTTACTTGTGTGGGTATTCCCTGCATTCGTGCAGATCACAGCCCTTCTGTGCCTTCTCATCCTGCCCCAGTCTTGCCACCATCTTCCTGCATATCCTCCATGTGCCTTCTCCCCCATCACTTCTGCCTCTTGGAATCCTTAACTTCTCTCAAAGTTTTGCTTAAATCCTACCTTCCACAAGAGGCCTTTCCTGTTTGTTTCTCTGGCTACTAGTGCCTTCCTCTTTAAGGTAACTCCCCATTTTCTCTATATTTCTTATATGTTATTTATGTGTCCCTCACTAGAATATAAACTCCTTTAGGGTGGGGATTGTTTTTGCTTTTTCTTTTTTATCTCCCAGCCCCTACAGCAGTGCCTGCACATAACAAGTACTTAAAAAGTGCTTTTTTAAAAAAAAAATTAATCAGTTGATTCATACCTTTCTGAGCATTTTCATATACATTAATTCATCTCATGTTAATCTCATGACAACTTTGGGAGTTACTTTATTATAGATAAGAAAACAGGCACACTTTATTATAGATAAGAAAACAGGCACAGGAACCAGCAGCTGGATCTATATAGATTCTCAGGAAGAAGGGGTGGTTGGGAACAGGGAGAAAAGGATCATCAAAATCATAGGATTTCTGATCTGGAAAGCCCTAGGAGATCAAATCTCGCTCTCTCATTGTGTAGAGAAAGAAATGGAAGTCAATAAAAGAGAAATGATTTGCCCAAGTGAATCCTAAGGAAGTGGCGCTGCTGGCTGAAGTTAAAAGAGGGGTGAGACCCTCATACCTCAGTGATGACCCATCCCTCTAAATCAGTCTAGGGGAGGGGCACTGGCATTGGCTACAGTGTCTTTGCCCTTTTCTAACTTCTTTTCCCCCTTGATATTCACTTTAACCAAATCTCCCCTAGATGCAGGTCTTTTAAGGTTCAGTTAGAGAGAGGAGAAGGAGGAAGAGGGCAGGAAAGGTATATTAGGCGATTTACCCCAGGACCCTATCTATGCCTTTCCAAGGGCTGGAGCTTAATGAAGGAAAGGAAAGGCCCTACTTCTCCTTTGCTTGGAGTCTAAGAAATCAGTTTGCTGTTTCTCCCTAACTCTGGGATGAATCGGGTGGACTATGACCTGGCAGCTGGCACAAAGGAGTCTGATTTGTGGGCTTGCAGGAGGAGCGGAGAAACTGATTATGAAGTCAGCAATTACTCTGCCCAGGTCCATGCTTGGCAAGAGCCTTATCATTATTTATGGCTGTTTAAGCTGTCCAGAGCCCAATTCCTGCCCTTGAGTGACTAGCACGCTGCAGTTTTAGTTCATAAAACACTGTGTTTGTTTATAAGCCTTAACGGATTCAGTTTTATTAAAAGAGAGGGCTCCATCCAGGCTGTAAATAAAGTTAACAGGTTAAGTTCTAGTTTATATTCATAGTGAATATAAAATGGATGGGAAGTTCTCTCCGGAATTATGTGCATTCATGACTTAGCTTAATAAAAAAAAAATTTTAAATCTTGTAAGTCTCTCTGGGTGTTGGGTACAATCTTTACCACTAGGAAAAATAAATAAAAGAAAGAAGAGAAATCCTGAAACATTCTTTAAAAGTTGATATGGCTCTACCATAAGAAGTTGCCTCCCATGATAATTTGTGGTATCATGGAATAAGGGGGTTAGGAGATGGGACCCTGCTTGCTTATTCATCAGAAAGGAAGGAGGAGTATTCCTTCAACTCAACCAAGTTAAAAAGATCTTGTAACTTTTAGTTGTGTTGAGTTTTGTATTGTTTTGTTTTTGAGGGCTAGAGGATTGGAGTTTTCCCTCTGGGGAAATATGTACCTAGAAATTTTTTCACAGGGTGGGAGCTATGTGGCAGCTCTCTATGGCATGGGGTGCAAGGCAGGCCAGCCAGGTACCACAGAGTGCCAGGATGGTGGGATTCTATATTGAGTGGGGATGGTAGTCTCTGGCTTACCAAAGGGGGAATAAAAATCACACCCACACACATGCACACTAACACTTCTCCTCAAGGGAAAATGTGCGCCCTTGATATCGATGCCCTGAGATAAAAGCTCTAGGGTTTTACACTAGCTATAACTCCAACTCTAGTGAACCTGCCTTTCCCCTGATTAGTGTGGCTTCTGTTTCCAGCTCTTAGCACAGTGCCGGAGCTTATTAAATGTTTGTTGATAGCCCCATTTGGTTCCTTTTTAATGGCAGGGCAAATTGAGGAAGGAGGGCTACTTCTTGGGGAAAATGTTCCACCTACCACTTTCCTTTATACCCTATAACAGAGGTGTCAAACACTGGCCATTGCTGCCTGCAAGGGTTAGCCTGAATCAAATTAAAATGTAATTGGAAATATTTACAAAATAAATACAGTAGACCATAAATAATGTTAATATGTGGTTTTCTGTGCCCATATGTGGCTGGCAGGCAGGAATCCTTAGGTACAGTTTAGCAGTCCCATTTGTTTTTGAGTTTGACATCACAGCTTTCAACAATGTGTGATCGAGGCTTCTAGATATTAAGCTGTCATTCACTCAGGCAGGTGAAGTCAGAAGTAAGTCTGATTCTTGATCCTCCCTCCTTTAAAAGCACTTCCTAAGTTAGAAACACCTGATTTCAGCAGAAGCCCAATGCCTGCTACCTTCCCCAGACCCATCCAGAGGCAATTTTGAGATGTATGGTAAGATACAAAAAATGTTTATTAAGGACCCACTATGTGGAAAACACTGTTCTAGGCAGTGAGGAGATACAAAGCTAAGATAATTTGTGGTTCCTGCCCTCAAGAAACTTATAGTCTCATGGCCTACCAGGTTGTTCTGAGCTGATAGTGACATGCTGGCAAAGCAAATTGCCTGGCGCTCTCTCTCTCGCGCTCTCTCTCTCTCTCGCTCTCTCTCTCTCTCTCTCTCTCTCTCTCTCTCTCTCTCTCGCGCTCTCTCTCTCTTCTCTCTCTCTCTCTCTCTCTCTCTCTCGCTCTCTCTCTCTCTCTCTCTCTCTCTCTCTCTCTCTCTCTCTCTCTCTCTCTCTCTCTCTCTCTCTCTCTCTCTCTCGCTCTTTCTCTCTGTATGTGTGTGTGTTGTGTGTGTTCTCCTACTACTTCATTTCTTTGCCCTTGGGAGATCAGGTAGTTGCCATACTCCTTCCTTTACCTTCCTTTTTTGCTGTGCACAGCTCAGTTCATACCTCCTCAGGCAATCTATTTCTCACCAGGATGGTTGTCCTTTGTAAGAGCCCCAAAAGACAATGGGAAGAAGCATTTTGGATGTAAGGCTGCAGCATGACTTGTCTGTCTCAAGAAAGAGACTAAAAGACAGCATGGAGGGAAGGACATATATGTCTGAAAATAAATTCCCTTCTAACTCTTAGCCTTTTTCTTAAAGAAAATCTTACCCTCTGTATTTTTTTCTCTTTCCTTTTTCCAGTTCTCTATTCATCTCCCCCCTCCCCATTTCATTTTTGAGCCAAAAAACACGTTATTAATATGTTTTTAGTGCTATTAGTGTTATTTATTGTTAATAATGTTATTAATGTACTTTTATCAAGGAAAAGAAAGGCCAAATTCTTGAAGCAAAACTAGACACAGCAAAGGAGCAATTTGATTGATGCCTTTTGTTTTCGCCGTGACCAGATTTCCCCCTTATCTCTTCACCTGCCCCCTCTTCAATAGCATTCATTTCTTTAGTCATTAAAAGTGCCCAGAAGTTCTCTTGAGAATTTTTCATTTACTTCCACATCTTTTTTTTAATTAAGCCTATTTTCCCTCAAGTGCAAACCATCCATACCTATTTTGAATAGATTTCCTATTCAGTGCTATTGTTTCATGCTTTGGTTGTTATTATCATGTTCTGCCTTCTTATAGCATGTGTGTATGTTTTGCTGGGCAATGGAAACTAGTTTGGGCATATGCCTTAATGAAATAGGTCTTATTTACAGACACATCATGTATTTCAGCTTTTCTGAGGACTAGTGTGGGAACCTAAAGACCATTTCTACAATTGAATCAATGGAAAATTTATACCATTGTCTCATTCCTCTCCAAAAAACTGACAAATGCACTTTTGAAGCCCAGTTCATCTATAAATTGGAGATCACACAATATTTTGGAAAAGGGAGATTGGATAGGCAACTTTAGCTAGCATATGTAGGAATATGTGGGTCTTCTGCCTCTTATCTGTCCTGTAGGTACAGAGTCAGTATGAGGCAACTTGTATGTCTTTAGGCAGAGTGAATGGTCTCCCTAAGTGTTCCTTTGTGGTGGTCTGCTAATCCCTTCAGTAATTTTTGAATAAACTTTGGCCTACGGTGTCTGAAGCAGCTGTTTAGGGTTTACCTTTAATTCTTGAAAGCTTACTACAGAGTGGGTGGTGCTGGGATATTAGAGCTGAAGAAATGGAATGAAGATTTTTTTTTTTAATTCTCCAAGTTTCCTGGGGATGTCAGAGATTCCTTCCTGTTGTGCATGGTATGTCTCCTTCTCCCCCTTTGGAAGGGTGCCTAAAATCAGCTCAATTTCCATTCTGTGAACCCAGCTTTTAGTCCATTGTACCATGCTGCCTGTCTCTGACATTGCCTTTCTGAGCCTCATTTTTCTCATCTGTAAAATAGGTATAATTGTACCCGTAGCATGGACTTCTCAACGTTGTCAGGAAGCAGAATGAGATAGTGGGTTTCAGGTGCCTTGCCAACAAAGCAATGTATGTGTCAGCTATAGTGATATCATTTTATCAATTGATTGAGAAAATTTATAATGATGAAAATCTCTGATTTTGGCAACCTTTTAAATGAATCTGCATTTTTGTTCATCCTAACACCACGCTATTTACCTACTTTTGAAAAATTGCATATGCACACAAATTCTATTTATGTCACCATCAACAGAATTCATGGAGTATTTCCTTTGTGCAATGAATCACAAAGAGGACTGGATTCAATTGACCTTGAGGCTCCTTCCATTTTGAAGTTTCTGTAATTGTACTGGGCCGGGCTAGTGACTGACTTTGGTATCAGCTACATATTCCTATGTTTGTTGCCATGCTCTGCTAGTCACCGGGTGGGCTTCCCCTTCCACTAGTCCTTGATTCTCTTTCCTGACTCTATCCTAGCATTTCCCATACCTGCCAGAGGCAGAGTGACAAGGAGCCCAATAACTGGGAGGGCTATATGCTGGACATTGGAAGTTGTACAGCAGGAAGAGGTATGGGGCCGGGTGAATATTAGAAAGGAAAAAGCAATGAGTGCCAGATTGGGGAATCAAAGAGCTGGAGTTCTAGTCCTGGCTGTGGCATTTATTAACAAGTCAGTGGGTCCTTAAGCATTTTTGAGCACCTACCATGGGCAGAGCATTATGCTAAGCTCCTAAAAGCCACTCCCTCCTCTAGGAGTTCACTGTAGCTCTTAAGACAGTGGGCAAGGGGCAGCTAGGTGGTGCAGTGGATAGAGCACCAGCCCTGAAGTCAGGAGGACCTGAGTTCAAGTCTGGCCTCAGGCCAAACATTTGATACTAGCCATGTGACCTTGGGCAAGTCATTTAACTCCAACTGCTGCCTTTAAAAAATAAAAAAAAGAGTGGGCAAGTCATTTAACCTCCTTGGACCTCAATTCCTTCTTGTTTAAAATAAGAGAGTTGTACCAAATGACTTCTGAGTTGCCTTTCAGCTTAATGATGTGAGAGAGAATGAATTCAATGCTCTTTAAAAAAAAATTGTCTGAGAAATGAAGATTCAAGGTTTGTTTATTTTAACAGTTTCTCCAGTGGGGAGAGCAAAGAGAGGAGGCTAAACAGGTTTTCCTGTGTTTTTAAGAGTTCTATTATCTCTAATTGAGTAATCCTTTAACTGTGAGCCTTTATTTGGGCTGTCACTGTAACTCTCAGTTCTCCAGAGGAAATTACGTCCAGGGTAAGCCCTGGACTTGGAGAGAGCTTAGAGAGCTGACTTGGAGTTAGGAAAACTTTCGTTGAAATTCTGCCTCAGGCACTTACTAGCTGTATGACCCTGGGAAAGTCACTTAACCCTGTCTGCCTCAGTTTCCTCATCTATAAAGTGGGGATAATAATAGCACCTACCTCCCAGACTTGTTATGAGGATAAATGAAATAATATTTGTAAAGTGTTTTGCAAACTCTATATGAATTTATTATTATTACCAACAATGATAATAATTTCATATTACTGAGGTCTCTGAAATAAGGGATGACAGTTGTGGAATTGTTTATAAGGCAATGTTTATTCTGGCTTCCCCATTCACCTGTTGCTTATCCCAGGAGTTAATCGCTGTCTCCCACTCTAGGGAACCCACAGCCAGCCTCATGGTTGGGTCTCAAGGACGCTAACCCCTGGAGACAAAGAACCCCTTTCTACCACAAATGAGCATTACTAAATGTAGAGGCATCAGCCCAGGAAATCCCCACTTTTGGGAGGTGTGTCTGCTGCACTTGGAGTGTTTGAACTGTTGTTAAAGCATCAATATTTGCACAGGCCAGTGGTTGGCGGGGTGCCAGTCTCTGGCATTTCTCATTCAGCCTTTGCGTGTGCTTTTTGGGTACCTTGATATTTCCCCACGATGTGCCATGGGTTTTTTTTTTCCTATTACTATGATGCCATGTGCTTTCACTGTTGGTACCTCCCAATTTAACATTTTTTTTCATATCAGTGCAAAATACATGGCTACTCATTTTTTATGTGCCTGCCAGCTACAGAGGGCAGGCACCGGGTCTTGAATATCTGTGTTCCCCACAGCACACTGTAAATGGTTAATAAATGACTCTAAGTGTCTTTGTTCATGAGAGACAGAAGGACTGAGTTAATAACTGTGTGCTAGTTGTTGAGCTAAGGACAATTCTGGCTTCTTCCACTGACATGTTTTGTATCTCTAGGCAAGTCATTTCATCTCTTTATCCTATTTCTTCAATATAAATTGGACTAGCACAGGGGCTCTTAGACTAAACTGGTCCTTCTCAAAATCGTGATTATTGTCTCCATTCATAGGAAATGCTAGTGAAAATAAAGACGCCATTTTTTCCAGTCCGCTTCCCAGACCTGAAATCTCTCAGTAAGGAGGATCTGTGGACCTCAGGTTAATGACCCTTGGACTAGAAGATCTGAAAGGTCCCTTCCAGTTATGTTCTGTGAGTCAGTGTTTCGCTGCTGATAGTCTTCTCTCTGGAAGAATGTGCCCTGGATAAAGAAAAGGAACAAAGTAGGACAGAGGAGGAGAGGGATAATGGCCAGAATCAGCAGTCTTTGTGGCATTTCCCATGATCCGAGCAACCAAAGCTACCACTTCAATGGGCTGCTTTTAGGAGAGCATGAATCTTGCCAGAACGCCCCCTCCCAAACCCCCAGTGTAATGGTATCAAGGCCAAGAGTTGAACAAAGAGGGTGGTCCGACTGCTGTGGTGGACCTACCTAGGACCAAGGGCTAGAGTGATCTGAGAAGGTGAGGAGAATGAGTTACCAGTCCCCTAAGGCCCCCGTAGGGACCTCACCAGAAATAAATACCCTTTCTCCGCCTAATAGTTCCAAAAACTTACCCTGAGCATATGAGTGTGTGTATGTATGAGTGTGCGTGTGATTGTCAGGGAGTGCTTACATTCAAAACAATGAGTTTAAAAACTAAATGCCATTGTTTAAATCCATATAAACAGATATCTGATTTTTACAAGGCAAGGAAAAACCAATTTATTGGCAATGGAGTATCTGTGATCTGGAAAGCAATAAATAAGATGAAATAAGTTTTTGTGTTTTTAAGAGTTTTAATATACAGAATAGAATCCTCTCCTTACAACTTGGCAAATCAGATTGTAATGTAGCTATAGGGGAAATAAAAATAGGGTCACTAGCCAGACCAGAGTACCTTCCTTCAGTCCTTAGCCCCTTTAAAGTCATTAAGCTCTACTAGCAAAGTAAGAGGCGCGTGGGAAGGAACTCTTGTAGTCAATGAAGATTGAATTGGCTTTGTTTCAGACATCCTAACCCTTAGCGCCCCTGATTGATGTCCACCATGTCTATACCTGTCCATCTATCAGGCTGGGAGGCTGACATAGAGTGTACATAGTCATACAACCAGAATATTCTTTTTTACATTGGGAAAGGATCTTTGAAAGTTAATTTATCATAGATTCAAAGTTTTTGGAGCTAGAAAGCTGAAGAGATTATCTAAGTAAATTTAGTAAAGGAATTCCCTCTCTGGTGTTCCTAATACAATGAGACAGTAAAATGTAATAGATATAAGCTAGCTAGCTAGCTAGATGATAAATATAGCATGTATTAAATTGTAAGTGCTAGGCAATATGCTATGCTAAGTGCTAAAGTTACCAAAACAGGAAAAGAAGACAGTCTTTACTTTCAAGAGGCTTGCATTATGATAGGAGAAGACCAAATATAAAGGGGAGCTGGGGGAGAGGGGGAAGGTATGAAGGGAAGGAGGCACCCCAGAGGCAAAGTAGCTACTGGAGGTGGGGCAGACCAGAAAGTGAAGTGAGTAGTGGGACTGGTCCCAGGGAGTGATTTAAGCTCAAACTAGAGTCTTCCTTAAATTGTCCTGATGGTTGATGTGGAGATTGAACAAACCAGACAGTGAAGAGCCCTGGGACTTCACATCAAAAGTCTGAGATTCAAGTATTGCTTGTGCTGTTTTCTGGGATTTGGTTTTGGCCGTGAGTAAACAACTTTCCCTCTTTGAGCTCAGTTGCTTCCTCTGTAAATGAGGGGTTAGACTAAATGATCACTAAGGTTCCCTCTAGCTATGATAATCTGTAATTCTCATATTGGCCCTGTATACTTCACAGGGTTGTTGTAGAGTTTCTATGAAGTAATGTCTAAGAAAGTACTTTGTAAGCTGTCAATAAAAAGGAAGGTAATGATGAGGATGAGGATGAGGATGAGGATGGGGAGGAGGAGGAGGAGACAGGAGGAGGAAGATGAGGCAGAGGAAGAGAGGAGAGGAGAAGAGTAGGAAGAGGAAGAAGATATGGCTATTCGACTCTGCTCTAATACTTCAGGTGATCAGGAGCTAACTACTTTTAAAAGGGATTCCATTATGTTGCTAGACTACTTTCATTGCTGTTTAATTTAATCTTTTTATTTTGTAGATCAGAGGCCCGAGGAGTTAAATCCCTTGCTTATAGTCAAATATCTAGTTAGTAAGAGGGGTGCTTTGACCGTCTAGTGCTCCATTATTATACCATGCCTCCTTCCATTGGCCTATGGCTTCCTCCATTCGAGACAATTAAGAGTCACCTGGGTTCCCAGTTCTTTCCACCTGTTCTTCCCTCTGATTCCAGCTTCCTTGATGATGCAGAAGGGATATTCCAAAAAGGTGGGACTGTATTCTGGAGATGTCGACCTCTCCCTGTTGGTGACAAAACATGGGAAGTGCCCTGCTTATTGCTTTGTGCATAATTACAACAAAACACTACCTTCTGATACTTTGTTAATAGATTCCCGTGAATTTTTCTTCTTCTTGGGACAGGAATGGTTCATGACAACATTGGAGTTCAGGATTTTACTCTCACTCTAAATGCTGACTATTCCTACCATGACAGTCCTTCTTTGGGTGACGGTGCTGCCTTCTGAGGTACCTTTGGAAAGACAAATGTGTAATTTGGGAATAGGTGGCACAAGTACTGAGCCTGGAGTCAGGAAGACACCTTCATGAGCTCAAATCCAGCCTCAGACACTTACTAGCTGTGTGACCCTGGGCAAGTCACTTAACCCTGTTTGCCCCAGTTCTTCATTTGTAAAATAAGCTGGAGGAGGACATGGCAAAACACTCTAGTATCTTTGCCAAGAAAACCCCAAATGGGATCATGAAGAGTCAGACCCAACTGAAAAATGACTCAGCAAGGACAGCAACAGCAACATA
The DNA here is from genome assembly GCF_003287225.1 of Phascolarctos cinereus. NCBI lineage: Eukaryota > Metazoa > Chordata > Mammalia > Diprotodontia > Phascolarctidae > Phascolarctos > Phascolarctos cinereus. Next base: position 404,004,539 of record NW_027555625.1, on the reverse strand, counting down.
ATAACTCATTAGCATCCGTGATCCTGTTAATGGGCCTAGTTTAACAAATTAGCTAGCTGCCACCTAGCTGCTTCCTTAAGGGATGAGACATGGGGGAGGTGAATTTTGATGTATGGAAGGAATTGGGAAAGGACAGGAGCACCGTTGGGGAGGGTAGACTTAAAGACTTGGGCACGGTAGGACCAATGTGAGAGCGCTCCCTGTGCCATGGTGGGAGGAAAGAAGCGCCAGGCCAAATGCAAGCTACAGAATGAGGATTAGGGAGAGTCTTCTGAAGAATAACTTCATTCAACTGCTCCATAATTTGGCCTCAGGCTGTCCCTGATGAGCGTTTGGCTGGTTACAGGGACTCCACAGAGCTTTCTCAGGAAGCTAAACTTGGCCATGATCGATCCCTGTGCCTGGTAACTTGAGACTCTCTTCCAGGTCAGGAGGAATGAGGGGCTCCTGGGAGAACAGTGTAGTGACCCTGGCCTCTCTTGGAGGCTGGGGAAGTCAGCCAATGGGAGGCCCTCGGTCACTGAGGGACCAGCAGAGGAATTCTATCTTCCTTTTGGCCTGGAGTTGTGCATTTTAGGAGAGACTGACTGCATTATTAATGAAACATTTGCATCTTAGGAAATGATAAAACAGGCTGCTACATGTAAAAATTAAGTAACTCAATTTGTTTTAAACAGCTTGTGCTCTACTTCTGCAATTTGCTTGGCATACACACAGGACTCCATCTGAACAGTAATTATGCCACGCTAATTATTTTACTGCATTGTGTACATCTGACATTTAATTACGGGAAAATGGGTGCATGTGGATTTTCTTTTCTCCCTCTGTCTGCCTGTCAGGTAGTTTTGTCTCCTCTAGCTCTTATTCACCTGCATTGTCTTTATGCCAACTTGTCATTCACAATAAAACTGTGTTTCCATGACAGCTTTCTCCAAGATGGGCTTGCAAGTCGCAGACAATCACCAAAATAAACAATTGACACAGATGTCACCCTCCCTGCTTTTCATTTCTCTTCCTGCCATGAAATGCTCCCCCCACTCCACCTCCCTGTTTAAGAAGAAAACGTTTCCTGTTGACCTTGTTCTGTCTTTGGTTGAAATGTTCTTCAGTCATTTCTGAGGTGGCCTTTCCCCTTCTCCATGGCAACTGCTGTCGTGGTGAGTCTATAGTGCCTGGTAGTGACCATCTCCTAATCAATGTGCAGACCTGCATCAGTGCCAGTATGTTGCCAACCCACAGCCTCCAAGTGCTGTGGGGGGTGGAAGGAAATAACAAGAGGGGGTCCTGTACCCCTAAAATCCAGAGGGGTGAGAATGCCTCATCAGGTTCTTATCTGGGGAAATTGTCAGAGACATAGACTTCATAAAGACATGTGGCAAAGTGCTGGCTGTATAGGACCAGGGTCAAAGGGTGGAGACAAGGGCATAACCCAGGAAGTCCCAATGAGGTATTGTCTGAATGTTTGCACGATCTTCAAATAGGCGGGAGGGCAGGGAAGAATGGATGATGATGTGCAGAAACTTCAGTTCAGCTGCAGAGTCGTTCTTCTGAGCAGGTCTTGTCTCTAAGAAGGACAGCTGCCAGGAACTCTGGAAACAAGGGAGAAAGAGATGGAGACGGATGAAAGACTGCTTAGGAGTCCCAGAGAACCAGTGACAGGCTACCTTCTCAGCTGGCATCATCGTCACCATCAACAACATGTTTCTCCATGGCGTGGAAAGGGTTACCTGATGCCTTAATGTTTCTCTCTGTGAAGGAGGAAGCATTTGAAAATATGGAAGACAAGGGATCAGAAAGGAACTAATTAATAGCCAGGAATGACTTTGAAGATAAAACCACCCGGGCAGCCATAAGAATTTTTTTAAGTTTTTGAACCAAGATGAGAATATTTCTGTACAGAAATAGCAAGCACAGTAAATATACAGATTTAAAATCCAGCTGAAACTGTAAAAGGCCAGGAGGATTGAAGGTGGTAGAAAGAGAAGGCACTGATGCTCTTTAGTGGGGCAAGGTCAGTATCATTAGGACAGAAAAGGTCATCCTCACTTTTATGTCATGTTTTATTGCCTTTCACCTTTGATTTTTGCCAGGAATAACCCTACATATAAAGAAAATTATAAACAGATAACACTGGAGGAAAATTTGTGTGCCCTATGTGAGAAATGTTGGTGGCTATGTTGAGCTCAAGAGATCTTTCTTGGGATTTTCTAATTTGTGTCCTTATGTCCTTTGGTTCTTGAGTAAAATGATTTGACTTCAGAATTCACTCAGTCACCCAGGCCTTCTTTCTGTCTATTGGAACACCTATCTAGAACACCTTCAGTTTTGCATGTCCTTCAAAACTGCTGAATACTAAAATCTTGTTGAAAACTTGACCATATTATCTGCTTTTTCATCATCTCCACCAATGACCTCACTTGGTCCTCTGTACAGAGTAGGCACAAATGATACATGCTTGTTTAATGAAATGGAATTCTTGATCAGTTCAGCATGTTTGTGATCACTTCTCTACTCCGTTACCAATAGCCACTCATCAAATTCTTGACTCCATACACAGAATCACTACAGCCCATGGTCTAAGCATAAAGCACAGCGCATGCTCTCCCTCATCAGTGGACAGTCTAGTTGGGGGGTTAGGAAATGTCCAAATGCTGAGGTCACTGCTGTACAAGGCGAGGGAGGGGAGCAGAGGGCTCTTACTTCACATGGCCTTCATTCCTTTCAATAAAATCAGAGATCTTTGTCTCTTCCATCTGAGAGGGAGGGGTGGGATAGATGAGAAGAGAAGGTTTGAAATAGTTTGTGAGGGGAATGAGAGGGAATCAATTAGGAAAAAAAGAAATGTCTGCTTCAGTGAGAGCCCAGTTGAATCTACATCATATGAACTTACAGTGTATTTAGCATAGTGATGTCATTTTCTCTATTTGTTTAGCATCCCAGGAGTAGGAGTAGAGAAGGCAGATGATGAGAATAATTCAAGGCTGAGGTTTGGCAAGAGATGAGTGGTTATAGAACTAGAGGACAAAGGACCAAATGGATGAAGTCTTCACCTCTATGTTTTCATGGTTGATGCTTTGTTAATGTGAGCATTGTAAGTTACGTTATTTCTTTGATATGCCCTTCACTGTCTGTTAATCAGTCCGCATTATTAAGGGCCCCCTATGTATCACACACAGAATTCTCAACACAAAGAGGAATTAATTCAATATAATATTTATTAAGCAATTACCAGCAAGGCACTGGACTTGGTGTGAGGAAGGGGAAAAGAAAAAGAAAAAGAAAATAGTCTACCCTGAAGGAGCTTACATACTTTTGGACGCACACATATATAATTATAAAGTATGTGAAAAATAATACAAACTAATTTCAAGAAGAAGGGAGGATTAACAACTGGTAGGGGGGCAGGAGAGAGAATCAGAAAAATCTTCATTTGGAGGTTGGCCCCCAGAGCTGCCAGTTTATCACTGTGGTTAATTAATCAGGAACTAAGGATTAGAATATTTCCGTTTCTGGGGCTCTTTCCCCCTGGTCATTGTACTGTCCTTTGGGGGATATTGGCTCCTTTTCCTCCAGTGTTAATACAGTTGTCAGTCTACAGGTGCCCACTTTTGTCATTAGTCACAAGTACTGACAGATCTGAGCTGTCACTTCCTCTGCCAAGGGAGTCCTGATACTCCCTGGAGCTCCATTATCAGGAAGCTTGACTTTGTGGCTGCCTCACTCCATTAAGAAAAGCCAGTTAGGAAGGAGAACATTTGGAGTCCTTGGTTACCAGCTGTTTTCAGATACCTGGAAAGCCACCAGTGCTTGAAATTGATACAGGTCAGAATAAGTAGGCTCCCACTGGGTTAGGAAACAAAAATTCTCCGATGTTTGTTTGCCTCACGCTCCTATTTGTGACAAGGATACTAGTGGGCATACACAGAGCTGTACCTTTGGATATGAAATTCCACTGATAAATTAAACGCTTCATATTGTATTGTTTTTCCTCTAAATATGTGATATATGAAAGGCTTGCCTCCTCGGTTAGATTCAAAGGTCTTTGAGGTCGAGGACCATGTCTCAAGAAAAGAGCTAGACACACAGCAGATATACGATACATATGTGATTGATTTCTCCTGATTAATTCCTTCGAGGGAATCCTAGATCGTCACTTGTTAAATATCACAGAATCATAGATTTAAGGCTCAGAGAAATCTTTAGAGGTTTCTAGTCCAAACCCTTTGTTTTACCGATGAGGAATCAAGATCCAGAGGGGTTAAGTGATTTGCAAATGTCCACACAGCTAATAAACATCACAGATGAGATTTGAACAATTCTACACACTTACTCCAGGCTTTCTCTCAATAAAGAAAGGACCACATAAAGTGCTGCATTACAGAGGGATTTTCCAGGTCCTGGTTCAAAGAGAAGGCCCCTGAGGTTCTTGCTTTGAGATTCCATGAGCCTGTGTCAGGTAGGTGGGACAGGCCTCTCATGAAAAGAATCGAATCTCCACCAAAAAATTGCTGTGCTTCCAATTCGTGGTCATCTCTGTGGCCGTTACTGGCTGCAAGAACCTAAATCCTCAGCTGGGAGAGAGAAAAGAGTCATTCAATTTCAGTGGTGATGTGATTATTTTTTTTCTGTGCCAGGTGGGTGGAAGGGGGACGTGAGGCCTCTGTGTGCCTGTGAACGAAGGATATGGTAAATTACAGGTTTAGGTGAACATGTGGCTTTCAAGGGAATTACAGCCCCTCCTCAAGTACGTGGCATGTGCTTGACTTCCTCACAGCCAGCCCCAAGGTCAGCGGTGTCTTATGAACAAGGTCATATGTGGCCCCCCCATTCCTCTTTTACTGAATGCTCCATCTTCCTCTTCTTACCAAGGGCCAATTCCCGCTTCTGATTACTCCAAATAATGGCCTTTCTTAGGTCACAAAAGGAATAGTGTGTGTCTCCGTGGATGGGACTCTTTGATGCTGTCACTGGAGACAATTTTATAATTACATTTGGTAGAGTTGCTATCCACATGTGCTGGCGATTCTGAGGAATGGAGAGGGCTCTTTGAAACTGTATCCCACAGTGGGTGATATTTCAGTCCTCCCATGCAGAGAGAATGAAGATTTCTACCAACCTGTGCTTAATTTGGGTTGGCAGGGGAGCAGGAGTCAGGAACGAGTAAGGTAGTGCTCTCATAGTACAGTGAGCTGTTTCAGAATGAAAATAATCAAAAAGGAGGAAGGCAATTCTGCTGTATCAGGGAACACAGCACAGAATGCCACCTGGTCTTAATGTTGATGAAATGTAATGGGAAAGAATTGAGGATGCTTTTCATTAATGAGTAAGATCTTTGTCAAGGATGAGTTTTCCTCTGGGAATCTGCATCTTGTGAGGTCATTGCGACGGCCACCCTGATAAGCCACCAGCCTGCCCTCAAGCTCTCCCTGGATTTCACTGCTAGGTTCTGTTTTTCCAGGAACTGGCCCAAGCAAAGTCCTTGCAGCATTGACTTTGCCCTTCAGGCTGCTGCTATTGAATACTGTTCCCCTTTATGTCCTGTCCTTGGCCAAGGGAGAGGATGACTTGATAGCTACTCAATAAATATTTGTTGATTTGATTTGATTTTGATTAACTTCTATGTCTTAGTACACCCTCTTAGGCTGGAAAGTCTCTGTCAATAGGACTTCTCTTCCTCTTCTTTCCATCATCTATCTACGTTAGGCTCATTATGGTTCGGTCTTTGGCTCTCCTTTCTCTCTCTCTCTCTCTCTCTCTCTCTCTCTCTCTCTCTCTCTCTCTCTCTCTCTCTCTCTCTCCCCCCCTCCCTCTCCCTCTCTCTCTCTCTCTCTCTCTCTCTCTCTCTCTCTCTCTCTCTCTCTCTCTCTCTCTCTCTCTCTCTCCTCTCTCTCTCTCTCTCCCTCCCCCTCTCTCCCTCTCCCTTTTTCTCTCCCTCTCCTCATTGTTTCTCTTTGTCTATTTGTGTCTCTCTTTCTGTTGAACCCCATGGACTCTAAGTAACCCTTCAAATCTATTTCTAAGTCTATTACTTTATAGTTTGGTGATTTGACTGAGAACTGCCTGTTTTCAGGAAAGCTTCATCTTCAGGGTTATCGGTAGCCTTCATTCACCTATTTCCAGTGGGATCGGATGTTCCACTTTTTGTAAAGCAGTTGGACCTCAAGGAGGTGGGGGACTGGGGCTGTTCAAATCCTAACTGGGACAAAAGGAGAAGGACAGAAGGACAGAAGAGAGATGGCTCCCTAAGTACAGTAAGAATGGGAAATAAGTTTTAGAGCATCACAACATAAGGGATTTTTATGCCTGAAGGTGGCTAAATATGTTAATAATTAATTTGCCTTCTCAGAAGAAAAACTGCTTACGTAAGGAAGTGTGAGGTTGTGTACATGGACTAGGAAAGAACGGGGCTATCGATGTGTGTTTGTGGGAGGTATCTGCCATTACCAGCAAGTTGGCTTCGACTTGGAGCATATGTCAGACCATTCCCTTGGTGTGTCACCTACTGAATATCAAATAAAACTGAATCAAATGTATGAAGTATCCAAGTTATGCTGAGCTCTGGGACCATGACTGCAGAAATGAGATAACAATGCAGTTATTTTTTAGCTGGCTGGGAGAGCCACCTGGGAAACAAGTTACCAAGACATAGAAAGAATGGATGCCTTAAAATTATTGGTTCAGGGGTTCAGGAAAGGAAGTTCAATCTTACAGGTCAAGTCCGATCTCCTTATTTTACAAAGGAGGAAACTGAGGCCCAGAAAATAGAAGTGATTTGACCAGGAATATAGCTAGTAAGCATCTCAGGCAAAAGTCAAACCCAGGTTTTCCTGATTCCAAGTCAGTCTTCTTTCCATTATATTAAGACTTAAGAGTCTTTTTAAAGAGCCATCTGCCTGCTAAGATGGGCAATGATATTTCAGAGACAGAAAGGATGTAGAATTTTAGTGCTCCTAGAAAGTCAAATGATAGTTGTTGTCGTTGTTGTTTTTTCCAAAAATGGAATGGACCACCTCAGGAAGTAGTAATTATAATACTAACCGACATTTCCATGGCTCTTTGAGGTGTGCAAAGCTCTTTACATGATTGTCTAGTTTGATCGTTACAGCAACCCGTTGAGGCAGAAGCTGTTGTTAGCCCTACTTAACAGATGAAGAAACTGTCTGAAAAGTATGGTGACTTGCTTAGAATCATGTATCTGGTATCAGAAACAGGATTGGAATTCAGGTCTTGCTGACACAAAATTCAGCATTCTGTCCACTATATTCATTTTTTGTTCATTCATTCATTGGAGCTCAGTTCTTTCTGACTCAAAATTTAGCACTCTGTCCCACTGTATTCATTCATTCATTCATTTGCTCTGCATAGTCGTAAGGTCAGAACTAGGAGCCATATAGTTAAGCCATTGCAGAGAGGCAGATTTCAGCTTGATATTAGATATTAGAAGTTTAGGTCAGGGGTGATTTGATCCTGGACCATCTCCAGTCATCCTGATGGATATCTGGCCACTGGACTTAGATGAGTCTGGAGGAGAAAGTGAGGCTGGTGACTTTGCACAGCCCTCCTTTGCTCAAATCAAAGTCAGTTGCAAGTCATGTCATCATCTCCTTGATGTCGCAGTCCCCTTTGAGAATGAAGGACAAACCACATAAGGTCAGGGGTGGGGAACCCGGGGCCTTAAGGCCACATGTGACCCTCTAGGTCCTAGCCTAGAGGCTGCAGGTTCCCCACCTCTGGTTTAGGTAATGGAAATGGATGCCTCAGGGTTGGTGGCAAGCCCTCAGTGTTGGGAATCAGAGGAGTGGGGGCTGAAGTCTGATTTTCCTTCTTTACAGGCCCCCAGAATTAAAGAACTATGGAGGGTCTAAGAGGCTGGATAGCTTAAACCTATACCTGAATGAGAGACTCCTTGATGACCTTTCCAACCAATGCTCCTCCAGCCTTTGCCTGAAGACCTCTCCCATATCTGAGATTGTTAGGAAGTTTTGCCTTACCCTGAGCCTAAATCTGTGTGCCCTGCACTTTCTGCCCATCATTTCTAGATGAGTCATAGGGGACTAGCCAGAAAAAGTCTAACCATTCATCCATAAGATAGCCCTTAAAAAAACTATTGGCTTTTCTTCTCCAGAATGAACATTGTCAGCTTCTTCCCCATATGGTGTTTTCTTCAGTGCTCTACGGTCTCTTTCTAATAATAGCTAATAGTAATAGCTAGCATTTTCATAGCACTTTAAGGTTTGCCAAACGCTTTACAAAGATTATCTCATTTTATCCTCACAACAACCTTAGGAGATAGGTGCTATTAATATCCCTATTTTATGAATCAGGTTATTGAGGCAGACGGAGGTTAACTGGCTTGCCTCGGGCTGCATAGCAGATTTGAACTCAGGTCTTTCTGATTCCAAGTTCCAGTGTTCTATCCACCGTACTACCTAACTGCCTCCATGTGCATTCATGACTTGAAAAATCATTTTATGATTAATATGGAAATGTTTTATGTGATTGTGCACGTGTAGCCTACGTATGATTGCTTACCATCTGGGGTGGGGGGAGGGAGGGATAGAATTTGGAACTCAAAACATTTTTAAAAAGTTAAAAATTGATTAAACATGTGATTGGGGGAAAATATATGTTAAAATGTTCTTTGGTCTGTGCTCGGCCCCCATAAGACTGTCATTTATTTTTCTACTTCTAGAGATCCTTATAAGTCTCTCCACCAAATTTCTCCCTTCAGATGTGTAATTTTAAGTATAATGCTTATTCCATCTTCTTTTTTTTTAAGAAAAAAAATCATTCTATTTAATTTGAATAAGGTATACCCTCCTAGAATTAAATTCTAATAATTTCTCCTCTTAGGTCCTTGAATCTTACTTGCATTTAAATATACAGAGTGTCCCTGATGTCTTCATGAAGTTTTAAGGTTTAACGGCTTAAAACTGCACTAAGACTTCTGGGACACCCTGTATAATGTTATTCCAGGCCCACCTTTGGTCTGCTTTCCTTATTATGTTCCCTTTGAATAATGTATACGCTTTCAGATCTAAATTCCAGTCAAATGTCCGAACCAACAAATCTCAGTGTTACCCATGAGATCAAATTTGCCTTTGGGACCTCAAATTTACCGTGTGTATTTTCCAGGTTTGGTGCATTTAATTATAAACATCTGATGCCACAGGTCACTCTTGCTGACTGTTTTCTTGACTGTTGCCTCTCCATGAACTTCCTTGATTCTACAGTCCAGTGAACTAAACTGATCTCAATGCTGCCCTACCTCAACAACTTCAGCCAATAAACACTGAGTGCCTGCTACGTGCCGGGCACTGTGCTAAGCCCTGGAATTCCATATAACCTTTGTCACATTTCTGCTCTGTTGAAATGACTGGATTGGCACAGTCATCTGCTGCCCTCTTAGAAAATTTTTGTAAAGTATATTTGGCAGAGGCATAACTAGCAATTTTGGAGCTTGAGGCAAGCAGTATGAGACATGCCTTCAAATCATTTTTGTTATTATTGAGGAAGTATCAACACAAGGCTTCTGAGAACCTGGGAGAGCTCCCTCTACCATCCTAAATAGGGACATGCTTGGCTCTATTGAGAAGAGATCCTAGAATTCCACAAAACCGCTGCGATCCCCATAGGAAGCTACCACTGGGCTGAAGGCAGGGAAGATGATGGTGTGAAAAAGGGGGAAAATATGCCATCTGGCAGCTTCCCACTTTGATTAATTATTCTTGTTAACTAGGTGTTAAACTCAGTTGTTTCCATCCATGTTGCTGAAGGAATGAAATGCCCAAAATGCAAATGTGACCAATTTGAAAACTGTGCAGTGTTTCCCATCATTATTTAACACTTTTGTGCCTTCTAAATGTTGATGCTGTGGGATGAAGCCCCAGTTACACTGCCCCATTTATGGCTCTGGTGTGGAATGTAAGTTCCTTGGAGAAATGAATGAAAACAAATTTATTAAGCACTTACTCTGGGGCAAGCACTATACAAGGAATATAGACAGAAACAGCTAAACAGTTCCTGTTCTTAATGAACTTATAGTCTACTTGGAGGAAATAGCACATACAAGAAAATTCAGCTTTAGGGAAGACTGAAAAGCCCAGAGGGGTAGACAGCAAGGCCCACGCATCCTTAGGATACATCAGTAGGTCAGAGGACAGTAGATGGGTGTTCTAAAGGCTGTAGAAACTTGTCTCATGGTAAGGCTCAGTGGTCTTCCATCTTACTGTATACAGAATTGAAGATTCTTATCTCATGAGAGGTATCTCATGCGTCCCAAGTCACGTGAGCAGCCAGGCAGCCAAGGCCAGAGCTGGGAATAGGGAGCACAGAGGGTAGACTAGACCTTAGCACTAAGTAGGCATCTAAGAAATACTTGTGATTGATTTATTGGTATCTAATTGTCAACATTTACTTCCTGCAAGTATTACTACTAAGGGCATCAGAGATAGCAGTTCGATCGGGAGCAATAAAAAGAGTGCGGTATTTAAACTCAGGAGACCTGGCTTCAAATTGAAGCTTTGCTGCTTACTACCTGTGTGACCTTGAACAAATCACTTAACCTCTCTGGGCCTTAGTTCCCTCATCTGTAAAATGAGAGTGTTAGACTAGGTGACCTCTGAGGGGTCCCTTCCAGCTCTGGGTCTATGGTCATTGCCAAAGTAAAGATAAGTGAAGCGATTATTCCGGGAAAATATCTGTCTCCATTTGTCTAGATGACCTGTATATTTGAGGCCATAGAAGACTTCTCATTTGGATTATCTGGATTATAACATCCTGATTACTCCTAACAGATAGAATTAATTGTCTTGGAAGGTAGTGAGCTGCCCTTCAGTGCAGTTTTTCAGATGGAGGCCGGATGACCATTTGTCGTCTTATTTCAGTCCAGCTAGTTTCTAATCAGCAAAAACAAAGAATTCCCTCAAGTAGTTGTATGTTCATAGCACTCAAAGTTATAATTATATGAACTATGGTAATTGATTCCAGCCCAAAGGAACTATGAAGCGCAATTTCCAATAATGCAGCCTCTTCAGGGGAATCATTATTCTCACTAATTGGAGTCTAGCTACATGCAGGGGCGTACTAAAGCCAGCTCTAAGTTATAAGCTAATTGTTAAATTTTCAGTGTGAGCCTTTCTACTTCAGAAATGGGTAATTGCTACAAGTCAGGGTGTGGTTTATTGTTTCGTTGATTGTCTAGGTTGAAGAGGGGCAGCTGGGTGGTAAAGTGGATGGAGTGCAGGGCCTGGAAACAGGAAGACTCATTTTCTTGAGTTCACATCTGGCCTCAGGGTAGCTAGGTAGCACAGTGGGTAGAGTGCTGGCCCTGGAGTCAGGAGGATCTGAGTTCTAATCAGGCCACAGACACTTACTAGCTGTGTGACCCTGGGCAAGTCATTTAACACTGTTTGCCCCAGTTCCTGAGTTGAGGAGGAAACGGCAAAGCACTCCAGTATCTTTGGCAAGAAACAACTCAATAACAACAATTAGATTTAAGGAAGTATTAATAATTCAGATTAGACTTAAAAGTATGTGCACACTTTTTACTTTTTTCCAGAGAGCCCAGTTGTTGAACATTTACCATCACACCCTTGTGTTGTTCTATAAACAGTGCTTGAGCTCAATAGTAAAAGCACAGTAGAAGACTCAGGGAATAAAGTCATCCCCAGACTAGAGGGCCTGGTGATGATGAGATAATAATAATAGCAACAACAGCAGCAGCAGCCATTTGTGTAGCTCTCCATGGTGTGCAAAGTGCTTTGCATCCATTATCTCACTTGAGACTCACAAATACCCCCCGCTGTATGTATATATATATTCAATAAAATAAGTCAACAAGCACCTACTGTGTGCCAAGTGCTTTGATAGGAACGGATGACACAAAGGGAAAACGGAGACAGTTACTGCCATCCAAGCTCTTGCATTCTCTTCAAGGAGACAACCCGCACATGCAGAAAAAGCAACTACAAGTTTAAAGAAGCAGTGAGGGAAGGGCATTAACAGCTTAGGGACAGATAAACTTTGACACCTGTTTCAAGCCTGAGGTTTTGTGTTTGGCAATTCAGATCATTTGGTTTATTTGAGGAAGGAGACCTAGGAGACAATTAGAAAACCTGTGGTTTTGACTTGCCTGTATTCTAGTATTGGTGACTATTCTCTGTCCAGCCTCCTGAGCGTCATCTAGAGAAAATGTTACTATCTGACTTCAGAAATTGTCCCTGTGAGTTGAGGCCAGGAAAGCATTGGAACAATGGGGCACATTCAGGACCTGAAAGGCTTGCTCCTCTCTGGCACATCTCTAGAGTGGGTCATGAATAGAGTGACCTATTCACGTCAAAAGGATACTTGGAGAAGAAGATGAATTGTTCTTGGAGGGCATTGCTCATTGTGGACGATGATGTCACTGTGGTAGGTGACTATAGTAGGTCAACCTGGCGGGGCCTCTGTCTTTAGTGATATCACCAGCAATGGCTTGACTCCAAATCAAAGATAGGTTGTTTTTTTTCTTATACTGTTAATTCACTATGTATTTTTATGAGGGTCAGAGGATTAATGGATTTCATATCTCAGTCGTGTCTTTTTGAGTTTCTATGTTGAGTCACTGCGTTTTCTATGCAGAGCTGCTTTGTGCACTTAGTGACATCATCTCCCTCAATTTATTATCCCTCTCTCCTCAGGTTATCTCTTATATATGTGTTTACTTGCTGTATTCCCCCTCCCCACAGGGGAATGCAATTTGATTTAATACAACAAGTATTTATTAAGGCCATACTATGTGTCAAACACCGTGCTAGGACCTGGGACCACAGAGTTTAAAATAAAAGTCTATGCCCTCAAGGAGTTTTCATTGTCAAAGGAAACAGCATATACACAGAATTTTTTTTAAAAAATGCCAAGTATAGAGGCAGCTAGGTGGCCAAATGGATAGGGCACAGGCCCCAGATTCAAGAGGTTCTGGTTTCTAATCCAGCTTCAGACACTTACTAGTGTACGACCCTGAGTAAGTCACTTAACCCCGATTGCTTCTCCTCTCTCCCCCACAAAAAAGCAAAGTATATGCAAAATAAGTAAAAAGCAATTTGCATTCATAATTAGAGTAATCTGGAAAGACATCTTAGAGAAGATGGCACTTGAGCTGAGCCTTGAAGGAAGCTCTCAAAGGTGGAGTTGAGGAGGGAGCGTGCCCCAGGCACGGGCCACAGCTTTGTCAAAGGCACGGAATAGGAGATTCCTATGTGAGCAACAGTAAATAGGCCACCTTAACCTGAATATGCACTGAATGAGGAGGACTAAAGTGTAACCAGCCTGGAAAGGCAGTCCGGATCCTGATGAGGAAGGGCTTGAAATGCCAACAGTATTTGTGGTGTGTCACAGAGGCAAAAGGCAATCACTAGAATATTGGTATGATTAAGGGACTATATTGATCGACCTGTGTTTGTTTATGTAAACTCCTTGAGGTCAAAGATTATTTTTCTTTTTTTTTTTTTTTGTCTCTATAGCCCCAACACATGGTATAGTGGATAGAGTGATGGATTTGGAACTTGGGAAAGCCTGGGTTTGAATCCTACTTGTGTCTCTGGGCAAGTCCCAGAGCCTTCACTTCTTCTTCTGTAAAATGGATACTATAATATAAGTACTTATCTTACTCAGTTGATTCAAATTTCAAATGAATTTATTTATTTATATATATATATATATGATATGTATGTATATATGTACATATATGTATATATGTATGTGTGTGTGTGTGTATATATTGCTTTGCAAATCTTAAAGCCCTATGTAATTATTTGTTGTTATTATTGAATGTTTATTGAATTGCATTAAATCTTCCCCTGCTTATCAGTTTGTACTCATTATTGCTAGTATACTTGTCTATGGTTTATGCCTTTCTATTCCTTTCTCTGCTTGTAACTACATGAATTTTTCTCTGCTTTCCTCATTCATTCTTTAGCCTTAAGAAACCTCTATGCTCGTATTAGAAACTCATCTTAAATTTTTCAGAAAGTCTGCCCTGAATGAATGAATGAATGAATGAATGAATGAATGAATGAAAAAGCATTAAGCACTTGCTTGGGTGCTTAGCTCTGGGAATATAAATTGAAAAACAAGACAATCCCTTCCCTTAAGAAGCTCATATTCTAATGGGAAGTAGAGAGGGAGAATAGATATCTAGAAGGTTTCAGCTGGAAGTCAGATAAAAAGTCCAATCTTTCCTTAGGGTGTGGGGGCAAAGCAGAGAAGTAACCCAGGTACAGTTCACCCTTCCTTGAGTGTTCAATAGAACTCACACTTTTAAAAGATAAGTCAGGCACTGTAGAATATTTGCAGTGTGTTGCAATATAATATACCTAACAAACATGTATTATAATCCTCTGCATGCCATGCTCTATACTAAGCACTGAGTATACAAAGTTTAATAAAAATGGGGTGCCTGTCCTTGGAGAATAGTCTAGTAGGGGAATAAGACAGGAGCCTAAACAATCTATTCTATGCAATCTTACATGACAGGTGAATTATAGAAGAATGGCAAGAATGAATGACCAGAGAATTACAAAGCCTATTAAGGAGGCACGCAGTTACCAAGCAGGGGAGAATCATGGGAAGCATCTTGAAAGGAGCTTTGAGAGGCTTCAAGCTAGGCTTTAAATATGGAGAGCTTCAACATTTTCTCCTCATCTTAAAATGGGAAGGAAAATCATTACTCAACAAAGGGAAGGAGTAATGAAATCTCATTGTGTTTTCTAGGGATTGAAAGGCTACATTTGGCTATAATGTGAAGTGCATGGAGAGCAGTCATATGAGAAGGCTGCAAAAGTAGAACATCACTAGGTTATTAGAAGGCCTTGAGTGCCAGGAAAAGAGACTGAAATAGACTTGGTTGACAACAGAGTACTGTAGAGCTATCTGTCACCAGACTAAGGCCAGAGATGGTGGGCTTCTTGGTTTTTTAAGTTCCCTATGTAACTTAGAGAAAAGTAGGAAGTCAGTGGGAGTAGAAATAGAGAATTTGTATGGTTTCACTGGATTTTAATGAGTAGGATGAAGTAGCTTTGCTCCTAAGGTTTTCTAAAGGGAATGTCCAGAGCTGATTTAGGCATTGATTTTTAGTGAGTAGGTATCCAGACTGTAGTAGGTATCCTGATTTTAGGTATCTAGATTCATGAGTTGGTTCTCATCTCTTTGATCATGAAGATAAATGCCACAGTGGAGGGAGGTCATTTGGCATCTGTTATATATCACTCCATATGTGAAGTTTAACGGGTTGCAATCTGTGTCAATGGAGAGAATATTTGAATTGATGAGCTCACAGGTCTATCTGAATATTTAGGTATGTAACAGGCCTTCTGCAGCAGCAGAGGAAACAATCTGGACATGAGCAGCAACCCTTCCCAGCTGACTGCAGACCATGGCCAATAGGTGCCCATTAAGGCCCTTAGTGCATGAGTTATAAGATCTTATCAGAAAATTGGCTTGCTTGGTTAGATGTAGCCATGGATAATTCCATGGCCTAATCCTCTGGAACAGGCTATTCCAGAGCAGCTTTGTTATAAAATATCCCCATGAGTCTGACTGTGAGAGCCAGTCAGAAAGTTGGAAAGTGACCAGTACTGCCAACACTCTTCTCATCGAAAATTCATATCCCCTTACTGAGGACTGATAGGAGTGCTTCCCCTCCAAGTGTTACAGAGCAAATGGCCTTTCATGAAATGGAGCTGAGGAGTGACACTTTCCAAAATGCAGTCACCAAGGAGCTCTAACTGTGGGGCATCGATTAATTAGCGACTTCTGCAGCCAGGCTGGAAGCTAAAGCTGGCATGTGAATACCTCCTAAGAAGCTGGTTTAATATCCACAAATGAAAGGCAAGAGAATGAAGTTTGATCACTGAATTAGAGTCATGGAGTCCAAATCTCATGCCTCGAGCTGATGGATTGATATGAAAATCATGCATTTGTTGTTAAGAAGACTTAGCATGGTGCTCATTATATGGATATTTTACTAATATTATTTTTTCTTTTCCTCCTAGCTTAAAAAATATGTGATGGGAGTGGAATTGCAATGTTGGGGTGGGAGGGATGGAGAACAAGTTGTCCTGAGGTGACCCTGAGGTTACCTGAAAAAGCTGGAAGAGTTCAAATACCCTGGAGGCATGTTGTCTTTGGCTATTTAATTCTGGAGAAGTAGTAATTTATCCTTGAGGAGAAACTGGAGGATTGAAGCAAAACTGGTGATAACAGGAGAGGCTTGGAGCACCTAGGGGAGAGCAACCAGATGGGAGAACTGTAAGTGGAACCATAGTGGTGACTAGTAAGAAAGCACAAACTTTGTTATCGTCCCTTAATGGAACCTCCTGCAGGAGAGTTAACCTTAAGTCCTTATACAGATCCCTGGATCCCATACAGATCCCTGGGCAGGATTGGCTTATAGAGAAGAATGTAGTATTTTAATCTTCTGTAAGCTCAGGTACAAGTCCTTTCTGTAGCTTTAATTGGGGGGGGGGACGAAAACATGCTCTCTGTTTAATACCTTGTGACCTTGTATATTTGTAAGGGTAGCTGATAAGTCACGTTTGATAAGTGTCAGATCCTGACATTCTGTGGTTTTATCTGGGGGGGGAGGGGGGAGATGAGTTAAAGAAAAATGAGAAGTCTCCAAAGTATACTAGGGCCTTTCATATCAGAAGGGGACCTCTGATACAAAGGTTTTAAGCAGGGGTGTGCTGGAGCCAGCTCTAATTGGTTTATGAAAGTCAGTTGTTAAATTTTAAGGGTGAACATTTATTCTGTGGAAATTAGCAAACTACAAAGTTTTGTTGATTGTCTGGATTTAAGAAAGTGATGGAGAAAAGTGTAATAATGCAGATGAAACTTAAAAGTATGCCTTGCATATTTAGAGAGCTGGTTTTTAAGCATTTACACGTGCCGCCCTGCTTCTGAGGGCATGAACCATAGTAACTAAATAACAAGTTAAGCTACGTCTGAGATCTCATGTCCGTGCCCAAGGAAGCCTTGGCAGGCAAGTGGGTCTTGTGGGCATCAGGTACTAAGAAATCACATAAGAAGTAGCTGGTGGTACAGTAGATAGAATGCTAGACCTGAAGTCAGGAAGACCTGAGTTCAGATTCACCCTCAAATATCATCTCTTGATCCTGGGCAATTCACTTAAACTTCTGTTTGGGTCAGTTTGAGGATAATTGTAGCATCTCCTTGCAGGGTTATCGTGAGGGTCAAGTAAGATCATATTTGTAAAAACTTCTTGGAATAGTGTTCGGCACATAGTAGGTGCCATATAAATGCTGGTTCCCTTTTCTTCCCAAGAGGATTTGGAATCTTTTTTTCCTGTTTTATTTTCAGATATATATATAACTTACTACTATTTAACTATCTGTGTATCTTATTTATATGAGACCACAAGTCCCATGAAGGCGAGGAAGGTGTTCCCTAGTCCTATCATACCATGTTCCATTATACTCATTGAATGTGAATGAAATTGAATGGAGTTGAAAGTCAGACAGGGTTTCCTCCCCAAGTCAAAGAGATGGATTAACCAAGAAGGGAACTCTGGACATGAAAGTTCAGGGTTTAAAAGCCCTTGTGAAAGGGCACTGCTGGAATGGGAAGTCTGGAGGTTTCCAAAAATAGTATTCTGGACTCAGAGACTGAGGCAGCCTTGTTTTAATTTTAGGGGTTGGAATAATGACAGTTTCATGAACAACCAAATAGGCACTCACAATTCAGCTTGGGAGATTGTGGTCTGAGACCTAATCTTGTGTAGTCTAAGCATGTAATAACATCTGATTGTGCTCCCAATTATCCTGTGACAGCCTTCACTTTACGTTCTATTTCAGAGAGTCTTTGTATCTGGGAAAAAGTGACCACAGGCACTAGGATAGGATAGAATTCAGAAGTAACATTGTTTGCTAGGCATTTCAGGGCTGAGCTGACCAGATTCCCATTCTAAAAACAGAGGGAAGCAATGGGAAGGTCACTGCCCTGGTTTCTGGGGAAAGGAAGGGGCCTGCCATTTTTTCAGGCAGTCTGAGCACCCTGGGTACTGGTTCAGCAGTTTTGAGATTCTTTGGGTTTCTCCAGAGAAATTCAGTAGAGCAGGATTGTGTGTCCATCTTCTTTATTGGAAAGAGCTTTAACTGGGAGTGAGAAGGTCTCGGTCTTTTCACCTCTGTCTCTGCCACTACATAGATGTGAGCTTGCACAAGTCATTTAAACCCTCTAGACCTCCCTCTGCTCACGTATAAAATGAGAGATTTGAATGAATCATTAAATGATCTTTAAGGTTCTTTTGACCCTAAAATTCTATAATTATTGGACTACAATTACTAGCTTAGGGCATCTTAAAAGAAGACATTTTATTCACAAGGGGTAAAAAAAATCTTCAATTGAGGCAGAGAGCCTTGGTAGATTAGATACCTTAGCCTCAGGTTTATGCTGGTAGTAGATTTTTTTAATATTGCTGTTGCAAAGATTACTCTCACAACATCATATCTAATCATGGGCACTCAGCAGTGAGGGCTATGAGGTGAATGATCACTTGAAGATAGAGGGTTAAATGGTATTTACTCCTTGGTGCAGAGCTAGGCATTTATCACAAAGAGGTCAATGATAAAGAGAACCAAAACATATGCCAAAATATTTATGGCAGCACTCTTAGTAGTAGTAAAAACAAAACAAAACAACAACAACACATAGAACAAAGTAGATATCCCTCAGCTGGGGACTTGCTAAACAAACTGAGGTACCGGGTTTTAATGAGATGTTACTCCTTCATAAATATGAGGAATACAGGGGAGCACTAGAAAACTTATATAAACAGATACAAATTGAATTAAGTAATATACACAATGACTACAACAGAGTAAGTGGAGGGATCAGTAAAATAATTGAAACCGAACACCATGAAATTATAATGACTAAGCTTGGCCCCCCAAAAGAGACATACAAATGCACCTCTCTCCATTCTTTGCAAAGATGGGGCACTGTGGGTCTGCAACATGGCATCTGATGCCAGATTTGATTACTATGTTGGTTAGTGTTACTCAACTGGTTTTTTTCCCCTACTTTTTTATTCTTTGTAGAAAGAGACGACTCCCTAGCAGAAATGATGGAGAGAGACATATATTGGGAAACGTTACTGATGTGAAAGACATTAAAAATTAAAAATTTTGAAAAGACCACCACCACCACAACAACAACGATTGTGTCAAACTGAGACGCTTTTAATTTTAAATCATTCTCCATTGTATGTAACCACTACACTAGTGTCCTCTGGTTTGAGGAAACATCTCTCTGTGAGATCATGTCACTAGTGCCCTAATTATGCCTCTAGTGCATAACTGTCTAGTTTGTGGTGTCCACCGTACATCTCCATTTGTCATCCCTCTGGTTTCTTGTCATTCACAAAACTGTCAACTCATAAAGAACTGGGGCCATGTCTGTTTGGATTGCTGGGAGTGAGGCCGTATGTGTCAGAAGAACCTCATACATGACACCACAACTTTATTCTAACACTGCCCTCCATGGATAAAATCTAGTACAAAGCAAGTCCGTCTTGGACACCGTCCAAGGGGATTTGATCATTGAGATACCAAAAAGCACTTTCAGCCACAGTAATCCTTGTGTCAGACATTCCCTCCTGATACAAAGGACCCAGATATAACTGGAGGATTTCACATTTTTCTGGCTTGCTGCATCCTCTCAGATAAGACCTGAAAACTTCAGTACCTGGCACTTCTCCAAAGATACACACCTTTCTTATGCATTCAGCTGCACAAGGATTCCAAAGAACGAACCCTTTTATTTACATAGAAAAGACTCACATCTAGTCTCATGGAAGGTTAAGAAACTAGTTCCCTTTCCATGACCCAACCTCTTCTAGGAACCTGTACAGTCTCTATGACATATAGTGTTGCCCTGAGTAGGTGGTCGGTAAGGGAGAAAGGGGAGGCGGGGGTTTACTTTTCTCCATCCACACTCTGAGCTGCATTATTCTTTTTGTATTAGCAGCTTCCCTGTAATAAATTTTACTCCCAGCAGTATTAAAAGTTCTCTGCCTCACTGTGGCTGACCTCAGGTGTTTCACCATCCCTTACTTTTCTGCCCTACTAATAGGTGCTGCTGCTCCTACTTCATCACCTCGAATCATCTCTTGGGCTTCTCGCCTATGGAGTAATGATGAGCCTTTGCTAACAATGTTACAGCTTTTTAATGGCTCAAGAAGGCAGAATGTCTCTACGGTGTTAAGACTTCTATTGTTTTAGACACTCAAATTCTGTGGTCCCACCCTTCACACAGATCTTCACAGGGGACTGTACAAATTCCTTATTCTTGAATCACTCAAATGTCTTGTTTTTTATTCTGCGGTTGGATCATGGACAATCTTCAGCATATATGAAAGCTATAGTTTCTCTCCTCCCTTATTCCATTCATGTATGCTGAGTGTGCCTCCCAATCTCATCAGCACTTGATTTTTTTGAGTCTTTTAGGGTTTACAGAGTTAATCCTGTTCTTTTTCAGTTTGTCTATCCTCCCTCTTTCCCTAGGTCATCTGGGCTGGGTTATATAAATGAAGACTAGAACTTTAATAGGGAGGAGAGAAAAGCTTTTGGGACCCCTGGCTAACTTCTCCTGGCACTGGTACTTCAGCCTCAGAGGGAGAATACATCTATGAGTCTGATAACAACTCTATTAGTCTGCTGAGTGGCCCTCCTCTCTCCCACTTTGTGGTCAACAAATGCTATGACTGTGGATGAGCACTTAAGTTATCACTTCCACATCTTGGGGGTGACAGGGCACTCCCTCGATCTGGAAAATCCTCATAAAAAAATTTTTTGGCCTTCCCTTCATACCAGAGAAATCTGAATTTTTTCTTTTTCTTTTACAGTATTGGGTTGATATTATATAATACTATACGTATATGTTTTGCATTTCTCAGTTTCTAAACTCTTTTTCAAAAATTTGTTTTTAGTTTTCAACATTCACTTCCATAAGAGTTTGAGTTTTAAATTTTTCCCCCTCCCTCTCTCCTCCCCCCTCCCCAAGATGGCATGTAATCTGATATAGGTTCTACTTATACATTTATATTAAGCATATTTTCACATTAGTCATGATGCATATTAGAATTAGAACTAATGGGAGGAATCACGAGGAAGAAGAAATAAAACTAAACAAAAGAAAAGGAGAGCAAATAGTATGCTTCCATCTGGATTCATACTCCATGGTTCTTTTTCTGGATGTGGATAGCATTTTCCATCGTGAGTCGTTTGGAATTGTCTTGACCTTGCATTGCTGAGAAGAGCTAAGTCTATCAGTCAGTCATCCTGCAATGTAGCTGTTACTGTGCACAGTGTTCTCCTGGTTCTGCTCACTTTATTCAGCATCAGTTCATGTAAGTCTTTCCTGGTTTTTCTGAAGTCAGCCTGTTCATCATTTCTTATAGCACACTAGTATTCCATCACATTCATATGCCACAACTTGTTCGGCCATTCCCCAATCGATGGGCATCCTCTCAGTTTCCAGTTCTTTGCCACCACAAAAAGAGCTGCTTTGAATATTTTTGTACATGTGTAGTTTCTAAACTTTTTCCATATCATCTGCCGGCCTTCACATGTTGTCTTCAATTCCCATTTAATTTCTTATGCCGATGCCTGATATATCTAAACTGTGATGGAGAAAGTTGCAACATGGAAGGGACAACTGTAATTTCTCTGGATCTCACTTTCCACATGTGTGAAATAAGGGAGTTGGATTGAATAACTATTAAAATTCCTTTCAGTTCAGTGCTTCTGTTACTTTAAAGTCCTGGGTTTTGCTGGTGAAAACGCAGTTGCCTGGAAGACCTTAGAAAATTAGAGTCTTCCTCCTCTGTCTGTCTACCCTTGGACAGCTATTCTCCACCTCTTTCAAATCAGGGACTGTCCTTTATCCCAAAGGTTGACTGTATCTTCTAGAAGAGGGCAACTTAAAATGTGTTTTATGTTCTTTTATGGGTAAAGCCTTTTGAGTTTGGCCATGTGTGTGGTAGGTATTTCACAAGTCCTGAACCAAGGTTGGATTAGGATTCTAATGAACATAGCTAGAGCACTTTTCTTTCTTTCTTTTTGCCTCCCTTCAAGAGAGCTAGTGCCAAGGAGAATCACACTTCTCATTCATCTGTCTAAACTGAGTTGACATTTTAAACAAAGTGAGTGTAATATGGAGGAGTTTTGAAAGTAAAGGGCCTCTTTGGGTTATAGTTGGTAGGGTTTTATACATTCTCTAAAGTTTTGAGCTATTTCCAGAAAATTCATTGGTAAGAAAAACTTCCAAGTACATTGAACAAGAAAACCACTTAATTAGCAACTCAGGTGAGTGAATACTTGGAAAAAGAAGTGTGATTTTGGAGGAGTGACAGAAGGCCAGTGGAGACAGCCTGCCATGATTAGCTTTGTAGCCCAAATCAAGTTTCCCCTTTTCTTTTACTCCTGTGTTGTTATTTCCTGATTATTTGTATGAAATCGGATCTATCTGGGCATTGGCTCAGCTGCTGCCCACCTGTCAAGGCAGACTTAAAATGTCAAGGAGAAGAGATTGCATCTTGGGTTCTCAAGGAGTAAACACACACACCCCTTTGGACTGATTAGTTATTGTTTTGTTTTCTTCAGTTCTTCCTACTGTGTTAATCATTTTTCTAAGCATTGGCAGCCTGAACTGGAATGACAGTAATTTCCAGTCATTTAAAAATAACTAAGTAAAATAGTTTCTTGTCCCTTATAGAAGAACAGTTAGGTGGCTACAGTGGATAGAGTGTTGGAATCAGGAAGACCCCAAGTTCAAACTAAGCCTCAGACATTTACTGATTGTGTGACCCTGGGTAAGTAACTTAACACTACCTGTCTCAGTTTTCTCAACTGTAAAATGGGGATAAAGCTAGCATCTACTTCCCAAGGTTGTGGTGAGGAAAAGCACTTAGCAGAATGCTTGGCACATAGTAGGTGCTTAATAAGTGCTTGTTGATTGGGTAGTTGGTGGACTAATTGATTAGAACTGTCTTCACAGCTAAGATAGCTATGAAGGGCAGTGGTAACAAGGAAATCAGAGACCCAGTCTGGAATCAGAACCCCTCTACCTATAGTGACTACAGTCTTGATTTCAAGAAAGGAAATGATTCACTTAAGGAGGCTTTGTAAAGGAATATCCTTTTTTGTTTTAGAACATGTGCATGGACTTGGGGTTCAAGAAAATGAGGTCACCTTATTCATATTATACCCACAAAGAACCTTTATGTTTGACCTTTGGGACTGATTCCTAGGAGCGATTGAATTCATCAATCAGTTGATCAACATGCATGTTAATTAAGTACCTACTGTATCTTGCAAGTCATTTATCCTTTCTGGACCTCAGTTTCTTCATGAATAAAATGAAAGAATTGGGCTCGATGGCCCAAGCCTCATTCCAACTCCAAACCTATGATTCTGGGATTCTATCTATTCCATTTCCCAAGCCATCAAATACTTGAAGGCTGCTATCATGATCCTCCCTAAGCCTTCTCTCCCCTGGTTAAATATAGCCTAGTTCCTTCAACTGATTCTCATACAACTTGATCTCAAGTCTCATCACTCTGCTGGTTGCCTTCCTCTGGACAATCTCCAATTTGTCAAGGAAACTTAGAAATCATCTAATCCTTCTCTCCCTACCTCCTCCCTCATTTTCTGAGGAGGAAGGTGAAGCCTAGAGAGCTGAAGCATCACAGATAGTATGTACAGCGATACCAGGATACAATAGCCTGTCTTCCTTCTATATTAGGTTTACAGTAAGTCTGCTGGTTGGGGGTGGGGAAGATACCTACAAGGGCCAACTGTTCACCTTGGTCTTGTGAATATTGGCTTTTTTCTTAGAGGGGAGAAACAATCCAAAATGTGCCATAATTGTCCATCCAGGCTAAAGGTTGGCTTTAAGTTCTCTGCAGTCTCAAGCTGGATTGCTGGGATAATTATGTTCCTCCACATACACACAAGCACTTATATTCATTCATACACCCACCACTTTGTTACAGTGTCAGACTAGAGACTCTCTCCCCACATTGGGACTTGGCAGGTGAGGGAGAGAATTCTTGTTTCCAAGTATAATTTTGGCTAGGGATGTGTATAGTATTTGTGGGTCACTTTGGGCCAAGAACTTTACATGTGAGCATTGCCATAGAGGAGAGGAGGCCCATATTTATTTGATTTTGAGTCTGGGTGGCTCAGAATACTTTGGGTGAGTTTCCGCCATCCCTAGGAAACAGGAGACACTTGAGAAGCTTGTGTTGGCACTTGGACAAGACCGCCCCACTCCAGAGTTTATCACTTCCCACTGTCCCTGTAAGTGCTCCTTCCCATTGTCTTTTTTTTTTCTTTACTAGCTCTTTACCATGTCTGCTTTTTCTGCCAGGCTTTAGCTGAGATTCAGAGAAATGCACGTATCTCTTTCCAAATTGTAGGCAAAAGAGGGGTGGGAGTTAAGGGAGGAGATGAGGTTTGGTGGGAGAAGCTAAGGGAAACAGCACATGGGAATGGTCCAGTGATGTGGGCTGAGGAAGTAATTTCATGTGATTGCTACTCACTGACATCCAGCCTCACTCTCTGTGCACCCCCTCAACCAGGGCACAGAGCCTTCATTTTTATAGACTGTAGCCCCATTGTAAGGTTATGGATTCTGGTTGTTTGGAAAATAGCATTTTCTGGATTGTTATTGATGCTTTAGGACATTATAAATACTCAGGCTTTTTCAAGTGTCCTCCTTAGAAGCTGTCTCTGTGGACAGAAAAGTTGGCAACTCAGTGGTTCTCTTCCACCCAAGCCAAGCCAAGACCTCAGATAATTCATTTTTTTGACAAATTTTCTCTGTGTTTCACTTTCCTCAATTATAAAATGATGAGATGGGAACTAATGGGCTCCCAGATCCATTCCATATCTAAATCTATTGTGTTGTGATTCTGCCTTGAATATATGTTGTTTAACCTGGGAGAATCATTACACCTCTCTGGTGCAGAATTCAGTGGCCCTTTCCTAGGATATACTTCTAGTTTGTAAACTCCTCTTTTGGATGGAAGCCCCTTGTGGGCAAGCTCTGTGTCCTTATTTTCTCTGTATCCCAGGACTAAGACCCAGAGCCTCATGGAGAAGACAGCTAATAAACATTTGTTGACTAGAATAGAATAAACAGAACTGTGAGGATGAATGAGAGGATGAGTATGATATTCTTCAAAAAGGAATTGTGTGCATTTGAAATGATATTCCTTATTTGCCATGTTGTTCGAGGGTTCCGATTTGCTCAAGTAAGATATCGTTGAATCAATTTACTTCCAAGGGCAGCGTGGCACAGTGGAAAGAAGACTGGATTTAGAGACTGAGGACTTGGGTTCACATCCCACTTTTGCCACCTCACTACCTGTGTGGCATTGGGCAAGTGACTTTATCTCTCTTGGTCTCAGTTTCCTCATTTATAAGATTAGGGCTGTATCACCTCTAATGTCCCTTCCCATCTCCAAATTTGTGATCCCATGAGTCTATAATTAATCTTTTTTTAATCCTGCTAGATAGACACCCATTCCATCACTGAGAGGAAAAGAAGACTAGAAATTGTTTCATGACATAGGGCAGCTTCTAGTCTTTCTAAATAAGTTGGAATTTCTTCTTTCTTCTTTTTTCCTCCCCCATCCCCAAGTCTTAGTTGTTAAAAAGCCCTCCAAAGGGATTGAGCTACTAAGTGTAAGAAATATTCTGTCTGCCAAAGGAAACTGATTTAACACCAAAGGCTAATGAACCTCCTTTGTTCTTCCACGATTTTCTTCTCATTTGACTTGAATGTTTTGCCCAGTCCACCCCCAAGTCCTTCTCTATGCTTCTCCTTTAGGTCAGGTCAAATGAAATAATATTTGTAAAGCATTTAGCTCAGTGTCTGGCACACAGCAGGCATTTGAATATTTGTTCCCCTCCCCTTCCCTCTTTCCTTTGCATTACTATCACCACCATACTACTCTACATCCTAACCTCCTTGTTCTTAAATATGGAATAACTTTGTTATTGAGTCATTTTCAGTCCTGTCCAACTCTTCGTGACCCCATTTGGGGTTTTCTTGGCAAGGAGTGCCAATGAGTGGTTTGCCGTTTCCTTCTCTAGCTCATTTTACAGATGAGGAAACTGAGGCAAACAAGGTCACACAGTGAGTAAGTGTCTGAGGCCATATTTGAGCTCATGAAGATGATCTTCCCAACTCCAGGCTGGACACTCTAGCTACTGTGCTCCCTCAGCTAGCCATTGCCATAATAAAAGCTTCCAAATTGGCCTCCCAGTCTCTAGTTTCTTCCCTTTCCAATTCATCTAGCATATTGAAGCCAAGTTAATTTTTCCTCTTGAGCAATTTGTGTTGTGCTCCTGTTCTGCTTGCAAATATTTACCCAGCTTCCCATTGACTCTAAAAAAAAGTTACTAAATCAATTCATGGAGTTTGTCTAAACTGGAAGGGACCCAGAGGTAACCTAGGTCAATTCTCATCTTCAACCTGAGAGATCTGAGACCTAGAGAGAATTGACTTGTTCCAGGACACGTGCTAGTTATTGGCATAGCCAGAAGATCCTTCTGGCTTCAACATCTATTTCTAGTCTTTTCTCTGACTACCCTTTCTTCTTATCGACAAGCCCTCTGCTTTAGTCACACTTGGTCTCTTCACATCCTCCAAACATATCTAACCTGTATCTAGCCTTTGCTTTTGTCATCCTGGTATTTAGAACAGTTTCAATTAGTCAATCAAGAAACATTTATTAAGTGCCTTCTGTATGCCAGATGATGGTGGTACAAACACAAGAACAGAACAGTTCCTGCCCTCAAGGAGTTTACATTCTGTTGGGAGAGGCATGTCCATGTGTCAACAGATACTGAATAAGAACAAAATGAAGATCATAGATTTAGAACTGGAGACATTAAGTGCTAGAGGCCAGGTTCAAATCCAAGTCTGTCCTAATGACAGATCCAGGTTAGTTTACCTACATCCTGTTACTTCTCAGTTGAACTCTTTCAAGTATTTATAATTTGTCTTTCCAATTTGTACAAGCTCCTTGACTTATTCATCTTTGCCTCTTCCATAGCAGCCAGCTCAGGGTTTTCTGATAGAAGGTGATTAGTAAGAGTTTGTAGTTGATTGACAGTCACCTCATTAGGAATAGTCCCCTTGAAGAGGCATCAGGCTAAGGCTTTGTCCTGGTCTGGGTATGGAACACCTGTCCTGGCTCCTAGTGGACGTCACTGAATCCTGGTTTGGCAGGAAGCCTTGGTTACTCATTGTGGCTTCATTATTACAGCTTGAGGTAGTAAAAGGTAAAGGAAGAATCTCTAGGTTCGTTTATCCTAAAAATTCAGAAATGACTGTCAGAACACCAGAAGAGATAATGCATTTATCGATCCCTTTCCCCTCTGCCCCATTCTCAGAGTTGAGAAAGATTTGAAAAATTTTGTCTCTAGACAAATTAAGCTGTGTCCCCTGAATAGGCCCTATGCTTTTCTATTTCCACATCTTTGATGTCTTCTCTCCTTTCTTTCACTTGTGGAATTTCTTACCTATTCTTTAAATTCCAGTTTAAATAAGCCTCTCTCTACCACCTCTTCCACCAGCTGTTCTATTCCCCCACCCCCAAATGGAAACAGTTTTTTCCTCTTTGTGCCTCACAAAGCACTTTGTTTTATACCTTTCATGTGTTATTTTGTATTACGTTGTTTCTATTGTACTTCTATTTACCCAGTAGAATGTAAGTTTCTTGAGGGCAAGGGCTGTTTTCAATTTTGTTTTTGTATCCCTAGTGGGTAGTAGTGGGGAGTAGATGTCTAAAAATTGCTCATTGAATCAAACAGATTTGAACATGTATCTTGCTTTACTGTAAGCTCCATGAGGGCAGGAATTATATCATACTTAAACTTTTTATTTTTCCCAGCATTGTAATCTGCATGCAGTAGATGCTTAATAAATGTTTATTGAGCAAAATTAACAAAACTACCGTTGTTGTTGTTGTTGTTGTTATTGTTGTTCTCGTTGTTCTCCTTCTCCTTCTTCTTGTCTTGGTCTTTCCATTTTAAAAATGCCCAGGGCTCATGACAGCTGGGCCCCTGTGCAACCCCCACCACTGGAAAGCAGCAGTTCTTCCTTAAAACACTACATCTTGATATCTCTGTTTTAAGCTTTAAAAAGCAAATGCCACATTAATAATCTTAGCACTGATGCTTATTAATTATACGACCTTGGCTAAGTCACTTTGCCTCTCTGTGCCTCAGTTTCCTCACTCATAAAATGAAGTGGGACCAGATGCCCTCCAGAGTCCCTTCCAGTTCTAAATCTATGATCTCAAGGATTTTTGCCTAAGGGAGACCCCCTCCCATCCCAACCCTCTCATCTTTCTACTACTCTTCTTCATGGGCTCTATCCTGGAGGGGATAAAGTTTCACTAATGCCTAATTGGAAGAATTTGGCTGGAAAATTGCCACATTGTTCTCTTTTAAAGAGTGCCAGCAGCCGGGAGCTGCCAGTTGTCATGTCACTGGTTTCATCAGGGCCTCGCCTGGCTGTCTGGGCAGCCTTGAGCTCCCCATAAGGTTTTAGACTCCTCCCCAGGTGGCTTAGGCAGGCGACCAAACTGCTGTGAGCAGAAACCTCACAGAGGGGAACACAACAAAGAAAAACACTGTCTGCGTTGATTTGTTTTCATTTCCCTTTTCGTGCGGGTGGTTTGGAGTTGGAGACTGGAGATCATCTCTACCTCTGGTGTCTGGGACAGATAGTTCAATATGACTGGATGCGTCTTTCATATGTTCCCTTGTATTATCTACCCAGATCAATACACCTTATGCTCTGGCTTAGGGTGAGTGTTCTGTTCATGCCATAATTTCAAATGCATAGATCTGATAGAGAAGTGTATTTGAATTTCATGAAGGGATTAGCGTTCAGCAAATGAACCTGCAGAATGGGAGGTAGATGCCTGCTCCGCTGGACAGATGACAGATTCCTCTCCTCTCTGGGTTCCAACATCATGAAGCCACACACTTCATTTGACTCCTTGAATTTACACTGGGCCTCATTCAGGCGGGATATTTATACAGATTTACATTGAAAATAGCCCCATTTATTTGCCCAATTTTATCAAATGACTCACTAATTAGGGCTCCTGGAGAACACTGGGCTGTGTAAGGCTCCAGGGGTGGTGTGGGCTTGAGTATATGTGTAATACAGACATGCACTGAACAGAGGCAGTGTTTTCCTGGGGGTTGGTAGGGAGGAGGGAGGAGTTAGTCCAGTATTGCCTCCCCCAGTTGCAGTAGTACCTCTAGCCCCTCTGGAAAATTGACTATTTCTTCCCAATCCCAGTGACTTTCAACTTAGTGAATTGGTCATTGTCCTTGTCATCATGAAGAAAACCTTTCCTGAAAACTTGATGGAATGTGCTGCAGCATGCAGACGTAATCCCTGGCTCCTAGCAACTTACAGTCTGAACAAGGGTTGCCCACCTGGTGACCAAGGGCCCCTGAAGACAGGAGCAAGAAGAATGGTGTATTTCAAGGGATCCACAAATCCATATGCCAGGGATTCTTAACCTGGGGTCTGTGATTTTAAAAAATAAATGGGTTTTTGTTAACTATTTCAATACAATAGCTTTCTTTGTAATCCTTTGTATTTCATGCATTTAAAAATATTCTGAGAAGGGGATCTATAGGCTTCACTGACTACCAAAGGCTCTGTTTCACACACAAAAAATTAAGACACCTTTGCCATATTCAACACCAACCACTGTCATTCTTACATATTTTTTTCACTTGAAGGATACTAATAATAACATAGCTACTATCTTGTGACAAGTCTCAAAAAAAATTTGGTGTTGAAAAGGGTTCTTCCACTTGAAAAGGATGGAAACTATTGGTTTAAGGCAATTACTTTGTTAGTGATTCCACCAAGTATTTAGAGACTTATGGGTATGTGTATTATATGTATGTGTATGTGTGAACTAATGTTACCTTTTTCTATTCTTACTTCACATTATTACCCTTCATGCATCTTTTGTTCTGCTCAAACTGGTCTATGTCCTCTTCCTGGAGATTGGCATTCTGCCCCCTTCCTTCATTCCTTTGTTCAGCCTCTCTAGTAGGAGCTAGGGAGATGCCTGCTTCCTCACTTTTACCTCTAAGAATCTTTAGCTTTCTTTAAGGCCCAACTCAGATGCTACCTCCTGTGAGAAGCCTTTGGGAATATACTTACTTATTAATGCTCTGTCACTTCTTAAATTATATTTTAATTTTTGTAATGGGGTTAGTCAAGGGAGCCCTCAATCAATCAGATGGAGGCATTTCCAATGGGGCTGAGCTTGGGCTCTGTCTTTCTCAAAGGGACAGTTGATCTGGACCTTTGCTCCTAAAGGATATCAGTAGTTAGAGGTTTGTTTTCAAAGAGGGAAGAGCTTTTTGTCCTATTGCATTATGTGGTCTACTAAGGCCAGTCCAGATCTAGTCATGTTCATCTTTGATATCACATTCATCTTTGATACAATTCCCAGTCACAGGAACACATGGTGACCACTCAGGAGTAGCTAGTCATACATGTCCTTTCGCAAACGGCCCACTAGAAGAGGTCAGAATGCAGGATGAACCCCATGAGAAGTGCTGCAGTCAAGCAAATTAGGGGAATTATCCCATTACACTTATTTATCTGTTTAAATGTTTTATCCTCTGGTTGAATGTAAATCCTCAGAGGACAACAATTATTTTTTTTTATTTTATCTTTGTAATCCTAGCACTTGTGCCTTGCACAAAGTAGGCAATTAAGGAATGAATGAGGACCTGGTTGTCCAGATTTTATGAGCCTGACACCATTTTGACCAACAGTAATTCCCATTTTGATAACATGATCTGCCTGAGCTCTTTCCTTTCTAGCATCCAAAAGAGTTGTAACATAACATCAGAAATATACCGCTAAATAAGCTTAACCCAGGAGAAGACGTGTACCTCCCTCCCTTAATTGAAGAGGTGTGGAACTATTGATATCAAACATTACACATACTTTTAGACTTGGTTGATAGGTTATTTAGTTTTATTGGACTTTTCCCCCTTTTTTATTCTTTGTTACAAGAAATGGTTCGTTGGTCTGGGAAGGGAAGAGATGTATATGGAAATAAAGGTGATGTAGAGAATGTGTGTGTTTGTGTGTGTGTAAGAGAGAGAGAGACAGACAGACAGACAGATAGATGGAGACAAGAAAGAAAATATGAGAAAAAAAGAGAAAATATGAAAGAATGAGAATTTATTAAATGCTTACCATGTGCCAAGTATTGCATCAAGTTCTGGTGATCCAAAACAAGATATTCCCTGACAACAAGGAGCTTATGTTCTAATTGGGGAAGATGACACATAAAGGAGTGCTGGAAAGGGAAGAAGGGGAAGAAAGCGAGGGAAGGAAGAGGGTCCTTGCCCTGGGACACAGTAAAAGAGAGTGCCAGGAAGTGTTGTGGAGTGCCTTGCCTTAGAGAGCTAAAGTCAAAGCTCATTTATCTAAGATGGGGGACCCAGGGGTAGGATAGAGTTAGTTGGAGAGAAGGGTAGTTTTTATAAAATGATTTTTTTAAAAATTTAAATGTATAATTGAATCTGTTTATCTCTCCATTCTGATTCCTAAAAGGAATGTTGAGGACAGGTAGTTGTCCTTGATACTATACCACAGAATGTTAGAATCAGAAGGACTTTAGAAATCATCTAACCCCACCATATCATTTTACAGATAAGGAAACTGAGACCCAGAGAAGTGATTTGACCTGCCCAGAGTCACCCAGAGAGTTTAGTGGTAGAGTCAAGACTAGAACACAAACCTTTCAAATCCAAGACCAGTATTTTTTTTTTTTACCACAGCACCATGCTAAATTTTCCACGGTTATAGATAGTCCTAAAACATCCCCAGCTGTCCTTAATAACCCATTTTGGCTCCTTCATTTGGGAATTTATCAAATCCTTCTTGGGAGCTGTTGGTTGATTTTCCTGCCACTCCAGCCCCTTTGGCTTTGTCTTTCCTCCACTATCCTCTCCAACAAGGGTTGCTTTGGAAGAGACCCCAAAATACTGTGGACTCTGTTGCCAGCAACACAACACCCTGCTCTGAGTCTTTCTGGCTTTGCATTCAGGAAGAGTAGTACCCTGACTGTCTTATGTCTGCTGAAAATCTGTCCCTGCATAAAATCTACTGACTGCAACTTGAATGCAGACAGACCAGCAAGGACAGTAGAGACAAGCAGAAGAAGTGGCTTCTACCAAAGCATGGTCCCAGAAGGCAGAGAAGAAACCCTCCTCAGAGTCCTGGAGAGGAAGAGAGAAGGCCAAGAAATCTGGGATCCCCCAGGAGGAAAAAGGAATTTTTGTCCCTGCAACAGCAGCTACTTCTGTTATGTCACTTGAGGGTTGTACCCTTCCCAAATGTTACCATATCAGAGTACCCCAACATCTACTATTAGAAATTCATTTGTTGGGGACTGATAGGCTTTTCAGTCTTTAACAGTTCTCTAGCAAATATGCAAATACCTCCTTTAGATGGGAGGTAGCGTGGCATACTGGTAAGAGCAGTATAGACTGTGCTACATGTTATCTGTGTGATGTCAGGCATGTACCTTCCCCTTTCTGGGCCTCATTTTCCTAATCTTTAAAGTAAGGGAATTGGAATAGATCACTGATAGGGTCCCTTACAGTTCTACATCTATAATTTATGCATTATAGTATCTGTTTTGTCCAGACTTATGATTCACTTATCTCAGGAACTCCCAGGTTACGGAACTCCCTTTACCAATGAAGGTCAGCATCTTTTCTCTAACTTGGTGGTCTTAGAGAGTGGCCTAGGGCATTAAGAGGTGAAGTGATTTGTCCAGAGTCACATAGCCAGATGTGCAATGCATATCAATAGCAGAACTTGAACTCAGGTCTTTCTGATTCTGAGACTAGCACTCTAGCTGCTATGCCTCATTGCTTCTCATGGCCTTTGACTAATACTTTAATATTTCATTACATAGCAATTGTTTATGGGAGATTGTGACAACTAAGAAGAAGCCCTTGTTGAGATGAGGCACGCAAGGTAGTTCCCAGGAGCATTCGGGGGACAGAACGGAGGGAGATAATCCAGAAGAGGATGTAGAAAAAAATAAAAGGAGACTTGTCTGCTTCGCTTTTTTTTCCTGTTCTTCTTTTGCTTTTGGATAGGACACAGAAAATGAGTATCAGAGGTGAGTGAGGGCTGATCCTAAAAGAGGAGATGTCTAGGCCTTTCCTTTGGGCTATGAGTCTCACACAGATGATGTTATCCATTCAGCATTCAGAGGAGATCTGCCCAACCTCCCTCTCTCTTGGGCTGCTACCCTCAAGAAGTGGTTATCACTCTGGTGGGATTCAAACAGTCCTTCCACTATGTTCAAGGCACATAGTTTAGAATTTTTTTAAGCTTTCAAAAATGTTCAAACCCACATCCCCTTGGACCAAAAGAATAATTTCACAGTTATTAGGACTAGAGGAGTCTGCAGGCCCCAGCCCTTATGACATTAATAAAGTCAGTAATCATTTCTCTGTGTCTGGAAACATAGGAGGACCACTTCTTCATTATCTGCCTTCCCCTTTTGCTGCATAATTTTTCCTGTTTCTGGAATAAGGAAGTGTTGTGAACTCTGTGTGTGTGTGTGTGTGTGTGTGTGTGTGTGTGTGTGTGTGTGTAAAATAGAGCCATACAATCAGACATTCACAGTCTTATGTTCTAAGAGTTGAAGGGATGGACCACAGACACATGGGTAGCCAGAAAAGGGAAGGGAAAATGGGCACATTAACCACCTCCACAGTAAGGTATCTCTAAACTGACTTGAAAGAGACATAGCAAAGAACATGGCTTGCAAGACTAGTTGAGGACAGGTTTCCGATTTAATTTTGCTTAGAGACT
The DNA here is from genome assembly GCF_003287225.1 of Phascolarctos cinereus. Lineage (NCBI taxonomy): Eukaryota > Metazoa > Chordata > Mammalia > Diprotodontia > Phascolarctidae > Phascolarctos > Phascolarctos cinereus. The sequence continues at coordinate 403,970,570 of NW_027555625.1, read as the reverse complement.
TGGTAATCTTTGGTGTACTTAGCAACTAAAGGGATTTCTCCCTCTTGGAATCGGGTAGGAATGGAGAGGAAGGCATTTGCTTCACAGAAGTCAGGTAGCATTTATGAATGAGAAACTCAGACAAACTCTCTACTGCAGTGCATTTCTGGTAAGAATCAGTGCCTTTAGATCCTAACCAGACTTCAGAATAATAGTGTGTGCTAGTATGTAAATATGAGTGCTATGACTATGTAAGCATATAGAAAGGTGAGTATGAACGTGTATGTTTGATTATGTAAGCAGGTGTGTTTCTGCTCAATTGGGATATAGCAGTTCTCTACTGACTTTCCTGGATTCCCACCTCAATTGTATTAGTAACTGTGGAACATTAGTAAAGTTCTATGTGCAAGTAGAGCTCCTCAGGAACTTGCAAGGTCCAACTTCAGCAGATGCTAGGAAAGGAGGACCTGAGTGTGCAAAGTGTATGCTACTGCTCCTGCTTCAGGAAGCCAGAATAACAGGGTCTCAGAGTAATAAAGAACCTCAAAGGCCTTCTATTCTAATCCATTCCTGAACAATCATGACTTTTACAACAGACCTAAAAAGTCACTCAGACTTTATTGGAAGACATTTAGTGAGGAAGAGAATCCACTCCCTTCCAAGGCAGCCCATCCCCCTTTCAGATAGTTTTGTTGCGATTCTTTTCTGAAATCAAGCCTAAATTTGCTTCATTTCAACTTCTGAGAATGAGATCCATGCTTCTTTTTCATGATGGCTTTTCAGATACTAAAAGGCATCTCTCATGTCCCTCCCACAAAGTCATTTTTTTTCCTCTAAGCTAAACATCCCTCATCTGATCCTCACTTGGCATCATCTCAGTGCCCTTTGCCATCCTGGCTGCCCTGCTTCAGATGCTCTCCAGTGGCCTTCCCAAAATGTGAGTCCCAGAATTGGACATGCTATTCCAGAGTACCACCTAACAACTGACTTCCTCATCTTCGACGCTATTCCATATCTTAATCCAGCTTAAGGTTGCACTAGGTTTTGCTGTAGTGGTGTTATGGTTTGTGGTTGTTTTGATTGCTGGTGACACTATTGGCTCACATTGAGCTTATAATTTACCAACATCCCCAGATCTTTTCCCAGTGAACTATTGTTTCATTGCTTTTCATGTGAAATTGATTTTTTGAATCCATGAAAGACTTTACATTTATCCTTATTAAATTGCCTCTTATTAGATTCATTCTGCTATTTTAACCTGGCAAAATATTTTCCAATTCTCACTTTTTCATCCAGTGTAGAGCTATTTTTTTTAGCTTTGTATCCTCAATGCAATGGTGGATAGTAGGGAATTCGTGGTGTCTTTCATTGTCCCTCTTGGCATCTTAAATTAACTGAGTATATGTGTGTATGCCTGCATGTGTTTGTGCTTGCAGGGGTGTGTGTGTGTGTGTGTGTGTGTGTGTGTGTGTATAGAATGGAGCTATTTTAGAACTTTTAATATTTTCATCAGAGGAAAATTATAAACATGGGTGAAGTTTGTCAACATTATATATCCCAGAAAAGGGAGGGAAAGTATATAGAAACACATGCACAATGTAGGTGAGGAATTATCTCTGAAATCTCTGCATCTGAGAAAAGAAAAGCAAAATAGAGATTGTAACTGTGCCAAAAATTGCCACTCACAAAGGCTGCCAATCACTGGAAACAATGGGAAACGGGATTATCTGGTGCTAAAACTCCTTTACTGAGTCTCTGCCAGCATCTTTAAAACAATTGCATCTGATTATGCTCGAGGCTTTTCTGAAACATGATTTCTTCATTTTGGCATGTGAACATAATGCATGTTCATGAAAAAAAAAATCACTCCCCATTGAAGAGGGACATTGTTTCATAGGCAAGGAGGGCTGTTCCTCGGGAATCCTAACCAGTATTAAAATGATTATTAGAAATAGAGAAAATCATACATGATAAAATCCTAGAATGCAAGTGTTGGAAGGGACTTTAGAAAATATTTAAGATAATTTCCTCATATAGATGAGGAGACTGAGGCCAGCAGACTTACCTAGCTTAGCATCCAAGTGAGGACTAAAATCTAGGTTTCGTTACTCTTGGTCCAATGGTTTTCCAACTTTCTTATGCGATCTCCTAAAGACAATTCCAGAGTTGGAAAAGACCTTAAAAATCATCTAGGCCAGAATTCTTAAAGTTTTGTGTCCTGGACCCCTTTGGCAGTCTGGTGAATCTTATGGACCCCCTCTCAGAAAAATGTTTTTACGTGCATAGAATAAAATCCATAGAAGTACAAACAACCCAATTACATTCAAATTCTGTTATCGAAACATTTTTTCACTCTTCCCTAATTTGCTTATGATTTCATCCTTTATGTCTAAATCATATTTCCATTTTGACCTAATCTTGGTATATAGTGTGAGATCTTGGTCTATGTCTAGTTTCTGCCATATTGCTTTCCAATTTTCTCAGCAGTTTATGTGGAATAATAAGTTCTTACCTCTTTGAGTTTATCAAACACTAGATTACTATGGTCGTTTTTTGTGTATGTTGTATACCTAATCTATTCCAGTGATCCACCACTCTATTTCTTAGTCAGTAACAGATTGTTTTGATGATAACCATTTTGTAATATAGTTTGGAAGCTGGTACTGTTAAGCCACCTTCCTTCACTATTTTACGTCTGATTCCCTTGATATTCTTGACCTTTTGTCCTTTCTGATGAATTTTGCTTTTTTCTAGCTCTATAAAATAATTCTTTGGCACTTTGATTGATGTGGCACTGAATAAGTGAACCAGTTTAGGTAGAATTGTTCTTTTTATTACATGGGCTCAGCTTACCCATGAACAATTCATGTTTCTCCACTTGTTTAGATCAGTTTTTCTTTGTGTGAAAAGTGGTTTGTAATTGTGTTTATCAAGATAATCTGTTAAAAAAAACCAGTTCACCGACCCCAGACTAAGAACCCCTGATTTAGAGCAATCCTCCAATTTCATGAAGAGAGTGAGGTCCAGCCAGGTTCCGTGACTTGCTCTGGGTCGAACAGGCAGCAAACCATAGAACCAAGAACACTGGGCATCTGATGTCAGGAACTGAATTATTTCTACTATCCCATGATCATTTTCTGGATCCATCCATCCAATGTGATCCAGTTCAGTTTAACCAATATTTATAATGTGTGCCCACTATGAGCTGGACCACTAGGTCCTGAGAATACAAAGGCAAAAACGAAGACATAACTCCATTCTCAAGAATCTTACATTCTCCTGGGGGCTGAGGGTGGAGAGAATACAATTTATACCCACAGATAAGTAAATACAAATATACATATTATAAATACATATTTGTCCAAATGCAAGTATATATTATATATATATATATATATGTACAAATATATTGTATATGCACAAATATATACATATATTTGTGTATACATATGTGTCTGTGTAGGTATATATGTACAAATACACACACAAAGTAATTCTGGCCCAAGGGAAAGAGTGCTAACAACTATGGAGGTCATGAAAGGCTACTTGTAAGAGGTAGCCATAGAGCAGAGATTTGAGTAGCATTAGGGACTCTAAGAAATAGAAGAGGGGACAGAGAGCATTCCAGGCCTAGGAGTGAGTCTGTGCAAAGGTACAAAGACAGGGTGGTACTAGGGAATATTTTTCTCTTTGCATCCTGGACTTTTTTACACTAAAAATAATGGAATGCAAGGTCTTAATCTGGACTGATCATCCCATAAGTAGCATGCCCTTGATCCCAAGGGGGACCAGCAGTACTGTATGTATGGCTCAGTGCATCCCAATTCTGACCGCTCTTGCAAGGAATTAGGAAAGATCAATATTTTCATTGATAAAGAAGAAAAACTGCTGTAATGGATCCATTTGTTGGACTGAAGCCTATTGACATTTTTTTCAAGATTCAATAGATTTCCTGTGTGAAGTCTACTCATTAGTTTAGAAGGACTTTCCATTTTGATGGGTGAGAACCTTACCAAAATTGCCCTATGTAAAGATGTCAAGGAAAGTATACAAGGGGAAATTGGAAAATGTAATTGAGGTAGAAATCACACAACCCCTTCCTTTTTCCTGACATTCATAGACAGACTCACTTTTTATCGAGTTTGGTAGTCCTATATTTCTCCCCAACAGAAGCTAAAACAGGAAAGTACCCAAAGGGCAGGTGATTCTTTCCCTTTTCCCCTCTGGCTGCCTCGCTGTTGGTGGAGTCACATTAGCAAGCATCTCTGTAGGGGACCTTAGGATCAAATGAGTCATTTCCAAATGTGCCTGAAAGGGCATACGTAGTACAGAGAGTCTGAAAGGCAAGAAGAAAAATAGGTGAATTAAGTGAAATGCGTGTTGTGGGCCAATTTAATCAGGAATAATATATCAGGGCCGATATTGTTTTTGGAACTGGATTCTGGAGTAACAGGATCCTTGACAAGTTGTAGCCAGATTCAGTAACACTGTCTCTCCAGAGTTCACAGACTGGGCTTTAGGAAACTTGAACAAAGACCAGCCAAGCACAAGTCCCATTCTGTGGCAGCGGTGGAAGACGGAGCCAACAATAACTAGTTCATTCTGTGGTCCTGTGGCAATTCCCAGCTGTGAGAAACGTAGGCAGGGAGCAGACACGGGGATGGGGTGGCACCCTCAGGGCCTGTAAGGGCCTGCCCTAAGGCTGGATGGATTATTTCTTCCCACCCCGCTTCGCCTGAAAGGGAAAACAAGAATGAAGAAGGGAGCGTGGGGGTGATGCTCCCAGAATGCTCCTGTGAAGTCCAGCCTGGGATGGTAGACAGAAGGTCGTTTGATCTTAGGCTTAGGTGGACAAATCAAGCCCCATATGTCTCCCCATACCTCATAGGCCACAGGTTTGGTGGGAGGACGTGTTCATTGAGACTCTTTCCCAGAGTTAGCTGTGTAGAAATAACTCTGCCCAGAGAAGCAAATTGCCCAGATACAACAGATTGGTGCCGGGTACTCACAGAGCTTTAACTAGGGTAGAGCCTCAGTGACTGTGTTCTTGGGGTGGGGGGGGGAGAAGATTGGAAGGGAATGGCACATAGTCATCCATCTGATCCTGTTCCATTCCCTTGTCTGGTGAAAGGAAAGAAGGAAGGAAAAAAAGCATGTATTGATCACCTACTGTGTGCCATGTACTGTGCTAAGTGCTTTACAGATATCTCATGTAATCCTCACAACAGCCCTGGGAGGTAGTTGGTGCTACTATTACCCACTTTTTATAGTTGAGGAAACTGAAGTAGGTGGAGGTTAAATAGTTTGTCTAGGATCATGCAGCTAGAAAGTCTCTGAGGCCACATTTGAACTCAGGGCTCAAGCTACCTTGCCGCCTGCCTGCCTAGTGTGCCATCCTAAGGGTCCTATTACCAGAGCACCCCTCTTCTGAGGTTTGCCTTTGCCCTCAAGGAGCTGAGAGATTAGTAGTGGAGAGGAGATACATACGCAAATAACAATAACATGAGATACAGTAAAACCTAAAAGAAGTACGAAGTGTGGGGGCCCTTTAGCGGAGAGAGGAGTCATTTCAAACAGACTTCTTGGAGGAGATGTCATTTCAAAGAGGTTTGGGGGACAGGTGATGATAAGTATCTGCAGCTGAGGGAACAGGCTTTCCAGGAAGAAGGGGCAGTCTAGCCCAAGGCAAGAAAGGACTCAGGATGGTTCGAGGAATGGCAGGCCGTCCTTTCTGGCTGAAGAATGAGGCCCGTCAGAGACAGAAGTGACAGATAGAGCTGGAAGTGTTGGGTGCAGCCAGATCATGCAGGGCCTACAAGGCAAGGCTAAGAAGTTTTTCAAACTATATTCAACTTGAGCAGAGGGGGCAGGTGACGAGAACTGTGCATTAGGAAGTTTGATGTGGGCATGGGCGTTAGCTGGTTGGGAGGAGGGAGACTAGAGGCAGGCAGACTTTCTAGGAAGCTGTCGCCCAAGAGAAAGGTGGTCCAGGAAGCTATAGCCTGGGCGGTGGCCATACCTTGGTAAAACCACTTTGGCAGACACCTTGGCTGAACCGGGCAGGCTTCAAACCTGTCTGTGAGCCAGGGGGATGTCCACCCCAAGCATGTGAAGACGTCCCCTGGCGTGCTTGGGTTGGACATCCCCCTGCCTCTAGTGTAGAAATAACTCTGCCCAGAGAAGCAGATTGCCCAGATACAACCGATTGGCGCCGGGTACTCACAGAGCTTTAACTAGGGTAGAGCCTCAGTGACTGTGTTCTTGGGGTGGGGGGGGTAGAAGATTGGAAGGGAATGGCACATAGTCATCCATCTGATCCTGTTCCATTCCCTTGTCTGGTGAAAGGAAAGAAGGAAGGAAAAAAAGCACGTATTGATCAGACATGGAAAATGCCAAGGCCATTTGCTGCGTCCAGGGCCATCGCCAGTTGGTCTGACTTTTGTCCTGCCGCTGGACTTTGATGACTCTGGAAGATAGCGGGAGGCTGATGGCTTTGTGCAACTCTGCCTCACTGAAATCCAATTCACGCACAAGTCGAGACATCACCTCGTGATGTCATTGATCCTCTTTGAAAACCAAGTACAAACAACAGTGAAGGGAGCCAGGAAGGCCTGGAAGCGGAGATGAGGAAGGAGGACATTCCAGGCATAGGGGGCAGCCAGAGAAAATGCTCAGTCAGGAAGTAAATTGTCTCGTGTTGGGGAAGAGCAAGGATGCCAGCTTCACTGGATCACAGAGTAAGTTGTGAAAGGAGTGGGGAGCAAAGTATAAGGAGGCTTGAAAGGTGGAGGGGAAAGCGAGTTATGAATGGCTTTGAATGTAAACAGGATTTTACATTCGATCCTGGAAGTGATAAGGAGCCATTGAAGTTTGTTGTGTCAAGGGGTGACAGGGTCAGACCTGTGTTGGTTTTTTGGGGGAGATCACTTTGCGTGGAAGATGGGCTGAGTGGGGAGAGACTTGTGTCAAGGATACCAACCAGCAGGCTATTTCAACTGTCTGAATGTAAAGTGATGAGGACCTGCACCCAGGTGACGGCTGTGTCACAAGAGAGAAAAGGGGCAAATGTGAGCAATGTTACAAGTGAAAGACAACAGGCCTTGGCAACGGATTGTTTAGGGGGTGAGAGAGAGCTCAAATTGATGGTGCCTAGGGTGCAAGCCTGAGTGACTGGGAAGATGGTGGTCCCTTCAACAAGTAATACTTCACTCTGCAACTGATTAAAGAAGAGGGAAGAGTCACAGATGATTCTGAGGCATGATGCCCCAGCATCTACAATTCCTCCTTCATGCCCCACCCCCACTTTACACTCAGAAATGGAGCCCAAAGGAAGCACCTATTCCAATTTATTCTGCAGAAACACTAAACAAATAATCACACCAAATATGGGACAAATCTCGGAATCATACTCAAAAATCTAAAGTATTTACATCTTAAAATATTTTGGAAAGTAATGAAAATCGTATGATGTCATTTTTAACAAAAGATGCAATGACCATATATTCTGTATCACCTTCTGAATATAACTATAACTTATCAGAGACTGGTTTACCTTTGTCATTTAAGAAAATATGGTTATATTCAGTATAAAGGTTGTTTGTTTTTATTCTTATGATTTTGTTTCCTGTCATTGATTGACATTGTCTTTCCATGTCTCCTTGTAGTCATTAAATTTGCCATTTTGGTCATCTTTTACGGTGCCATGGTGATAGCATCAGATTCAGATCTGGAAGGGACCATAGATCCTTGAACCTGACTATTTAATTTCACAGAAGAGGAAATGAGGCCCTAGGTTGTTAGGTGACTTGTCCAGGGTCACACAGGTAGAAGAAAGTAGCAGAGCTGTGATTTGAATCCAGGTTTTCTGACTGCAAATGTAACGCTTCATTATTTGAAGAAGTAGTTGATATTCACTTAAAACCCAGTGAGAATATGTTTCAGTTTCTTTCCTGGAAGTTCCCTAGGGAGAAGTCAGAGAATAGGGAGGCTAGAGATGCTGAAGTTAATTTTCTCCCACTTAACTACTTGTTAGATCCTGCCTGCTTAGGAGAGAATTTCACACAAGCCCCAATAATAGTTACCTCTGGGATGATTCAGGGCTGCTGAGTCTTGGTAACTGTTGTGGGGTTGGGGTGCATGTGGGAGAAAGAAAGGAAAGTTTAGAAGGATTGTTGTTGAAATACTGATGTTCACTCATTCTTCTGGGAAGGTTCCTAGCAGTATTCCTTTATTTCTGAAGTCAATGAAACTTCAAGCAGTAACCTCAGTGGGCCAAAGGACCTAAGCAAGGGGAGGCAGAACACTTTCCACTCACTTTTCTTACATAAAAGCAAATAAACAGAAAACTTACCCAGCCAGCACGGGACCTGGGGAGAAGAAGGCCCTCTGGTTGCTAACTTTCGCTCTCGCTTCTACTTCTTGCTGTTTATTAAAAACACACACACACACACACACACACACACACACACACACACACACAGGAGAGCTTTCTGCCTCTGGCAGACCATACAGGTTAAGTTTAGTGTTTAGTGGGATTTCCCCATGTCAAATTGCCCATCCATTGATGAGAATGGGGAATGAGTCAGCGTCGTTCTCTGGGCATCCAAACCTCTGTGCATCATGGCCCCAGTGGTGATGACAGAGAATGTCAGAGATTAACCACAACATAAATGGAAGATGTAATTCAGTTCTTCTTGGAACCAAATTGGTGTCTGTTCCCAGCTTGAACTAGCCAGAACTAAGATAGGAGCCCTAGGGGAAATGTTGCAGTAGGGGGTAATAAAGATTTAGTCAGTTGTTTGAAAGGGGAAAAGTAGAATTTTTATTATTATTATTATCCTTGTATAACTCAGTTTCTATCCTGTTGGGTTTTCACTTTATGGCAGTCAGTTATGGAAGTGAATATTATTATTTCATATAATTTATTTTATGCAGAAACCCAGAACTTCTAATTTTAAGAAAGAATAGACTGATTCCTTCCTGGGCATGGTTATATGCAGCTAGCTGTCAGTACAATCAGGGGCATGGATTAGTTAACCTTCCGAGTCCTTTCCTCAGCTTTAATAAGTTGCATGGAAGTTGGTTGTGATTATGATTCTCATTATTTCATTGTATCTCTGTGGTTTGCATATTTACCCAAATACTCAAATGAATCTCACTGTCTGGGATATTCTCCCCATCCTTCCAGATCGCACTGCAGTCTGAGCACTAGCAGCTAAGTTGAAGTTTATAGGTGCTCTAAAAACTACGGTTTCTAGCATGCTAGGTGAGAGATAACCTAATCTATTAACCCCCTCATTCTATAGCATAGGAAACTGAGAGCCAGATGTGCACAGCGACTTGTAGACATGCTAAATGTTAGATCCTAGAGATTGTCATGGTAGCAAGCTGCAGAGCTGGGATTCCATTTCACATCCTCTGACTTCACCTCTGTCACTCTTTCCACCACACCTTGCTTCTCAGGGCTTCTCAGTGGAAACCATTATCCTATCTTGAGTACAAGTGTTTCCAGAAAAACTCTTTTGTGCTACATGGTCATTTGTGCCCTAGCCTCATGTATTCTTGCTTACAGGCCTGTTAACTGTTGGTGAATTATTTATTTGTATTTCTAAAAGCGAGACCTTTGCTAAAGTAGCCTAGTGGTTCAAATACAGGAACACAATGTGGTGTTTTGTTTTGTTTGTGTGTAATTGCAGGATACATGAAAGCGCCCAGCGCTCGCCTGGATGGGCCTGCATAAACCAGTGTGAAAATGGAGCAGTATGCTGCCAAGAAGGCTGGTTTCAGACCTGGCTCCCAATTCACTTATGTGTCATCAGGGAGAAGTTTGTGTTGCATTCATGGGTCTACCACCAATGGTAAATGGACTCATTTTGTTAGGGTGGCCGCTCTAGTTTGGCACACAGTTCCAAATAGATGTCTCTGATGAGGGGCTTACTGCCTTATTTGACTTTATAGTCTTAAAGGGAACAGAAAGGATGATATCCCCAGTTGGGGAACAACCCATGCCCACTTCTCCACTCCCAAACCTATGTCCAGTCTAGGAAGCCTCATTCTGTTGGTTAAGTTTCTCTGACTCTAAATGTTCTACTAATCAGACCCCCCCCTCAGCTCTTCATAGTCGTTTTGCACTTGGTTTGCAACTGTTTACGTGTTATATTTTCTTTTGCCAAGTCTTTATTTCACATAGGGAGTCTGAATTCCCTGTAAGACTGAAGAACTCAGAGACTCTGTCTCTTTCTTGGTACTCTCCTGCAGCACCTGTTCCACAGAGCTCCAGTGACTGGGCATCCTATGTGGAGATATAACTAGGAATTATTGTGCCTGAGGCCAGTTCAGTTGAACAGGGGGACGGAGGAATGACAGGTTGCTGTGGTACAGAGGACAGTCTAACTCATCCCCTCTGGGGGTTGGGGGAAGGGGAGTTGGAACACACCCTGCAGGAAGGCTGCTAGGTTAACAAGAATCTGATATAGGAGTGTAGGACAGGGAAGAATCACAAGGCAAGGGTATGGGAATAATAGTCACCATTATGAAAAGTGTGCCTCACCATGATAGGAAGGACTTGTTTTCTCCCTTTCCATGTGAGCACTTTGGAGCAGAGCTCTAGGCACTGAGGCCTGGTTGCAAATCTGTCTGTGCTTGGCGTATGGTGTGGGTCCCAGAAAGAGCCATTGAGTTGTTATTCATCCCTTGACCATCCCAGCTTTGGAATGAAGCAGGAATTCTGTCTGGATGTGCCTGGGGTATTAAAGAGCCTGTTTACATGGGCCAGCACACTCTGCTTTATTTCACTGCTGAATCCCAAACATTAGAGGTGCCGAAGGAGCACTTGACAGGTTGATTAGATAAATGGAGGTGAAGCTGAGCCATGCGTTTATCTCCTCTGGTAATATCAGTTAAAGGTCAGTCATATCTCTGACAATCACTCTCCAGTAGAGAACCAGCTTTTGTTATAATGGTCAGTCTGTTTCTGTTCTGTGGCTTAAATCCAATGAGTTTCTATCATTGACATGCAGGTGCCAGTGGAAAGAAGACAAATCAAAAACCCTTATGGATCTCTGAAGTCCTTTCTAGCTGATTTAGGGAGAACCTTAGATGCTGTGTTTAGGTACCTTCATCCTTAGAAATCACCTATTGTGTATAAAAACAAATTTTAACCTCAGAGGCACATCGTTTGTAGAATAAAGCTTTTCCTAGAATGTTTTGATCCTCCAGGGAAAGGACACAACAGAAGGGAAGAGGGTGAATTGTTTGATTTGTTTTTAAAAAAAAAAGACTAATGAGAGAGGAGTTGCTTGCTTTGGTTTTTGAAGCAAATTCTGGAAAAAGGTCAAGCAGATAATGAATTCATGAAACTCTCGGCCAGGACACTAGTAACAGGCCCTAAGCTTTTCATGCTGATGGGAGGGGTTGGATGTCAGAGTTCTGACCTCTGACCTTTGTGCTCTGGCTTTCTAGTCAGTCCAGCCAAAGTGCAGGTGTACGATTCCTATCCTGGAATGTGACTGTGCTGGAGATGTAATCAGCAGAATTCCTTTGGCTTCACAAGAAAGTTCCATTGGGATTGAAAAACACGATTTGGTTTGGAACATATGAATCCTGCCCTTTGTGATAGGACAATCGTCTCATTGTGATGACCATGTCCAGTAATGTAGAAAACTGATATCTTCATCAGAAAGTCTTCAGACTGCATGGATGCCTACTCACCAAAATAATAGCTTGTATTCTGTGTTTTTCAGTAGGAATGCCAAAACTGCCCAATAACCCTCTTGCTCTGTAATTTGGAAGGATTTTTCACATCTAACTCGAAGTGAAAAATCTATGAGATTGTCCTTTTCCAATTGGCTAGAGTAGTTTATTAGTAACTGAAGCCATACAAAGAACTGTGATTTCATTGATCAACCAAAGCCATTTGTTAAGTATTGATATCACAATCTGTATTAGTTTTTGGCTTTCAAAATTTCCTGAAGTTAGATTCCGATATGAAATTAGCGCAATCTACCCAATGGCCAGGGCTTTCAAAAATACATATGTTATGCCTTCTGAGAAATGTATTCACAGTCTGCCTGATAGGTTGGAGAATGCTGAGCTCAGCTATTAGTTGGGGGAAAAAATAACAATATTAAGGTGAGGCTTCTTGAGTGTTGAAGGAAAGTCAATCAGCTGAGTGAGAGAAAGCTCTTACTGGTGTTATTTGTGACTGAATAATCAAGTCCGAGTCATGAAACACCATGTGTGAGAAGCAGTGAGCTTTCCAAAAGAAATAAAACCACATCAGACCTAAAGATAATTATCAGGAAGGCATGGGAAGTTTGCCCTGAGCACGAAGCATTTTCTTACTTTTTGGTCATCCTTTCTGACATGTTTTCCACAGCCAGGGAGAAAGGACTTGTCAAATTAAGAAGCTCCTGAGGAGGAAGTTCTAAGTGGCCTGGAGGGAGATGGGCAGCTGTACACAGGACATTTGGGGCTGTCTTGACTTTGCCGATTTTTTGAAGACAGGGGGCCTTGGCCGGTCTCAGCTTTTCATTTGGCATGAAACAGAGTGGAAAATACACTTGATTCCCTAAGTTGTACCCTGGGGACCTGGGTTTAGGACTTAAACACTGGGCAGGATGAGGAGTTGATTTTTAGTCATTGCTGAGGACTAGAGTAGAAACAGCAAATGACATTCTGTCAAACTGGCAGTGCTCTGGCAGGGGAGGAATTGAGCTTCACCCCCCCCCCAACAATTCCCCTAGCCTCAGAACTGTCTGTAGTGGCTAAACTCACCAGTTATCCCAAGCCGCTCTTTTTCTGGGAATGAACCTTGCCCTCCGTGACTTTGATTTTTTGGGCTTGTTCACAGTTCCTTAGAAACATGAATTGTAATAGATGGCCAAAGGAACTCAGGCAAATAAAGCAAAAGGTTGTAGCCCTCTAAGGGGCAGCCTTTGGAATGAGGAACACCTGAAAGTCTTGAGATCATTATTTTTTTAAGTATTCCCTTTGAGTGCATGTAATGTGTAAATGAATCATTTTATTTAAACCTAAAAACTCTAATTGAACTCTACTGGTTAGATAATCAGTCAATAAAAATTTATTAAGAGCCTCTGGAGATATAAAAAGAGGCAAAAGATAGTCTTTATCTTCAAGGAGCTTACAATCTAATAGGGGAAACAATATGCAAATTTTATATGTATATATGTATGTATGTATGTACATATATATATATATATATATATATATATATATATATATATATATACACACACAGCAAGCTATATATAAGGTAAATAGGAAATAATTAGCAGAAGGAAAGTATAAGAATGAAAAGGGGTTGAGGATGGCTTCCTCTAGAAGGTGGGATTTTGAGACTCAAAGGAAGCTGGGGAGGTCAGTAGTTGGAGAGGAAGAGGGAGAACATTCCAGGTATGGGGGACAACCAGAGAGAGTAGCCAGAGCCAAGAGATGAAGTGTCTTGTTTGTGGAACTGTCGGTGTTACTGGATCAAATACCTGGGAGCAAGGTATTAAAAACCTGGAAAAGTAGAAGGAGGGGTAGGGCTTTGAATGCCAAACAGGATTTTGTACTCGATCCTGGAACCAACAGGGAACCACTGGAGTTTATTGAGTAAGGGGGAGTGACGTGATGAAGCCTGTGCTTTAGGAAAATTACTTTCGTGGGTAAATGGAGAATGGATTGGAGTGGGATGAGAATTGAGGCAGAGGGCCCACCAGCGGGCTATTATGATCATCCAGGCCATACAGGTAGTCAATTTCAGAATTAGAATGGAACTTCTTTTCCTCTGGAGTTGAATCTTGTGTTTTATGGAATGGACTGTCAGCCTCAAGTGCCTTTTTTAAATTCTTAATTCAATAGGCAATAGCAAAACTTCTGGCTAGATGTAAGGTAGGACTACCCTTCCATTCCCCACCAGACACCCTCCCCCCATCCCAGGTATTCCCTCTAGAGTGGGGGATTGGGTAGACAACCATCTGAAGCCCCGAAAGAATGATTGCCCATTTTTATATACGAAAGGTTGCATTTTTTAACAAAAGGACAATATTAATTAACAAGTTGAATATCCATTATCTTTATCTCTCAGGCTTACATTAACTAGGTTTCTTAACAGATCAGAATGGGAACAGCATTGAATCTAGTCTCAAAAAACCCTAGATTCTTACTGAGATTCCGCTACAGGTTAGCTATATGGCCATAAGCAAATCATCAGCTCTCTCCTTAGTTCCTCATCTATCCAATGAGAGGTCGGATTTAATGGTCTTGTAGGGTCAGTACCAGTTTTAAATCTTATGAGTCAACATAGATCAGGAGTTTTCCCACTTATCCCTTTCCCTACTTTTCTCTCTTTCTTTGTCACTGTCCTTTAACTAGCTGTGATATAGAACTCGAACATACAGTTTCGAATTATTTGCTGCATTTACCATCTTTTTACATTCTCTGTTCTTAATTTGGAGGTTGTATTATATTTCATGCTCTTTGAAATAAAAAAAAAAAACAATGGACTTCAGTTGACTTCGCTCATCTCTCCCCTCCATCTGCCCCCCAGGCAAGTGACCCTCATTAGAGCAAATGTTTCCTAATATAAGGGGCTGCCAGTGCACCAGTCACCTTTTCTCTGTCTCCTCTGATTTGATGGGCTTTGCCTCCTGTTCTTATAACATTCCTTTATCAAAAAGTAATGAATCAGTGCAGCATCTGGATCTGCATCAGGTAGATGAATTTGATGCAGACTCTGAAGGACAGAGCAGCCAATTCAGCTTGGGAAGGAAACTGGAGAGGTGTCGGCCCTTTTTTTTGGGGGGGGGTTGATGAGAGTAAATGGGAATGGTCTTGGTGAGTCTGTAAATATAGAGTTAAGTGGGAAAGGAGTGGGGAATCAGAGCAGTAGAGAAGTGAAATCTTAAGCTGTATGGCACCGAGAGTTGCCACAAAAGTGACAGAAATCAGGTTGGAAGGAGATGAACAATTAGAATTAGGCTGGACTAAGCCCTAGGGACTGTCTGGGACTGGCTCCAAGGGATGTATCCTCCCCAACTTCTTTCCTTTTCATTTCTTCAGATTTCCTAGCAGCAATAACTAGAAATATTGTGAACTTCTTCTGCTAACCCAGCTCTGCATAAAAGTGACTGGATAATTGGATTTGGTTTCTAACATCAGGCAAAAAAAAATTTTAAATCAAGCCTATTTTGAAAACAGTTGCTGTAACATGTAAAATTGCCTGTCCGATGTGGTTTGGAGGCAGGAGATTAGTGCACATTCATATTTTTAACATTAGAAAATCCACTGAGTTGGAGGAGAATTTGAGTATACTTCCCAGGATGAGCAGTATTTACACTATAAACAGGGCAAATGATTCTAGTGGGGATAAATGGAATAAATTTCCAGATTCAGGGTTACAATCAGAACCAGCAATGTGCACAGGAAATGGACATCTGGCAGAATTTATTTGTCAGCGGAAAGGGGGGAGGCTTGGGGGAAGGGTGGAGGACACATCAGTTTTCAAAGGTAATTGAACCCTTCAATTAAACCTCATCTCTAGAGAGAGATGTAATTCTATGATCCTATATGCCCAGGTAAAGCAACTGCCCAAAGGGCCCATTCCACTCTCCTGCTAATCTCTTTACTTCTCTGCAAGGTAGGATGAGGCTGATGGGCCAAGTTCCTCACCCCTACTTCCCGCTTCATTAGTTTCTTGGAATGATCATTGGCGCTGGAGTTATGGGGCTTATTTTGCAATCTTTGTTCTTAGAGACTTATTCCTTGCGTGACTTTGGGCCAATAATCCTGTCCATGCTAAACAACAACTACTACTACTACTACGACTACCAACATTTCATACAGCGGTTACTATGTGTCAGGCACTGTGCTAGTTGTTCTAAAAATATTCTCTCATTTAAGCTTCACAAGAACCATGGGAGGTAGATACTATTATTATTCCCATTTTACAGTTGAGGAAACTGAGGCAAACAGAAGTTAATAACTTGCTGATGGTCAAACAGCTAGTAAAGCGCCTGAGGCTGGATTTGGACCAGGCCTTCCTGGCTCTAGACCCAGTGTTCTATCCGATGTGCCACCTAGCAACCTAAATATCTTCATACTTTTATCTATTGTGTACTTCCCTTCTCTCCTCTGCCATGACTGCTACCCTGGTACAAGTGCTCACCACCTCAAGCCTGCATTACACAATAGCCAGTTGATTGGGCTCCTTACCTCCCTCCACTGCATCTCCCACTCAGCTGTCCAAATGATCTTCCTAAAGTAAGGATCTTACCATGCTATCTCCTTATTCAATAAACTCCAGCAGAGTCATATGACTTCGAGGACCGAATAGAACATGCTGTAGCTTTTAAAGCCTTTCGTAACCTGCCCTGTTCCTCCTTTGCAGCCTTCTCGCCCCTTTATCTCCCTTCCCCCCTCCGCACATACCTGCAGTTGTGTGACAGCGGCCTCCTTGCTGTTCTTCACGTGAGGCATTCCCTCTTCAGACTCTGGCTATTTTCCCCAATTGTGCCTCGTACCTCAGGTGCTTTCCCTCCTCATCTTTGTCTCCTGGCTTCTCGGGCCTCCTTCAAGTCCCACCTAAATATCTCATCTTCCACAAGAAGCTTTTCCCAATCCCCCTTAATGCTAGTATCTTCCTTTTGAGCTTATTTCTAATTGATCCTCTAAATTGAGACCCTAAGAGGATAAATTAAGTCAAGTCAACTAAATAAGCAATTTCTTAAGTACCTACTATGTGTCAGGCGCTGTGCTGAGCATTCTAGGGATACAAAGAAAGGCAGAATCAGTCCTTGTTGTCAAGGAGCTCACAATCTGGGGGTGGGGGTGGGGAGCAACAAATTGTATACTCATCTGTATAATGAATGGGTTGCACTAAATGACCTTGGAGGTCCCTTGCAATCCTAAGCGCTATGCGTGGTTTACAGGGGGGAAAACAAAAACTAAAACTAAACAGCATTGGATTTTGGAATCTGAGAATCAAGCTTTAACACCTAGCTCAGCTCCTCACTACGTGACCTCTAAGGTCCTTTCCTGTTCTAAATCCTCTAATCTTGAGCTGACCAGCAGAGCTCCAACCTCTCATTCTACCATGACCCTCTTTCTTCCTATTCTTAGAGCTGTTGCCTCCTCCCACCCTATATCTTCTCTTCCCCCCCACCCCTTCCTTCTGCCCCAGGGCCACAGTTTCTTCTTCCTCCCAAGGATTACTCCTTGGAATAACGGGTCACTTTCCTGTGTCATTCAAGATCATCAGTGTCTCCAGTGAGATGTACTACTTTCCCAGACTGTCAGCCTTGGGTAGTGTGAATTACACAAGGTCCATCGGCTTGTGCTACCTCCAAGAGGTTTCTAAATATGTACAAGTGATGATGATAACTAATTATCTGGCTGACACAGCACATGTTGCAAGACTCTGCTACATACACACTGCATTGTGAGGATAAGGAGCAGTCAGAATGGAGAGCACAGAAAAGAAAGCCACAGGTCCTATCAAAACCTGCCCTTTTGTTCCTGAGTTTCCATTTTCCTATTGTTTCCCTGGAAACTAATCCAGTCCCTCTTGACGACTGCACAGTGATGCTTCTTGCTTCAGTGGCTGTCAAGGTAGCTTATCCCCTGTGTTAATTAACTGCTCTGAGAAAGGCTGGATAGGCAGCGGTCTGCTTGACTTTCAGTTTGTTAATGTAGGTGATTCCAGAGAAACTTTGCTGTGGCACGTGACAGTGATGTTTGCTGAGACAGGATACAAACAATGTAGGATGGGCCCCATTCCCTCCTCCACACACACACACACACACACACACACACACACACACACACACACACACACACACCCACACCATACCACACACATATACCACACCACACCATGCCCCACCACCCACACATACACAGCTGATGGAGAAGTTTAGGGATTAGAGGATTAGGGACCTCCTTCCCATACAGAGGGAAAACTTCAAGGGACGACCTGGTCTCTAATTTCACTGACCAGGAAAATGTGTTTCCAAAAAGAGAATTTTGTTGAATTAAATCATTGAGTATTTATGAAGCACCTGGTGTGTGCCAGATGTTGTAATGGGGCTGGGCATTCAAGTGCACAACAAAATATTTCCTGCCCTCAGGGAGTTTACATCCCACTTGCTTGTATAGGAATGAATTAGTACAAAAGACACACAAAATGATGTTGCTGTTGAGTTGTTTCAGTTGTGTCCAACTCTTTGTGACCCTATTTGGGGTTTTCTTGGTAAAGACACTGGAGTGGTTTGCCATTTCCTTCTCCAGCTCATTCTTATAGATGGGGAAACTGAGGCAAACAGGGTTAAGTGATTTGCCCAAGGTCACACAGCTAGTAAGTGTCTAAGGCTGGATTTCAGTTCAGGTCTTCCTGACTCCAGGCCCACCACTCTATCAGCTGTACCACCAAGTTGCCTATAGATGGGGAGTGGGGAGAGACAAGTAACTGGGGAAGTCAAAAGGTTTTTTTATAGGAAGTATATCTTGAGCTGAATTTTAAAAGAAGCTGAGGAATTCCAAGAGGTAGAAATGAAGCTTAGAAGAGCATTCAAGGAATAGAAAACATTGAAGAGAGAGGAGATGAAATATTGTGTCTGGGGAGCAGCAAGTAGATCATTTTGGCTGGAAGATGCAGTGTATAAGGAGGAGTAATGTGGAATCAGCCTGGAAAGATATATTGGGAATGAGTTAGAAAGTGTTTCAAGTTCCAAACAAAGTTGTTTACATTTTATCCTACAGGCAGTAGAAAGCTGAGGAGTGACATGGTTAAACCCAGGCTCTAGGAATACCAATGTGTTCTTTGAGAAGATCAGATGGTGATAGAAGGAAAGACGGAGGTGCAAGCGTATTCTGACTTTGTCATTGAAACACTGGAATAACGTTTGTATTCCTCTTAGTACTGCAGGAAGGTTTCATGTGAGACTCCTCACATACCAAGAGGAGAGGTCAGTTTCAGGCTTTAAAATATGGACCTCAGGATTAGAATAGACGACATGGCTAGAACAAATCTTGACCTCAGAATAGGAAAGGAGTTAAATCCATGCAACAGGGTTTTAGGGTCAACCACCCTAGAATGAAACCGAGATGGAGTAAGCACTCCTCTCTCTATCTGCTGCTGGCCCATTTTTCTCATTCATTCTTATTTCACATTGGAAGGTAACCAAAAGATATGTTTTAAAATTTCTTTACTAATTATTAAAACCATAACATTTCTCTCATTAGTCAATTAGTTCCGAGTTCACACTTTATGTTATTAAATGTTATTTTAAAATTGGAGAAATCTCCCTTGCCATAGTTTTTTGCTCATCTCTCTGTATATTGAACCTCTCCCTAATTGTCTAGGCTTAAATGAACATCAAAGTTACTTTCTGTACTATTTGTTAGCATTGTTACAAATACTCCAATGGTGACATAAATAATTATTTATAATTTATCAGCTCTGGGAAAGATGACAGTCAAAGTCATTACAACTGCTGGCTTCTAAATTCTGGAAACACAGTCCCACCATTCAGTTCTCTCAGGATACCAGTAAAAGTTTTTTCTAAAAAATTCTCTTCCTATTTCATCACAAGATAACAGTTAAAATCAGGAAATAAGTTCTGTTAGTCCTTTGTATCTGCCCTCTCTTCATCCATCACCATCAATAGACTCTACAGAATAGAGCTGAGCACTAAGGTCCTCAGAGACTCCTTACAGAATTAAAATTAAACTGTCACTCCAACATTCCATTGCCTCTTAAAGATACAACAACAGTATCTGCAGTCTCTTTGAAAAGGATTATTCAAGTTGATGTTATACAGGTCTAGGAAGGATAGTAGTGTATTTTAGGGATTGTATATGAGTGAATTAGGAGAGTGGGGACCATTCACTCAGTACTCAATAAACATATATTAAGCTCTTGTTGTATACAAAGCACTGAGAATACAAGACAAATATAAAACAGTTCCTTCCCTCAAGGAGCTTACATCTTTGGGGGATTCAACCTATATACATATAATTATATAAAAAGTAGTTTGAGAAGACAGAGCACTAACTCTATTAATTGATTACTGGAGTAGTGAATCAATAGGTCAATCGAGAATATTTGGCCAAGAAGTTTGTAATTTATCATAGAGGCAGTAGGGAACCATTGAAGATTTTAGGGAGTTACATAAACCTATGCTTAAGTAATATTAATTTGGCATCTATGTGGAGGCTGGTTGGGGGAGTGGAGAGATTGAAAGCAGGGAGACCAATTAGGTGGCTATTAAATGATCTCATTGTTTATTACTCTCCTTCCTCTACTCTCTGTTCCAGCCATTGGCTTTCTCTCTTTCTCACATTCAACAGTCTATCTCCCATCTTTGTGTTTTTGTACTGGCCAGTGCCCTCTTCCCCTCCTTGCCCCACCTCCTCTCTTTATCCTCACCAGCCTGCTCACTCACTCCTTAACTGTCTCTCATAAAATCCTTTTCTTCCTTCAAGACTCAGCTGAAACACCAGAGACTGCCTGATCACTTCAAGTGCTAGTATCCTTCCCCCCAAAACAATCTTGTATTAATGACTTCACATTTATTTGCAGTAATTCTCTTTATATTTTTTTCTGTATATATATATATATTCCCCAATTAGAATAAAAGTTCCTTGGGAACTGGGATTGTTTCATTCTTGGTATTTTTTTCCTGGGCATGTAGCACAGTGCCTGAAACTAAGTAGTTAATTAAGAAATGCTCTTTGATTGGTAGTCCAGGGGAGAGGTGCCAAGGGCCTGAATTGTGGTAGTGGCAGTCTGAGTAGAGAGGACCAATGCAAAAGATACTACAGAGGTGCAATCAACAAAATCTGGCAAATGATGGACTGCGGTGAGGGGAGAAGGTTGAGTCAAAGGTGGTTCCCAGCTGGCAAAACTGAAAAGATATCAGTGCCCTTGATGGAAACAGGAAGTTTGGAGGAAGGGCAAGACTTCAGGAAAAGATACTGGATTCTGTTTTGGACATAAAGAATTTGGAATGCTAATGGAAATGCCCAACAGACAATGTAGGCCTGGAGTTCAAGAAAAAGGTTAGGACTAGATAAATAGATATAGGAGTCATCAGCATAAAGATGTTAATTTAACCTATTAAAGGAGGTCAGGTCACTGAGACAGTATGTAGAATGAAAAAAGAGGGATATGAACAGAGCCTTGGGAAACCTACACTCTGAAGGAAGAGGATGTGAATTACATGATGAAGGAGACCGAGAAGTGGTCAGATTGATAAGAGGGGACCCAGGAGAGAGCAGTGACCCCTAATAAGCAACAACATCTCCTCTACTCCAGATTCCAAGATATGCATGTACGTGCTGGTACATACACACACACACACACACACACACACACACACACACACACACATACACACACACACACACATACACACATACACACACCTTTTAGGAAATGATTTTCCTCTTGAGAAGTGAACTGCCATAAAATTTACGTGGTAACATCTCAGAGAACCTCAGTATTCAAAGACTACATACCAGAAGTGTTGGTATGACTATAGATATTTCTATACAGTAGACATTGTGACAACAGGCATAGATTTAAAAAAAATATATGATTCACCATTGCCGCTTCTCTGCTGGGCTGTTGTGACATTGTTTTCATTGGAAATATGGTTACCAAGGAAAAAAGAAATACATTAGAGAATCTGCTGCTATTGCTTTAAGGGGAAAAAGGCAAAAATTCTAAGGTATCCCTGCATAATTTCTACCACAGTCTCTTTCTACCTGTAGCCAAAAGAAGTTTACTTTAAAAAAAATTAAGAAAATATCCTTGTTTTTGCAACTCCCCTTTAAAAGCTCATGCTGTTTTTTTTTTCCCCTCTAGGAATTTTTATGAGTAACAAGGCTGAAGATATAAACAATCTGGGAGTAAGTCCCTGGGTTTCCTGGGTTCTAATTCTGCCTCTAGGACTGATTCACTGTGTGATATTGGGCAAGCCATCTTATTTATCTCTTTGGGCCCTAGCTTCTTTGGTACTTTGGTCCTCTTTGGGCACCTAGTTTGGGTACTTTGTTACATGACATGTTTGGCTTAGGGATACCTTAAAGAGTATAGTGGAAATAAGGCAAGATATGGAGTTAGGAGGATCTAAATTCAAATCTTGATTTTGCCACTTTCTAACAATGTCCTTGAGCAAATCGCTTAAGCCTCCTGGAACTCACCTTCCTGAATCACAGAGTAAGGGTCCTCAGCTGGGGCATAAGTAATGTCCCTTCTAGTTCTTTATTTATGATCTTAGGATGTCTCCTTCCAGCTATAAAACACTATGATTCCAATACCCTGAATTCTTGTTCTGGATGAAGAGGGAAAACAGTTCTGAACCTGGAGTTTTCAAAGGACACCTTGTGGCCGTGAGAGAAAATACAGTTTGGAGGAACCTTGTCTCCTTAGGTCTGCTTGTTTGTGGTAATTGCTGATGACTTGTTTTTCAGTTTGTTTTGTTTTTTAAACCTTAAGTGGCCTGAGAGTTTGAGGAGAGAGTGATAGAAACCCTTCCCTCCAAAAGTACTTTCAGAAGGATAAAATATCTGACTCCTGGACCTCTGGCTGATGTACCACAGATGAGTCAGCTGGGTTTGTACCCTGCCATTTAAAATGATCTGTCAGAGAGTTGATGAGAAAAGATGGGGCTTTCTGTCAATCTTGCAGTGACATTTGTGCTTGTGGCTTGGAACACATTGTAAAATAGCCAGCCTTTAATAATTAATTTCCCTGCACTATAAGAAGAATAGCCATGAGCTCAAAGACTGTTAATGAAACTGTAGCATCATCAACTCAAGAATTCCAATTATTTCAGGAAATCCAGATATTGAATGGCAGGAGTTAGGGCCAAGGTCTTACTACAAAGCCTGTCACTTTGTGATTGCTGGCTGGTCTTGCTGAACCCAAGAAAGCCACAGTGTTGTGCTTGGTTTTGCTATTAGCAACAGGCAGCCCTGGTGCTAAGCAGTAACCCTCCTTTTTATTTCCATTTCATTAATTTCCATTGTCACTCTTTAAACAAGGTAGCCGAAGAGGTGTCCTGGATTTCAGGGATTTGGGTGGATCTGGACAATTAGAAACCCTTAAAGTTGTGTGTGTTTTCTCTGAAAGGTTAGGGAACAAAGGGATAGACCTTTTAATGCTGTGTTATTTGAAGCAAGAATAAACACATTTCAGTGGGACTGATTAACTATCAGAAATGACTGGCATTTTATTTATCATCCTCTAGTAAAATTTTGTAAAGGCAACTGACTGCCGAAATAGGAAGTTGCTCACAGACTTAAAGAGACTGCTTGGTTTCATAAGGAGGTTTGCCCATGTCTTTCTCATTTTCTCTAAACTGGTGGAAGACTAAGTTTGCAAGTCCTATTAGCAGCAGCATCTCTGAACTCAAGTGTACCCACTTTGGAGGAAGAGGAAAAACAATGTAAGGCTGTGATTTGATTGGTTTTCTCTGAGAAAGAGGAGAGGGTCCCTGGAAATGGGGAGAAAAGCTCATAGGGAGAATAGCAAGTTGCTGAACCTGGGGAACTGAATTACTTGGGGAGATTATCTTATTGTGGGTGTTTTGAACAACCCTTCCCAAAGACTTGAGTTTCAGTTGCTGGGCAGACCAACAGACCCCCAGATCTTTCTCCAAAGTTGTTTAGACCAGAGAAGAAAGTTGGGGTTATTTACAGGAGAAATTCCTGAAACAGGGCAGGCTCCCTCAGTGGAAATGGTAATGGGAAATGGGAAACTAAGAATTGCTTTGTGTTTCCCAGGGGCCTGTGATGTTTGAATCAGGCCTGACAGTGTTTTGTCTTCCCTGCTGAGCCCAGATTGAGTGCATAGAGATGGCTAATTAAACTTTGAACTGACAACCAAACTAAAGAGGCTACCACTTTGAAGACCAGGAGATCACAAGGACAATTTCCTGTTTGCTGGTTTGCCATGGATAAAGCTCAACAAGAAATCTCATCAGTTCAGGGTTGTGTTAAGTTTAACTAAGACATTTTGTGGCATTCAATACCAATTGCCTTTGGCTAGACATTCTATGCCTGTTATTGGTGGTAGCATTTTTTCCCCTTTATCTTCTTTCTTTCTTTTTTTTCTCAACACGTTTTGACTGGCATATATATGTATATACCTAGATTGATCTGTATAATGATTTTATTCATACACTCCTGGGTGGAGATAGCTATCCTTCAGATTCTTTGAATCTGAAGATGATAATGTTGATATTTGGGGGTGGCTACCCCACTAGTTGAAATGTGCTTTATTGTTGGTCTTTGCAGGTTTCAGTTTCCTTCTCTATAAAATAAGAGAGGTTGATTCAATTCAATGGACAATTTACTTGCTGACTGTGGTTTAAGGTAAAACACTAGTTTTGGGCTTTCAGACAAAATATGAAATAGTGCCTGTTTTCAAGGTTACCTTCTCCTGGGAGGAAGCAACAAGTGCAAAAGTAAAGAAATCCAAACAAAGTACCTACAAAATAATGCAAATTAATTAGAGAAGGGAAAGAATGATGATAAATGGGGAGATCAGGGAATGTGGCACCTGAGGTGATCTTAAAGGAAGCTTGGGATTTCAGAAGGCAGAGTGGAGGAAAGAATGCATTCCAGAAATGGAAGATCAGTCAGGAAAGGGCATGTAGGCTAGAGATAGAATGATCCATGTAGGAAACAGCAGCAGCCCAGTTTGACTGGAAGGAAGGGAACAAATAATAAATATTAAATGCCTATTATGAGCTAATTATTATCTCACTTGATCCTCCCCAAAACCTTTGGAGGTAGGTGCTACTCTTATCCCCAGTTTACAGTTGAGGTAGATAGTGGTTAAGAAATTTGCTCAGGGTCACTGTAGGTGTCTGAGGTCACATTTGAACTCAGGTCTTCCTGACTCAGAAAGACTCATCTTTGTGAGTTCAGATCCAGCCTGACACTTAATATCTGGGTAACCTGGACAAGTCACTTAACCCTGTTTGCCTCAGTTTCCTCATCTATAAAAATGAGCTAGAGAAGGAAATGGCAAACCACTCCAGTATCTTTACCAAGAAAACTCCCAATGGGCTCATGAAGAGTTGGACAGAAATGAAATGGCTAAATAACAGAAAGTACCGTCCCAGATGAAGCTGCTTAGACCCCAGGGTAGTGGTATGTTTACTTGGAATGACAGAACAACCAGAATTACGATTTTCCTGCTTTTGTAAGACTTTATAAATATTCATTCACCTTTCTGGTGGAGGCTTTAGCTATGTTTTTTCAACCATTAAGTTGGTTTGCTAAGCCATTCCCACTGTGCCTTTGGTCCCTAACTGTAGCCCATACAACCTTTTGTAGCCACAAACCAGACACAGAAATGAATGTTAGACAAAAGCCAAATACTAGCTAATGCCTCCAAATAATAGCAGCAAATTTAAGCTTTGTGTTTTTTCTGCCTACAGAGTACTATGCTAAGCACTGGGCATAGTGGAAAACTTTGTTATAACATAGCCCTGATGCTGGTAGACCATACAGTCTAGTAGGAGGTTAAGATAAATGTAATGTACAAATTACCCAATACATGCATTAGAGAGTTTTGTTTCTACTTGTTTTCCCAAAGGCAAGTATTTGCTTATTTAAGTAAAGCTTTCTTCCTTAATAAACTGATTGCCTTTAATAAATTGAAGTATTGCATTGAGGGTGGTTTCCTAGTATTAAAAAATGCAATATTTTTAATCAGGACATAATGGTAGAATTTAAAAATATTTTCATTTCATTAAGGACCTTCGGGTGGAAAGTTTTACATAAAAAACCTAATTCTCTTTGGAGATATGCTTGTAAACAGGAACACAATTTATCAGTGTTCTTTGGTAACTTGGACTTAGCTGATACCTACTCTTTACCCATAACAATTACGTAGCAGCACCATAGGAATATCATACTTGCCACTCCTACTATTTTTGGTTGACTGTTCATAAAAAAATAAATATGTAGGAACATAGATTTAAAGCTTGAAGAGAAAATCTTAGATGCAATTCAGTCCTACCCCTTCATTTCATAGATGAAGAAATTGAGACA
The DNA here is from genome assembly GCF_003287225.1 of Phascolarctos cinereus. Taxonomy (NCBI): domain Eukaryota; kingdom Metazoa; phylum Chordata; class Mammalia; order Diprotodontia; family Phascolarctidae; genus Phascolarctos; species Phascolarctos cinereus. The sequence goes on along the minus strand of NW_027555625.1, from coordinate 403,944,521 downwards.
GAAAGAGGTTACGTGATTTGCCCAGGATCACAGTGTCTGTGGCAGGATTTGAACCTAGGTCTTCATAACTCAGAGTTCTGTACCTAACACACACTGTCTCATCTGGTCTGTTGCTCAGTGGCCAAGAGAGTTCCTTACACAACCAGGTGATGCACATGTCTGTTGATTAGATTTTATGATTGCTCCTCCTGGTGTCATTTTTAGTGAAGCATGGGGATCAGTAAGGGAAGTGAATGGGTTCTCTCTCCTTGAGACTTCACACTTGGTATTAGCCCTTTATGGGCACTTCTGTGAAAATGATGGAAGGATGATTCATTTACCAATGTAACTGTGGCAAGTGACATTCCCAGCCAACGTGGGCTGGGAAGAGGAAAGAAGCCAGAACTGTCGTAGACTGTGGCACCAGAGAGATATTCAAAGCTCTGCTCATCAGGAATGTAGAAGGCTCCCTACAGAGTGTGAACTGAGTCCCTCTTGCTACATGAACTGATTAAAACTAGTCTCGAGGGGAATTTTATCTAATTCCTTAGTCTCGGCAAACTCTAGGGAAAGAGCAGTCTAGAAAATAAAATATGTGCCTTATATCCCGAATGGGCAATAGAAATTACCCTCAAGACTCACTGGATCAAGATTGGGGTAGAGGGAAGGTGGGTATATTTACAGGAATTACAGTGATGTAAAAATAATAGGCATCACTAAAACTTGAATTAAAAAATAGTTTGCCTTCTACCTACTGGCTCTGTTTTAGAAACCTAATTCATGGTCCCTCCTCCCTCTATCTTAGACAGAGGAGATTTCTGGCAGTCTCTCTTCCCTGGTTTTTCCCAGGATTGCCCCCTAACCCTGTCCTGCTTCAGCTTCCTTCTTCCTCTGCTCCTTCTGCCCTCTTTCTCCCATTGCTTCCATTTTGAGGAAGGGCTCAAACCAGCCATCTTTCATTCTCCAGGCAGCCAACATGTCCCATTCTCCTTTTCATCTTCCTCTTTTTGTATTTTCTTCTCCCATTAGAAGGTCAGAGCGTTGAGAGCAGGAGTTGTCTTTCTTTTTGTTTCTATTTATAACAGGACCTGATATATAGTAAGTGCTTAATAAATGCTTGTTGATTTGACTTTACTGTCTCACTGATCTCCAGATGGTTCCTCAGGATCCCTGGCTCTTTGCTCTATATTCTCCTGTCTCCAGCCCTCTAGCTTATAGGTTGGGCCTCCCTACTACTCTCTGACCTGAGAACACACTCTTCCCCTGTACTCCCACATACCCCGTGATAGTATTCCATACTAGGAGTTCCTGCCAGCTTCTGTTAGGTATAGCAGGAGTGATAAGGAGCTAGCTACAGTAAGGCTCAGACCTGAACTAGGGAAAAAATATATGTATTCCTTTAAAACACACACCACACACCCCCTGGCTAATGGAAGCCATGGGGAAAACTGGAGAAGTTTGAGAATGACAAGCTGACATAGAGAAAGCAAAGAACTGGGGTCTCGCCCAGGCCTTGAGGCCTTGATTGACTGAATTTTGCCCTCTGACTTCTGAGGGGCAGCCCAGTAAGTTGTGTTGGCCTTGAGAATCTGGTTGGTTATTAAACAGCGCTCCTATGTCTCCAACTCTGGCTCCCCAGGCATATCTCATCCCACCTTCATTGGGAAGGAATGAGGAAAAGAAGGAGGCAAATGGTGAAAGGCTTGAAAGGGATTATGGAAGAAAAAAAAAATTAAAGGCCATTTTAAGGACCTGCACATTTGGGGACCAAACAGGAATTTCCTGCTGAAATCAGAAGGAATGGCAGCTTTACAGAGCCCCTCCATTAAGAATTATTAACCTGGGGGTTTCTGGGGCTCAGCTTAGCTCATTTCAGGGAGAGCCCCCTGCTTGCAGACCATAAAACCCTCTCAGTCTCTCTCTCTCTCCTGCTCCTTCACACCCCACCCCCTTACACATTTTTTAATGAAAGAGAAAGGAAGCGCACCCCTCAGGGGAAGAAACCAGGAGCAGGAGGCAAAGTTCAAGCATGGAAAATTGTTTTCTTGTAAGTGGCAGGCACCTGGCTGACCCCCGGCTGTCTTTGGCCTTTTCTGACAGCCTGTAGCCATCCCCTTGGGCCATTAACAAGTCAGCAGCCAGAGGGGGAGGGAAGAAACCAGGGGGTGGTTTGGAAGCCCCGGGAGCCACAAAGCCCTCCGAATTTTAGTTCCTATCCCAAAGAACAGGTTAGGGGTCAGCCAGCCTTCTCTTCCACAGTGGTTTCCTTTTTTGAAAAATCCATGAAATATGATAAAACTGTGTGTCCCAACATGACAGATACACAGAACCTCTAGAGAAAAAGGTTCTTAAACTTTGTGTCTTAGACCCCTTAGGAAGTCTGGTGAAACCTATGGATGAACTTCTTCTCGGAATAATATTTTAAATACATAAAGCAAAACATAAGATTATAAAATGAAAGCAATTGTATTGAAATAGTTAATTTTTTTTTCTAAGTTCAGCACATGCCTGCTGCAAAGGTAATAGAAAGAGCAGGGGGCTAGGGGGTACTTTGCCCAGGCCTCTAGGCCTCAGTGATTGGCTGCCTCTTGTCTTTTTTAACTGTTGAGGGAGTAAAGCAGAGGTTCTTAAACTTTTTTTGTATCATGGTGCCCTTTGGCAGCTTGAAGCCTATGGATAGAACCCCTTTTCAGAAGAAGGTTTGTTATCTACATCCATAATTCAAGGAAATACTAAGTTTCAGTTTGAGGGTAGTGAAAATGAAGATGTAATTTCCCCCTCCCTGCAAGTTCACAGACATCCTGAAATCTATCTAATCTTACAAACTCCTGAACCAGGGGTAGAGAACCTGCAGCCCCGAGACCATGTGTGGCCCTCTAGATCCTCAAGTGTGGCCCTTTGATGGAATCCAAACCTCAAGTGGGCCACACTTGAGGACCTAGAGGGCCACACAGGGCCTTGAGGCCCAAGGTTCCCCACCCCTATGACCTGAACTAAAGGGGTAACAAGGACACTGAAGTAAGATTGGCAGGCAATCTGTTGAAGGCTGAATAATGAGAAACTGATTTACACTGTAGCAAGAGGGATTAAGGTAAACCAGGAAAAATAATAATAGTAACAACTCAGGTGTATATAGTGTGGTTTTCTGAGGTCATTGTTGTGTTTGAATATGTGATTTTATTGGCATAGAGAAATCCCTTAATCAATGAAGAGCAGCAGCTGGCCTAGAAGTGTGTCAGAAGTTTGAGTCATACGCAGTAAGTTGCAAAACGGACATCAAAACCAGGCTCTCTCATGCTAAATCCAGCGTTCTTTCCACTACACTGTGATAGGCAGCTAGGTGGCTCAGTAGATAGAATGCTGCCGGGAGTCAGGAAGACCAGAATTCAAATCTGGCCTCAGGTACTTATTAGCCAAGGGACCCTGGGCAAGTCACTTAACCTCTACTGCCTTAGTTTCCTCTCTCTGTAAAATGAAGAGATAGGGGATAATAACAGCATATATCTCCCAGTGTTGAGATTTTATTTGTAAAGCATTTAGCAAAGCACCCAGTAGGTGCTTAATAAAATAAATATTAGTTCCCCTTCTTCCTTCCATTATGCCCCTTTTTTTTTTGGCTTGGATTTCATTTAGAGACATCTTAAGATATGCTTAGATCTAGAGGTAGAAGGGACTTTTGAGATTATTTAGTCTAAGCCCCTTATTTTCATCAGTGAGAAAATTTAGATACAAAGAAGTGAGACTTGCCCAAAGTCACACAAGCAGGAAGTACCAGTGTCAGGATTTGAAGTTAGGTCTCATGCCTGACTCTAAGTTCAGTGCTTTTTCCACTGGCTCTCATAGACTAACTCTGAGCATAATGTTAGTCCACGAAAGCTTTGTATTGTGCAAAAATGTATGATATAGGGCAGAGTCCTTGTTAAGTTCTCACAGTTGTAACCCAGAAGGATGAATAGATGAAGGGAGGAGAGGTGTTTTATAGGTAGTGGAAATAGTGAAGATGGCTAGGGAAGGGAGGAGTGAAGTAGAAAACAGCAGGTGATAACAGGGAAAAATCAGTGTCTTGGAACAAACAAATGTTTTTATAGGAACCTCTGCCCCCTCTCCACATCTAAACACACCATTTTTAAGATAAGGAATCTATGAAGGGAGAAGGGTGCTAGAGGAAGAACAGGGGCTCCAGACCCCAAAACAGAAACGAATCATTTATTCCCATCTGGTGTTTATAGAATTAGCTCTGAAGTCCATTTGGTTAGACCAGGGCATGAGCAGTGATTACCATGGAGACATAATCTCCTTAAAATGGAAACCAGGGAAGACTAGTATGTCTAGATGAAGTGATCATTTCCTGCTCTGAGGAAGTAGAGCAGTCTCAAAAAAAGAACTGCCATGTTGGTATTTTAACAGAAACCAATTCTTTTCTGTTGCAGTCTGACGTGATTGCTGTCAGTTTTGGAGGCCGATGTGGCAAAATGGAAGCTTGGTATGGGAGTATGGGTATGCAAAGGGGAGGGAATAAATGTACAATGGACATACATATCTGAATATGTGAAACATATCTGAAACATGTGTCTCCAGATTCATATTCTAGAAAATAAAATACCTTCCCTGTGACTTTAATGAACAGAAAAAGTACAGTTTTGATTATGACTTTGAGGCTGTAGTTAGATGTTTTCCATTATTGTTAAATTATATTAAAATTTAGTCAATTGGCTTGCCTCTCCTCCTCCTCTTTCTCCTTCTTCTCCTCTAAATTAAATTTAACAGTCATCAAAAAATTAAAATATGTGTGTAGACAAAGTTCAAGGGAGAGAAACCTAGGGATTTCTTCCCCTAAAAAGGACTAGTGTGTATAACACAAGTTTAAATAAATAACCTTTCCCACAGAGACTCCAGATGCTTGTTACTATGCCATTACGAGTCAGTGGAATCTTCCAGTGATAGTTTAACTGTTATTCTGTGAGGAGTTTCTAAAGGGACTGAGTTTGACTATAATTCTGGTTAACTATGATAGCTAAAAAGATGATAGAGAAAAAGGACCAAAAGAACTTCTTGGAGAGAACTGAGTTTAACTCTTCTATGTCAAGAAACATTAAGAGAATTCTAAAGGGGAAATTTAAATTCATATCCTGAGAGAAGTGAAGGATAGGACTGTGTTTCCAGAATGGAAACCAGTAGTTGCAACAAAGATGAAAGGTGATTTGGGCTATGATCTTTCTCACATAAATAATGTTTCATGTAAATAATCGTAATTTTTGATTATTGGTTATATAATAATTACATATATAAATATATATGCAGTAGTATAACTAATAACCATAATATTTATTTAAGCCTAGGAGATTAAGGGATTTGATATAGAGATGAGCAAAATATATGGGAAATGAGGCCTTTTCCAGTTTGTTAAATAAATAACATCTATAATAATAACCTGGAATGAAGGTTCAGGGTAAGAGGTTAGTTAATGAAAAAGATGCTACCATTTTAATAATTAACAAATATTAATTCATATCCCTTGATTATTTGAGAACAAGGGACAATAATGAATAAGGAAAATGAGTTAGTAGCAGGTAGAGAGAGATAATTGCTCAATGAGGCATCGTGCAAAGTGATTTATACATTTGATCCTGACAACCCTGAAAGGTAGGTGCTATCATTATCTTCATTTTACAATTGAAGAAACTGAGGTAGGCAGAAGTTAAGTTACTTTACCAGTTACTGAAGCAGCTGGTAAATGTCTTAAGGCCAGATTCAAACTCGGGTCTTCCTGACTCTAGGCACAGAGCTTTATCCACTGTGCCATCTAGGTGCCTCATAGGCAAACAAAGGTTAAATGACTTTCCCAAGGTCACACTGTTAGTAAGTGTCTGAGACTGGATTTGAACTCAGATCTTTCTGACTCCAGGCCTGGCACTGTATCTACTGAGCCACCTAGTTGTGATCCTGTAATACCTTTCTGAACAATTCATTCTGGAAGCTTGGAAACTTAAAGGAGATGTCATAAAAGAGCCAGACAGGCCAGTAATGGGTAATGAAAAAAGCCTTTCTTACAGTGCAGAGACAATAGAAAGATATCTCCAGGAAGATTGATGAACCACAGGCACGATGCTCTTCAGGCCACACTGGAAGGAAGAAGGAGAGAGAGTAAGCAATAGCTGTGCAGAAAAGCTGCCCTTGGACTTGGAGTTCCTAGGCTTGCCAGCTCTTCATTGATCCTCCTGGCTGGTGTGTGTGATGTGGCTGGGGTCCTGTGTATTCCATACCAGGCAACCTGATTGAGACAGGAAAGGAAGGGAGGGAAGCAGAGATGGAAGGAGGGGGGGGAGTAGGGGGGAGAGGAAGAGAGAGAGAGAGAGAGAGAGAGAGAGAGAGAGAGAGAGAGAGAGAGAGAGACAGAGACAGAGACAGAGACAGAGACAGAGAGAGAGACAGAGAGAGAGAGACAGAGAGACAGAGAGAGAGAGACAGAGGGAGGGAGGAGGAGGGAGAGAGAGAGACAGAGAGAGAGAGAGAGACAGAGAGAGACAGAGAGAGAGAGAGAGGAAGAGGAGGAGGAGAGAGAGAGAGAGAGAGAGAGAGAGAGGAGAGAGAGAGAGAGAGAGGAGGAGGAGGGAGAGAAGAGAGAGAGAGAAAGAGAGAGAGAGAGAGAGAGAAGAGAGAGAGAGAGAGAGGAGGAGGAGGAGGAGGAGGAGGGAGAGAGAGAGAGAGAGAGAGAGAGAGAGAGAGAGAGAGAGAGAGAGAGAGAGAGAGAGAGAGATGAAGAAGAGAAAGGGGGAGGGGGAAGAGAAAAATAGAGAAAGAGAGCCAGGGAGGGAGGGAGAGAAGGAGGGAGAGAAAATAGAGAGGACAGACAGACAGAAAGCATGAGAAGCATAGGCAAGGGAGATCTGAGGGACTGGGCAGTGAGGCCTCAGAAGTATACTCTTGGGGCATAGCAATTTCTAGCATGGGATGAGGAAGCTTTCAGAAAAGGCAGGAAGTAGGGATATATCTAGAGCAAAGGCAGTCTACTTCTGTAATGATTATGGATCACAAAACACTTCCCCCAAAAAGGAGGAGGAAGAGAGCAGCAGCAGCTTTTGGATTGACACTTTCTCCATTATCTCTGCCTTTATGAAATCTAACTGCTGCCTCAGTAAAGTTCTCCCTTCCTGCTCCATCTCTCACTAATCTACTGCTTTTATGAATTCTTCTGTCACTTAGATCACCACAAAGTTCTCTTTTGCATTGTTCTCCAATTGCTTCATGTGCATTATCCTTAACTCAACCAGGTAGATTGTAAATCCTTTGGGATCAGACACCACCTAATCCAATCCATCCATTTTTTTTAACATAAAAGGGAACCAGGCTTAGAAGTGATTTGACTAAGGCCACACAGTGATTTGGGGACAGAGCCGTAGCTGTCACCCATGTCACCGTCTTTCCAGTCTATCTTTCATGCTTACAGTGTCGGTTCCCACTCTACCATACCGCCTCTTTGGAACTCAGTTGAATTCTATTTTCAGAATTGTACGGTCCAAGGGGTTTCTGAGGCCATCTAATCCATCTTTACCATGAAAGAAGCCCCTCTATAGCACACTCAAAAAGTGTTCCCTCAACCTTCACCAAAAGAAAATCACAAGCGAAGGGAGAATCCACCACCTTCAGCCCAATTTCCTTTTGCCCAGGTCTAATTTCTACCCAGTGCTCACAACTGAGCTCAAGAAATATTTATTATATTGTATGAGAGCAGACACTTTGACATTTTCAGTCTTCATAACTCCAGTGCTTAGCTCAGTGCCTTATACATAGTAGGTCCTTAATGCTTAAAAATTGAAGTGAATTTTATATTTCACTTAGCTCTGGATTAGGTGCATAGATGATCTCCTTACCTGGGGATTGCTCAGTTCTTAGGGAATGAAAGCTATTTCATGACTTCCCTAACTTACTGCAAAAGCTAAAATTACCACTAACCAAAGCAAAGCAAAAAAAAGGGGGGGGGGGGGCCTTGAACATAGTTCCAGTAGCCCATAACCTGCCAAACCTTTCTTTTACCACCTTTCCTGTCTCTGCACTCACAAACAAGTTCAGTTCATCACCTCTCACCTAAACTATTCTAACAGTCTTCTTCTTGGCCTTTCTGCTCCCAGCCTCCTCCCTCTCTCATCAGTCTTGCCTATGTTTGCCAGTGACATTCCTAAAACACAGGGCTGCCCATGGCACCCCCTTAATCGTGAGGCTTTAATGCAGGGATCCTTAACCTTTCTTATGTCATCGACCCCAGTCTGGCAAAGTCTAAGGACTCTTCTCAGAAAAACCATTTTAAAACTATTCAAAATTGAAGCAAATTCTAAATTTCAGTTAGAAGTTAGTGAAAATAAAGATATAATTCTTCCCATTCATGTTGGTAGACCCCTCGAAATTTGAACATGAACCCCTGTCCCAGTTTTTAGGCATTAAGGACCTACTGTGTATCAGACACTAGGCTAAGCACTGGAGTTACATAGATTGAAAATGTGGAAGTGTCAAATAACTGAAATAACTCACCCTATAATAAATATCTGTTGAGCTCAACTGAGAACACTAGGTAGAAATTGCAGAGAGACAACTGGAAGTGGACAGAAGTTTAAGAATTCTCCCTTCAGGGGCATCTTTTTTGCCTCAAAGCTAAAATTCAAGCTCGTAGTACAATACCTGGCCCATAGAAGGCACTTAATAAATGTTTATTGATTGATTTCTTGAATTCAGACTCCTCTGGCATTTCAAGCTCTTCACAATCATAGTCCCAAAATGTCCTACTGAATGGATTTCAGGGACAGCTAGGTGACTTAAGAGATAGAGTGTCAGGAACTATAGTCAGCAAGACTCAAATGTGGCCTCAGACACTTACTAGCTGTGCGACCTTGAGCAAATCATTTAACCTTGTTTACCTCAGTTTCCTCATTTGTAAAATGAGCCGGAACATCTCTGCTAAGGAAATCCCAAATAGGGTCACTAAGAGTCTGACAGGACTGAAAAACAACTCACAACAACAAAAACTAATTTCACATAACTGCCTCTCTTAAAATCAAGGTTCAAGGCAATCTAGGCTACTTGCTATTCTTCTTTTGTGACTCTCCCTCTCTCATCTTCCTACCTTTGCACAAGCTGTTAAACATACCAGGAGTGCTCTTTCTCCTTGCCCTCTGCCTCTAAACTACCTCTTTTTAAAGCTTAGCTCAAGGGCACTTCCTGTAGGAGACCCTTCCTGATCCTTCCAGGCAGTTAAGGTTGCTTTCTCCTCTCTCTGAAATTACTTTGTATTTGGTTTTTATGGACTTTATTTGCATGTATTATTTCCCCCAATGAAATGTAAGGTCATAGGATTCAGAGGGACTATTTTATTTTTATCTAAATATTCCCAGGATGTAGCATAATTCTCTCTCTCTCTCTCTCTCTCTCTCTCTCTCTCTCTCTCTCTCTCTCTCTCTCTCTCTCTTTCTCCCTTTCTCCCTCCCCTTGTTTCTCTCTCTCTCTTTCTCTACACACACACACACACACACACACACGTGTGTACACACATGTATATACATGTATATGTATATATCTTTGTATCTATCCATATCATTAAAATGTTTGTTGAATTGTAGGCGCTAAAGAAATTTTCTTTGAATTAATGAATGGTGAATTTCCCAATCTTGTAGTTCCAAAAGCTAAAATTTATTGATGAAGTGGAAATGGTCCAAATTTTGACTGCTTTACAACTAATTGAGCATTTAGAATTTACCACTCCCACCCCCAGTTTAGGTTTAAAAACAGCAACAGCAGCAGCGGAAAAAAAAAAAAAGCACCAGCTTGAAGAGCCACGGGCCCTCCCTTCTTCCAACTTAAATAAAACATTCCTATTAGGCAACCTTGATGCTTAAGTATGTATGGTATTGCAATTAGTTCAAGAAAAATCAATATAATGATGTCAACACCAACAGGTTCCCCAGCATCCCACCTCACCACACCACCAATGCCTCTTTAGCATTTATCATGTGAGGAAAAATGAGAGCAGAAAGTCGAGCCCAGCAGCCTCCAGAACTGCCTGATCCCAAATTAGAACAACAACAAAAAATGATCAGTCACTCCTGGGTTACAAAGTCTGACCGCATAATCACAAGAGCTCTCAATGATGTCTCATGTTCACATCAGACTCTTTCGTCTTGACAGACAGTTGCTGTGCTGTGGTTAGTTCTTTCTTCATTATAAAACTCCTCCAGATGGAAGAACAGCTAAATCTGCACAATATCCCACTTTAATGAATGCATGCAGAGGATGGTGATGAAGGTCAGCAGCAGGCCTTTCCTACCCACGTTTCAGCTGTGACCCTCAAGAGAAGCCTTATCCACAGATCCCCAAACCTAGCTGTGTTGCTCTTGCAAAAGGCTCCTTTCCTGCTTTCATACCTCATTCAAATTATATACGTACATGTTTATGTACACACATGCACATGTATATATATACACACGCGTATGTGTATACACATATAGTATATGAATTGAATTACATTTATACATATGCCTATGTATTTGTATGTGTATGCATATGTGTGTGTGTATGCAGAGAGAGAGAGAGAGAGAGAGAGAGAGAAGAAGAGATACTTAAGCTAGCTTAATAGAATGCCTATCTAGGGGGAAAAAATACTGATATTTGAAGATAACTGAAGCAGACAGTGTGGAGCAGTGGACAAGAATGCTGGGCTTAGTTCCCACCTTTGACATTTAGTATCTTTGTGAACTTGGGTAAATCACTGTACCTGTAGGGTCTCAGTTCCTACTTCTTTCACATGATGTGGTTAGAGTAAGTGGTCTCTGAGGTCAGCTCTAACTATGACCCTATGAGAGTTTCGCCTTCAAGGGAACAGAATCCAAGCAATCTAAATGTGATCTATGGAAAAGAGTGCAAGTAATCCCCCTTTCTTTCTGGAGGTGGGAAACTTGGGCTGTGGAATATGGCATATACAGTGAGACACAGTTAATGTAGTACTAATTTTGCTCGATTGCCCCCCCTCTTTCTTTTTTAATCTTTGTTGCAAAGGATGGTTCACTGGGCAGGAAAATAGTGAGATATACAAACATATATAGGTGTGTATGGGTGTGCATAGTTGTAAATATGTGTATATATATATATGTATATATATTTGTGTGTTTACATAGGTATTAGTAGATATACACACATATGTACTTATATAATTCAGAAATTAAGGTGATATAAAAACAAAAAATCTGTAAAAATAAGATTTTTTTTTCTTTAAAAAATATTAGAGTATAATGCAAGCTCATAAGGATAGGGGCTGTGTCATTTGTATCTTGGTATCCCCAGTGTCTTGTATACAGTTGGTGCTTAATAAGTGTTGAAATGAATTAAATTGAATTATGAGTACTCCCTCCTGCCTCATCTTTCAGAACTCTAAAGGCAAAGTGCTGGAGGATTCTGTTATTAGAAATCAACTAGCTGAGGTTGCCTTCAATTTTCGTGAGGGGGGAAATCTGAGCAGAAAGACATAATTCTCCTCCCCTCTTCTTTTTTTGTTGATGGGAAAGGCTGCTAGTAGGATGTGAGACAAATTCATTGGTTTCTTATGAGATATCACTTGACGGGTGCAGAGAAGCCCCCTTTATTTGAGGCTCAACGATCTTCTCTACTTGCCCACCGTATTGCTTGAAATAATACAATTAAAGATTCATTCATTAGGTGTAAGCATGGTCTTGTTTTTAGCTGTTTAATGAAAAGGCTCCTAGAAGAAGCTCTTACCAAGTTACAACATTTGAATGTGAATGAGTTTAGGAGATAATTTCTACCCTATTAGTTGATGCCTAGAGCAGTATGTAAGATCTGGGAAGAACTGGAGAGCAGGTGCTGGGAAGGGTAAGGGGAAAGGAGCTAGGCAATGGATTTGGGGGAAGGAGAGGCAAAAAAAAAAACCACCTTCACAATTCAGAGGCTCAGGAGGAATAGAATAGGGTCTGAGTCGATAGAATGGCATTTGTAAACATCTGTAATCTGGCTGCATTGGATAGTAATGACAATAAAACCTCTATAATTTGCCTGGCTGACTCCTCTGAAAGACCTTGTCTGATACATTGGAGGATCCCTTAGCTTTCTTTAATAGCTCACATAGTAATTTTTACAGTCACTCACCCCTCCTAACACCACACATTACACCACTTTCATCTACTGGCAGAGAGATGAGATGACTAAGTGACTTCCCTTGCCAGTGTGACATACATCAGTGTGTCATCCCTACCTGACAACCAAGACCTCTGGTTCCAGGACCTTCAAGCATACCCATCCCACAAGCTGGGAGGAAGTCACACCAATGTTAAACAAGTGCTTGAAAAGAGGAGGTTACCTTCCTCTCTCTCCCTAATTAGCTTCCTGGATATGGGAGTGGTGATGCTGACATATGTTAACGAGCAACCCTTTGGTTGTTCGTGAAGCACCACAGCTTTTTGTCTTGTTGGGAGCCCAAACTAATTTGCATCCTGGAAACATCTAAGAGAGCTTTTGTTGCCTACTGGCATCTCCTTTGACATTCCTAAGAGTAATGCCCCAGTCATTGTCTCCACCCACCCAATTCTCCTTACTGTAATGACCAAATAATTCCCACCCTTCCTTTCCAACTTTCCCCATTCTCAGCTCTTACCCCTGTGGAGCAGAAAGGTAGGGGCTGAGATTTGCTGAATAAAAATCAAAGTTAGTACCTTCAGGAACCCAAGAACTCCAGGGCCTCCATTGTAGAAAAGAGGGAGCAGACAGCTTTTGAACTCCACACTCCCCTGAATTCTTAAGTTTCCACCTAGCTGATAACTCTCTTTCAAGGTGCTAACTCTACTCTTCCCCTTCCCCCCCAAAAAAAAAAATCCGTAGTGCATTGAGACAGACAGAGAAAGGAAAAGAAATGTGGGCTGATAAGAGGAATGCATCTCCATTCAAAAGGGCAAGGCCAAAGGAAAAAAAAAATCTTCTTGTAATGAACCTCTCTAGAATGGCTATTAATCACACCAAGATACCTACTGCAGTAATCAGTATTTTATGAACTTGCTTTCCCTTGAAGGCTCTTTCCTCTCCCTTACTTTGCCCAAAATAACAGTCTGATTGAAGTCTGGAGTTCTGTGGTTGTTACTTCTTTAGGGAGAGAAATGATCTTAGAGGTGTGGTGTACTTAGAAAATACTCCTGGATCTTTTCTGGGGTGGGGGGAGATAAATGAGGTAGGGTTCTCCCTAGATTTTGTTTTTGCAGGCTGGGCCCCTTAAGGGTCCAAAGCTACCTCATTCCCTGTTCTAAATGTAATAACATAGCATCTGTTGTGTGTAATTAAGTGTTTAAAAAAGGCTTTGGGGGCACCAATGACAAAGATACAAGGTGTTTGGTAATCTATGATTTTGAAAAGCTCTCTTAGCAACAAAATATTAGAGCTGGAAAAAAAACCCTCAGGATTCTTCTGTGCCTTCATTTTTTAGAAGAAAAAAGTGAGGCCCAGAGCTGACTAAGTCACTGACATAAGGCCCCTCAGCCATTAGAGGCATAGCCAAAGCTAGAACCCAAGTCTCCTCATTCCTCACTGGGTGTTCTCTCCACTGTACCATGCTGCCTGGCTGGCAATGTTCAGGCCCTCTAAGGCTCAGGGGGGTTAGGCTGTTTAGATGGATGACAGCGGAAGAGGAGGTAGTGAAGGTGATAGTGGTGTGGCATTCAGAGGGGATTTGAAAGCTCAGGTGGGGATACTGGCCTTTGAATCTTTAAATACCTTGGAAGGTCAGATTAGCACAAAAATCTCTGCCTGCAAAACCGAACATTTGGTTCCTGTGGTTGGCAAACATTAGCTGGTTGAAATGCTTCCTGATTGAAATACAGATACCATGCTTACAAAAGTTCAGACTTGTTTCTAAAGGTCACCCCAACAGGCAAAGCAATTAGCTCAAGTTTGCCTTCCCCTCCCAGCCCCGTCTCACCACCTTTATATGGTAAGAATTTTTGTCCCAGTGAAGAAACTTATTCCTCTTTAGAATTTATGACCAGTACCCAAAGTTAAACCAAGGCGGTACCTGAGATAAAGCCAGTGGTCACAGTTTGTCTTTTTCTCTCCTCTCCCCACTACCCCCTAAGCTCTCCCTACCTACCTAACTTCCCTGTTACAGTCAAAGATACCACCATCCTCCCGATTACCCAGGCTCACAACCTAAGTGTGACATCTTGACTCAAGCTCTCTTTCCCCAAATCCAAATCTATTGCCAAATGCTGTGATTTCTACCTTCCTAAAGTCTCTCATATGCACTTCCTACCCTCATCTGACACTGCCACCGCACCTGTGCATGCCCTGGCTCAGATTTCTTCCCCACTCTAGTCCATCCTCCACCTTGCTGTCAAATTAAGCTTCCAAAAGTACGGGTCTGACCACGTCATCCTGATTCAATATACTCCAGTGGCTCCCTATCAGCACCAGAATCAAATATAAAATCCACTCTGGCATTCAAAGCCATTCATAACCTAGCCGCCCCCCCCTTACTTTTCCAGTCTTCTTATACTTTATTCCCCCTACCCCGTCCCGATCTCTGTGATTCCTGCAATCCATTCACACTGGCCTCCTTACCTTTTCTTGTACAAGGCGCTGCATCTCCTGAGTGTTTACAGTGGCTGTTCTGATGCCTCCTCATCTTCGTTTCTTGGTTTCTCTCTCTTCCTTCAAGTATCAGCTAAAATCTTACCGTATACAAAAAGCCTTTCTCATTCCCCCTTGGTGCTAGTACCTTCCTCCAGAGATTCTCTCTAATTTATCCTGGATGTATTGTTTGTATGTTGTTTGCCCTATTAGACTGTGAGTTTCTTCAGGGCAGAGATTGATTGGGTTCTTTTTTTGTTTGTTTTTTGGTGTTTTGTTTTGATTTTTGCCTTTCTTTGTTTCCCCAGCACTTAGCGCAATTTGTGGCACATAGTAGGAGCTTGATAAATATTTGTTGATTCACATAAGTATGGCTAGGCATTTAATCTGAGGAAGTCTCTGCTCAAGAGAATGAGAGCTTTACCACCCTGAATGTGGACTAAGGTAATAGAGGCAACTGGGCGCCATATTGGTTAGAATACAGGCCTTGGAATAAGAAAGACCCGAGTCCAAATCTTGCCTTAGATGCTTTCTACTTGTCTGACTTTGGGGAGGTCACTTAACATTCCCAGTCTCAGTTTCCTCAACTATGAAAGAGTCGAAATGAGGAGCAAATGAGATAAGATGTGTAAAGCTTTTTGCAAATCTTAAAGCACTGTATAATCCCTAGCTATCATTATTGTTATTATCACTCAGTATAGATGGAATTGAAGTATTTGTAAGATAATTCTGCTCACCATATTGCCTTGAAACTAGAAATACAAATTGTTTTCCTTCAGCTTTCACTACTTTGGAAGCTCACCTTTTTCTTTGCGGGGGAAAAAATAATTTAGCCTAGACTATTAGCTCATTCATCTATTCATTTATATAACAAACATCAGTGAAGGATAAGCAGTATACAGAGTATTGGACTAGTACCAAGATATAGAGAAGGTTTAGATAAGACTCTGGCCCTGTCTTCCCGGAGCTCATTAGTCTATTAGGAGAAGACACAAACATAATAAAAAAACAAAAACAAAAACAAAAACCCTCTAGCATGCATTCCACTATAAATGATTGAGAGACTTGTGAACCGAAGTGCTCTGTGAGGTAGAATGGGTTCTTTAGGATTCAGTTCAATTAAGTGCAATTAAGCACACTTTGAGCTATTGTGCCAGATGCTGGGGAGACAGAGACAAAAATGAAATTTCCTGTACACAAAGAACTGCTAGTTTGGTAAGAGGAAACACACACATAGACAAACCAATACAGAAATATGTACTAATTAACACAAAATTATTGGGGGGAAGGGGGCAGCAGAGCACTAACACCTGCATAGATTGAGCAAGGCCTTCCTTAGAAGGTGGCAGCCATGCAGAGCCCTGAAGGCAATTTAGATATGCCAGGAAGTGGAGATGAGGAGTGAGAACATTCTAGTTTGTACAAGGGAACAGAGGTAGAGGATGGAGGTTTGTATTCTCCTCTAGCACACACATGCCATCAACTCCTTTGGCAGGCTGGTGAAGCCTGTGGACTCCTCAGGATAGTGAGATGGTATTAGTAGAGCACTTAGTACACTGCTCAGCACATAGTAGGTGCTTAAAATGCTTGTTCCTTCTCCTCTCTCTCCCTACATGCATAATGAAGCTAATTATGTTCAAACACAATTATCAGAATGTTGTTTTTTTTTTAAAGAATTCACAGACCCCCAGGGAGTAAGCACCCTCGCAGAGCCAAAAGGGCACCTGTGAAGCCTCTTGAGCAGGGGTAGGGAATGATCAGATTTGTGCTTTAAGCATGTGTGGTTGGCAGTTGTGTGGAGAATAAATTGAAAAGGAAAAGGATTGGCATCAGAGAGACCAGTTCTAATGTGTGTGCAGTTACTGTGTGACCCTGGGCAAGTCACTTCATCTGTGTCTCAGTCTGCTGAGGGTAATAATAGTACCTGCCTTTCAGGGTTGCTGAGAGATAATATTTGTAAAGCAACTTCCAAACCTGGAATGCTGTATTAATGCTGTTATTAGCTAGCAATTATGAGAGTCTTGATTAAGGTGGTGACTATGTGTGTGAAGAGAAAAGAAACTGAAGGAAAAACTGTTGTATAAGCACAGAAGAAGAGGGAAGGGAATAAATGTTTATATAGCACCTATGCTATGCCTGGTGCTGTGCAAAGCCCTTTATAAATGTTATCTCATTTGATCCTCACAAGAACCCTGGGAGGTGGGGACTATTATTATTTCCATTTTACGATTAAGGAAGCTAAGGCAGGCAGAGATTAAGCTACTTGCCCAACATCATGTAGTAGTAGTAGTAGTGGTAGTAGAGTAGTAGTAGAGTAGTAGAGGAGGAGGAGGAGGAGTAAAAGTAGTAGTAGTAGAAGTAGTAGAAGTAGTAGTAGTAGTAATAGTAGTAGTAGTAGTAGTAGTAGTAGTAGTAGTAGAAGTAGTAGTAGAAGTAGTAGTAGTAGTAGAAGTAGTAGTAGTAGTAGTAGTAGTAGTAGTAGTAGTAGTAGTAGTAGTAGTAGTAGTAGTGGTAGTTAGTAGTAGTAACTAACATATAGCACTTACTGTCCTAAGCACTTTACAATTATTATCTCATTTGATCCCCACCATAACCTTGGGAGGTAGGGGCTGTTATTATCCCCATTTTATAGAGGAGGAAACTGAATCAGACAGAGGCTACATGTCTTGCCCAAGATCACAGAACTAGTTAGTATCTGATGTAGGATTTAAAGTCAGGTCTTCTTGACTCCACGCTCAGCACTATCCACCTCATCACCTACAAGAAAAAAATGTTTGAAAACCGGCTGCGTGTGGGACGTTTGGGAAAGCCGAAAGTTCAGGATGGTTACAAGGTTGCAGACCGATGGCTTTTAGCTGTGTCTCCATTTCCACAGAGATACTATGTTGCTTCACTACTGTGGATAAAGGCTCCATGCTAGGTGAGCCCAAAGAATACAGAGAAGACTAGAAGTTTCCGTCTTTGTAGTGCTTATGGTCCGAGAGGCGAGATGAGATACAGGATGTCTCAGAAGTCGAGTTTTAAGCTTTAATAACTTTTTAAGCTAGAAACTTGAGCTTTTAAAGCCTAAAACTGCACTAAGACTTTTGGGACACCCTGTATCTGTGCATATACAAATAACCACAGAAGATGAAAAGTACGATGCGAAATTGCGGTGAGCAAGTACCAGATTCCATGGGAATTTCTTTCTGCTTGAGGACCAGAGGAGGCTTCAGGGACAGAATGGCCCATGAGCCGGATTGAGAAGAATAGGCAACAGCTAACCAGAGTGCTTGAGGTAAAAGACAGTTCAGATTTGGAGGTGGTGGTTGGATTATTCTGCAATAATAATTCACATTTATAGGGTGTTTTCTGATTTCCTCATAACATCGAGAGAGAGAGAGAGAGAGAGAGAGAGAGAGAGAGAGAGAGAGAGAGAGAGAGAGGAGAGAGAGAGATGTATCATTATCCCCATTTTACAAATGAAAAAAACTGTGTCTCACAACTATTGTGTCAGAGATCATATTCAAATCCAAATCTCTCCTGTTTCCTAAACTAGCATTCTTAACACTATCTTTGTTGTTGTTCAGTCATTTCAGTTGTGTTCGACTCTTTGTGATCCCATTTGACATTTTCTTAGCAAAAATACTGGAGTGGTTTGCCATTTCCTTCTCCAGCTCATTTTACGGATAAGGAAACAGAGGCAAACAGGGTTAAGTGATTTGTCCAGGGCCACACAGATAGTAAGTGTCTGAGACCAGATCTGAACTCAGCAAGATGTCTTCCTCACTTCAGGCCCTGAACTCTATTCAGCTAGCTGTCTTCTTAGAACAGTTGCTAATACTTCAAAGAACTCTAGACTTGTTGATGTGAATACTCCTTTCACTGAGACCTTAAGTCAATGGTCTTTATCAATTGCTGTGGTTGAAAAATTCATCACTCTGTGGCCAGCCTGATGGGAAGCCCCTCTGAATTTAGCTAGGCTGTTCCTCGGACAACCAGTATAAGCGCCTTTCCTACCCCTGTTTGGTTCTGCTTGTACAACTTTTGAGAACCCAAAGCACCTACAGGGGAGGGGAAGGCAATAAGCAGAATCAGGATGGGAAGAAAACCACATTCAGGGAACAGCTAGTAGTCCAATATGGCTGGAAAGGGACTAATGAGTGACAAGGTTGGAAAGCTGATTTAGAACCAAATTGTGAAAGACCTTGATCACCAGGTAAATGAATCCTTAAATGTGCCTATGGAATCAAGTCCATAGGTAGTGGGTGATGCATACTCTTTATAAAGCCCATCAAAACCTTCCCTCAACCTATCTTTCTAGCCTTATTGCATATTACTCTCCCTCCCACAGTCAGTGTTCCGATCAAACTGTCTTTTTCTCTCTTTCTCACACAGGACACTTTACACTCCACCACCCTTCTCTTCCTCTTTTCACTGGCTGTCCACCATGCCTGGGATGCACTCCTCATCACTTCTGCCTTTTCTTCCTTTAAAACACAGGTCAAACACCCTCTTTTATTTCAAGTCTTTCTTGATCCTCTCAAATGTTGATACCTTCCTTCCCTAACTACCTTTTTATCAAATTACTTTATATTTTTGTACTTATTCTCTCTCCCTTTCTATATGTGTGTATATTCTATTTATACCTATATATGTTCTTTTTGTCTCCCCTGTTAGAAAATATTACTTGTGAAGAAGAATTGTTTCATTTCCTTTACTTATATCCCCAGAGCTGGCATACTGCCTGGCACATAGTAGGTGATTAATAAATGCTTAGCAGTTGATTTTTTTTTAAGTAGGAAAGTGATATGAGCAGCTTCTTTCTTTAGGAAGATTAACCTGGAAGCAGTATGCTGAGTGGATTGGAGAAGAGGAAGACCAAAGGCAAGGAAAATCAGTTAATTATTGTAGGAGACAATTGCAGAAAACCCAGGAAATATGTAATGGGGGCCTGAATTAAGTTTGTGACAATGAGATTACAGAGAAGGGGTTTCAAGAACTATTGCTAAGGTGCAGATAATAAAATTCAGCAACTTATTTGATTGAATTGAAGGTGGGAGGAGAAGGGAGTATGAAGACCAGGTTATGAGAGAGGAGAGCTAAAGAGCTTCACCAGACCCCCAGCAAAAGG
Source organism: Phascolarctos cinereus (assembly GCF_003287225.1). Classification (NCBI taxonomy): domain Eukaryota; kingdom Metazoa; phylum Chordata; class Mammalia; order Diprotodontia; family Phascolarctidae; genus Phascolarctos; species Phascolarctos cinereus. The sequence goes on along the minus strand of NW_027555625.1, from coordinate 403,924,822 downwards.
CTATTTTGTCTTGGTGCATCTGTATCTTCTTGTCTGTGATAATCTGTCTCCCTCTTCCTTTCCTTTCCCTTCCTCTCCCTCTCCCCCTTTCCCTCTTTTCCTCTTTTTCCCCTTCTTCCTGTCTCCCCCTCATTCTTTCCCACATTCTCTCTTCCTTTTCCTCTCCTCTCTCTGTCTCTCCCTTCCCCTCTTCTCTTCCCTCTCCCTTTCTCCTCCTTTGTCTCCCCCCCTCCCTTTTCTCTCTCCCTCCCTGTCTCCTTCTCCCCCTCTGTCTCCTTCTCCCCCTCTGTCTCCTCATCTTCTTTTTCCCCTTTCTTTTTCCTTTTCTCTGTCTCTCTCTTCCCAACTTTGCCTACTCTTTCTCCATTTTCCTTCTCCCTTTCCTTTCCTTTTTTTCCTCGTTGTTTCTTACTTCTGGAAATACAGACCAAGTTCCCTGAAAGCAGGATTTATTGTACTTTTACAGCTGCATGGGGAATAGTGCTTACCAGCTCTATTGGTGGAGAGCTTCCAAGCTGCACAGTTCACTAGTTTATATTACCTAATAGAGAGATAAATAAGCCATGATTCTTCTTAAGGACTGGCTTTTAATTAGATTTTTAATGGATTTTCTTTGACTTTTCCCAGCATAAGTACTACTGTATTAGTTCATTATTGTGATTAAAAGCGGCTAATAATGATCATAACTAAATAATTATCCTCAAGTACTCTAGCACAGTTTGATGTCCTAAGTGTTAGTCATTTCTGGCCAAAGCCCATCTTCTCCTCTTCCTTTATATATATGACAGAAGCAGCTTATCCATGGCAGAGCCAGGTTACTGCACAGTTCTGTTCTTTCCCCCTCATCAGAAACTCCAGCAGGAACTAAGTGATGTCGTTCAGATAGTGTAACTGTAGATTTAATGAAGTCTTTATAGAGTCATCAGATCTCAGGGTTGGAAGAGACCTATGAGCTTTGAGTCTATATAGTCCAACTATGAAATTCCTTCTCGCATATCCACAAGTGCTCATTCATCCTTTGCTTGAAGCCTTCCAATGAGGGGGAACAGACTGCCTCCCAAAGATACCCTTTCCATTTTGGGTAGCTGGAATTTTTAGGACTTTTTTTTTTTACTAAGATATAATACGATATCGTGTTAAACATAAATTTCCCTCTTTGCAGCTTGTAACCACTGCTCTTTGTTCTTTCCCTCCCCCTGGACCTAGCAGAACAATATAATTCCTCTGCTTGAGGCGGCTAGTGGCAAAGTGAGCCTGGAATCAAGAAGACCTGAGTTCAAATCCCACCTCTGATACATGCTAGCTGTGTGACCTTGGACAAGTCACTTAACCTCTGTTTGCCTCAGTTTCCTCAATCTTAAATGGGATGATCATAGCACCTACATCTCACGATTGTTGTGAAGATCCAATAAGATAATATTTATAAAAACCACTTACTTAGCACAGTGCGTAGCACATAGTAGACACTATATAAATGTTTATTCCCTTTTCCTTCTTGATTCTTCCTTGTAACAGTTCTTTCAAATAGTTGAAAATAGCTGTTATGCTCCCTTCCCCTGACCAAGGTTTTTTTTGCTTCTCCAGGCTAAAGAACCCTTGTTCTTTCAACCAATACTCATGCGGTATGACCTTGAGGTCCTTCACCACCGTGGCTGGCCTCTCACTTACCAAGAGTCCAGGTGGTAGCAGTTTCTGGCTGTTCGAGAGATTGATTTGCTTGTTCTTTCCAGCTTACCCATGTCTTGCCTAAGCTGTGGGTCACAGAGCCCAACATACTCCTCCAGATGTGGTCTTACAAGGAGTGCGATGACAAAGGAGGCTATGCATCTGCTATGGCAGCAGCTTTTTGGCTGCCATACCACACTGCTGTATCCCCCCTCAACAACCTTTAACAGGATTTTGCATGAGTTCATTTCTTCAGGGATGACCTTTAGATATCAAGAGGGCGTTGGAGTTTAGAAGGTGGAACTAGGTGTGACTGGAAGCTTTGGCACCTGTTATTGGTCGTATTGATTCAGCTGGCTGTTGGCATCTGGCTTGGCCAGTGGGTTGAACACAGTGACCCACTAAGTACAACTGGTAATGCTGTAGATTCAGTCTCTTCCAGGGCAGCTCGGTGACGTGATAGACAGAGGGCCAGGCCTGGAGTCAGGAAGACTCATCTTCCTGAGTTCACATGTGGCATTAGACACTTAGATGTGTGACCCTGGGCAAGTCACTTAACCCTGTTTGCCTCTGTTTTCTAATCTATAAAATGAGCTGGAGAAGGGAATGGTAAACCGCTGTAGTATCTTTGCCGAGAAAACCCCAAATGGGGTCACGAAGAGTTAGACGTGACTGCAAAGCAACACAACGTGTCTCTTCCTCTTAGATCTCTTGGAATACCCAAGAGGATTAATGAAGATACAGTCAGAATCCTTCATAGAGGCAGAGTTGGGGTAGAAGGAATGCTGAATTGGGTGGGATAGAATAGCAGAATCTCTGAGACTAAGGGTCCCTCAGAGGTCCTCTGTCCCAGCCAGCAATGATCTCTATAACATCACGGAAGGGTATTCATCTATGCCTTGTTTAAAGAGTTCCGGTAATGAGAAGCCAATTGCCTCCTAAGGCAAAGGGCCTTGGTTCTACTCCCCACTGGGATGGTGCCTCATCTTGTGGCTGTGGACAGGTTTCTTCACCCTTATAGCACTCAATTACTTCACCTCTGACCCGAAAGAAGTGGAATAAATCATTTGTAAGGTACCTGTCCTTCAACAGTAACATTCTTTCATGCTAGATGTAGAGCAGAAACACCTGTATGGTATGTCTTTTTTTTTCTTTAAGGAATGTGTTTAACCTGCTTAACCAACGATATCCCTCCTTCTGACAAGTCATGATCCCGCCCTCACCTCCAAATCCCACCATTAAAATGCCTTCCACCGTATGTAAAGCACTATTCTGGACACCATTCAGGATGCAAAGAAGCATGAAAGATGCTACGATCCAAAGTATGCTAGATCTTGTGTTCAAGTCCTAGAAGTTCAAATCCAGGAAGACTTGGGTTCAAATCCTAGTTCTGTCACTTCTTGTGGGATTGTGGACAAAAAACTTGACTTGTCTGTGCCTCATCTTCCTTATCTGTAAAGTACCAGGGTTAAACTCACTGCTTTCTAAGATCCCTTTCTATCTCTAAGTCTGTGATCTAGGAATGCTATAAGCCCTTCCCTAAAAGGATTTAGAGACTTGGGGCAGCTAAGTGGCACAGTGGATAGAGCCCTGGGCCTAGAGTTAGGAAGATTTATCTTCCTGAGTTCAAATCTGGCCTCAGACACTTACTAGCTATATGACCTTGGGCAGTTCACCTAACCCTGTCTGCCTCAGTTTCCTCATCTGTAAAATGAGCTGGAGAAGATAATGGTAGACCTCTTTAGTGTCTTTGCCAAGGAAACTCCAAATGTATTCAAAAAGTCAGACAGGATGAAAAAGCAACTAAACAACACAGAGGTAGCATGACAAAGTAGAAAGAATCCTGGATTTGGAGCCAGAGGCCTCAGGTTCAAATTCAGGCTCTGTTATTTACTTTGTGACCTTGGGCAAGTCCCTCTGCCTTTGTTCGCCTCAGCCCTCTCTTCTACACAATGCAGGGGTTTGCCCAGGTGGCTCCTGAGTTTCCCCCTAGCTCTTAACCTGTGACTCTATGGAGGAAGATGGGAAGAATGTGACACACTGAGGACACACATTCACTGTGTCGTGATTAAGGGCTGGCTCTGAATGAGCCTGTGCTTTCAGATGCCCAGCTGTTAGGAGTACACCTGATGGTTTGTCCAGAAGAAAATTCCAGGCGGTTCAGAAATATTTTTCTGCTTTTATGATCCTTCCTTTTATAACTCCATTTATTAGGAAATTATTACAGATTTGCCTTCAAAAGACCCCCCCCCCCGATAAAGAAAGAAGATATATGTGACATCTATCCTCTTCTAGATCTGGATGTACAACGTGGAAATAGCCAGATTGCTTTCTATAAACTGGGATTTTCCATTTCCTTTTCATTTGCTTTGGTGGGAGACTGGGTCAGTAAAAAGACAGCTAGCCCCTAGGGAATAAGGGTGGTTTTTTTTTTCCATCCTGTCCTTTAAGTGCCATGAGAATGAGACAGATCTCAGGACATAGGGGCATCAGAGCCCCTTGGAGGGTCTGCCAAGATCAGATGTCTTTGGACTACAAATTCTTTGAGAATAAAGTTGGTCCTCAATTTCACATAGAAATCCAAAAATAAAGACTATCTCCATGGTAGTTTATGAACTTTGAATGTATTTCTAATCCAACTACTGGAGCATAGAGATCAGATCCTTCTTGGGAACAGAAGGACATAGTCTGATCTCAAGGTGTTCTTCAAAGGGACCACCCAAGTATAGGAAACTTGGATTTGAACTGACATGAACCTAGCTAGGCCTCTGTTCAGTGTGACTGTTTCCCTAAGAAACTTGTTTTTTTCCCTGTCAGCGACTGAGCACCATGTCTTAAGTTTGAGAGAAGCAAGGTCATCTCTAAGATACCTCCAAGGTCTGAAATTCTGTGATACGTTGGAGTGGGCAGTACCCCTGAGATTATGTGACATTTCAGAAGCCTAGGAATAGCCTCAGGAGCACTGGTGCCAGAACCAAAAGGTGAAATAGTAGGTGTTGTTGTAGATCTTTATACACATTTGCGTGTAGTTTTACAGAGAATCTTAGTCAAAGAATCATAGGATTCCTGATTTTGAAGAGCCCTCAGTAGCCATCCGATTGAATCCATACCTGGAAAAGGAATCTCTCACATTATATCCTTAAAGGGGTCAGCCTCTTCCAGCGAGAAGAACCTACCTCCCGGGTCAGCCTGTCCCACTTTTGGATAGCTCTAATCGTTAGGAGATTGTTGTCATCTTCATTTTTTCCCAACATGAAGCCTGCATTTGCCTCTTTGTGACTTCCACTCATTCCTGCTAGCTCTTTCCTCTGGGTCCAAACAGAACAAGCTTAATCCCTCTTATACATATCAGCCCTTCAAATATTTGAAGGCAACTCTCTGTGTAAATCTTTGCCCATTTTTGTTACCAAAAGGGACATGGAGTCTGCCAGTTTCCTCAGGATACAGTTCTTACTGTGTGATGGGGGAGGTGCATATTGCTCCAAGCCAGTGTTTCTCAAATTTTCTGGTTTCAGAACCCCTTTATGCTCTTAAAAATTGTTTAGGACCCCAAAGAGCTTTTATTTGTCTGGATTATATCTATCAATTTTTACCACATTAGAAATTAAAACATCTTGATATTATTATAACAAAGGTCTTGACCTCATGGACCCCCTGTGAGGACCCCCAGGGGCCCCTAGACCTTACTTTGAGAACTATTGGACTGAGCCCAAAAGGGGTAGTTTTCATTTCAATAACCAAAGGGTGTGGGAATGTGACTGAAAGGCACTTTCTATTTCTACTGTTTTCTATTTCATCTATTCTACTCTCCCCACTTAGGGAGACAGCTTCACATAATGGAAAATGAATTTTCAACTTTGAACTTGAAGTCATAGGACCTAAGTTGTGGGACCTTGGAAACCTAACCTCTGACCTCTCAGGAAATTACTTTTGTCTCCTCTAAAATGACAGGGTTGGATTCTGAGGCCTCTAAAGTCCCTGTTAGCTCTAGATCTATAATCCTATGGACCCCATAATATAAAGGAGTCTCTATTGATAAACTAGCAAAATGCTTCTGTTTAAAGAAGGGAGCAAAACAAAAGTTTTTAAAAAAGGTAATCTGAATCCTAGCACCAAACAAAATGGAAAGGTTTGTGTTTTTAATGGGCTAATTTTGTGCTTTAAGCCTTTCTTTTCTGAAAATAATTTATTCTGCTAATTATATTGTATTAAACAACTGCTCCCTGTGCAGATTAAGGAAGAATATTAAAATCATTTCATAATTTAAAAGTAGTCCATCTAGATACATGATTTCGTGGATAAATATTGCTTTTCTGTTGTCAGAATTTATGTTGTGAGGAAATGGAGGGAATGTATCCTTTAAGAAATATTTTGTAGTGGTTGTTAACACCTTCTATTCCTTCTGCTTGCTGTTCCTCATACCGTAAGAGAAATGTATAAATGTGCAAGCTGTTAGCTAGGATGAACATTCGGCAGCTTCCTGGGCCGCCTGCCCTTGGGGCTGACTTGCTATTTAAATTCCCAGTGCACTTCACAGATTTAAATACTGACAGGGTCCTGATTTTACAGAACCTGCTTCACGCACATAAAACTTTCACTACAATCTCACTCTTTCTCTCACTCAGGAGAGAGTCCATTTTGGCCACAGGTGGAATTGATTGTAAGAGCACATGAGCGCATTTTGGGTGTCATGGTGACAGGAGGGGCCTCTCTCTGGCACTAGTCAGATGTCTCATAGCCCTTTGGGAAAGACTAACCTTAGATGAAGACTGATAGTTGAAGAGGGGCGAGAGTATTTGGTGGGTCGATAGGAGAGAGTGAGGTAAAATATGCATAAGTAAGAACTTTTTGCTGAAAATGTTCCCAGCATCTTAGAAATAACTTTTACCTAGTAATTCTGACTAAGCTGATAAAAGTTCATCTGTTTTACTGTAAATAATATAATGGGATGAACGTGTGTGTGTGTGTGTGTGTGTGTGTGTGTGTGTGTGTGTGTGTGTGTGTAGAAAGAGAAAAAAGAGGTTACAAAAATAATTGTCTTACTTGCAATTTATTTTTTTTAATAATAGGTGATAATTTTTAGGAAAAGCAGCATTAGAGAGCTATCTAGGAGATAGAGAGTCAGGCCCTGCATCGAGAAGTCATGGGTTCAAAGACTGCCACTGACACATACTTACTGGATGTGTGACCCTGAACAAGTCACTCAGTACCCCAGGCAGCTCTCCAGGACTGTAGCAGCTAACCAATTTTGTTTGACTATGCTCATTTTTCAAAAGACAGTGTTTTCCCCTTTTTATTTGGGTGGGCAGGAAAAGGCAAAGAAACTAGCAATAGTGTTGGGAAAAAAGAAGAAATGAAATAGTCATTTAAAGCATCTTTAAAAATGCACAAAAAACAACAGAAGGAAATTCAGTGGAAATAGATAAGAAGCACAGCTTTGAAAATAGCATGTTGATTTATTATGTCTTTTTAAAAAGCAAATTGTACATAAAAGAGATTTGTGGTTTCACATATCCTCTTTGTCCATTCTGCTTTGCAGAGAGAAATATTCTTTCCCACACACACCTTTGATGTTTGTGAAATTCAAAATATTTTTAAAAAGACTATGTCTTATCAACAGATGTTTTTAAAGCCTCTACCATGCTGAAGATACAGAGACTTCAGTGAAACAGTCTATGTCTTCAAGGAGCTAACATTCCATAGAATGAGACAATATAAATATATATCTATATAGAGAGACATGTAGATATATGTATATATAGGCATATACATATATTTATACCTATACCTATATCTATCTATATAGTTATATATACCTATCTATACCTATTTGTCTATCTAAACCTATCTATCCATATGCAGGCTAAACACATAACAGGTGTGAGGGAGGAAGGCACTAGTGTCTGCTAGTTGGGGGATCAAGAAAAACCCCATGTAGAAACTGATGCTTGAACTGGCCATTGAAACTGGAAATCTGAAGATGGAAGTGAGGAGGGAGCATGTTAGAGGTATGAGGGGCAGCCTGTGTGAAAGTACAGAGAAGATGGATGGAGGCTTAGGTATCAGGAGCAGCAAAGAACAGTTTTGGAGCAACCAACATGTATAGAGAGGAGTAAGGTATATAAATGCTGGAAAGGTTCAGAGTGGAAACAGGTTAGAAGGGTTTGTAAGTACCAAGCAGAGGAGTTCATATTAGATCCTCAAAGCAATAAGGAACAGCAGGAGTTTATTTAGTGAGGACATAAAATAGTTAGACCTGTGTTTTAGGAATATCTGTGGTAGATTTCAAAAGTGGGCAAGAGAAGGGAAAGACTTGAGGCAGGAAGAACAGGTAAGAGGCTACTGGAATAATAGGAAACCAGGAGGGTATGAAGAAGGGTGGTGGTCGGAGGTAATAGCATTGCCTAGAGGTATAGCTAGGTGTGAGACTGATTCTCAAGGTTGTGAATCTGAGTGATTGGAAAGATGGTGGTGCCCTCAACATTAGTAGGGAAGTTAAGAAGAGAAGTAGGTTTAGGGAAAAAGATCATCAGTTTGATTTTGGACACGTTGAGTTTGAAATGCTTATGAGGCAGCCAGTTTGAAATGCTCCATAGTCAAGTGATGTGGGCATAGAGCTTAGCAGAGGGACTAGATATGTAGATATTGGAATCATTTGCGTAGAGTGGATAATTAAGCCCATGGGAGGGAAGGAAAAGAAGCTCCAGGACAGAATCATGGGGCACAACCACAGTTAAGATGACAATCCAGCAAAGAAAACAGAGAAGGAGGCGTCTGACAGGTGATGAGAAAAGACAGTTTTTGGGCAAAGAAGATGTTCAATCAAGAGAGAAGATAGTTTTTGGGCAAAGAAGATGTTCAATCACATCAGATACTGGAAAGGAATCAAGGAGGATGAAGAATTAAGACCTTCAGACTTAGTAATCAAAAGGTCGTTGATAACTTATAGAAAACAGTGTCAGTTGAGTTATAAGCTGCCGAACTTGCCCGTCTGCCCAGTAGAGGAATTTCCTTATTGAAAGTTCCTTAAGCCAGAGAAATCACAGGTCTAGATTTAAAAAAAAAAAAAGAAGAAGATTTAGAATAACCCTGTCGGTTTCTGGAAGGTCATTCTATTTTTTTACTAGACTCCATAAAGCCTCATTACCTTGTCATGTTTGGACATTCATTGAAGGCATAAGGTTGTAATAGGTACTTGATAAAACAAACTAGAGTATTTTGCACACTCACATTGTATGAAAGACAAGATTAAAGAGAGTCAAACCTGAAATACAAAGGAGTAGTCAGCTCAATGACTATTTACTCTTGACAAGTGTTGTTTTCAACTTGTTATTGACAGGATTTCTTTCTTTACCTAAGTCCTTTATTGACATTATCAGTAGAAAGCTACTTGCCCCCAAGGGAAAAGGTGCTGTGTCATAATAATCTTGGTATCTCCCCTGGGCCTATGTGTATGTGCTAGTAAATATTTAATAGATGTTTGTTGAATGAATAAATGAGGTGAAATCCCTGAGGAGTTTCTTCCTACATAGGAAGAAACCTGCAGCTCTTCCTTCAGAGTTGAATGTTAGCATAATTCAGAGAAGGAAGGTTCAATGTTTGTGCTGAACCATTCTACCTCCACGACTATGAAACTGACCAAAACAGACCTTGCTTTATAGTTATGACAACACAGTGGTCCCCAGGACACAGCTGGAGTTCTGGATCAATGGGCATTTAGAATCACAAAATTCCCCTTTGGAGGTATTTGTAATCCAGATGTGCAAATTCATTCTGTCTTTAAGTTTGGCACATCATTGATTCTGACATGTATAAAGTGGAACTGATTTGTAAAGTTGCTTCAGTTGTGAAATGTAAGAAACATCTTTTTTTTAAAAATCTGGTTTGTTGAATAGTTAAAAATATCTGTAGAAGTGATTAACAACTTAGTCTCTCCTGTCAGTTCTGAGCCAATTTCCCACTGACAAGGCAAAGAGGAAACATAGTCCCTAACCCTGGGCCTATAATAACATGGAAAACTTATGTCTTTAGAGAGGGCAGAACAGGTCAGAATGGTCAAGGGGTGCAGAAGGAAGTATAGGGTGAGAGACAAAGAAGGATTGCCTTAGAAAATGGATTGTGAAACAGTACAGTGGATACTGAGGAAAGCTCCTTAAAAATCTGTCTTGGCGAACTTACAGTAAACATTTTCTTGGTGTCTGAGGAATGGTCTACTGCAGACTACCTCTCTGGGTCGCTTTCAGGATTCAGTTGATGTGATTCTGTGATGACAGATTTGTTTTCTCTTTGGGAAAAAAAAATCTTTTGCAACAGAGAAATCGTGATTCTTTATCTGTAATTTCTTCAAAAAGTGTTTTCTTGGAAAAGGTAAATAGCCAACAAGTATAAAATCTTCTCGGTCCACAGCAAAGACCAATAAAAGATCCTTGGGACTATACCACTTGGAAACAAGACCAAGTCATGGCTTTAAAAGCAGCTGTGGGGCAAAGCTAGGTGGCACAGTGGATAGAGCACTGGCCCTGCAATCAGGAGGACCTGGGTTCAAATCCATCAACTGTGGACTGTGTGGCTGGGTGAGTCTGGACAAGACTCTTAACCCTGATTGCCTCGAAAATGAATTGATTAATAAGTAAAAAGCCACTAACTTCTCCATAAGAAGATCAAGGGACTGAGGGCATGATGAATTAAGTACTGAATGGGATGTGAGCTCTAATCAAGGCCTTTCTTTCTGTGTTAGTGGTCAAGAAGCCTTGTTGTTGTTTGTCCTTCGTTCTTGAAGAGGACCAGTGACATCAGGAAGATGATGCCATGACTTGCAAGTGAATTGGATTTAAGTGGGGAAAGGCTGTGCAAAGTCACCAGCCTCACTTTCTCCTCCAGAGCCATCTGGGTTCAGTGGCCAGATATCAATCAGGACAAGAGGAGATGGCTCTGGATGCAGTGGGAGACCAGGCTTTGAATCAAGTCTTATAATTAAAATACTTATTGTAAATGGTGTTGGAGGGGAGTAGTAGGAAAGAAACTTCAATATTAGTGTATCTCCAATTCAAGGAAAATGGAGTGAGACAGTGGTATGTAATGGCAAGATCTGAGAGTTAAGATGCTTGGGTTTTAGAACTGACTCTGCCACTCACTTGAAATAAATTTAGACTTTCCCTCCCTGGGTCTCAATTCTCTGATCTATAAAACAGGAAGATAGTAGGAGATGATGACTGGGGTCCATTGTACCTCAGAAATTTTATGACTATTTCAGACATGTATTGAGTGCTTAAGTGTTGGGGGTTCAAGGACCTGGTCTTTGTGCTGAAGAAGCTTACAAGCTAGTTGGGGAGAAAAACAAATAAACATAGAGCTAGAGATGTGTAATTAACAATTTATGACAATTGTCAAATGATGGTTATAGGCAGTTCTTACTGTAGAAGTTCTACCTCTGAGGGACTGATGGGCTGAGTAGTCAGGGCAAATACAATACAGTTTGCCATGTAGTAGCTGTGTGATTTTTTTTTCTTTTGGCAATTGAGATTAAGTGAATGGCCCAGGGTCACACAACTAGGTAAGTGTCTGACGTCACATTTGAACTCAGGTCCTCCTGACATCCCGGACAGTGGTCTATCCACTGCGCCATCTAGTGTGATCTTGAGCAAGTCCTGCCAACCCTCAAGGCCCCAGTCAATCATTAACATGCATTTATTAAGTGCCTCCTCTGTGTCCAAAATCCTCCCCTCAAGGAGTTTACATTCTAGATGAGGGCAGAGACAACATATGCATACATTTTAATATTTTGCATTAAATATGATACTTTCAAAATGGAAACAAGGGATAGTACTAGTAGCTGGGAGGCCCAAAAGTGGCTTCATGAAGGAGGTGGCACTTAAACTGAGTCTTGAATGAAACCAACAGGTGTCAATAAGGAAGGAAACTCTGAAAAAGGAGGGCATTGGACTAAGATGATCTCTCAAATCCTTTTCAGCTTTAAAAACTAGGATTCTATTATGAGGCCTCACTGAAAGGAGGCACCTTCAGCTGGCTCTTGAAGGATGAATGGGAGGTAATAGAAAAATGAGTTTGGCCAAAAACGCAAATCAAAGACGTACCTTGAAAGAGAGGAATACACATTACAGAAGGGTTCCTTCTTTCATAATTAACTTCAACTGTCATAATTTCACTGGTGTCAGTGTTCTTTCCACCTGTGCAGATCAGTACTCTGCTGTTTCTTAGTAGATAACCTTCAATAGGGGCCAAAAAAATTTATCACTTGGGATCAGAACCTGGTACTGTGCATGAAATACATACATAAATGCTTGTCGACTTCACTTGAATTGAATTAAAATGATAGTAAACCTCCCTCAACTTGGCTGAGATGGTTCCTGGACCACAGAATGGATTCCCCTCCCATGCTCATACTTTGAAATTTTTTCAACATGGTAGAACTTTGCCTTTTCAAACCTAAGGTCACCTCTATGTCGGGATGAGGCATTTGGGAAGAATTCTAATGGAACTCCTTTTATGAAAGAATTATTTAAATGACTTATCTTTTAAAGTATACATTTATTGTGTGGTTTGTCTTTCCTTCTTGAAGAAGACCATGACGTTAGGGAGATGATGACATGACTTGCAATTGACTTTGATTTGAATGAAGGAGGGCTGTGCAAACTCACCTGTCTCACTTTCTCCTCCAGAGCCATCTTGGGTCCAAAGGCCAGATATCGATCAGGACTACTAGACTCAGGATGCAGTGGGAGACCTTGGTCCTTTTAAGCTAAGGTCTTTTCAGGTTCTCACTTTGAGTGAGGCAGCACCCACTCAGTGAATAGGCCTTTTTAAGAAGTGAGTCAAGGGATGGCCCCTTTAATAAAAAAAAAAAATCAAGCTGGGAGGGGAAGACCCTCAGGATTTCTGACCAAAAGAGAAACAGTTACTATTTATGTTTACTCTGAGCCAGGAGAACCCAAAAAAGAATATTAACTACTTGACATAAGGTGTAAGGTTGGACACATGGAGAGGGGGTAGATAAACGTAAAGCTAAATTATTAAAGGACTGCATGAAGCTCCCTGATGTACAATCAGAAATTTGCTGAAGGAAAAAAGTGTATTTAAGGTCTTTGTGCCCTGATATTTATGAGTGTCAGGCTTAGCGAATGGTAATGAACAAAGTCATTTCCTTCTGACATTTCCTTCCTGGAAATTGTATCAATTTATCTTCTTTTACCTCAATTAGCTTTAGATGCCAAATGTATCTCTTGAAGCCAGAAAGCATTACCAGAGAAAATGTTAGCAGTCTCTTAAGATCAATCAATCAATAATCAGCAAGTCCTAATTGAGATCACTCTGTATGTATAATATCATGCTAAATACTATGAGGAAACACCAAGAAGTAAAAAAGGGTTTCTGCCTTCTAGGAGCTTACATTCTATTCAGTGAAACAAAACTATGACACTTTTACATAGAATAATAAGAGAAAAAAGACACAAGTCTACAAATTATATACTAGTAACTTGACTTCGATTCCTGAAGAGATGGTTGGCAAATATTTGGGAAAACAAATCCAAATTACAGAGAGCCAACATGGCTTTTAGGGACAGCTAGCTGGTACAGTGGATAGAGTGCCAGTCCTGTAGTCAGGAAGACTCATCTTTCTTAGTTCAAATCTGACCTCAGACACTAGCTGTAAGACCCTGGGCAAGTCACTTAACCCTGTTTGCCTCACTTTTCTCATCTGTAAAATGATCTAGAGAAGGAAATGGCAAACCACTCTAGTATCTTAGCCAAGAAAACCCCAAAAGGGAGTCACAAAGAGCCATACATCACTGAAAAACAACTAACAACAGTAGCTAGAGAACTGAGAAGTTATGTGACTCCTGGATTCATATAGGTAATATTTGGCAGAGGTGAGACTTGAACCCAGACCTTCCTGACTTCAGAGCCATTTTCTATCCATACAGCCATGCTATCCTTCTCCAGTTGCAGGCACTTAATAAATGTTTAATGATTGGTTGCTTGATTAGAGAGAGCATTTTGTTCTAGTTCAGTGAGGATAAATGTCTTATGCCTGGAGTCAAAAGATTACCTTCATGAGTACAGGATAAGATCAACATGGTAAGGCTGTGGTTTGTCTGAAAAAAATCTGGGAGTCATAGAGGACTGCAAGTTCTGTATGAGTCAGTGGTATAATATTGTGATCAAAAGAGCTCATGTGATCTCAGACTGCATTAGGAGAGGCACTCGTTATTTTTGAAATAGGAACTTCTGCATTTTGTTTTGGTCACACCAAATCTGGAGTATTTAATTCAGTTAAGAGTGCTCCAGTTTAAGAAGGATATTGGTGTGCTGTAGAGTGTCTAGAGGAGCACAATTAGAATGACTATATTTCACATGAGGATAAGTGGGAGGAATTAGGAATTTTTATGTAAAGAAAAAGAAGACTGAAGCAAGGTAAAGCATGAAGGACTATAATGTGGAAAAAAGTATTAGACGTCTTTTCTTTGGTGCCAGAAAGAGGCAGATCTTTTGAGCTTCCATGTTATGGGGATTCCTTTCAGATCTGGGTGGGACCGGATGGCCAAGAAGGTCTCTAGTTCTTTTCTAACTCTTAAATTATATGACTCTATATGTGATAGATCATAATGAGAGATAAGGTCAGATAGGAAGGTTAGGTTAGATTATGGAAAGTCTTGACAGCCTGCCAGAAAATTTTGGACTTGACCAAGGCAATGGAACTCCATCGAAGGTTTTCAGAGTTTTCTTGGCAAAGATACTGGTGTGGTTTGCCATTTCTTTCTCTAGTTCATGTTGCAGATGAGGAGCTGAAACAAACAGGGTTAAGTGACTTGTCCAGGGTCACACAGCTAGTGAGTGTCTGAAACCGAATTTGAACTCAGATCCTTTTAAACTCATGTCTTCCTGACTGCAGGGCCAAGTGCCACCTAGCTGCCCTTTAGTAGCATACTGGCTAAATTTATGGGGGCTAACGTAGAGTCAGAGAGACCAAATGGTAATTTTTTGCAATAATCCAGAGCTAAGGGGTTATGGCCTGGATTTAAGATGATGAAGTTGGGACAGAAAAGAAGAAAAAGTGTGTAAGCTCTATTGAAGGGAAGAATCAACAACATTTGGTTACTAATTGGATCTGAGAGGGAGAGAACACTTAAAGATTGCTTCAAGAGCTCTAGTCTATAGGAATAGGTTGGGGGAAGAAGTACAGGGCATAAAATAAAAAGATTTAGAGATAAATTAACCCAGCTCCCTTATTGTATAAACTGAGGCCCAAAACTTTATAATGAGTCACTAACAGAACCCATATTTGAACCCACTGCCCTCAGTTGCATTCATATCTACTCTATGACTGGCTGTTTCTCCTAGGCAAAATTATTAACTAACTAAAGATTAACTTTGGCTCCCTTCTGCTTTACTTTAAAAAAAATACTTCTCTTCCTTTCTGGTGATTCTGTTACAAATCCTTTTTTTTTTTTGGCATCCAAGCTCTTTTGCATGCTTTTTAGGCAGTCCCTAACTGTAAACTCATTGTAGGCCAATCTCCTATACCTAAAGGGTGTTAAGTAATAATATCCTTCCCAAGACTATTTGCAGTTATAGGATTGCCTTGGACAGGGAAGTAACCTAAAAAGTTGTTTTTAACATGGTTTATTCATTCTTCCATTTATTCAGTAAATATGTATCAATTGTGTAACAGTTTGCTAATATTTTCTTACCTCAAAAAAGGCAGAACCAGAAAGGTTAAGACAGTGATCTGAAGAATCACGTATTTTGACAACAGCAGACGAAGGCTTTTTTTCCAGTGGGGCCCAAAGTTGTGTCCCCTCCAAGTATCCAATATTTCATCCTCTGGAAAACACTCCAACTTTCCCATGTCAGTACTGTGGAAGGTGAGAACTGTCTTCTTCCTACCTCACCTAGTATACTTCCTCTTGCTATCTTCTTCCTCCTGGTAACTATACTCTACCAGGGAAAGAGACTAGTCTGGCAAGGACTAGCAATTGACTTGATGATCTGGTCTTACCTCAAATTTTGTCTCAGGTCTTAGAATGTCCAGCTATGGTTCTGATTGCTGGAAACTCTTTTTTCCCCTATGGAAAACACTTTGTCCTGACCTTTCTTCTCAGTATCACAGGCTAGTGTGTTTTGCTCTGCTTTTTTCCAAATAAAATTTTTGAGGTAAAATGGAAAAGAGTCAGGGCATAAGCATCCTAGCACTCTTGTGGCTCCTGCCCCCAATTTTGTGTCTCTGACATTCCAAAGGAAAAATTAAACAAACTCTCTAGGACTCAATGTCCCCATATGTAAAAATGAGGCTAGAATAGACAAAGTGGAACAATCTGTAGTGCAACAGAAAGTGCTTTGGAGTTGAAAGACCTAGATGTGAATCTCAGCCTCAGCATCTTCTAGTTGAGGGACTGAGCCAGCCATTCCACTTCTGGGAATCTTCAGCTGGTCACTTGTAAATTAGGGATGGCAGGATCATTGAGTTAGAGCTGGACAATCCTACTTGTGCTGGGTGGCTCGCAAAGATGAGATGAACAAAAATCTTTGTGAAATCTTAACCCACTGATAAAATGTGAATGTTATTATTATGTCCACAATGCTGATCTATGTATTCCTGCCTTATAAAAAGCAGGAGTGGCAGCTTTGCGCTAATGATGCTCCCATCTAATAACTGGGATTAAAATGCACTTGAACTGTTCCTTCTGTGGGGAGAGTGGGAGGGATGATAGGAGTAGTAGGGTAGAATGGTAGGGAGGGGAACTTAACAGCATTACTGTAGAAAGCAAAAGGAATCAATCTTTTTTTCCCCCTATGATGCCCTTATTTCTTCCCCTTGGAGGAGGACAGGACCTTTCTTGCATCTGTATCATAGATCACAGTAGCTCATATGATTTAAAGTTGGAAGAGAGCCTTAGGGTTCATCTAGTCAAACCTCTTCATTTTCCAGATGTGGAAAATGAGGCTGAAGGAGATGAAGGTACATCTCCAATATCACATAGATTGAAAATGATAGAACCCAATTTGAACCCAGGTCTTTGGGCTACAAATCCCATGCTCTTTCCTTTATACTATCTTACCACATTCTGCTGCTTTTTTGAAATAACTGTAGATCAAGGGTCTTCAACTTGGTGTCTTTGAACTTTTTTTTTAAATTACTATTTCAATATAATTGGTTTCTTATGAATCCTATGTATTTTATGGCTTTAAAATTCTTATTCTCAGAAAAATGACCATTAAAAAAAAGGTTAAGAACCACTGCTTTAAATGTTCAAAGAGATGTCATTAGGATTTTCCTTCTGAACCTGGGCTGTTCTGACTCTAATTCTTCATCTTTTTTATAAAGCATGTCCTGAGGCTCAGGCATTGTATTAAAAAGAGGAATTGACCAGGAGTAAATGGAAGCATCCTTCCAAGGACCAAAACTGGTCTGTAATTGATTTGATTCAGAAGTGTTGTTTTGTTCTTTGTTTTCCCCCAGAAGCAGTGTGTGAACTGAGCTTTCCACTGTAGACTTGAGATTGTTCAGCGTTTCCAAAATGTAAACCCTTCACCCCGCCCAACTTGTCCTATTGCAATGACCTGCTGGTTAGTATCCCTGTCAAACTGATCTTTGTAAACAGCACAGTGCAACCACATCACCCCTTATTCGATAAATTCCAGTGGCTCGCTATCATCACCAAGATTATAAAAGCCTCCATTTTGTGTTCAAAGCCCTTGTAACTTAGCCCCCTCCTACATTTCTAGGCTTCTTGCCCCTAACCCCCCCCATTCCCCCTCAGTACCCTGTGATCCAGTGACACGCACCTCCTTGTTAGTCTTTACATAAAAAGCTCCATCTGCCAACTCTGCATTTTCACCGACTGTCCCCCATACCTGGAATTCTCTCCCTCCTCATCTTGGTCTCTTGGCTTTCCTGTCTTCCTTCAAGTCCCAGCTAAGATTCCACCTTCTGCAAGAAAGCTTTCCCAGGCTCCCTTAATTCCTAGTGCCTTTCCTCCACTGATTAGCTCCAATTTTTTCTGTAGATAGTTTTTTTGTACATAATTGTTTGCATATTGTGTCCCACATTAGACTGTAGCTCCCCCCAAAGAAAGAACCGTTTTGCTGTTGCTGTGTGTTTGTCGGTACCTTTGTCTCTCTCTGTATCCCCAGGGCTCAGAATAGTGCCTGGAGCAGAGCAGTCACTTCATAAATGTTTGTTGACTGACTGATTACTAGAATAAAGTCTCAAGTTCCACTGACCCAGCTTATTGATTTTGGGAGTGTTACTCTTGGGAGAACAAGGTCCATTGGGACACAGAAGCCTTTGTAAAGGTTAGAAAGCAACGGCTGTGAGATTGGAAAAATGCAGGATGTGCTCAAACAAAATGGTAAACAGTCATTAGTGACTTATGTGTGCCCAGCCCTGGCCAGAGCAGAAAATCAAACTACATCCATGTATACAATGATGATATCATCCTCTAATTATACACATCAGTTCTTAGGCTACGGTGAAAAGCTTTTTTTCCCCTTCCCAGCTAATTAAGGAGCTTTTTGTCTATATATAGAGGAGGGAGGAGGTGGGAGAGGGAGAGTGTGGGGCATGGCATCCAGTTCAGGGTGAGAGGTTTTTCATAGGTAGCGTATTTGATTAGCACAGAAGCAACTTTCACATTCCTAATTCTAGGATTCCAGAGGTATCTAGATCCAAGCTCTGCTGTAACCAGAGTAGAATGTAAGCTCTTTGAGGGCAAGGACTCTTTCATTTCTGTCTTTGTATTCCAAATACTTAGCACAGTGCTTTGTACAGAATAGAGCAGCTAGGTAGTGCAGTGGATAGAGTGATGGCCCTGGAGTCAGGAGGACCTGAGTTCAAATGTGACTTCAAACACTTACTGGCTGTGTAACTCTGGGCAAGTAACTTAACCTTGTTTGCCTCAGTTTCCTCATCTGCAAAATGATCCAGAGAAGAAAATGGCAAACTAGTCCAGCATCTTTGCCAAGAAAATCCCAAAAGGGGCCACAAAGAGTCAGCCATGACTGAAATGGCTCAACAGCAGGTCCCTAATAAATGTTTATTTAGTAGCACAGGAAAAAAAATCCCGAGTATCCTGATGAAGACTATTCTCAAATATATTAATGTTTCTCTTGCTAATATGTTTTCTCCCATATAAGTTTTACTGTCATATTTTTGTGTTCATTTAGCAAGTTCCCAGAGGACAGGAATAAAGTATGTATAAAAATGTTAAATATGATACAGTTCCATATCGACCTAGATTCATAAATAAAGGCATTTAGGTGATAAGTGAAGATGAAGATGAGGGCTCTTAATACATATCTTACACAAATAGAATGTTGACAGTGGACTCTGGGTGCCGTCTTTAAGTGGGTAGGGACGATGGATAGTCTGCCCCCCTTTCCCGCCATCCTTAGCCCTAAGATGATTCCCCAAATTGGTGTTGTAGGAAATTGTAGTATCCTTGACTAGTATCTCACACCCTAATCTCCTGACAGTGTCTACCTTCTACAACAACAAAAAAGTTTTGGGTATTTTGGGGTAAAAGAGAAAGATTTAAAAGAAAGAAAGAACAGATTCTGTTTCTCTCATTAAATGGGCCAGTGACAGCAGACGATGGTGAAAGGACTGAGCTATTCAATTTTATACTTTGTTTCTATGTTTTTTGTCAAAAGTCATAATGACTTTTGAATTAGAAAGGACAGAACAAGAATGGTTATAGTGAACTGGAACCCAAGATATATGAGTAGGCAGTAAGAGCATACTTAGCAGTCCTCAGTAAGTTCTAGTCACCAGACCTGAACAAACGGCATCCCATAGTACTTTAAGATCTTGCATATATGATTGCTCAGCTACTGTGATCTTTGAAAGGTCACAGTGAATGGGAGAAAGTCTCACAACAAGGAATTTTTGTACTTTGGGGTGGGAGGAAGGGAAGAGCAGACACAGCCCTGAGAAGAGAAAGACCCTGGAACACCAAGAGAATGCTTATTGGGAGGATCTTATTGCTACCAAGCCTGTAATTGGTCTGTAATTGATTTGATTCAGAAGTGAGGTAGCTTCCTATTTTAACTAATTGTTCTTAATAAAAAGATGCTAAGGTCGCTCACTTTTTTCCTGTACACTTGGCATCAGAGGAGCTTGATTTCTAGAGGTTGAAGGTTGAGGTGGTAGTTTATTGTAAACAAATTCTTTGAAGGAAGAGGATAAGATAGTGTGTGAACCCCCACAATATCATGTTAGATTTAGAAGGGTCATTAGAGATCACCTCATCTCAATCTTTCACTTTCTGGAAAAGGAAACAGAGGCTCAGAGTGGATGTTGGGACAGAATCTAGAACTCAAGTCACCTGATTGCTTTTCCCTGTTCTAGGGATTCCAGACAAACAACTGAACAGGGAAGAAAAAGACCTTTCTGTTTGTTCAAGTGTACCCTTGTCCAGAGCCCACCCTACCCTGAAAAGCCAGGAAAGACAAAACTGCCAGAGAAAGAAAAGGTCCTCAAGGGAGGGAACGTACAACCTTCAGGACCAAGGCCTGGCTTTTTTCTCTGGTGCCTCAACTTAAAATAGTCTTTTCTCTCATTCCCTGCCTTGGGAGGGGGATGGAAAGATAGAGAGTTGGAAGGTAAATAGATTCATAACTAATTGAATTCTTAAACTCAAAGAATAGTTATTATTAGGCTAATACCAATGTGCAGAAGAGAAATCTCTTAGTAGAGTATGACAGTTATCTATACTTGGCCCTATGCTGTTAAATATTTTGATTATTTACTTCTATGAAAATATAAATAGCATTGGGCACACCTGGAATGCCACCCCTCCCATCTATCTCCACTGTTGAGGTCCTGCCCATCCTTCAAAACTCAGTTAAAATAAGTCCTTCTCCATGAAACCTTCCATGAACCTTCCTCACCCAGCAGTGGTCTCTACATCATTTGATCTAACAATAAGGATTCTTTTTATATATGTATGCAGCACATTCTGATTTATATTAAAGTTATTTGTATACATGCACTATCCTCCTCGTAAGTATTTAGTAAATGTATTTTGAGTGAGTGAATGAATGGAATCCCTTTCAGAGCCGATTTGAGTCTTCAGCAATAGAAACATCCATTTACTAGGGAATCTTACAGGGGAATCATAGGAATCATGAGCAGGAACACCAGAAAACAGTAATCACGAACAGCCTTCAACTTAACTCTAGAAAGTCTCCAAAGTTCTGGTGCAGAAAACAGCCTTTGAACGCTGGCTTGGTTTAAATACCCTTGCAGAGGGTTACATTGTTACCCACTTGTTTGCCCCCTCCCAAATAGGCAAGGCACAAAGATCAGTTCTAGAAGTTATTTTCATAATTTTGTTATAGTAGAGTATGAAAATCATTATAAAAAAAAAAAGCAGGCATCCCTTCTTCCCAACCCGCCCCCAAGCTTGTGGCATAATTGGAATAATTTGCATTTTATCCACATATGCTTGTCATAAATTGCTCCCACATGAAGTTTAAATGTCACGGTCTGGCTTGAGCCTTCATCCAGTACCCAGAAGTCATTCCAAACTCTGTGTGCAGAGGGAAATAGTAATGATACCAAATGATGCATAATAATCAGAATAATATTTAATATAAATTCCTTACATTTGCATAGCACTTTATAGTTTGCAAAATACTTTCATGAAAAATATCTCTTCTATCCTCAAAACTTCAATTTCAGGGAACAGAGCACTGTGATAGGTTGGGGGAGGAGATGAAGGTGTAAATCCTTGATAGTCATTGTAATGTATTAGAAACAGTTCTGGACTTGGAGTCAGGAGAGAACTGGCTTAAATAATAGCTCCAGCTCTTACTAATTGAGTGACCCAGATTCTCTGAGCTTCAGTTTCTTCATCTGTAAATGAGAGGAGTTGGAGTAGATGATTTCTGAGATCTGTTGGAACTCTAAATCAATCCTATCAATCCATGATCTACCAAATGGGTTTAATAATACTTGTGATGTCTGCCCTATAGCATTGGTATACGAAAAGTGTGCACAAAATTTAAAGCACCAGCGTCTTCTCTTGGACCTTTGAACAGCCTACCCTGTGCAGTAAGCAGGGCAAATATGGTTAGCTCCATTCTACAGAAGAGGAACTGCGGCTCAGAGTACAGAGAGTTCTCACTTTCTGTAAATTTGCATTACGCAAATACAACTTTTTCCAAACAAAATGCCCATGTTAACTTTACAGCACTGTGCTCTTCACTCCTGTCCCTCAGATTTTAGTAGCCTCCTGCCCTGCTCCCCCACCAAAATAAACAAACAAACCAAAAAACCTCCAAGTGAAAGCAGAAGAAAGGAGAGAGATCAGAGGCTTGGCTTGGCTTCAGACCTCCAGGCACCAACCTTTGCCCTGTCTTCTCCACCTGCCCTAATATCCAGCCACCTGCTGTCTTCCTTCTGTCAATGCTCGGGTACCACATATCTGTCCCTGCCACTGCGTGTTCCCTGTCCTGTTCTATCTGTGTCCATGTTGGGCTCCCAAGTGTCAGTCTGGCTTGTGTTCTTGGTTCTGGTCAGGCCCCAATATGGCTGGCCCGTTCTTGGGTGTTTCTTTGGTCTCCTCTGTGCCGGCTCCTTCTTCCACAGCTGCTGTGGCTCCTTTCCTGCTTCCCTCCCTCCCTTCCCCACCCTGAAGAGGTTTGGGGGGTGCTTAGCGGTTCTGGGATGCTGAGAATGCCAAGGAAGAGTTGCCTGGAAGCCATCTTTTAGTCAAGAGACAGTTTATTATAATGTCCATAGAAGTGGGTGAAGTCCTTTTGGGGAACTTGCACCCTCATGAGGTAAATCTACAACATATAGGAAAGGAGCATCAGGGATGCTGAATAGGTAACCTGAGGGGTCCAGGTGTCTTTGGGAGCTATGGATGGGAAATATAAGGAATATACCATACACTGAGGGAGAAAAGACAGTTTTTGTTTAGCTGCCAAAGGCATAGACCTTGGGGATCTTGGGCCAAAAAGAGAGCCAGTGGGTCAGTATCTTGATCCGGGAAGTACAGAGTCCGACTTGCAACAAGGGAAAATCTTCTCAGAAGGTAGGGGGAGCTGGGTTACTCTCAGAGGCATGGTCTTAGGGTTTGGGGAATTCAGGTCCCACTACCCATCAACTCCACAGACAGATTCACATTACGTAAAAAATGGCTTTACGTAGAGGTCTGTGGAACGGTCCACTTAAAGCAAGAACTGTCTGTAGTTTAATGGCTTGACCAAGATGACAGAGTAAACAGTAGGGTCAAGATGAGAATCGTTTATCCATGAGGAGCAGCTTTTTGGAAATGCATTGCTAATGTTCCAAGGACTCTGGTTTGGCCACCTTTCCTGAAGGGTCCCAAGACAAAGGCAGGATATGATAGACTTGACATGTCAGTCTACCTCCTAGTTTGTGATGGAGAAACATTATACTTTATATATAGGAATAAGCACACCATTATACATATTACTGTCTAAGTAGAAGAAGCCAATAAGAATAGGATCACTTTGAAGAAGCTTTTTCCATGACCATCCTGTCAATTCGAATCAAATAGGCCATTACCTCTGTAGAACAATTTGAGGGGTCTTCAAGGAAAGGCTTCTCCCCCCCCAAAAAAAACCCTCCCATTATAATTCATACAATCAGGACCACTTCATTGATTAGTTTTGCCAGAGGAAAGGTCTGGTTGTCCCGTTGAAGGAAGGGTGTCAGGTTACTTAGTCAGTCAACAAACATTAAGCACCTACTGTGTATCAATAAACTATGATACATGCTTGGGATAAAAAAAGAAGCAAAAAGCAATCCCAGCACTTAAGGAATTCAAAATGTAATGGAGAAGATGACAAGCGTGCAAATACGTACAAACAAGTTACCTACAGGATAAATAGAAGATAATTTAAAAATAAGGCACTAGAATTAAGAGAGGTTAGGGAAAGTTTCCTCTAGGAGACGGTATTTTATTTTATTTTATTTTTTATTTGTTTATTTATTTGCTTATTATTCATTCATTCATTCATTCATTCATTCATTCATTCATTCATTCATTCATTTATTTTGCCCAGTGAGGCAATTGGGGTTAAGTGACTTGCCCGGAGGAGATGAGATTTTAGTTGGGACTTGAAGAAAGCCAGGGAATCGAAGAGGGGGAGATAAGGAGGGAGAGTATTCCAGGCACAGGGGGCAGCCAGAGAAAATACCCAGAGAAGAGAAATGGAGCGTCTTGTTTGTGGAACAACCAGGAGGCCAATGTCACTGGATTGAATGATATCTGGCAGAAAGTAAGATGTAAGAAGACTAGGAAGACATGAGGGTGAACAAAGGCTGGGAAGGGCTTTGAGCAACGAGCAGAGGACTTTGTGTTTCATCCTGGAGGCAACAGGGAACCACTGGAATGTAGTAATGGTGGTGGTGATGGGCGGGGGAGTTTGATATGGTCTGCTGCACTTTAGGAGTGGTGGCTGAATGGAGGCTGGATTGGAATGGGGAGAGACTTGGGACAGGCAGACCCACCAGCAGGCACCTGAGTGGTGGTAGTGTCAGAGGAAGGAAAGGGGTGTATGCCAGAGATGTTGCAAAGGTGAAATCAATAGGCCTTGGTAATAGATTGGATACAAGTGGAAAGGGAGGTGAGCAATAGTAGAAGATGACACCTAGGTTGGAAGCCTGAAGGACTGGGAGGATAGTGTATCCTCAACAGGAAAGCTAAGGGGTTGGGAGGGTTAAGGGGTAAAGAGAATGAGTTCTGTTTTGGACACATTAAGATGTCCTTTGGACATCCAGTTCAAGGTGGTGGAGATGAGAGATTGTAGGTGAGCAGGTAGGTTAGGGCAAGATGGGTAGATTTGAAAATGATCGGCATAGAGAAAAATTCTAACCTCTCTGATCCTGTTTCCTCATCTATAAAATAAGTTAATAAGATTTCTACTGACTACTTCACAGAGTTGTTATGGGCAGAAGACGTCATAAACTTGAAATGCTATAGAAATGTGAGTTGCCATTAGTGTTTTTTTTTACTGGTTATACTCCAGAATCATGCAACCTGCTCCCAAGGAGACTGGACATATCTTTTGGTATCAGGCCTGTAGTTCAGCTTTCTAAAATCTCAGGCCAATTTCTCCTTCCTCCCCTCTGTCCATCTCTGGTCCAAGGAACTAGGTGTTGAGCCTGTCCTTATGAATCCTATGAAAGAGTGCTTCTCATCTTCACCTCACACCCACCATCACCAAACCTGGAAGCTGCCACCTCCTTGGGTTAGCAAGTTAGTCAGGATATTAAGCAGTTACTATGTGCCAGGCACCATGCTGAATGCTGAGGTACAAAAGAATCTAAAAATACCAGAAAAAGTAGCTATAATATTGACTCCGATTGTGGGGTGTCACAGGCCCAGAGTAGGGATTCAACCAGGTAGGGTTCATGCCAGGAGACAGGGCCTGGGTTATGAAAGAGTGTTTCAAAGCAAGAGAGAAGGAAATCCCAGTCTCTGGCTCTTCACTCCCACTTACTCAATCTGTACTGATGGGTATGAGCCTTCCCCTCCAAGGGCCCATGAAGTCAGCCATGCACCTCCATCAGCTCTGCCGATCTGCTCCCCTGTCTCCTCAAGTGATTATAAAATTGAAGCCATGAAATCAACAGCTGCAGGAGCTGCAGGACTCCTTCGACAGATCGGCGAGCGTCTTGGAAGCCAGTAGTTGGTGCTGAAGTCACTGAGAGCTTCATTTAATCTTTAAAAAAAAAATTCAAAATTGCCAGTTATGAAGGTTTGGTGAGCAGCCAGCTATTCACTGTGAACGTTGAAGAATTGGTGAGTCTAACCTCTGTATTGATGGCAATGTAATGTTGAAATCACTCAACTTTAGAACACATGTTGTAAGGACAAAACAATTATGTTTTGGCCTCTCCGAAGGCTGTCTTGGGAAGGCAGCACTCTGTGATTTTTTATGAAGTGCAGAAGGAGTGAAGAGCTAGAGTAATAAGGAAGGAATCCTTTTAGTATACCATACATTTCTCTATGATTTGTAAACAGTGCCAAGCCAGAACCTCGCGACAGCACTGTCATCTGGAGTCATCATACTCTACACATGAGGAAAAACTACACATGAGGCTTTGACCTTGGCGTGGTAAATTGTATTCTGAGCAAAAGCACCACCCCACACCCTGTCCCTTTTGAAAAGAGTCTTCTGTGACTTTAGGGAAAAACCTGCAATCCTCAGAGCTTTTCAGACAACACTCTACCTTGCCAATATACAAACAACCTTCATGCTCACAGGAGAACTTGGTAATTTCCTGAGAAAGTTGAACTATAGAAGACTGGTATCAAACTCAAGTAGAAACAGAGGGGAGGAGGGCACTACTAAACCATACATAAGAACACCAGTGGGCTGTGTATTGATTCAGATGATTGACATTATCTACATCCTATTTTAAAATTTTTTTTCTATTAAATGTTATTTTTTACCTTTTATTTTCAGTTTCAAATTCTCTCTCTCTCTTCCCTCTGCCTTTCCCATCTGCTGAGAAGGCAAGAAAAATAAAACCCATTACAAATATGTATAGTCATGCAAAACAAATTTCCATATTAACCATGTTCCAAAAAAAAAAAGGTAAGAAAAAGGAAGAAATAGACAATATCCTTCAGTCTGCTGGCTGCACTAGGCAGTGTCACCCATGCAATGCAGCTCACAGGCAGAATGTTTTGACACTTCAGGTCTGGAAGATCACTAACATCAATTTGAGCTCTAGCATTCTGTAATTCTTAGGATTAGAGATTCAGAGCTTTAACGGGCCTTTATGCCACCTAATCCAACTTCTTTGTTAAAAAAACCGAGGCCTAGAGACATTTAGTGATTCGCTCAGGGTCACACTGGTACTAGATAACAGAGGCTAGATTTGACCCCAGGTCTTCTGACCTCAGAGCCAGGGCCCATTCCACTGTCCCAGGCTGCCTCTCGAGAGTCTGGAGGTCAGAAGCAGGATCAGCATGAAAAGAAATGGGGGAAAGAAATTGACGGCATGGAAAAAGCAGGAGAGGCATTAGCTTCCTTGAAATTCAGGCCAGAAACCTGAAAGAAAATTAAATTACTGAATTCAATTTACTACTTAAAACAAAAGCTTGAGCAGCAGACATGGCCTGAGTTTTCTATTTTGCAGGAAAAGGAAGGAAATCTGGTTTCCCTAGTCTAATCTACTGACCCTTCATTCACTCTGGAGCTAGGCTGAAATGAATAGGGTCTTGTTGGGTTGGGGACTCCTGGAACATGAAGGTAAATTCTAGCTGAGAACTTTGTTTTCATGAAAGTGTTAACATGTGCAGGAAACAATAGACTACAGCAGTATGCCAGTCCCTTGCTTTAGTGCCCTATAAGCTAAGGCCTTGTTTTGACATGGATCATTCAGGTGCCGGTTGTTACAATTCTTTGATGTCTAAGGCAAATTCTAGACGATTTCCCTTGGGCTCCTTTTGGTGTCTGTCTGAAGGCAATAATTTGCTCCATGCTTCCCCCAGGAAGAAAAGCATTAGTTTATGCTTTGAAAGAATAGGGAAGAGAGTGGATGTCCCCGTGAAAAGGCCGATTGACTTTGGAGTCTTTAAGAGAAAGGTGATGATGCTGTTTTTCAGCAGTGCCCCTAGAATGAAGTTCAGGGAGGAAATATACCTTTTCCTCTCATTTAGAATCTAATTCCATTCTCAGCTGTAGACAATATGAAGCTTTATTGAGATGAAGACCCTTCAAGGCATGAGTCCATTAGGGGTTTGATTTGCCGCCATGTTTACGCGGTGACTGCTGACAGAGGCCCTCACTGGTTTTCCCCCTTCTGATCCATTCTGACATTTCCCTTCCTCCATTAATTCTCCTCTCCCCCATCCCACCCCCACCCCCCACAAGTGCTGCTCTGGAGAGACCCCTCTGCTCTGCCTCCCTTGGTTATGCCTTTTCACAACTGGAAAATCTTGAACTGCTTAGCTGGCCTTGACAAGCTTTCTGTTGGCCTGAGGGGAAAGCAGCTCCTGATCTTAATCTTGCCAAGTTAATTGGCCTGGGGTAGTAAATTAAATAGAAAGAAGATCCATCTATGTACATAGACATATACCTCATATGTATATGAGAGACAAAGAATGGCCAGGGCTTTCCTATAAATCGACAGTGCCCCTCTTGACCTCTACACAATAATAAATAGTCTTCTCATAGGCTGTCTTAGAGATATGAAGACGTTTTGTGAGAACATCTGGCATTCATTGACTCGGAAGAAGGAAGGGGAAAAAACATCACAAGCCCTTGGACAGAATTTCATTTGTTTCTTTTCATGTTGCCATGTGGGTAAAGTAACCTTCTCTGTCTTCAAGCAAGTACTGGGGAAGTGTGGGGGGAGAGAGAGAGAGAGGGAGAGAGAGAGAGAGAGGGAGAGAGAGAGAGAGAGAGAGAGAGAGAGAGAGAGAGAGAGAGAGAGAGAGAGAGAGAGAGAGAGAGAGAGAGAGAGAGAGAGAGAGAGCGCCCTTTCAAGTTTTAAAGGAGATATAAAAATGACCAGGCATTTTTGTGCAAAGCCTTTCTGGGTGGGTCAGTCTTTTAGATGAGATGGAGTTGATGGGAGGTGGAGTGGGGAGGAGGCGATTTTGTCATTGTGACCTGCTATCTCTATGTGCTCTTGACCTCCTCCACCCTTGTCTTAATTTTTCTTCTCTACCTGTCTTTTCTGAGAGGATACCCAAGGTCAGGTCTCTCTACCTATGACCCAGTGATTCGGTCAAATGACCCCATCAAGAGAGAGTGGCCTTAAAATGGCTAAAAAAAATTTGGCAGGTTTGGGGGAAAAGATTTTTGTCTTGATTCAATAGAATAACTGATTCAGGAGCCCTGAAACCAGAGAGTCAAATTGTTCATTGAAAAAGAGTTTTGCCTTAGAAGTCAGAGGACTGGGGTTCAAGTCCTGGCCCTGCCACCTTTGTGACCTTGGGTCAGTCACTTGAACTGTCTTGACTCAGTTTCCTTTTCTGTGAAATGAAAGGGTTGTACTAGATGGCCTCTATGTTTCCTTCTAGCTGTTAATCTGTGAAATTTAAGTATATATATTCACATACCTAAGACATTTGGGCCACAGACTTTGACTTTGTGACTTTGTGACTGGGGACAAGTCCCTTAACCTCTCTGAGCACTTCCCCATTGAGTGCTCGCTCATTTTTTAATGAGGGAGTTAGACTAGATGACACCTGCGGTACCCTCCAGACTTCTCTCTATGGTGCCATGACCTTGTTTCTCACAGGATAGGCAATGCTAGGCAGAAATTCCGAAAGCATTTGCGAGAGCTTTCTGTGGCCCTTTGATTAATGAGTTTAAATCAGAACAGGGCACAGGTACCCTCACAATTGCATTAACATGTTAGCAAACAGTGAGATTAAAAAAAAAATTAAAGGAAACTCTGGTTCTCCTCTTTATGACTTGCTTAATTATCCCCTGCCCCCTTAACAGTTGTCTATTGATTCCAATTAACATGACGGACATTTCTTACAAAAGGTAAAAGCTAATCAGCTAAGGGAGCCCCTACTGAGAATTCATTTCCTCCTCAGAGCCACTCCTGGGCAGTAAGAAACTTAAACAGATGGATTTAGATATTGCACCCACAGCTCTGATTGACATTTTTTTTTTCTGGCTGTATCAGGAAAAAAAAAATGCGTGACATGCACTTAGTTTCCAGGGTCATCAGAAGTGAAGTTTTTTTCTTTTGTGGGCTTTTTTGTCTATGATCTTATACCTAGAAATGCTCTGAATGTTTGGTTTACTCTTGCTTTTTGGCATTAGAAGTCCCATACTATGCTGTTTTAATTATAAAATTCTGCTGTTTTAACTTTTGAACATACAAACATGATGTATGTGCTGGATTTGGAGGCAGAGAACCTGGATTCAGATTCTAGCTGTGCCACCTACTGAACCTTGGGTGAGTCAGCTTCTCTGAGCTGCAGGTTTCTCTTCTTTAAAACGAGGAGGTTAGAGGTCATGACTTTTAAGGTCTAAGGTCCTTTCTGGCTCTTGGTCTGTCATGCTGTGGTCTGCTGCTATTGTCAACTCTCCATTATCCATTTCAATTCAATTCAATTTAAGAAATGTTTGTTAAGTACCTATAGTTCCTACTACTAAGTATAAGGCCTTCTGATAGGTTATAAGAATTGGAGGAGATAGAAAAATGAATAAGGAGTAGTCTTTGAATGGTCTAGGAGCTTACATTCTTGTAGGGGAGATGAAATTCTGGAAAAACTAAAATATGTTGAATGCACAGAAGAACTAAGAAGTGTTATGAGGGTGAAGGAAAGAGAAATGACTTCCTTCTTTTTCATGGAGGAGCTAGAATTGAATGTGGGCTTTTAGAGATGAGAGATTAGACAGAGAATGGAAGATTAGATACTGGGGTGGTGAGAAGGAATTTCAGACTTGGGGAACAATTAAGACAAATACAAAGAGGAGGAAAAGAGCGAGATGCATTTGGGCAACATAATGGGCCACTCTGGCAGGATTATAAAGGACATAAAGGTGAATAGTATGAGAATAGGCTAAAAATAGTAAATCGAATCCAGGTTTCAGAAGATCCACACTGAGGAGTGTGTAGTCTATTTGGTAAAAACAAAAATAACAGATACATATACATATAAATATACATAAGCATATGCAGTTATCCCCTCCACATCGTGGGAATTAGGGGCACAGCACCCCCTCTGCAATCTGGAAAATCTGTGTAAAATTTTTCGGACCTCCTTTTATACCAGAGGAGAGGTCTGAGTTTTTTCTTTTTCTTTTGTGGGGTGTGTACAGTACCTTTTTTGTAAAATTTGGATTGATATTATACAATACTATACATATATTTTATGCATTTCTGATTTCTAAACTTTTTCTGTGTCTGCTAGTCTTCATGTGTCAGATTCCCCAAAAGTTCCTGTTTAATTTCTTATGCCAACCTGCAGTATATCAAAATCTTAATGGGGAAAGTCACCATGTGGAAAGGATAACTGTATATCACTTTCAAGTTAGTAATGGGGGCAGCTAGGTGATGCAGTGGTCTGCCCTGGACTCAGGAGGACCTGAGTTCAAATCTGGCATCAGACAGAAACAAACAACCAAACAAACCATGCACTAGCTGTGGTTCCCTGAGCAAGTCACTTAACCCTTTTGCCTAGCCCCCCCCAAAAAAAAGTTAGCAACAGAATATATATATATACATATATCTACATATGTGTATATACTGCACATACATACATATATTATGTGTAATGTGTGTAATACACATTATTGCATTTGAGGCTCCCTTCCCTTCCCTTCCCTTTCCTTTCCTTCCCTTCCCTTCCCTTCCCTTCCCTTCCCTTCCCTTCCCAGGTCAGTGCTATTATCTGCATTTTACAGATGAGGAAACAGAGACTCAGAAAGGTTAAATGACTTGCCCATAACTAGTGAGTGTCTGGTTTGTTATTCAGTCATGTCAACTTTTCATGACCTATTTGCAGTTTTCTTGGCGACAAGAGTGGTTTGCCATTTCCTTATCCAGCTCATTTTACAGATGAGGAAACAGAGGCAAACAGGGTCAAGTGACTTGCCCAGGGTCACATAGCTAGTAAATGTCTGAGGCCAGATTTGAACTCAGGAGCATGAATCTTCCTGACTCCAGACCCTGCACTCTATCCAGTGCTGGAACTTTAAGTCTTGTCTTTCTGTTTCAATCAATAACCATTTATTAAGTACTTAACTCTTATCAGGTGCTGTGATGTTCCAGAACCAAAATAACAACAAAAAACGGTCCCTGCCCTCAAGGAATGTCCACTGTATCCTAGGCAGTGTACTAGTGAACCATGGAAGGTTTTTGAGCATGGTAGTGGCAGGGATCTTAGGAGTGATCTTAGAGATAATTTGGGCCAGTCCCCATGTTTTACAGATTACACAAAAGTAGAGCCAAGACTTGAATTCAGATTCTTTGACTCTGAATCCAGTGACTTTGTCCCTAAAACACAATGTAAAATAATACCCATTTGAATTATGTGATTTGAAGACTAACCAGGTTCCTCTCCAAAGTATGCATGTATGTCATAAGTTCATGTTAATATTATTTTCTATTCCTTGAGCATTTCCGTATTGAGGCTGAATCTCTGCTGGTTGTAGGAGGAAGTTAGCCTGAGGAGATGGTGATGATGATTTTGGGGACAGTCCACTTTGCAAGTAATTGACAAATTACGATATGTCAATTATTTGCAATGAGAGAAGAAGTCTTATTTGAATAACCGCTGTGCCCACTTCTGAGAAAGTCCAGCCACCCTGGTCTATTGTTGGGATTAATTGTCTCTTTGTACAAAGGTAACTCCATATCTCGAAATCTACTAGAACGTCTTTCCATCATTCAGTCAAACTTAGAGCTGAAGGTGCAGGAAAGGTGGACTGTATATAAAAACAATTTGGGTTTGACTTTATTTGCTCTGCATGGGGAGCAAGGCATAGGAGACAACTTCAGCGCCAGCATAGACCTAAATCGCTTCATTTTATGTGAACGAGCTTATTCTGTCCAACTGCCCCTTTTATTTTCCGTAAAGATTTGTCAGTCCCGTTCAAGAAGGTTTGTAAAGTAAACAGCTGAAAAGTGAGTATGACAAATAGCTTGTATCGACAAAAGACCCAGTGGTAAAGGAAAACAGTATTTGAGCTTGAACTGGTGTGGCCCCCTGAAAGATCAAACTCTTGCTGTTTCATTGAGACCCAGCGACAGTAAACCAAAACGATACCGCAAACCCATCCCTAGATAGTGCTGGCCTCAAGTTTTTGCCTTCTTTTTGCCCAACTTCCAATTTAGGTTTCTACACAGAATACTTTGGTTGCTGCCTGCCATTTTTAAGACCAAATGCCAACAAAAGTGACATTCTTCTTACCACCACAAGTCTCCAGACAATTATCGCCTGCCCTTCCTGCAACATGTACTGAGGCTAGAGCTTTGTGAAGAGATATTGGGGCATGGTCGTTGCTTTGCATAGTAGAACTCTAGGCAGATTTTGGATTGTTTTGAATGCTTGCATAGTGTTTTTGGTCCCTTCTTTTTTGTTGTCCTATTGCAGTGCGTTTGTTAAGTACCTACTGTGTATTAGGTACTGCCAGTATAACAACATAGTCCCTGCTTTCAAGGAATTTACAACCTATTGGTTGGCTGTGGTTAGCCACATGACATGTCAGCAACCATTTATTTAGTGCGCACTGTGTGCCAGATTCTATGTTGAGCGCAGGTCATGCAAATACACAAATGAAACAGGCACAAACATGCTCACAGTTAAGTCAATCCAAGATACACACACACACACACACACACACACACACACACACACACTCAATATAAATGATTTGGAGGGGAGATGCGAGCAACAGATCAGTAAAGGATGATTGTGAGAGACAGCACTTGAACTGAATTTTAAAGGGAACTGGGCGTTTCAAGAGGCAGAGTTGTTGAGTAGGGAGGGCATTCCAGTCATGGAGAAACACCCTTGTGTGGGAAACAGCAAGCAAGCCAGACTGGTTGGAATGTTGAATATGTACTGGTGAGTAACATGTAATCAGCCTAGAAAGGTAGGTCAGGGTTAAACTGTAGAAGGCTTTAAATGCCAAACAGGTATTTGTGGTTTTTGTTTTGTTTTGTTTTGGTTTTTTTGCGGGGGTGGGGGGGAGAGTGACAATAAATAGGGAGCCACTGAAATTTCTAGACCACCAGAACAGATGATAAATAGATTGATCCAAATAAAGATTAATAGAAAGAAAGAAATTGATACAAAGTGAAGTAAGTAGATCTAGAAAAGCTGTCTATACTAGTGGTGTCAAACTCAAATAGAAACAGACCTCTGTCAGCATATGTTGACTTGGAAAACCACAAATTGACATTATCTATGTTGCATTGTATTTTTATTTTGTTAAATATTTCCCAATTACATATTAATCTTGTTGGGGCTGTGAGGAGTTTGACACCCCTGAAGATGCCATGTCTGGAGCAGTGTACGTTGCAACAACACAATCAAAACGTAACTAAGCTTTGCTCAGAGAAGACATGAGTCTAACCTCTCTGCCTTCTAGAGGGGCAGGGCTGTGAGTACGGATCACCACATAGAGCCGTTTCTCATTATTCCAAGTAGTTCTTTTCTATAGTGAATTAGCAAATACTGAACCACTGCTCCTAGGGAAAATGTGGGGTTAGGTTCCTGCAAGCAGGTGGTCACAACATTTACTTTAGCACTTTCCAGAGTGGCCTCACATACAGAATGGCAAATTTCATCCTCACTTTTTCTGGATATACTGTATTGTTGATTCACTAACATTGAACACTCGTTCAGCAGCACTGTAATTCATGCCTGAAAGAAGCTTGTCTAACACACTTATTTTCTCTGTAAGGTACATCACACTTTGCTTGAGCTTAGGAACATGAGACAGCACTTCCAGTACTATACTCGGGGTATGTTTTCGACAGCAAAATCACCAACAAAAAGTACAAAAATGCAAAGATGACACTTGTTTACAGTTTAAGAGCTGAAATGGGAAAGCAGAGCATCACCTTGTTCAGCCCACCACTGGGAACGTGCGTGTGAGGCAACTCAAATTTTTTGCATGGTTGTGCATGTCCACAAATGACCTCAAAAGCACCATCAGTATTTTTAGGGGGTTACAAATCAATTTTAGGGAATAGGCAAATTCTGATCCATGGAATCTGAGAATACGAAGATAAACTGTATAATATCCAACTTGGTTGCTCACAGGATCATAGATTTGATGTGTTAGTTTTACTGATTTAAAAAAAAATTTATCATTGTTATAAAGGTTGATTGACTCTTTTAGAGGGCAAGAGGAGAAGGACCTATTAGGTATTATAAAAACAAGAAGATATCCCTGGCAATTTTTAAAGAGCAGGAAAACTCCTAGAAAGTCTAGAAAGAAACATTGTTATAGCAAAATGGAAATTGTACCCAATAATGTTGTTTCGGTTCCTTGGGGAACTCATCTGTGACTAAATAGACTCCGGAGTCAGAACTAAGGGGTAGCCATCAATTGTGCTGTGCAGGATTGTACAGCAAGGGGGCGCTTGAAAATATTACTTTGTAAAAGAATGTACATATTTTTAGTAGCGTACAGTTCTTCACCCTGTAGGGTGTATGTATATATCTACGTGTGTATGTGTATGTGCGTATATGTGTGGCTATATACATGTGTGTATTGTATGCATATGCATACATATATGTGTGGTATTGTGTGAGTGTGTGTGTGTGTGTGTGTGTGTGTGTGTGTGTACATGAATCTGTTGGTAGTCTTTGGACTCCCCCTAGAAAACATAAATGTATTGTCCCAGGTCTGCCTGCATTACAAATTTCAGTCTCCAGAATGGGGTTGATTTCAGCAAGGAAACTAGTCTCCTTTTTTTTTCTTCCTTGGTCAGCAAGTATTCTAGAGCTCTACTCTCTTTCCCTCCTTCTCCTGGCCTTCTCCAATTCACCACAGGAAGACAGTTCTAGGCATCAATTTGAGCTTGTATAGTGATCGCCCTGCATCCCTTAAAATAAGTAATTACATTAGCTTGAATTCATGCAGAACTGTAAATTTTATAGCACTTTACTCACAACCTAGTGAGATAAGGGAGTTCAGGCCTCATGATTCCCATTTTACAGACAAAAGAAACAGAGGCTCCGAAAGGTTGAGTGAATCCCCTGTGGTCACACAACTATTAAAGTCAAAGGTGGGATTCAGGGTCCGCTCTCTGTCCTGATTTCATGTCCTTGTTTGTTTCAGTGTATCTCGCTGCTGCAACAGTGGTTCTTACCTCAGAATGTTGCTTATTAGCTCCTTCACCACCTCATAAGGAGTTTCTAAGGGTGAGGGAGGTGAATAACTGGGAAAAGGCCTGAGCATTTCCAAATGCCTTTGTGTAGTTATAACCCTGATTTGAGATCATAATAACAATAACAGATATTTATTTAGCACAAATATACCCAAAAAATTAGTGCAGTTTTAACACTTTTAAGCTTTAAAACTTAAAACCACACTAAGATTTTTGGGACAGTATGTGTGTATGTGTGTGTATCAGAAATTTGATATTCACAAGAATTCTGGGGGATAGGCACTACAGGCATTATTATTTCCATTTTACAGATGAGGAAACTCAGTGAGGTTGAGTGAGTTGCCTGTGGTCTTAGAGTTAGAACACACTGAAATCAGAATTTGAACCAAGATCCTTCTGAGGCCCAAAGTCCAAGTCCAGTACTTTATCCAGTATATATGCTGCATTGTCTCTTTATGCCAGAGTCATCCCTGCTTGGATAAATGAATGGATGGATGGATGGATGGATGGATAGATAAATGAGTAGAGAGCATTTCAGAGCTTAGAGAACAGAATGAGACTCCCTTGATACTACTGGAATTGTCCACTCACAAACTGATAAGTGCTGGTCTTTGCACACTCTTGTCAACTTCCATTCTGCTGTGATAACCCAGTAGAGAAAGTAGCAAATGCACTGGCTGAAATATGAAAGAAGAATGATGAGTTAGATGTTGAGATAGATAGATAGATAGATAGATAGATAGATAGATAGATAGATAGATAGAAGATAAATGACAGTCCACAATTAGAACTACCCTAAAGAAATAAAGCTTCTAGGAAAATAGCATCAGGGTTGATGTGTCTTTCCTATGTCTGGGGAAAGTTCTCCCTTTCCCCTATGTATTGGCAAAGGCCCATAGTACAGAAAACAAATGATATTTTTGGCAACCTAGTAGAAGCACCCAGCTATTGAGTGGAGGCTGAGGCTTGGAGATCTGCTGGAGGCAATGAAACACTGGTGTGTGTGGTGGGGAGGGTGGGGAGAGAGAAACAAGGGCAGGAGAATTTATCTTTAAGACATGGTCGTCTTTGTTTTTAATGTTACATATGGGGCTTGCAACATATGGAAACAGAGGGTTTTGAAGAGAGAGGGTATTGGGGAGATAAGAGTGATCATGGGAGGCACTGTTGCCTTCTCCAGAAAAAGATTCTGCTGCTTAGAAGGAATTATTTCCAGGCAAAGAAGTTAGATTGTGAAACGTTTCTTGGCTTTTCTTGGTGTTTTTGCATCAGAGAAGTCTACCTCTTGTTTCTGTTGCCTGTGCAATAAATAGAGAGATTACACATCTGGAAAAGTTTCGAATATGTTGAGGGGGGTTAGGCCCTCTCTTCCCATTTATTTATCTATCTAGCTATTTGCTCAAGGAAGAAGAGCCCCTCTGAAACATCCTTTACTCCTCATCTTGTATTAATTTAGAAAAGTTTAATTTCTGCAAAATACTGCTATGTTCCTTCCTTTTCTACAAATTCCTATTATCTGAAGCTCTCAATGTGCTGTGCAGATGTTACATAAGCAGCCCACAGTGCCCCCCAGTTTGCTTTTTCACCTTATGCTAGTTATCGTTCCATATTGTGACACTGCCTTCTTTCTTGAGGCTCAGCATACCTACAGGGCATTATACTGGGCTCTCTTTGCTGATCAAAGTATATTTTGTGCTTTCCTACCTCCACGCCTTGGGCATAATCCTCTGCTTATATTGCCCTCCCCCTTTCCTCCTGCTCCATTTTCTCTTCTGTAAAATGAGGGGGTTAGACCATCATTCTGAAGGTCCCTTGTAGTTCTGGATCCTATAAAGTGGACCTAAAATGCAACAGAGATGGTCACATGAAAGTAATGATATCTAATATCCTGACAAGTTTGGGATGAACAAGGTGCTCTATCTGCTATCATCAAGCGTCTCAAGTGGATATTGAACTGGAGTGAAGGTATCGCTAGCAAAGTCAAGTAAATTACATTTACCTTGAAGATAGATGCTCCAGAGGGGGAGCTAGCAAGTATTGAATTTGACATAAATATTCTTAAGGGCAGTGTGAGGTGGGATTTAGGGCAATTCTTTGAAAATTCACTAGTTCATCACAAATAGGCAGGGCTAACAAGAGAGATGAGGAAGCTGGTGGAAATTACTAGGATCTGATTGTCTTGAATATGTTTTTGTCTTTCTTGGTAAATTGTTAAATTTGTTTTTCTTTTACTGAATTGTTAAAATTGTTTTTGATGTCCACTGTAAAATAGGTGAATTTCAAGGTAAATAATAATGATGTGTAAAATTCTGTCAATCAACCAATATATATTCTAATCCACCACAGAAGTATTAATTACATATGAAGAACTTAATATATTTTAAAGTAATTCTAAACCATATACACACATTTCATGTTATATATACATGTGTCTATATGTATGTGTGTGTATATGAATAATGGTTTGTAAACATATGTGGTGAACCAGCGTTTCTGAGTATTTCAGACTGTAAGAATGTTTGCTTCTCTCTATGCTTTACAGTGTGACAATTCACTGTCATCTAACAATGTACAGTTGCAACTTTCCTGAAATTGATCGTTTTAAAAATGTAACTGTTTTATAAGTAAAGTGTTGGTTTGGGCTACATTTTTATTTTGGTAAGTTATAGAATTTAAAATTTTAATTATCCCTTAATTACAGAAGATTAGATGGCCTACATGTGTATTAAAAATGTAATCTATTTAAAAATATTTCTATTTTCACTTGATTTTCATATGAACAAGTCTTACTTCACTTATAAAAATTTTAAATTCTAATGAAAAACAAAGTAGTTCCATTTGCATGTAGTTAATTTGAAATATTTTGCATTATGTGTGTTAGAATTTATAAAAAGTTGCAATTTGCAAAGATGCAATTTATGGGTTTTATTTCAGTGTGAATTATGAAAATGTGAATGTAGTGCATGTGAATTTTATTTAATTTTATGTATTCTTTAAGAACAAATGTTTTCTTTTGCTACTCTATGTTTGGCATATGTAGGGCATATTTGAGATTTGGTCACATATCAATATAAATTCCCTATAAAAATTTAAATTTTTTAAAAATTAAATTTAAATTTGTAAAAATAAGTTTTTATTGATATTTTATGTTTCTCATATCAGTATTGTATCCCATGTATTCCCTCTCTCCCCCTCCATCAGTACCATGCCATATGACAAGTATTATTTTTTTAGAGAGGAAAAAAGAGAAAAATAAAATCAGCACAACTCAGTGACATATTGAAAAAGTCCAAAAATATGTAGTGTGAACACCTATGGACCTCCCACCTCCACAAAGGAGTAGGTGGGCAGCATTTTCTCATATCTCTTCATTTGAATTCCACTTGGTCTTTGTACTTGTGTTATATTTACATTTTTGTTGGTGTGTCATTGTTCTTCCCATTTGAATTCTTGTAACTACTGCATATATCATTTTCTTGGCTCTACTTACTTTACTCTGCATCAGTTTGCATAGTTTTTTCCATGTTTCTCTGTATTCATCTTGCGCGTCATTTGTTACAGCACAGTCATACTCCATTACATTAACGTACCACAATTTGTTTAGCCCTTTCCCAATTGATGGGTATTTACTTTGTTTCTAATTTTTAGTTATCACAAAAAGTGCTGCTATAATGTTTTGGAGTAAATGGATACTTTTTTCTTCTTAATGGCTTCCTTGGGGTATAAGCTCAGTAATAGAGTCTCTAGTTCAAAGAGTATGGACATTTTCGTCACTTTATTTGTGGACTTCTGAACTGCTTTCTAAAATGATAGCACCATTTCACAGGCCCACCAATAATGTATTAGTGTGTCTATCCTTCTTCAACCTTCTAACCTTCTTCATACAACTTTGGAGATTGCCATTTTTTGTCATCTTTGCCACTTTGCTTTGCAGGTTGTGAGGTAAGACTTTAGGGTTGTTTTGATTTTCATCTCTTTATTATTAGTGTTTTGGAGCATTTTTTATGTGGTTGTGAATTTAGACAGTTCTTTTGAGAACTGTCTATTCATCTTTTTTGACTATCTATTGGGGAATGACTATTGGTTAATTATCTGTAACTTATTAATTGTTTATAATATCTTAAATATAAAACCCTTATCAGAGAAATTTGATACAAAGATTTTTTTTCCCATTTGACCACTTCCCTTCTCATCCTAGATGCAGCAATGTTACCTGTACAGAGACTTTTCAGCATCAAATTCCCTTTTCTGCTGTAGACATGGTATTATGTTCCTTCAGTTACTTTACTTAAATCTTTTTTTTTGTTCCCACTGCCTCTTTTCCCTTCATCCCTGATCCCCTTTTCTCATTTGCTCTTCCTCCTTCCTTTCCTCCCCTAGTCTTGTTCCTTAGTTTTTAAATTTCTACCCCTTCCAAAAAAGGATTTCTCTCATTGTCTTCACTATCCATCTTCTCTTTCTGTTTACTCTAGACCCTCATTTCCTGATTCATGATGCCTGGAATTATCTGATCTCTCTTTTTTCTCCGTATTTTTCATGTTATTAAAGCTTTCAAGGTATCCATTTAAGGCTCTTTCCTCTAGGCATCTTCTGCCACTGCCTTACAGGGATCACCCTATGTATTCCTCTTTTCCATTTTGCCTCATTTCCAGAACAATGTCAATTATTATTGTTGGGGTTTTTGTTGTTATTGTTAATAATAATGCAGCGAACATTTATTTAGCATCTACTTGTGTGCCAAGCATTGTGCTCAGTAAGAGCTTTACAATTATTATCTCATTTCATCCTCACAACAGCCCTGGGAGGTAGGTGCTATTATTATCCCTGTTTTGCCGATGATGAAACTGAGGCAGATAGAGGTTAAGTGAGTTGTCCAGGGTCATATAGCTGGTAAGTGTTTGAGGCCAGCTTTGAACTCCTAAGTCCAGGCCTGGTGCTCTGTGCACTGTGCTACCTAGCACTGCCCTGTGGTAGGACCCCTCCCCAAACACGTCCATGATTATGCAGCCCACCACTGATCTAAACTCTTTCTTGTTGACCTTTTTGTTTTTCTACATTGGCCTGGAAATCTGTGTCCACGCTTTCCCTTTCCTCCAGGTGCCCCCAGAGGTTCCCACTCCTCCCCTCCCAGGACAATTAGACTTTTTAAGCACCAAAGCCCTCAGGCCTCATCCCACTGTGTATGGTCCTCATCCCCCTTCTTTGCACATCTCTCTTCACTCAGTGCAACCCCTTTCCCACCTACAAGTAAGGCCTCCTACCGTCCCTTCTCCCTTTCAGCCTTTCAGTCCTTCCTCATCCTCCTCATCCATTTCCCTGAAGGTTCTTCTCTTTCTGAGGCCATAGAGGTCACTTTCCCCTCATTGCTAGCCCATGATTAGACCCTGGTACATCACTCACTCCTCTCTATTCTCCTTCTCCCTTCCCCCCTTTCATATGCCTTCCCATGTTGTAATGGAGCCCCACAAAACAAAGCATTCCCCACTGGCAAGGCGCCACTAGGCTACGTCCGTGATGCCCTGTCTACCTCGTCATTAGCTCTACCTGATTTCCACCTGCCTTCACCCTCATCTCCTTGTGTACCTTTAAGACACCATCCCTCCCCACATTCTCTGTGGTCATTTTGATGGTGCTGCTGTCTGTGCCTGATGCTTTTATTCACTCTTCCTGCATTTCTGCTTGCTGTGTTCAAGGGGCAAATAATCTCTTCTGTTCTGGTTTTCTTTCTAAAAATTTCTAATTCTTCTTTGTCATGAAACATCTACTCTTTAAAGCTTTTTAACTTGCTCCTGGTGATCTTCTTTCCTTGGGAATACCCTAGAATGCCCCTCTTTCCCCTTCTCTGTTCCCTTCTTTTCTGCTCTTTCTTAGGGGAGGGACAGGCACTGAAAATTGTTTTCACCAGGCCTATAGAGAGGTCACCATTTCTTGACCTGGAGAGACAATTGGGATTTTGGGTGACTTTGGGCAAGTCATCATACAGGGCCTCAGTGTTTTCGTTAGTATAACGAAAAGGTTGCACTGCATGAGATGTTCTCTACTGTCCCTTCTGGCTCTAAAATACTGTCAATTTCTTTGAGCCCTGTGTAAAAGGAAGACACTTCTATCACTGTGTGTGACTAAAAAGTAGGCTGGACTAATGGTAGAACTGACGTCACTCCCTGTCTTTGAAGAGGATCTGTTACCACTGGCAGAATATGAAGGGAGCCAGGGGCCTCAACTGGAAGCCAGAGACTGATCAAAAAGGCTGCCATCTTCTGTTGGCCATCACCTGAGCCAGACAGAAAGCTGGGAACTATGGTGTCTGGGTGAAAATAGTGAAAAATTACTTGAGTCCTAATGCTCCCGATAAGGAAAGTTTCCTGTGGACTTAATCTTAAACAATGTTGGTTTAATAGACCATAGACACTCATAAGGACAAGAGGATGTTCTCCATGAATGAACAGAAAACAATCTTCCGAACACACTTACCCCTGTTGCTGTCCTGGAGCACAAATCTCACTTTAATTTTAATTTATAGCATACTGTACGTACGTGTATGTGTATGTATTTATACACACATGTATGTTTGCGTATATACATATACACAAACATTTGTAGTTGGAGGTACTGGAGTATGTTGTTCATTTGTGTTTTAGGCTTGTCCGACTCTTCATGATCCCATTTGGGGTTTTCTTGGGAGAAATACAGGAGTGGTTTGTCATTCCTTCTCTAGCTCATTTGTCAGATGAGGAAACTGAAGCGAACAAGGTTAAGTGACTTGCCCAGAGTCAGTCAGCTAGTAAGTGCCTGAGGCTAGATTTGAACTAAGGAAGATGAGTCTTCCTAATTATCTAAGCCCAGTGCTCTATTCACTATGGCACCTAGCTGACTCTGTGTGTGTGTGTGTGTGTGTGTGTGTGTGTGTGTGTGTGTTATAGACTAGAAAGATGAATTAGTCGATTAGTCTTTAAAATCAAACAGTATATCTTCACCAGATTGTCCCACAGTACC
Organism: Phascolarctos cinereus; assembly: GCF_003287225.1. Taxonomy (NCBI): domain Eukaryota; kingdom Metazoa; phylum Chordata; class Mammalia; order Diprotodontia; family Phascolarctidae; genus Phascolarctos; species Phascolarctos cinereus. The sequence continues at coordinate 403,882,341 of NW_027555625.1, read as the reverse complement.
TCAAACTCAGAGTGTATCAGTCTGAACTTAACACTTTATCTTCAATAGACCTGCATCTTCTTTCAACTTGTCCATTTAGATCAATGGCAATATCCTCCTGGTCAACCAGTCTTCAGTCACCTGAGTCATTCTTTCCTCTTCCCTCTCTCCATATTTAAACAGGTGGGAAATCTTGTTAATTCTTCCTTTTGTATATATCTTGCATCCTTTTTCTTTTCACCTAGAGGCATTTTGGTGGCACAGTAGATATAGCACTGGACTCGGAGTCAGGAGACCTGAGTTTGAATCCTACATCAGACACCTACTGGCTAGGTGATCCTGGGCAAGTCATTTAACTTCTCTTGGTCAGTTTCCTAATCCATAAAATAAGGGAGTTAGACTCAGTGGCCTCCAAGGTCCCTTCCAGCTCTTAATCTATGATACTATGATTCTTTTACTGTCACAATGTTAGTTCAAGCTCATAACCTCTTGACTGGATTATTGGAATGGCTTTCCAATCCCTGCCTCAAATCTTCCTCCTCTCTAGCCTTTCTTTCATAAAGCCTGCAGAGTAGTTAACTTACAAGTCTGACCATGTCTTTCTTTTGCTCAGAAACCTTCATACGGACTCGTATTTCCTGTACAATAAAATAAAAAGTCTCTGACCTTGATCTAAATTAAAAGACCCTCCAAAATCTAGCTTCAACCTGCATATCTCTCCTTGTTTTTCTTAAAAATGAACTTTAGCCCACATCTCTCTCTATTCATCCTACTCACGTACCCTGTGTTCCAAATCACAAGTACTTAAGTTCATTCCCCACACTTGGAATGAGCCTTCTCCTCATTTCTCCCAGTTCAAAAATTTCTCTTCCTTCAGATGCCACCTATACCAATGAGCTTCCTCTCTCAAAATGTGATTTTGGTCCTTACAACTTCCTGGAGTACTTTGGCTGTGTCCTGTGCCCCCTTCACACCCTGCCTCGTTCATGCTCATCTGTATATATGTCATATCTTCCATCAAATGTAAAACATTTGAGGGCAGGACTTGTGTCACTTCTGTCTTTATTCCCAGAACCTAACACAGTGCTTTGTAAATAATATTTATGTTCATGTTAAGTATCCAATGAATTTTAAATTAAATTATCCTTATTGCCCTGTCATATTGTACATAGATTGACTTTTTTTCTAGGGATTCCCATCTCAAATTAAAGCTTAGTATGTTATTAGTCCCCAAGTGAAGGTTCTATTAACATCTTAAGCTTTGAGAGCTGGATAGGACTTGAGCGATCGCATAGTCCAAACTTTCTTGTTTTACAGATGAAGAAACAGAAACGCAAAGAGTTTAACTGATTTTTCCAGGATCACGCAGGTAGTAACAAAGCTGAGATTTGAACACAAGTCCGTGGACTTCAAAATCCAGGGCTCTTCCTGGATTAACATGAACTGTGGCTCCCCATTGAATTTAGAAAGTTCACAAACCATACAGGGCAGTTAAAAAAACAACAACAACAAAACCTAACAATTATTCCTTCGCAGTCTATCTACTAAGTAAATTGCTTTGATATATTCGGTATTCCTGTAATGAACGCTTTCACCATTGCTCTGAGTTTCTTCCTCAATAAATGCCAGAACTTTATGCAACATGCTAACCCATGATTGGTTTTTAACCCTTTGAATGGAGATCTTACTGTGCCCCAATGTTCTCTTAAATAATGGTGCCAGTGAAGGTGTTATATCTCAACTTCTAGTTTCTGAGAGCACTTTGCACGATTACTTTACATACAGAAGACATGTCGTAAGTATCTGCTGGATCGCATTATTGTTGTGGTTCAGTCATTTCAGTCATGTCAGACTCTTTGTGACCTCATCTGAGATTTTCTTGGCAAAGGTACTAGAGTGGTTTGCCGCTTCCTTCCCTAGTTCATTTTTTTACAGATGGGGAATTGAGGCAAACAGGGTGAAGTGACTTGCCCAGGGTGACACAGCTAGTAAGTGTCTGAGGCCAGATTTGAACTCAGAAGATGAGTCTTCTTGACTTCAGGCCAGGCACTCTATCCGCTATACCACCTAGCTGCCCTTATGGGGTGTATTGCTGATCTCATTTGTACCATACTCTCTCCATGCCTCGTTTCCAAACTCCAAAGCTCTCCCAGTCCTTGCCTCTGTTCTTGCCTCTTTGCTGATTCCTCTCAGTGTTTTACTGAGCAGCAATGGGCGTCTTCTCTTTCCTGACAGAAGGTCTTGGGTGAGCAGGAATAGATTTAAAATAACATATTGTGTTTACACATTCTTCTCTCTATTATTACACTGAAGCATCTATGGAACATTTCAGAGTTTCTGTTTGGAAAAAACCAGTAGATTTTAAGTATAGAAAAGTCTCATTAATTCATCGTATGCTAATTTAGAATCTGTGATAACTCGAATTTAAGTTAGGTTGAAGTTTACATTTGTACTTAACCATGGAGAAAGAATTGCATAGACATAGTATTGAAGGTAGAATACAGGGCAAAGGCTTAACATGCTTAAAAGAATAAATTGATTTAAAGCAAGTTAGTGGCAATCACTTCCTTTGCCTATAAAAATGTTTACCTTGCTAATTATAAGTCTTTCTTATTTATACAAGGTATTGCACAAGTCGTAGTGCAGTTTTATGATTTAATAGTATTAATAATTTAAAACTGCACTAAGACTTTAAGGACACCCTGAAGATCGGAGGGAGGTCCAAGTGACCTCTGTTTGGTAACGCTTTTTGTTTGCCTAGTCAAGTTATACTGTATACTTGAAAGGCTTCCTGCTAATTCAGATCGACATTTCACACAATCCAAATTAATGAAGCTTTACTGTGGTGATAGAGCTCACTATATGTGAGAGGTGTTTTCTTAATATATTGGTCATATTAAGTTTTTATATAGAGAACAATATTTCACTGTGTACCAGAAGAATTGGTTACTTAAGAAGCCTTGTGTTGAGTTCACTTTTTAAAATGAATTATCAGCCGTTATAAATTTCAGCATTCAAATGAACACATTTATGCACATATTGATGTCCCTAGAGATGACCTGTAAGCCGCAGCTGTCTACCTCTCCATTACTGAAATGGGCACACTTTGCTACTTAGTGAAACATGTACAATTATGGCTTAAGGAATTAATTTTTTAAAACTATGTATTCGCTGTTAAAGATGTTGGGACTGTAAAGTATGAGCTGAGCACCACAAGGTTCAGACACTCTGAGTAGCAAGAGTCCTAGGCTCCTGGATAAAGCTGCCGTCATTTCTCTAGTTTCTTTGCTGGACTTCTAAGCGAGAACCTCACCCCCAAAATCATTTAGATTAAAACAAAAACAGAAGTGCTCAAGCCTGTAATAAGGATCATAATTATAACCCTGGTAGAGCAGATGGGCACTGGATTTGATAGAGAGGATACTTCTTAGCACATCTGTCTTTGATAACTTCTAATGCTTAGAGTTGAGCCTTTGAAATTAATTGATTGCTGCAAAGCAATGTTTTTAATAATGCAACTGAGAACTTTTTGTTATGTAGAGTAGTCCTTACTGGTACTGGCTTTGAGGATTGAATTAATTTTTCATGAGTTTTATAGTGCTCCAGGCTACTGTTCCAACCTCCTCTAGCTTCTGAGGATTTTTTAATGTGTGGGGTGAATTGTTTTAAGCTTCTCCATAATGAGAATGGTATTTGCAGCTTTCTGCTTTCTTGATGGTAATGATCCGACAGAGTGGTTCTGTAGGGTTTGGGGATTTTCCAAAGCACTCTTGTAAGATGAACTACCTGGTACAGTATCATTGTGTTACCTCCCTTTATTTTTTTTACATCAGCCTGTGGCTTACTAAGGTGTCCTTCTCTTTTCGGCCACTCTGCTATTTGGGGCTCATTTCAAGGAGTCATGGTGATGGAGTAGACTTCCTATGAAGGTTTTAACCTGACTTGAAAACCCATCATAACACTTTTCATTCATCCCCTAGATGGTGTCTTAGAACTACCGTCCTATCCTACAGCTAAGATCACTTCATTTTTAACAAACCATAACGGATTTGTGGTGCGCCTGTTATGTACAAGGTCCTGTGATAGCTTCTGAGGAATCCCAGAGACAGATCCTGTCCTCAAATACCTTACGTTCTATAAGGCAGCTAGGTATACAGAGCCTAGAGCACAGGAATCAGAGTCAGGAAGACCCAAGTTTGAATATAGCCTTAGCTGTGTACTACCCTGGGCAGGTAACTTAACCTCTTCCCATCTCAATTTCCTTATCTGTAAAATGGTGATAATGATGGCACCTACCTTCAGGATTATTGTGAGAAGCAAATGAGATAATATTTGCAAAGTGCTTTTTGAACTTAGAAGTGTTTTATAAATACTAGCTATTCTGAGGAGGAGGAGGAGGAGAAGGGGGAGAAGGAAGAGAAGGATGAGGAGGAAGAGGAAGAGAAAGATGATACTTGGGTCTCTAAAGGGCCTTTCAGTTGTCAGGCTGCTTCAGGAGACTCTGTGCTTAGATGAATGGGAAAAAGAAAGCATTAACTGGAGTGTCACCCGTCCTTCAAGACCCATCTAAAGTCTCACTTCCTCCATGGGCTTTCCCTGATGTAAACTGCATTATATTTACCCTTTTCAGAACTGCTGTCTGCACTGTTGAGTTAGGAATTTAGTAATCTACTGTCTTGTATTTCTCCATAACTGTTTTATGGGTGCCTTCTAGACACTAGATTGTATGCTGCCAGATGATAGCAAACATGTCTGACATTTTGTTTTTATCTCAACACACAGTGGGCATTTAGTAAATACAGCTGAATTTCACTTTGGTTGAGTTGTGTCATATATGTATAATTTATATAAATAATTTATATTTACAGATGCATATATACACATTCATATAGATTCAAATATGCAAATGAATTCACAACCTCATAAATTTGGTCATTCCCTCCAATGATGTGATTACAACCCTTTCATGCCAGCTCATTCTATATAACTCTTATCACTGGCTTTCTGTAAGTTTATTGTCTACGCCAAATACAGGAGGCCTTCTTCACTTTTTCCTAATATTATGAGGCAATCAGTGAAGCACTTGGACTGCCCATCTGTTATCCCTCCCTCCCACCAGGTGACCAACCCATGTTCTTTTTGGCTCATATATTTCCTGATAACATCCTTTGTTCTCATTCTTCTTTGAAATTCCTTATTTGTTATCATGCTGCAGCCTGCTCACACCTGTAATGTCCTTCTGCTTTCTATCTGTGATGTTCATTTTTAAGTTGTTGGAGACTAGAAGGTTCCATGACTCACAGTCATATGTATTATAACACTGGCAGATTACTAGTATTCAGAAAGATGGGAGGAGTTTGGGGTCGTTAAAGATAAAGCAAAGTTGATAAAGAGTATCTATTACCCAGATTTTGTCATGAAGTTAGATGGAGTCCTATAGAGCTTATATGATTCAGTACATATGCATATATGCATACATACACACATATTATGCATATGCATTTGCACATTTATATAATATTGTTATTGTTCAGTTGTTTCAGTGGTGTCTGACTCTTTGTGATCCTATTTGGAGTTTTCTTGGCAGAGATACTAGAGTGGTTTGCCATGTCCTTCTCCAGCTCATTTTACAGATGAGGAAACTGAGTCAAACCGGGTTAAGTGATTTGCCTAGAGTCACATAGTTAGTGTCTGAGGCCAGATTTGAACTCAGGAAGATGAGTCTTCCTAACTTTGGGCCTGGCACTCTAGTGTATATGTGTGTATGTGTGTATAATACATATGTGTATTACATATGATATTATTGTATGTATAGTAAATATGTATATTTGGAACAGATGATACAAGTAGATGTTGAGGTGGTATAGAATTAAGTAGGAGAAGGTGAGAGGACCAGGTCAGGAAAACTACAAAACTCTTTTAAAGGCCTAATCTGTATAAATATGTATATGTATATATATGTATTCTATATACAGATGTATACATACATATACATGCGTATATATGTGAGTATACACATTTAAAATAGTCAAAGGGATATATGATATAATTGATGCGGATATTCCCTCCAGTAATACAGATGGCAAACCATCCACACCTACGCATCCTTCCTGACTGTTGTCCATATCCTCTCATAAGCTTGCTGCAGGTAATCTTCACAACATTTCACGGCCCTTCTTTGCTTTCTCTTCACATAGAGAAGGGCACCAGTGGAACATAAGAGATATCCATTGTTTACCTCTTATGCTGTGACTAGCCCATCTTCTTTTGTAATCATATGCTTCTCTGATGACATCCTTTACTCCCATTCTCCTTCATAATTCCACATTTGTAATGTATGCCAGCTTGCTAACACCCACCATGCACCATATGTGTGGGTATGAATCCAAGAAAACCTGTATCTATATAGAGATGTTGCAGAAACTCTAATGTGTAAAGGAAAAATAGGAAAGCTATGCAGATTCGTCTGGCCCTCAACTTGAAGGATGTCTGGCTGGTGAACAAAACATATCAAAGAATTAAAAGGAATGTGGAGAATGTGAGGTGATTCTGTAATTTTTCAATAATGACTGGTAGCATAGAACTAATGAAAGGGGGCATGGAATTTATAATAAGGACATCTATATTAGAATCCCACTTCAAATACTTTGTAATTGTGACCTTAAGTGAGTCCCTTAACTTCTCAGTCTCATTTTCTTCTACATAAAACAGGGATAGTAATCCTTGAACTACCCACTTCCCAGGGATATTTTGAGGAATATAACTAACGAACCTTAAAGCACAGTGTAGGTTGAAGTTGGGTATATTTGCTTGCTTTTGGGGGGGGGTTATGTTTTTTGTGCTGTCTGTCAGGGGTCATGGTGGTACAGAGAGCCTTGTATTTGCGATCAGAAGAGCCAGGTGCAAATCCTGACCTTGCCACTTGCTAGCTGTTTTGCCTTACACAAGTTAACCTCTTTACAGTTTTTTCAGCTATAAAATAGGGGTTTTGCAAAACGTAACTTCTACCTCTAAATATCAGGATCTGGGGCCATAACTATGACAACAGAAACTTTAGAACTTCCAGAGTCTTGGGTTTCATGAGTATGGATATCCCTGTCACACCAATACCAGTTCCAATCAATCCACCCCTTAGTCATAGAGAGTTGCTGAAAACATCATCACTCCATGGCCATCCTGATAACGAGCCTCTTTCTCTCAGTGAGATAGACTGTTCCTTAGGTAAAAGACATGTCCTTTTGAAATTACTTCATACTCCTTTTAATTACATATTTTGTATTTGCTTCTTCTGTATATATGGTCTGTCCTGCCAGTAGGATCTAAACCCTTTGAGGACAAAGACCTTGTCTTTATATCTTCAGCACTTAAAACAATGTCTTGCACAGAGTAGGTTCTTAATAATTATTTATTGAGTCAAGTCAGTAAACATTTGTGAAACACTTATATCATGCCAGACGCTGTGCTAAGTATACCAAAAAAGGCACAAACAATCCCTGCCTTCAAGGAGCTTACAGTTGATCGGGCAAACAGCTATGTACAGGTAAGATAGATCCAGGGTAAATTAGAGATAGGCAGCAGTAAGATGACCCTGAAGAGGCTCCTTGCAGAAGGTGACATTTTAACTGAGACTGGAAGGAAGCCAGGGAAAGCAGGAAATGGAGATGACAGAGTGAATCCTAGATATAGAGGGCAGGCATTGAAAATGAAGGAAGTGAGAGATAGCACGTCTTCTTTAAAAAACAGCACAGAGAGACTGTCACAGGCTCATGAGGTACATGGAGGGGGGTAAGGTGTAGGAAAACTGGAAATGTAGGAGGGGGCCAGGTGGCAGTTGAAGTCTGTCACTGGAGCCATACTCCAAGCCCCTTCTAGTGTGGCAGAAACTTTCCAGCCTGTTGATGGACTGTATACCAACATATCCACTGATAATCATTCCTTATGTTTACCTGATACATTTTATAAAATATTTTCACTCATTATCTTCTTTGATCCTCACAACAGCCATGTGTGTGAATAATTAGAACATCTTTTTTTTTAAACAAATGAAGAGTTGAAGCTCAGAGCCATAATCTCACAAACTAGTTGTGTATCTAAAGTTGCACAACTACTAACTGGCAGGACCAGAACCAAAAGACAAGTGATATGCTGTTTCCCACTATATCAATCTATTCCTCGTGATATTATTATCACACTAGTAATATGGCAGGTCACAGAAGGGCTAAATAACATTTGACTGGTCGAGCAGTGGGTGGACTGCTCAACTGGGAAAAAATGAATGAACAACCAATTCTCATGCCATTTTTTCTTTATAGCCATTAGCAGCACCTGCATGAGAGCTGCTTAAGCCCACATTGGTACATCGATCATATTTTATAGAGGAGGAGGGAGGGGAAAGGTGCTAGCCACAGGAGAGATTTCTACTCTTTGAGGTTAGCTAATCAGCAGTGGTCAGATGGCTATTTGTGGCATCCTTCAGGCCGTGATCCATATGCACCAGACCTTTTCCTTCCTTCATTAAAGGATAATTGATTGAGGTCAGAAGTTTTAGAGGGTCTTGGGAGATTTTTAATCCAGTGGCATCATGCAAAGCTCAATACATCAATAAGACACTCCCATAGGGGATGGAGGAGTAATTGAGATGCCATACCAGCTGGAATCCAGATGAAGATGCATTTGGAAGCTTAATCACCATCATGTTCTACACTAAATATTCATCTGTCTGTCTCCCAAAGAGGACAGGAAATTAAGTTGTCAAGGGCATAGGGGAATGAGGGTTCATCTAGCAGAAGAGATGCATACCTATATTCATAATCTCCAAATATGTAAAAGAACCTCAAATGATCTAAGCAGCAGCCTCTTATTTACAATTTTATTTCCCAAAGAAAATTTTAAGCTGTTCATGTACTGTTTACCAAGTTTACAGTCACTGAGACGGGCTGCTAAAGTAATTCAACCTCTTTACTGTAGAATAAATGCAGACAAGAAATGCCATCCAGAAAGAGAAATGCTTTATTGAGCCAATATACAGAAATATTAAAGTTGTGTAAACAAGCAAGAGGGAGCAGGGAGATTCCTAAACAGAGCCGACAAGCTATGATTGCACTTGTCTCATTGCAATGCATCCTGGAAATTGATGTAAACACAGAATGTACACAGGAGGAATTACATTACATGTTGTTGTTTTAGTTTAAATTCTGTATGGTCACACCAAGGAATCCAAATTTCATTTTAAAAGGCAGATATGAAGAACTGATTCTGTCATTGTAATAAATATTATGTTGATTTCTGTTTCTAGTACAACAGAGTGAATTAAGTATCAAGAGTTAGGGAAAAAGACAGACTTCAGTCATATGAATGTCAGGTACAGGGTTGATTGTGCCAAACCAGAAGGTTTTTTGTTATTCCTGTTCTACAGAATAAGACCAAGCTTTCCCTAATCAGCCTAGAAGTGGTGAAAATATCATAATAGCCTTTTATAGAGTTCTTCACTGAACCTAGTTTCATTTTGAAAAAAACCGAGAGTGACATATGGTTCATGTTTCTCATAATAAACATAGAAAGCCTTGAATGGATGGAAGAGTGGAATAATGTTATCTGCCCACAAGTGAGGTATATAAAGTAAGGCAGTCCCCCTCTCTGGGCCTTTATATTGGCTGGCCCTATTCCTGAGATGTTTTCACTCCTCAGTGCCGTTTCTTAGACCCCCAATTTCCTTAAAAGCTGAGCTTGGCGATAGCTTCTATATGAGGCCCCCAGCTGCTAGTTCCTTCCTCACAAAAATTACCTTGAATTTTTTTTTTGTATATTCCATGTTCCCTTACGTACATTTGGTGAGAGTCAGCATGGCACTGTGGCTAGAGAGCTGGCCTCAGAATCAAGGGAGTTGAGTTCAAGTTCAGCCCCTGACACATGTTGGCTGGGAGACCCTGGACAAATCATTTATTTAATGTCTATTCCCCAAATAACTCTTGAAAGTGACAACTTTAATTGATAGAGGAAGCTTCATCTTCTAGGAGCCCTCTATAATAAGGAAGTCACAGGTCCAGCTCTTCTCCTGTATCTATGTACATTTTATTTCTCCCAGTAGAGATATAAGCTTTCTTAGGGCAGAAAGAGTTTCACTTTTGTCTTGGTTGCAACAATGTTTGGCTTATGATACCTGATGTTTAACAACTATTGATTGATTGAATGTCTTCATATTAAAGGGACTTTTGAGGGACATCTAGTCTAGCCTACTTATTTTTTCTTCTTCTTTTTTTGGAGGCCGTCGGGGGTTACATGATTTGCCCAGGGTCCCAGAGCTAGCAAGTGTCTGAGGCTGGATTTGACTGAGGTCTTCCTGACTCCAGGGCTAGTGCTCTAACAACTGTACCGCCTAGCTGCCCCAACCTATTTGAGAGTCAGCTAGAAGAAGTGAGCAGAGCTGGGATTCACACTGAAGTCTCCCATCTTTCAGTCCAACATTTTTTCCATTATACCTAGTTTCTCTCTCTCATTCCAAACCCCAAAACTAGACTGCTTTATCTTCATCTTGTATTACCTCCCCAGAAGACAATGAATTAAAACATCTTTAGAGCTTGTGTATTACATATAAAAGTGGGATTGCCAGTGTCACTACCACTACCACTGTCACCAAAGGACAGTGGTACAATTACCCAGGAGTCTATTAGGCACCTGTCTTGATGTTCAGACTTCTCTGGGACAGAAGAGAAAGGAGCAGGGGCATTTCACCTCCTTAAAATTCAGTTTAGAGACCTGGCATTCAAAGAAGATATGTAGCTTGCTTTGGTGACAGTGACAGTTGAAAGTGGGACATTAGGTTCTTAGAAATGAGGGTTAGTTGTTTGTATAGTCTACCCTAATCTGTGATTTCCCAGTAGACATACCTAGGACAGGATATGTTCCCTTGCTTTGTTTTTCTTTTTAAAACTATTTTTCCCCAAAATACTGTTGCCATTTCCCAGTGACCTTTCCCCATTCCCCTCAAACTACATAGCACCCTCCTTTGTAATAAGGAAATATGATTAATATAAATCAACACCTTGGCCACATCTAAAAATGTTTGCCTCATTACATATCTAAAAATATATGCCCCATTCTATGTCTGTTGTCCTTCACTTATCTGAAAAGAAATGGGAGATTTACATCACTGTCAGTCCTATGATGTCATGAATGGTCACTGCATCGATCAGGATTTCCAAGTCTTTTAATATAGTGATCCTTTACATTACTGTGGCTGTCATGTAAGTTACTCTGGTTTTGTTTATTTTGTTCTGCATCAGTTCACCCAGATCTTCTTAAATTTATCAGCCTTATTCATATTCATCATTTTTAGAGCATAATAATACATAATTATATTAATATAATTTCTAAAGCCTTTTCCTAATTAATGGACACACACTTTCCTCCATTTTGATGGTGGGTACCAAGAAAACTACTACTATAAATATGTTTATATTTTTGTATATGTTCTTATGTGTAGTGTATGTATATATACATATATGTGTATGTATATTTTGAATATGTATATATTCTTTGACTTCACCCTTGGGGTACATGCCTAGTACTGGGAATGCAAGACGAATGATACAAGATCTTAGATCTACAGCAGGAAGGGTCCTCAGAGGCACTTAGTCCAACACCTTCATTTTACAGATAAGGAAACTGAGGCCCAGGAAAGTTAAGTGAATTGTCCAAGGTAAGGCAGGTAATAACTGTCAGAAGTAAGCTTTGAACCCTGATGTGCAGTGTTGTTTCCACTCTACCACACACAAATAGGAACAGAGAAGGGTATCATTGCTAAGGCTGGGGTTAGATACTAAGTCAATTGCACAGCTGAGATATGAAATCTAATTCTCCTGATTTTCAGATGAAAGAGGCAATAGTCATGGTCATTCTTCCTACCTAAGGCATAGCTCATCTGGACCATAAAAGTTATGGGACTGATGGACCACTCTGCCCCGGCAAAAAAGACCCTCAGTCCTTGAACTTTCCCACAGATTGCAGGAACCTAGGGTCACCCAAGTCATACAGCTCATCCCAGTACAATCCTTCCAATTGTCCTTTCATTGTGGCCCTCCAACCCAGCCCAACCCTTCTTTCTCTGTTACCTCAGGACCACCCCAGGCTACTTGCCACTCCTAGATCACACCTAGATCTTTCCACTGTCTTTCTCCCATAAAGGCATCTCTTGTCCTTATCAAATTTCAAAGACTCACTAGGAATCTTGCCCACCCCAACCTGTGTCATAAGAAACTTGCTACTTGGACTGAAAGAAGGCTTGAGCAGTCACATTCTTTCCAGGCAAACTCCTGCCCTATACCCTTGCGTTTCAGGGTTCCTAGCATCCCTAGAACACAGGAAGATCTATGGGAAGATCTGGAGTGGCAAGTAGCCTGGGGTGGTCCTGAGGTAACAGAGAATGAAGGGTTGGGCTGGGTCAGAAGGCCACAGCGAAAGGACAATTGAAAGGATTGTACTGGGATCAGCCAGGTATGTCAGGTGAACCTGTGTTCCTGCGATTTGTGGGAAAGTTTAAGGACTGAAAGTCTTTTCTTTTTTATTGGGGGGCGGGGGGGGTCCATCTGCCTCATCAAAAGGATACCTTTGGGTAACTTCCTTTGGGTAGGTCATCTTTAAGCCAAGCCAGAAACTTAAATGTTCAGGGATACAGGGCCCTAAATTTATACTTTGCCTTAGCCAGGAAGCTATTAACTCTGTGGACTAACAGGATGTCCTTAAATAGACCCAGCTGGCAACAGCTGGAAGCAGCCTAAAAATGGTACCATCTAGGTACCATGACAAGTTTGTAGTCGCTTCATCTTGGGGATGGGGCAGAGACTCTTCTGGCCCATGACTTCCATTCTTGGGGGCCTCTGCACTGATCTTCATAGGAATCCATTATTATAAGCTCTTTTTGTGGCTGTTTGGGCGTTTCCACTTGTGTCCAGCTCTTCATGATCCCATTTGGGGTTTTCTTGAGAAAGATGCAGGAGTGGTTTGCCATGTCCTTCTCCAGCTCATTTTACAGATGAGGAAACCAAGGTAAACAGGGTGAAGTGACTTGCCCAGGTCACATGGCTAGTAAGTGTCTGAGGCCACCTTTGAACTCAGGAAAAGGAGGAATCTATCCACTGTGCCACCTAGCTGCCATTATAAGATCTACAGCTCCCCAGATGGAGTAGGCCAAAAAAAAAAAAAAAAGGAGCTAGAAAGCCTGCACGCAAATGGCAAGAAAAGAGTACAAACTGCAAATATTCTTTAATTATAGAACGTGCTAATCCCTTGCCTTCTTGGTCTTACGTGGTAGGTTCAATGATAACATTTGCGTTAAAATCCCTAGTTTCCTTCAGAGCTCAGCTCAAGAGTTACCTTTCTTGTTTTCTAACTATAAGACAACCAGGTGGCACAGTGGATAGAGAGCTGGGCCTGGAGTCAGGAAGGACTGAGTTCGAATCTAGCCTCATATGTTTACTAGTTGTATGACTTAGGGCAAGTCACTTTACCTCTGCCTCAGCTTCCTTGGCTATAAAATGGCCTCAACTGTAAAAAGCACATCTCCCTCCCAGGTGGTTGTAATGATCAAATGAGATGTTTGTCAGACAGCTGGTGGTGCAGTGGATAGAGCACCGGCCCTGGAGTCAGGAGGACCTGAGTTCAAATCTGGATTCAGATACATAACACTCACTAGCTGCGTGACCCTGGGCAAGTCACTTAATCCCAACTGCCTCACCAAAAAAAAAAAAGAGAGAGAGGGGGATGTTTGTGAAGTGGCACTTAGCACAGTGCCTGGCATGTAGGAGGTACATCATCAGTGCTTGTTTCTTTCCTTCCTTCCTATTGCCCCCACCCCCGTCAGTTGTCTTTATCCTTCACCCACCCCAAAATTATTGTGTATTTATTTCTACTGTATTTGTATGTATTATTGTATATGTATTTTGTACTTACTTCTATTTGTACATATTCTCGTTCCCAGTAGAATGTAAGCTCCTTGAGGGCAGGGTCTGTTTTGTTTTTGTCAGCATATTCCTGGCATATAGTAGTACTAGTTGAATTGAACTGAAAGAGTTGTGGACTTATAGTCAAAACATGTCCTAGCCTTGGCTCTGCGGCTTACAACCTGTGTGACCTCAAGCAAGTCACTCACTGTCTCTCAGGCCCAGTTTTCTCTTCTATAAAGTGAGACAGTTGGACTGCGTGAAGTGTCAGATTCCTCCCAGGTCTAAGTGTGTGAGACCTTCCTGCAGTATATTCTTAGCTCTTCTGAGTGTGCAGGATCTCTTTGCATTACCTACTTTTATGATCACAACTTGGTAGCAGATCATGGGATCGTGAAATCTTAGATGTAGACCGGGGAGGGCCTTCAGAGACATGTGGTCCAAATTCCTCATTTTACATATGAGAAAGCCGAGGCCCGGAGAGATGGAGTGCAGGAGTCTGATGGCAAAGTTTTTAACAATGAGCTTCCAGGGCAGGGGTGGGGGGAGGAGCAGAATGCACGCACAACACATTTTTAAGGTCAATCCGCGTTATGAAGATTTTCTCCATAATTTTCCGAATTGGAGACAATCTACGCTACAATAACTCAGTCCTGGATTTGTAGCATTCACTGATTCTCAAGGTGTAAATGCTCACACTGAAATTGAATAGCCGGCTTTCACTGGCCTTGTAGCCAGCACACCATTGTTGCAGTGACTTACTAAAGTAAGTAACACAAGTAAGGTAACAAAAACAGTAAATGGCAGAGTCAAGGTTGAACCCAGACCTGTTGACTCCAAATTCATTTCTCAATTGCATATGTATGCATAAGAGGCATCATTTATGGTATATGAAAAAGACACTGTTCCTTGAGTCTGTACTTGAGTTCAAATCCCACCCCTGTTGATGACCAGTTGGGTGACCACCAGGGGCCTTAGTTTCCTCATCTGTCAAATGAAGGAATTAGTCTGGATGGCCTATGAAGTTCTCTTTCATCTCTGGATCTATGATCCTATGATCCCATATGTGTGTGCCTATATAGAGATATCTATGTCTGTATACATACATATATATAGACACACATATGTATATGCATATATGTGTCTGTGAATGGATGCAAAATCCATACATAAAATTCATTTCTTGAGTGCTTAATATGTTTATATCACTTTGTTGGATGCAATGGAAGATAAAAAAAAAAGGGTCATTGTCTTCAAAAAGCTTAACTGGGGAAGGAGAAAGGCCAAAAATTTAGTTCATAGTACAAAATAATTATAAAGCACATCTTGCAATGGAATATGCAACACATATCAAAAAGTGATGACAATCTTTGCTTATGGATTTTCACGGGAGGGAGAAATCCCTGTGACCTGGCATGGGCAGGGAAGACATCATGGAAGAGGCGGCTGCCCGGCTTCATGCCACTGTCCCTCTGTGGTCCTTGTCAAGGACAGCCCCTTGCCTTCTCACTCGAGCTGCCGGATGAGTTGACTTCCCGACGTGCAAAGGGCCTGTGAATGGTGCTGGATGGAGTTAGTGTCAGGCTGCACTAAACGTTCAGCTCCATTATTCTTGACAGGGCTTTGATGTTGGCATAAAACACATTGAATTACATGAGACGTCATGTCATGTGTCACATCGGTGTTGATGTTCAGTCCTGACGGTTTAATTAGTAGTGGAGGGAGAAGAGTGTATTACCTTTCTCTTTAAGACCAGAACTCTTAACGCCTACTGAGAGCTTTCTGGTTGTGTGTAATGCTGACTACGTTTTCTCAGTGATTAGCCTTTGAAAACATTGTCTGTAACATTACCCCATCCCTACCCCCCGATTTATGACAACCTAATAGGTTGTTGGAAAGGTCTGTGTGCCAGGAATAAGGATACTTGCATTCTAATTCCAAGTGGTCGTTAGGCCTTGGCCAAGCGTATTGCCTCCTTCAGCTCAATATACAATATTTGATTATTTTTCATTTTTCTCAGAATTAGCATAGGAATCTATGTTCTACACACTTCACACTTTTGTCAGGAGGGTAAAATGAGATAACAGCTTAGAAAGTGCTTTGGAAGATAATCATACACCACAGTTTGGGGGTGGAGGGGTGGATAGGGAATCATTCCAATTCCCAAAAGCCCTTGGAAAATTACTTATAGAAAACCAGAATTTGGTGTTCCCTTGCTCAGCTCATGTCAGTTTGAAGACTGGCATGTCAGGGCTTAGGAGAATAGCTCTTCCATATCATGTGTGACCCTCATTCGTGAACAGTGTTAAGCAAGTGGAGACCTGTTCTCCATGTTCCTAGAAAAGGTCATCCAACTTAATACCGTGTAAAATCTTCAAATGCCAATACACTACATTCATTTTTGACATCTAGACTCCCATATAATTAAGACCTCAGGTTTGGAGTTTGGTTCATCAGTGTGTATCTATCCTCATTCACATAAAACTTAGATTTTTACCAAGTCTCCAGGCCATAGCTGCCAAAATAAGATAAAATAAAATACTATTAAGAAAGAGCTAAAGATTGAACTAGAGCCCATAGTTTTGTTAATCCCTGCTTAACATTTCACTTAAAAAGAACATTGCTCTATTTGGAAATTGAATGTTGTGTGTTGAGATGGTCTTTATGGTGGGAAGAGAGTAGCAGGTTTTCCTTTGCTTTTATTTGGCTTGAAAAACATCCAGTTTCTCACTCCTTAGTCAATGGTGAAGAAGCATTTTCTTCATAATAGGAGTTTCTTATTTATTTATTTTTCACCTTTCTGTCTCAAAAAACAACTAACTTGTCTCCAAGGCACTCCTCACTCTCATGCTGTCTTTATGTGAAAAGTTGTGGTCTGATGGAAAAACCCATTAGGTACATTGAACGGGGACTTTGTCTACTCTGGCTGGGTCCACTGCATGTCACTGGACCCTAGAAAAGAGAGACATGCAACTTGTAGTTCCTGGTGACCTATTCTCTGATCAGAACTCGTGGTGGGGGGTAGTGGAAGACAGGTTAGTAAGGGATACACTTTGGTTCTTCTTTACCCCTCCACATTTCATCTGGGTAGAGTATTGTGCTCTTGAGAAAGGGACTGTCAGTCAATCAGTTGATAAATAGGCATTTATTTATTGCCAGGCACTGTGTTAAGCACTGGAGATAAAAATGCAATGAATGAAACAATCTCTACTGGTGAGGGACTTACATCCTAGTGGAGGAAAAAGCAAGGACGCTTACATATACATATATTTGTATATGTGTGCATATATATGTGTATAGATAAGTATATGCGTGTGTGTGTGTGTGTGTGTGTGTGTGTGTGTGTGTGTGTAATAGGCTAATGTTTAAGCAGGTTGTTTTTAGGGAATAGACACACATGTTGAATGAACTTTGGAGAATGGGGGCAAGGAGAACCCAACAATGAGTATTTATTAAATGTCTGCTATGTGCTAGTGAGACCCTCTGACCTCAAGATACTTATATTCTATGCATTCCGTCAAGGGAAACATGTGTGTCCACATATGTAGATATTTTTGTATATATGTATATACTCACAATTATGTAACAATAGTAGCTAGCATTTGTATATCACTTTGAAGTTTACAAAACATTTCGTAAATATTATCTAATTTTCTCCTTACAGCAACCCTGGGAGGTAGGTGCTATTGTTCCCTGCATTTTACAGATGAAGAAACTGAGGCAGACAAAAGTTGTGACTTGCCCAGGTCATGGAGCTAGGACATGTCTGAGGCAGAATTTGAACTAAAGTCTTCCTGACTCCATGTCCTGTGTTCAGTCTACTACATCACTTACCTAGCTGATTTATTATATATACACACAAAATAGATAAAAGGTCATTTTGGAGAGGAGGGCACTATCAATTGGGGAGAATTGTGAAAGGCTCCATGTAGAATTGAGTCTCAAAGGAAACAAGGATTCTAAGAAGTGGAGGAAGGGAGGAATGAGTCTCTTATAACAGAGACTAAGTTCCTCTGTTGTTTGTTGATGCCTAAGATACTTGTTCTGTACTGTTCGGTTCAGTCCTTTTTTCAGTTATGTCTGACCTTTGTGACCCCATTTGGGGTCTTCTTGGCAGAGATACTGGAGTGGTCTGCCGTTACCTTCTCCTGCTCATTTTGTAGATGAGGAAACTGAGGCACACACAGGGTGAAGTGACTTGCCCAGGGTCACACAGTTAGGAAGTGTCCGAGGCCAGATTTGATCTCAGGTCTTCCTGACTCCAGGTCTGGCGTTCTTTCTACTGTGCTACCTAGCTGCCCTTGATTTATGTAAGAAATCACTATGGAGATGGTGAGTTTGCTCTCCTGAAATTGCTCCCACAGTTGGCTCTGTAGCATCTCCACACTGAAGGAAATTAGTGCCTATAGTTGCTTCTTTTGCTAGCTTCCAAACCTCCCCCAGCATCTTCCCTGTGAGAGAGCAAACAGGGAACCAGTGAGTAGCAGATTTGTCAGTGAATTTTATAAATAAATAGAAAACAGGATCACAGCACTCAAATGAATGGCATATAAAATGAATAGGATTAAAAGTAGATTGCAGAGAATAAAAAGTGTCATCAACTCTTAAGTGAAAAGTAGCAAAAAAAAAACCTTAGTAAGGTCCCTTTAATTAGTGTGTAAAATGGTTAAAATTAGATTTAGAAAGTAATTGTCAAAGCTTTCACATTCAAGAAACAAAGAAATAGAATTATAAAAAATGAACTAAATCTAGAAGCAAAGGAGTTTTGTTTCCTAGAAACCTCTCTGCAGAATTAAACTAAGAAAAAATATTATTTCATATTCGCCGTGAGTGAGTCATAATGAATTACTTTATGGGTGTGCTGATATATTTAGGATGTAAGTGCTGTAATTCTTTTCCATATTGTCTGTCCTGTGGCCTTCATTATATCATAAACTTCTGAAGGGCAGTTGTGACTCGGTGGGCTGTGCCTGCTCATATAACTCTTCCCCAATCAGTGGTATTAACTATGAAGGGGCATTCATACAACAGAGGATGGGTGCGGGGAGGCGCTCAGTGTGAGGCAGCTTGTCATCCTGGAGAACAGATTGCAGTTTCCACTCCCCACACCCACATGAAACCAAGGGGAATTAGATAGCCGTGTAAAGGCTGCATGGTTGAGGTATAGTTTATTTCTATAATTTCTTCTGATAGGGACCATGCATGAGTATGGTGGTAAATATTTAACAACCAGCTCAGTGCAGAAGGGGAGGAAATGTGCGGAGGAGACATTTTTAAAGTCAATCTACATTACTGACATTTTCCCCATCGCTTTCTTAAATTGAGACAATCAACGAAACATTAAATCGAGCCCAGATTTGTAGCATTTGCATATTTCCTAGGTGTGAATTTACCCATTGTTTCTCAATCCGGCTCCAGCCCACCACTGGGACCTTCTCTACTTCATCAACACCACCAAAAGTATACGGAAAGCATCCGTGTGTTTAGTGTGCTTGGTGCTAGGTTGTATAGGAAGCCAGTAGAGTCTACTGCAGGAGTAGGGAACTTGTGGCCTTCTAGGTCCTTGGGTGCAGCCTTTTGACTGAGTCCAAGTTTTACAGAACAAATCCCCTTCAAAAAAGGATTTGTTCTGTGAAGTTTGGATTCTGTCAAAGGGCTGCACTTGAGGACCGAAAGGGCCACACGTGGCCTCGAGGCTTCAGGTTCCCCAGCCCTGGTCTACTGGCTAGAGCCTGAGTTCTATCCTCAGCTTTATCTCTACCTCTAGTAATTGTGTCATCTTGGATAGGGTCCTTCAGCCCTCCGAGCTTCCGTGTCTTGTCCATAGCATGACGTCTTTCCTACCTACAACACTATATTGTGGTGAAGATAATATGCAATATTAGGCAGAAAATACTTTGAAAAACCAGTTTTGCATTGCTAAAAAGTACTGCATACAAATACTATATTTCTAAAAGGAAAAAATAAGTAACTCATCCACTCACATGGTCACATGCAAATAACTGAACATAATGAATCAAAGGATAAATATTTACATGATATGTGTGTTTAGGGGTGGTGTTCATCGGGGGAGTTCACATCATGATTATCCTAATATGATTAGCCAAGTTAAGGGTGTTTGACGTCAAGTGGCCCATTTGCCAGTTGTAAAAGTGTTAGCCTTTGTATGGTCAGGAAATGCAGTCGGGGATTGGTAGCAACAACGGGCTAGACTACGCACTCCTGAATCTACTCAGAGAGCTGAGAATTTTTAAATGGGGGAGCTAAGCCTGACTGAATCATGAGAAGACAGCCAGGTATGAAGAACTCAGCTCTTGAAGATTTGCTTGTATATCTTGCAGGATGCAGTGAGGAAAAAGGAAAGTATTTCTTCTCCTGCCTTCCCTCCATTAGCATCAATGTCTTACTGAAGAAGCATTTTGTTCTAGGAAACATGCGCTTGAATGTGGCCTGAAAGGAGAATGCCACCTGAATCTCATCCTTTCAGAAGAGGTTCAGAGTGAGAACTTGGTGCCTGAAGCTAAAATGCCTCCCCAGAGGAGATAGCAGCCCACAGCAAAGATCCTGAGGAGCAGACCTAGGAAGGCTTTCTGCTGGGGTACAGCAAACATTCTGGTTATTTCTGAAATAGCCTAGCAAGTGCCCCAGCAGAGAGCCGGCTGAGTGAGTTCAGTCGAGTGAGTGCCCTGGAGAGAGCAGACCCTGGTGAACTCAGCAGAACAGTACCTAAGTCAAGGTATGTGAGATGGGTCACTTGGTGAGGAAAAGCCCAAGGGACAGCATGAGTGGACGTCGGGGGGTCTGGTCGTGGAGAAGGTGTGAGTTGGTCCTGCACATGTGTTCCCCACATGTGATCTACTCATGCACTGTGTCTCCACTTGCTCACTCTGTTCGTTGAAGATGTGTATGTTTGTGAGGGAATGTACCTTTGGTATATAGGGGATGGGGGAGGGGGAAGGAATGGTTTTTCCCCTTTTAAAAAAAAAGTGCTATCCCAGCAAATGCTTTTGCTTTGAGTAAATTGTGTCCTCTGACTCTTTGGCCATTAAAAGGTAAACACATCTGTGAGGAATGGTGAGCTTACAGTTTTAGTAGCTTGGAGCCTCAGGGCACCTTGAATCTGGAATTGCCATCCTCCTGGTGCTGTGAGGGGTGTGACCACTAGGATCCTATATCTAAATCCATGAAGCCATAATTCTTGTCAATGTGGGCACAGCCTCCCTCTGTGCAGATTGCAACCCATCTACAGCATCTCATCCTGTGTGATTCTTATCCGTGTTCTCCTCTAAATCCTCCACAAGAGACCTGCCCAACATGTTGGTGGCCTTCTTCTCTGTCTTTTTTTTTTCCTATTTCACGAGCGTGTGAGCAGCTCTCAAACTGTCCATCTGTTGCCCCTCATTCTTGATACATTACCAGCTGGCCTTCTTTGCCCATCACACATTTCCTGGATGAAATCCCTTGTGCCATTTCTTAGGTCTTTATGGGAAATGTATAATATACTATAGCCTACTTACCCTCGCTGTGCGTCTCTCTACCACCCTTGAGTCACCTGTGATTTTGAGTCTTCACATTTTGGGGTTTTCTATGACTCACAAGCACATAGCATCATTAAAAGGATACTGATATTAAAAATAATGAGATTCGGTGTCAGTAAATAACTCAGGATCATTAAAAGCAGTGTCTAGTGAATGGATAAGAATCATTATCAAAGAATGCATTATCTCATTGATGTGAATAACCTTTAAGACTCGGTCATGCCTGCATATCCTATGCAGTGATCGCCCATAAATCCTCCATGGAGAGGCCATTCACTATACTTGAAGCTTTTCTCTAGGCCTTTCTCCCTCTTTTAACATCACCTGGGCACTAGTGCAGCACTTGAAGTATCTTTTATGCATCGCTCTCACCACCTGACTAGCCCCATTCCTTGATCAAACATCTCCTAAATGAGATGCTTTATTCCACTTCTTGCTTTCAAGTTATTATTAGTGATATGCTGCCTCCTACCTATATCTGCCATATCTCATTCCACTTTCCTTTGGGTTACCCACGATTTTGATTCTTCAGTAGATGTGGGTTATGTGATACATGTCTGTATAGCTTCATCTGGAGAATATTGGTGTTAAAAACATGGACTTTTTCAGGGAGTAGCTTAGGATCTTTGAAAATACTTAACTATTTCCTCAAAGTCATCAGTCTACTTTTTCTCACCTGTTAAATAGTGGACCCAGCTTATTGTTCATATCTAGTGTCTTTTCATGATATCGGTGTTAGTGGACCAGCTCAATGGGCTGTCCATAAAGCCGTTCATCAGTGTGAAAGTAGTGGGCATTCTTTGTCTACTTGTTTTCTCCTTTGTGACTTACTTGGCCAGATTATTTTAAGCCATTGTGGGTCCCATTTAGGAGGTTCTGTTGTGTTCCAGAGCTTGACAAAAATAGACATGCCATCCACAAAGAGAGGACCATCAAGGAAGCCTTACCACCTGTAAGGAGTGCCTCTTTGATTTTTTACCCACTTGCTATTGATATAGAAGGATCCCTGCTATTATATGGGTCAAGAGATCTTAGATTGTTTTACGTGCATGGGCCACATCTTGTTTTGGAGGACCTTTAAGATTGCACTTCGTTCTCCTTCATCAAATCCTTTTAAAAAAATAATCATCACGTAATAAATATGATAGATTCTTATTATATATACTTTTCATCCAATTGTACAACTGTAAGAATGTGGCCAACTATAGAATATTATTTGCAAAAACTTGCCTTCATATTTTTGTCAAGGATGCCCTCAATCTATGTGTAAATCAGTCTTATACAGTGAACAGATAAATACATGAAATAACTTCAATTCCAGTCAATAAATGTTTGTTGAAAAGTTATGATGTGCCAGTCACTAAGCTAGGCATTGTGGGGAAAGGTAAAGATGGCATAGTCTTTTTCCCTTATGGAGCTTTCAGTCAAGGAGCTTACTGTCTAAATAATTTATTAATTTTATTTAGATCAAGCATGTGGCAGACTGATGTAGTTGATAGAGAGCTGACCTCAGCAACAGGAAGACCTGTGTTTAGGTCCCCACTTGTGACTCATACTGGCTGAGGGACCCGGGGGCAATCCATCTTATCTCTTACTGCTCTTGGAAAATTTCTAATACTATAAAATGTAGAGAAGGTATCAACCTTCTTCGGTAAACAGTTTCCTCACCTGGAAATTCTCTTAACCAGTGAAATCAGAGGTCCAGGCCTTAAGCCTATGTTAGTCTCATACCCTATGTAGAAAAAAAAGAGTCCATAATAAGGTGATAAGTTATTGTAAATTCAAAGGATGTAAAAGTTTAATAAGAGGGGAATGAACATAAAGGGCATTGAGCACCCCTGTTTATCTGGGAGGAGGACTTATCCTAACAGCAAGGATTTTTTAGGGCCTTCTTAAATAATGGGCGAGCTAGGGACTGTGAGTCAGTGAGAAGGCTATGCCTTAAACAGGGTGTTACCTGCGAAAAGGCCACTATTCAAGGGACTAATCAGAGTGGGACAGCTAGGTGGTGGATAGAGCGTGGGGCCTGGAATTAGGAAGACTCATCACTCAGTTCAAATCTGGCCTCAGACACTTCCTAGCTGTGTGACCCTGGGCAAGCCACTTAACCTTGTTTGCTTCAGTTTCCTCATCCGTAAAATGAACTGGAGAAGGAAAAGGCAAACCACCACACTATCTTTGCCAAGAAAACCCCAAATGGGGTCATGAAGAATGAGACACTACTCACGAGCAACAGGATGAATCAGAAAAAAGAGAATGGCCAGGGAATTGATTTTTCCCTGGCTCTGAAGCGATGATGTTTTAATTCTGCAAATACGAGGTAGTCCTACAAAATGAAAAGGTGCGTAGGAAGTGCTGAAAAGCACCCAGGGTACTCAGGGGCTTTTTTTTTTTAAATCTATATATTAGAAGATTAGGATTAACCAGATTAATGGAGGCACAGTGATGGAGAGTGCACAGACACTAATTACAGCTAAATTACAGTAGATTCCAATGGAGTTAGGTATCCTCCTCCACACCCTGAAACCTCACACACAGACACACTCTGCTAAAGGAAGGAGTGATTGTTTCTCCGATGAGCAACAGGGAAATGTATCATTTTCCACTTCTCTCCAAGATCCTTCACTTTATTTTCATAACAGAGGAGGGACTGCATTACTTAATCCAGTTCTACTTTGTTTAATGCAAAAAAAAAAAAGTGAATTGCCCATAGGGCCCTAGATCTGCAAGGCTTTGCACGATCACTCATTAAAGCAGCTTAATTTTTTGCCTCAGTTTCCACACCCATAACATTGACATAATCAACCTTTGGAATGTTCTGAAATATGTGTCTGTATCCTGAGAGGATAATCTTTAGGCAAA
Source organism: Phascolarctos cinereus (assembly GCF_003287225.1). Taxonomy (NCBI): domain Eukaryota; kingdom Metazoa; phylum Chordata; class Mammalia; order Diprotodontia; family Phascolarctidae; genus Phascolarctos; species Phascolarctos cinereus. The sequence goes on along the minus strand of NW_027555625.1, from coordinate 403,858,025 downwards.
GAACTTTTCAGCCATCATTTAAATTTAGGAGTCACCTCTTTGGGCACATTAGACTCGCCATTTGGAGAGTTGCTTTTTCAGAAAACTGTGAGGCTCCTAAATTCTTTGACTTTGCCAACATTTTTGTGAATGATTTAGGGTCTTTGAGTATCCTGCTACTTCGAATAATAAAGTATTTGGAGCTGAGGAAAGCAAATATGAACAGTTTTCCCATGCAGTAGTAGTTCCTCATATTTTCTTCATCTGGCTTTTTGCTTCTCCCCCTCTGCCATGTATGATTGAAATATTTCTTCTCCTCTAATACTCTATAGCCATGGTATCTATAGCCACTTTGTTGGGTTTTTTTTTTCCCTTTCACTTTCTGCTTCCAGATAATCAGCAGCCAATCCTATCATCCTATTTGTATTCGTCTCTTTTTACTCTCCTAAAAGCATTGCACTGGGATTCAGGAGGGTTTGGGCTCTAGTAACAACTTGCCCCTAGGTTTTGGTGAAGTTATTGTGAGATATTGGTCAAGTTCCTTTGCCTCACCTCTCTGGGCATTAGTTTCCTCATCTGTAAAACAGAAGGAGGGCTGCTTGTTCAAGATCAGGGATTCTTAGCCCGTGGTCTGTGGAATTAAAAAAAATTCTTGATAAAATATGTCAATATATTTGGTTCCTTTCCAATCCAATTTATTTTACTTTATGTATTTAAAACTTTTTTTTTTCTGAAAAGGGGCCCATAAAAGAAAAAGATAAGAATTTATAAAACATGCAAAGGATCACACCAAGCACTTTATAAACGTTATCTCATTTTATCCTCACAACAATTCTGGGAGGTAGGTGCTATTATTGCAATTTTACAGTTGAGGAAACTGAGGCAAACAGAAATTAAGACACATGCCCAGGGTTGTTGTTGTTGTTGTTGTTCAGTTGTGTCCAACTGTTCGAGACCTTGTAGAGTATGGAGCTGGGGGTGGGGAACCTTTAGCCTTATGTGGCCCTCTAAGTCCTCAAGTGCAGCTGAATCCAAACTTTGCAGACCACAGCACACCAATACCATCCATCGGGTTTTCTTGGCAAAGAGATTGGAGTGGTTTGCCGTATTTTTCTCCAGTAGATTAAGACATACAGTGTCTGAGGCTAGATTTGAACTCAGGATTTCCTGATTCCAAGCCTCACTCTCTATCCACTATACCACGCAGCTACCTCTAGACCCCAAGGTTCCTTCAAGTTCCAAATGAGTATATGATCTCTCCTCAGGCCTTCAGTACCAGACTTGGGGAAATTACCATTTGTGATTCATGTAACTTCTTTCTGTTGGGGGTGATTACAGTGTTTTTCATTCTGCATGGGGATTTGGGATCAGGGTTACAACAAACCAGTGCCTTCGCTAAAGAACACATCCTTATGTCTTCTGTGTTTGGTAGCAGGCAGTTACTGCTGTAAAAATGAACATTATCTTATCAGAGTTTCTGACCACAGCTAGGCTCACTTCAAGACAAGGAGAGTAGCCCATCTCAACTTAGTCAAATCAGTAATGTGATGAGATAAAGGGCAGTCCCTTAATGAAAACCACTCTGCCTCCTGCCAGGCAAAGAGTCCGTTCTCCTGGTGCATTTCAAGTCTTGTAACACCTCCACCCAGATCAATGGCTTTTCATAAATGCACCAGGAGATCTTTGAACTACTAATGTTTCAGGGGCTGTTTAGGTTTGGAGTCAAACTGTTTAATATAACTCTCCCCCAAGTCTGGCTCTAGTGAAAGGTTTCAGGAAACAAGGCAGGGATAATGTATAAAGGGCAGAGCAGTCATCACAAGTAGAGTGCCCCCCTGCCTTGGCCTCCTGTTTATATAAGCAAATTGGACCAGGCTGATTACATGAAAGAGAGAGAAGAAATAAAATGAAATGTGGGTAGTGGTGGAGAGAGCAATGAATGAAAAGGAACTGGGATGAGCATAATCCTTGATTGGAGTCAGGAGCAAGTAATCTGCCCTTAGAAAGAAGGAGGAGGGAATGGGCATAGATGGTTACCACCAGTGTAACCTAGACTGTAAAAACTGCTTTGTGTTGCGGATGGGCGGATGGGCGGGGGTGGAGGGGGGGGGGTCACTCACACCTTGAGGAATGAATCCGTTGTTGATTTAAATACTCATGGGAGAGATGTGAGATCAAACGCTCAGGCTAAAGGATAAAGCATCCTTCTGCCATCTGAGGACCTAGACTGGAGAGTGTCTTCTTTGTTTTTAGAAATAATGTATGTATGTGCATGTACACATATGCACATCTAAAGCCTTCCAAAGAGTTAGGAAGTCTTTCAAGCCAAAGTGTACCTAACTGATGACTTTACCTGCCTGGGGCTGCTCAATGCTCAAGTCATAAGCTTAGGATAATGGATTCTAAGATCATAAGACAATAGAATTGGAGCTTGAAAAAACTTCAGAGGCCACTGATTCCAACCCACTCTGAGGAGTTTTAGAGACTGAGCGGCTGCAGAGAGGTTAAGTGATTTGCCTAGGGTAGATAGAGCCAGTAAGACCGAGTGATTCGCCTGCGGTCACACAGCTAGCTGGTATTTAAGGTAGGATTTAAATCTAAGTCTTTTTGACTCCAAGTCCAGTACCCTACCCATTCTGCCATGCTGCCTCAAAGGCATTTACCTTTGTGGATTGGTTGCGTAGGAATATGCCCTCTGTTTTGCCTTTTATTTTTTTCAGGTATGTACTTTCCTTGCAACAACTTTTCAGTATCCTTGAGGATAGAGATTATGTCTTCTATTACTTTTATAGATAGTTAATGCATGTTTGTTGTCTTTATTACATTCATCTACAATGGTCATTTGATCTCAATTATTGACTTACTTTATGGAAACTAGGTAACACCACAGCTAGATTCCTCTTCCCTTTGACCTGTCTTTCTTTGGAGCAGAACTCATTAACGTACCAAGAATTGCACAACAACTTGGAAGATTTTAAGATTCTTCCCACTTGTAGAAGATAAGAAGAGATGCCGTATTTGGTGGACAGTATGGTTTTGGTTGAAGCAGAAATGCCACAGAGACCTACTATTCTACTTTAAATTTTCATTCCTACTCTTAGGGCTGTCTGTAAGGGTCCTGGTAGCTTCTGAGTGGAGGGCTATAAAACCTTCCTGTAAATATCTTGTGAAATCACAGAATCCTTAATTCATAAGAGATCTCTAGCGCTACCTATAACCCGCTAAGAATTCCCTTCCATTCCATTTCTCACAAGTGGTGGCCCAGCCTTTGCTTTAACACCTCCAGTGAAGAGGTCTGTCTCCTGAGGCATCCCATCCCACTTTGGGATGGCATCGTTAAAAAGCTTTACCCTACTTTAACCTCAAGTTTGCCTCTCTGCAGCTTCCACCCACTTCTCCTAGCTCTGTTCTCTGGGACCAAGCAGAACATGTTTAAACCCTCTTTCAAATGTAGCCCTTCAAATAGATGTTGTCACTCCATTGTTTTTCAGTTGTATCTGAATCTCTGTGGCCTCATTTAGGGTTTTCTTGGCAAAGATATTGAAGTGGTTTGCCATTTCATTCTCCAGCTCATTTTACAGATGAGAAAACTGAGCCAAATAGGGTTAAGTGACTTACCCAGGGTGACACAGCTAGTAAGTGTCTCAGGCCAGATTTGAACTCAAGAAGATGAGTCTTCCTGACTCTAGGCCCCCCACTCTATCCTCAGCTCCACTTAGCTGCCTTCAAACAGTTGATGTCCTTCTTAAGTGTTATCTCCAGGGCTGATTTCCTGGTATTTTCAGCTGATGTAGAGCATGAACTTAAGTCATTTCATCATACTGGTCACCCTCCTCTGGAGGCTTGTCCATCTTGCTGAATTCCTTTCTTAAATATGGCATCCAGAATTCAATACTATTGTATATACTACAAATGATTTTCAAGTATTTGAAGAGCTATAGTGTAGAAAAGAGATGGAACTCATTCTTCTTAGTGTCAGAAGATAGAACTTGGAGCAGTGGGTGGTGGTTACAGAGACATATTTAGGTTTGATGGAATGAAAACCTTACAAACAAATTAGAACTCGCAAAACTTGAAAAGGCTGTCCTGGGAGGTAGTGAGTTCCCTGACACGGGAGATCTTCAAGCAGAGGCTTGATGTTCACTTATCAGGAATGTTTTAGTGGAGATTTTTTCCTCAGATATAGGTTGGACAAGAATACCACTCTCGAGAGCTGTATATTTACAGCTATTGTAATTTGGTGCTAATATTGGTGCTGTTGCACCAACATAATGGAACTTTGCACCATGGCACCAACATCCACAGAGAATTGGCATTTGCTTCCTCCTCACCCCAATCCTAGCAATACCTGCTCTTCTGCAGGCCTTGTTCATTGAAGCATCATGAGAGACCCACCCCTCTCTTGGGCCCCAGTTTTCACAGCCGTCATCCCACTGATGCTTGTGGTATGTTGTCCAGCCATTACACCATCCCTTTCTCTCTCTTCTAATATGCCGTTTTGTCTAAATCTTGTAATAAACCAAAATGAACACAATATTCCAGGTGTGGACAGTGTATATTGAACTATTTTCTCCCTCATTCTGGACACTATGGCTCCCTATGTCCTCTATGGATGCTTAGGATAGCATTAGCTTTTCTGAGTGCTATATCCTGCTGTTAATTCCTATTGAACTTAAGGCTCACTGAAACCCGGGCATCTTTTTCTTAGTAACAAGTGGTACCTCCCTTTGCCCCCTCTGCTTTTCAGGCTCCATCTTCCCTCATTCGACTGTAAGTTCCTTGAGGAACAGGAAACTGTATCTCTCAGCACTTAGCACAGCATCTGGCTTATAGTAGGTACTTAATATTTCCTGATATGATTTTCTAGCCATATTTCCATCATCCAGTAACTATGGAGTTGATTTTTTTGGCCCAAATATAGGATTTAAAGGTGTCTTCTCACTCAGTATAGCTTGTCAGTCAGTCAGTCAACAAGCATTTATTAGGTGCTGTGTGCCAGGCATTATGCTAAGTTCTGGGAACATAAAGGAACATAAAAACCTTTCTTCCTGCAAAGAGCTCACATTCTTTATTTTTCTGAATAGTATTTTATTTTTTCCCAATTGTTTTTTAAAATTTTGTGTTCTAAATTCTCCCTCTCCCTGAGATGGTAAGCAATCTGATAGAGGTTATACATGTGCAATCATGCAAAACATATTTCTATATGAGTCGTGTTATGAAAGAAAACACAGACCCCATTAAAAAAAAAACATGAAGAAATAAAGAAAGTGAAAAAATATGCTTTGATCTACATTCAGACCCCATCAGTTCTTTCTCTGGATATGGATAGCATTTTTCATCATGAGTCCTTTGGAATTGTTTTGTATCATTGTATTGCTGAGAATAGCTAAGTCATTCACAGTTGATCATTGTGCAGTATTGATGTTACTGTGCACAATATGCTTCTGGCTCTGCTCACTTCACTTTGTACCAGTTCATGTAGGTCTTCCCAGGTTTTTCTGAAATCATCCTAAAGAGCTCAAATTCCAATGGGGGTGGCAACATTCAAATAACTGTGTACAGGAAGGGACTGGGGGACTGAGGAAGACATGATGACAAAGGCGGGATTTGAGGTGAATCTTGAAAGAAGCCAAGGAAGGTAGGAGTTAAGCAGGATGAACATTCTAGGCATGGAAAATAGTGTAAATTCATGGAACCAAGAGATGAAGTGTCATGCATGAGGAACAGCAAATAGACCAGTGTAGTTAAATTATATAACACAAGGAGGGAGTAAAGTATGAGGAGACTGAAAAGGTTGTAATAGGTCAGGTTGTGAAGGGCTTCAAATGCCATACATGGGGCTTTTTTTTAACAACTGAAATGTATTGAACAGGAAGTGGAGGAAGGTGTGATGTGGCCAGATTAGCACTGTAGGAAGATCACTTTGGTAGATGAATGGAGGATATATCAAAGTGGGAAGACCCTTGAGGCAGTGAGATCAATTAAAAGTATTTTTCAGTAGTTGAGGTGAGAGGAGATGAAGACCTTTACAAAGGGTGGGAGTTGTGTGACTGGAGAGAAGGATGCAAGCATGAGATGTAAAAATTAAAATGACAAGATTTGTCAACAGATTAGATAAAGGAGTGAGTGTGTGTGAGGAGTCAAGGATGGAACTGAGGTTGTAAGCATGAGTGATTGGGACCAGGAGGATGCTAGTGCCCTTGATAGTAGTAGAGGGGAGGGTTTGGAGGGAAAGATGAGTTATGCTTCGAACATATATTTGAGGTGCCTTTGGGACGTCCAGTCTGAGATATTGAGAAGGCAATTGTTGGTGCATGCTTTGAGCTTTGGAGAGAGCCTATCAAGAACTTTTGGAATCTGGACATTGACGTCCATGCTAGCCATCCTTCCAAGTGCATTATGTCGTCTATAACTTGAACAAGCACACCTTGATAAAATGAGAGAGAGAAATAGAGAGAAGGGGGGACTGGGACCCAAGGAGAGATCCCTAGGGTACTCTGCTGGAGACCTCCAAGTCAACATTGGTGCATTGATGACTCTTCTTTGCTTCTAGTCATTTAACTAGTTTTCATTCTGTCTAACGATGTTATCATGCAGCCCATTTCTCTCTATCTTACCACAAAGATGTGGCACATTTTTATACAAATGTATATATTGAGTACTATATACATTTTTCCAGAGATCTAAATAGTCTCCCTTTACAACACTGTTCTGATTTATCCATCTAGTTGCCCAGTTGAAAAGAGAAATTAAGTTACTATGTGATGACCTGTTCTTGATGGAGTCCTGCTCTGCTGGCTTTGAGTGATGACTCTTTCTAATTGCTCATAAATCATCCCCTCAATAGTATATCCTAGAATCTTACCAGGCATGGAAGTCAAACACATTGGTTTATAGTTTGTGGCACCTCTCTTAATCTTCAAAGGGGCAAATAGCTCTGTAATCCCACCTACTGGTTTGGTTTGCTGGCACACTAGTATGGAGTGCATCTGGGCCTGTTGACTTGAACATATTGAGGGCAAACCAGATGCTGTCTGACTGTCTCCTCGTTTATCTTGTGTTTGTGCTTCCTGCTGGCTATTTTTTTCTAGCCTACCCTGTCCAAAGATCACTCTCCTTGGAAGAGAAAAGAGGAGCAATATCAGAACTGAGTAATATATGATATTGTGATGTAACACAGTAGTGATTATTATATATGACAATATAATGATCATTATGTAATATATGGGCAGGGAGGTGATACAGTGGATAGAATGCTGGGCAGGGAGGTGGGAAGACTCATCTTCTTGAGTCAAAATCTGGCCTCAGAAACTTACTAGCTGGGTGACTCTGGACAAGTCACTTACAGTTTCCTCATCTGTAAAATGAGCTGGAAAAGGAAAATGGCAAACCACTACAGTGTCTTTGCCAAGAAAACCCCAAATGGGGTCAAAAAGTTAGACACGACTGAAAAACAACTGAAATGTAATATGTAATGAAATAATAACAATGTATAACAATTATTATTACCCAATAATAACTAGCAAATATGTAGCACTTTAAGCACATCCCTTCATTTTATCCTCCCAACAACCCTGGGAGGTAAGTGCTATTATTATTTCCATTTTACAGCTGAGGAAACTGAGGTAGGCATAGGTTAATGTCTGAGGCCACATTTGAACTCGGGTCTTCCTAACTCCAGGTGTGATGCTCTGTCCACTGCACAACCTCACTGTCTCTATTTAGTGATTGGTTCTTAAGTGCCCTCTATAGCTGTGAAACCGTGGCCAGCCACGCTGCACAGGGTCATATGGTACTGAAAGCCAGGAAAGAAGGGACATCAAGAAGGACAGTTGGAATTGCAGGAGCTGGAGAATGAGTTACCCATGCTGCTCCAGTGTGGCCATTAGGGACCAGGACCAAAGACATGCAGCTCTGTGGTTAGGTTACTGAATAAGACTAGATCTAGGTAAATATCTCCCACATGGGAAGAATTGAGAGCCATAACTTCCAGGACATCTGTTTGTCTTTTTTTCACCAGTTAAATGAAAGGATGTTTTTTTTAAAAAAATGAGTTAAATGTTAAATCGTTAATAGACATAGAGATATAGGGACTGGACTTGTGATTTCATCGCTATAGGGAACTGCTGGGTGAGACAGCTTCCACTACGAACAGAGGTTGGCACTATCTCTCCAACTTACAGTCTTGGGCAGTTACTTATAGCGCCGAGAAGGTAAGTGATTTGCCCACTGTCACACAGCCAGTATGTGTCAGAGTGGGACTTGAACTCGGGTCCTCCTGGTTTCAAGGTTGACTCTCTATCCATTAAGTAATGATGCCTCTCAAATCATGATTTCTGTTTAATAATGTGTTATATCATGACACTAAGAACTCCTGGAGCTGTGTGCCCCCCTTTTGCACTGCAGGGTGAAGTATCCTTTCAATTTGAACTTGGATTCCTTAATATGGCAAAGACGGATCAAGCACCCCGCCCTCTCTCTTCGCCACTGGTGTTGATCGAGACTGCTGGCTTCTCTAGAACTTGTATTCATTTGAGATTAGAGGATCAGAGATCTGGAGCCTGACTAGACCCCCAAGGTCATCTACTCCAACTCCTTCATTGTGCAAATGAGGAAACTGAGGCCCAGAGAGGATGAGGAATCATCAAACATCACACAGCTACTATGCATCAGGGGTGGGATTTGAACACAGGTGTTCATACTCTTGGGATAGTATTCTCTCCACTCTGCCACCTGAGGATAGGATAAGGCAAGGGGACTTGTGAAAGAGTACAGCTGGGGAATAAGGAAGATGTCTAGAAATTGCTGTCTACTTGGGAAATTAATATTAATGATCATGATGCCCTGCCAGGGTTCACCTGGGGGGACTTTTATCTATACCTCTGGAGGTACTGGAGTCACAGATGGTTGCTCTCATTAAGTTTGAGCCTCTGCCTCAGGATCCAGGAATTAGATTTCTAAATGAGATAAAATTCCAGAAACAGGTGAATATGGGAGAAAGAAACTGCAGAAGCTGATGGACCACTGTCTGAGGTTAATTAAGTATTGCATATCCAGATGAACTGGTGACCTAGGAATCTAGATTCCTAAATGGTGCAGCTTTGAAATATAGTTCTTTTGTGCTTTGCCTGAAGAGCGGAGGACTGACTGTGTTGCCTCTAGCAAACAACCCCTTTCAAAACATTTTTCTTAATTTTTTTTTTTTGGTTTTTAGGCAATTGGGGTAAAGTGACTTGCCCAGGGTCACCCAGCTAGTGTGACAAGTGTTTGGTCTGAGGCCGGATTTGAACTCAGGTCCTCCTGACTTCAGGGCCAGTGCTCTATCCACTGCACCACGTAGCTGCCCCTTAAATTGTTTTTAATGTTAATAGCAGAGCCAAGAGTTTTTCTTTCAAGTCTGCATTGCTTCTAGAACCATGGCTTAGATTGTGATTTCTAAACATCCTGCCTTTGACCTTAGCATGGTGATGAAAAGAAAAATGCCTCCTTTACCTTCCAAAATTTTCTTCCTACTAAACCCCAAACAGGAAATAGGATCTCATTGAGACTTTGCTCTTTCAAGTATCAGGGAACCAAAAAAAAAAAAATCTCAGTTCTCTAAAGAAAAATAATTGCAATTTATAAATTGTTTCTTGGTCTAGTGGGGCTTGGGGCTGTTGGGAGAACTGAGGACTTAACAGTTCCCTCTGTCCTCTTATTTTCTGTTGCCAGATGGATGACTTTGGTGAGAGTCTGAGCTTCTCAAATGCTTGGCTGTGACTTGCTGAGAACAGAGTGTGTATTTTTTCCTTCCCTGTTGCCGTTCTTTGTCTCTTAGCCCTCATTAGTTGTCTTCAAGCAATGTCTTGACTTGACCACTTGTCAGCTGTATGGTGGTGTGGGTTCCTTGGGAGGCAGCATGGCGTAGTGGAACTGGCTTTAGGATCTGAGGATATGGGTTCAAATCCTGCTCTACCACTTCTTCCTCTGTTACCTTGAGCAGGTTATTTTACCTCTCTGGGACTTGGTAGTCTATCTATAATGAGAGGATTGGACTAGATGTCCTCTAAGGTCTCTTTCAGCAATAAGCTGGTGATACTGACATTTTTTTTTTCCATTATACGGTTGAACTGGAGAACTGTTGAGGTCCCTTCCATTTATGAAATTTGGTGATTCTTCTTTTAAAGGCAAGCTGGAGGACGGGTATTCTGAGTTTTTCTATGTTTGCTTCTCAGGAATACAGAGCGTGCACGCAACAGCTTGGGCGAGGGATGCAACGCAGTCCTGTTTGTGTCACACTCTGTTCCCACTGAAAAACACTGCCTCTCGCCTCTCTGTCCAAATCTGACAATGCGTATGTTCCCTGAGTCCCATGTTGCTCTGGAAACCGGGAAAGCAGTGAGAGCAGAAAGAAGACAGTGAGTGGCTCAGTCCGCTCCAGAAGCCAAGGCAGCAGAAGCTCAGTTCTGTGTAGCAAGAAAAAAAAAAGAGTTACTCTTCTAGCCATGCTCAGCCCCCACCTGCCATCTACTAGGGTGTCTGAGTCTTCTCTATTGACCCCAGGGGACTAGGGATTCCCTTCCTGAAGTCAGTATTTTCATAGCGACAGGGATCTGTGAAAAGGAAGCTAACGTTGACTCAAATCATGTAAGTGCTCCTCTTTCTGCTAAGGCTTCTCATCACATGGAAGAGGTCACGGAGTGTGTGGCTGGACCCTCACTTTAAACTCACCTGACCTGATGGCTGCTAAAGCCTCTGGCTAAAGCGATCATATTTCAGCTATGATGCTATAAGATAGGAGGGATTTTGGAGAAGACCAGTGACCAATTTTAATTAGAAAAACAAAAGCTTACTCTCTGCCTTTTCTTGTTTGCATCCCAGTAACTTACCAGTAGCCCACCTCCAATAGAATCTTCCCTCGTAATAAATTAAGTAAAACCAACTGACCTAGTACAATTCAACCTTGACTGTACAATCCAATACATCTTCATGCTGGCTGTCTTTGGTATCTAAATGTCCTTCCTCCTTATCTGTTTCTGGGCTTCCCTAGATTCCCTCAAGACTCAGTTAAAATCTCATCTTCTAGGGGATGCCTTCCGAAGTCTTCCCCAGTTGCTAGACCCTTCCTCTCTGAGGTTACCTTCCATCTAGCCTATGTAGAAGGGCAACTAGGTGGTATATTTGGATAGAGCACTGGCCCTAGAGTCAGGAGGACCTGAGTTCAAATTTGACCTCAAACACTCATTAGTTGTGTGACTCCGGGCAAGTCACTTAGCCTTGTTTGCCTCAGTTTCCTCATCTGTAAATGGCAAACCACTCCAGTATCTTTGCCATGAAAACCCCAAATGGGGTCATGAAGAGTTAAACATGACTGAAAATGACTAAATAACAACAACAATAACTATATCAGTACTCCTTTTCATGACCTGTGCTAGAGAACATTAGAGAGAATAGAAAAAATGTGAGAGGAAAAGCATTGGATGGGGAAGCAGGAAACCTTGGTTCTCATCTGGCTCTTCCAATAATTTGCCTTGTGAGCCTGGGTAATTCCCCTCTCCTCTTTGGGCCTAGATTCCTTCATGTATAAATTGAAGGAGCTTGACAAGGTGACTTCAAAGGTCCTTTCCAGCTCTAGCATCATATGGTTCTTGGAGGAGTAATTGAAGGTATGTGACTGGGCAGGAGAGAAAGAGTGTGCGAGGGAGGAGTAGGTGTATTTAGTGAAGCTTTCATAGACCAGGAGTTTTCGGCTATTGTTTGAATGAGTGAGGGGATACTTTAAAAGGAGAGAGACAAAGGGAAATACTAGAAAGGAAAGGGTCGTAGAAAGACTGCTAACCTTAGGGGCAGGAGACCTGAGTGCCCAGCTCTGACACTAATGATCAGTGTGGCCCTAAACCAGTCATTTTCAAATCTCTGAACCTTATTTTCTGTGTGGTCTCCCTCCTCAAGGATATGGTCTGTCTCTTTTTATTTTTTGTATTTGTATCCCCCGTGCTTAACACATAACCTAATAAAACCTTTTCATTCATTTAGTCATCTGTAGAGCAAAGAGAATTTTGTTTATAGTCCCTAGCACACAAAACCATTTTGAGAAAAAGCATTTTGTAAACCTTAAAATGCTAAAGGAATACGTAGTTTAGATTATTACCCTGTGTTAAGTAAGCAATTAAAATTTCCATTCCTCTGTTTTTCTCTTCTGAAAAATACTAACCCCTTGTCTGAGGGATGAACAGGAGTGAGTTCATCAGGGCAAAATTTTCGTTCTCATAAAATGCAGAGGCACAGTCGTAGAGTATCTAACTCACATGTTGCTGCACTTCTCTGTCTGAAGTAGGGAGCCCATCAAGCAAACCAGTGTTGGCTTGTGAAAAATATTGTAGAGAGAGAACATTTAGCCAAGCCCACCTGTTTCTCTGGTTGCCTGGCAACCTAGAAGGAGGGTACAACAGAGGGTCCATAGGAAAGGTCAGCAGCAGAGGTCCCAATGCAGAATAGAATCTGTGGGTGACCTTGAGCAGGGCTATTCTGAGAACGCCTGGGAGGCAGTCAAACCTACACTATGTTGGCTTATGTGTATGTGTTCTAGAGATGCTGTAAAAACAGAAGGAATGAGAAATTTGCACTCAAATGCTTTGCCTTCCCCAGGAAAAATCCAACAGCTTACCATCAAAATTGTGGGGAAGCTACATTTTCCATCACAAAGGAGATTGCAAAGCAACGAAGGGTGAAAAACAAATCTGTAAGTGTATTTCAGACTACTCCAGCCACCCAGGGAGATAACTGGGAATTGAGAAATAAATTACTCTTAAGATTTCTTCCCTGGTAAAGGAGCGGGAGCCTCGCGACCAGGCCTGTGATTCGGGCACAGGCATTTTCCTCCAACTAAGCATCATAAATTTGTGGGAACGTATCGTTCAACTTTCTCATTTTATACAGGAGAAAGAGAGAGAGAAGGGGAGGTCCCACGGAAAGATCACAGATTCTGAAGTCAGAGCACCCAGTTCAGCTCCGCTTTTGACACTTGCTTACCTGTGTGACCTTGTGCAGGTCATTTGTCCTCTCTGTTTCCTTCTTTTTAAAATTGTAGGGTTGGACTAGGTGGCCTCTCAGATCGATGCATCTATCTCTAGGTCTGTGATCCTGTGACTTGCCTTGTCCCAGTTAGTGGTAGAGATGACCCTGGACCCCAGGTCTGCCGATTTTTCATTTCCATCACTTTTTACTACCGCACACTGAAATCAAATGGCCCAAGTGTCTTTCCAACATCTGTCCCTCTGTGATGAAGTCTGGCAGGCTTCTCTTAGCTTCTGTTAATTACGGAGTTTTAAAAAATGGATTTCTAAAGTTGAAACACTAAATTGGGCAATACACCTGCTTCCTTAGTTTCACTAACCCTTCAGTGGCCTGGCTGAGGAGGGGAGGAGCGCAAAAAAAGAATGGTGAGCCACTAGACAAGCATATCATCATGCAGTTTGCAATTAAAATTTCTATTAGTTGATTTTCTCCTCTGGAAAATGCAACTTGTTCTTGAATTGGGAATACACCATGCTTTGATGTGCCTTCATCCCAAACTCCCATCAATAGTTCATGTCTTTAGGATCACAGAATCCTGTGGTCCAGGACCAAGTAGCTATATTATAAAGTTACAGAATCCTCGAGTTGGAAGGGGGCTTAAAAACATGGATCTCTTCTTCATCCACCAGGCTGGCAAATGTCTACACTAACCACAGTAAATAGTCATCTAATCTCTTCTATGGGAAAAGAGTCCACAGCCTCATTTGGCAGTCTGTCAGACTGATGGTCAAAATAAGTTATTTCTTATGTCCATCAGAAATCACTCCTGCACGAAATCTATTTACTCTTCTTTTCCATTCTTTTCTGCTCAGGGAAACAACTGCTTATGACCACCCTTCTGAAAACCTAAAAAAGCTGTGTGCGATACAGAGCAGGCAGAATAGCAGATTTGGAATTTAGAAACAAAACAGAAGCCTTGCCTTTTAGGACTCCTGTGACCAAATGTTAGGTATGTGATCTTGGACAAATCACGTGCTGTTTCTAAACCTCAGTTTCCTCATCTGTAAAATGAGAAAAATGATACTTGTACTATTGGGAGGGAAAAAATCTTACAAATTGTGTGATGCATTATGTAATGTGGGCTCTTGTTATTAATGTAGTGATTATAACACTGCCCATTTTCTAGGCAAAAGACACCCAATTCCTAAAGATTTCTTAGAAGAATGCATGTTTCGCCTCCCATGTTTGTCATCTGTCTTAGCAGCATGCTTTAATGGGAAGTGTCCTAGAGTTGGAATAAGAAGAACAAAAATCATAGACTTGGAGCTGGAAGGAACCTCAGAGGTCATCTAGCCCAAACCACTGATTTTTCAGATCAGGAAACTGAGGTCAGAGAGGTAAAATTACTTCCACAACGTCATGGAAGTAATAATTTATAAGCAGCTAGTGGGGAAGTGGACCTGAGATCAAGAAGACTTGAGCTCAGATTTGGCCTTAGACACTTACTTATCAGCTGTGTGGCTCTGGGCTAGTCACTTAACCTCTGCCTGCCTCAGTTTCCTCATCTGTAAAATAGACACTAAAGTAGCACCTATCTCTGAGGGTTGTTGTGAGGACCAAATGAGATAAGAATTAGCATAGTGCCTGGCATGTAATAGGTGCCTAATGAATGCTAATTATGTGTGTGTGTGCATGTGTACATACAAATGTGTATGTGTGTATGTATGTATATATGTATGGATGAAGGATTTGAAGCCATATCCTCTATGAGCTATTGCTCTTTCCACTGTTCCGTGCTGCCTCCCTAACCCCAAGTCCCATTCATTTTCACCTTCTTGTGTCTGGAATATGTCTTGTTCTTTTCATTCACGTTACCACTTTTCCCATTTGGGCCATTATCCCCATTGGTTTTCCCCCCTCCATTTTTGCCCTCTTCCTGCACACTGGGCATGAGATGAACATTCCTAATCCTAGCTCTGCCACCTGCAAACTGTGTGTGACCTCGGGGCAACCTGGTTGCTCTCCCTGCTTCCCTGTTTCCTCGTCCTTAAAATGAGGGAATTGGATTTGAGGGTGTCAGAGGTCCCTCCAAGCCTTGACACTGTGTGATATGAGTTACTGATGTCTCACACCCATAGACACACAGACGCACACACCTTTGTGGTTGTCCATTGCTCCAGCTGCTCTGGCCCTCGAGCCCCGCGGGGAGGCTCTCAGGCAGCATTCTGTTGACTTTGAGATGAGTGCTACAGATGGTATGCAATTTGGCCTGTTCTCTACAGTCTTGTTCAAGCAGGGGCTGGCAGTAAGCATTACGAATGCTCCCCTCTCTGCCAAAGGGGCTGTTTTAGCTTCTGGAAAAGCTTGCCTAGGGGGGAGCCTCCAGGCAGTTCCACATTTTTGTATTTCTATCCCATCACCTTCAGCTTGTTCTTCTTATCTTTTTAGGTCATGACCCTGACCATAAGACTTAAAGCTAGAAGGGACCTTAGACAGCATCCAGACCAGAGCTTCTAAATCTTTTTTTTTTTTCAGTCGTGGACCGTTTTGGCAGTCTGGTGAAACCTACTGACCTCTTCTAAGAAAAATGTTTTTAAATGTGTAAATTAAAATAAGTAAGATTACAAATGAAACTAATTATATTGGAATAGTTATCAAAATTTAAAACCAAAGCAGTTTATGGACCCCAATTTTGTCTCATTACTTCATTTTACAATGAGATATGACCCAGAAAAGTTAAATGGGATATAGGTGCAGGTTGCACAGGTAATAAGTAGTTGAGTCAGAATTGAAGACCACATGCCCTGACTCCTAAACTAGTACTCTTTCTGCCATACTGTGCTGCCTTCATTGTGGTTCTCCCATTCCATGGCCTTCAAACGCCTCACTTGGCAAGATGGTTGTTGTCCTTGCTTCTCAAAGGACCATGCCATCAGGGAGGTGACACCATGACATGCAAGCAAATTGGACTTAAGTGAGGAGGTTCTGTGCAAAGCCACCAGCCTCACTTTTTCCTCTGGAGCCATATCGGTCTGGTGGCAAGATATAGATCAGAACAACTGGTGATGACCTGGGATGCAGTGGGGACATTGGCCTTTTTAAGCTAGGGTCCTTAACAGGTCTCAGTTTGATTGAGGCAATGCCCATTCAGTGACTTGGTGGGGATAATTTGAGGAAGGAGCAGTGATAGTCCTTGGGGGCTGCTATTCATAGAGTTGTCACTAGGAATTCTGGCATCTGGGACAGATTTAGTGGGGGAGTGGGAGACTGATCTGGAAAAAGACCCTGGCCCTCAGGAGAGATAGCCCCAGAGGAAGAAGACAGATTCCCCTGGGGAAGCCTCTATGAGGGGAGGGGAGAAGGGTGCCAGGAGAGGGGAGAGAGCTGTGCTAGGCTAAGGAAAGCTTGCTTAGGATTCAGGAAGGCCTTGGGATCCCATCTTTGTTTTTTTGTTTGTTTGTGGGGAGGGGGGATTGTTGTTGGAGGGGTTTTTTTTGGGGGGGGTTGTTTTGGTTTTTCTTCTTTGGGAGTTTTTGTGAGCAATAGGGTTAAATGACCTATCCAAAGTCACACACCTAATAACTGTTATGTCTGAGGTTGGATTTGAACTCAGGTTCTCCTGACTCCAGGGCCAATTCTCTATCCACTGTGCCATCTAGCTGCCCCGGGATCCCACCTTGGCAGGTATGGCCAACATTATTGCTAACATCAGTCATCAGCAGTAAAAGATATAACACAAGTTACTAGGCCCATTGGTATGACAGAAAGCAAAAAGGATAAATTACCCCATCTGAATGAGGTCACTTTGGGGAGAGGAGGGGCCCTTGTCATGAGAGTCTATTCTGTTTTCTGGTAGCATGGTTGAGAACCCCAACCCTCAGTAGGAGATGGGGGCTGAGAAGGTGGCAGGTATGTGAGTATAGCAAAGGGGGAAAAAAGTCAACAAGGCCATAAGACCCTGAGTGCCCCAAGTCAGGGTGAGGAAGTGAAGGTAGTTATATAACATGTCCAGAAAAGGACAGCTGGGTGTAGGGACCCTGTTGCCTCTCCCTTGTTTTGGCTCTGGAATTATAGAACCCTGAAATGCTAGCAGTTTTTTTGTTTTGGTTTTTTGGGTTTTTTGGGGTTTTTTTGTTTTTATTACAGGTGATACATAAAACAGTTTGATTTCTAACCCTCAAAGTCTCTGGTTCTGTGTTTGACCCTGCTATTTCATCCCATGGTGACACCAGTTTGGTTACCATTTTGAGGGTAAAATTGTTTGAATAGAATATAGACAGACAGACAGAGGTCTGGCCTCTCTGTGATAGTAGACCTTGAACTGGATTGAACATCCAGCCATGTTCAAACTCCACTAGAGAGTTACTTCCATTCTCAGAAGGGTCAGATTGGAGATCATATGAGATTGAGTTATTTGGCTCCACTCAGACTGAGGGACTGCCGTTTACATTAAGAGGCAGGGTGACATAGGAGTTAAAATGCTGGACATCAGGAAGACCTGGGTTCAGATCCCACCCTTGACACTAGCTGCATGGTCTTGGGCAAGACACTTAGTTTCATTGAGCCTCAGTTTCCTTTACTGTAAAATGACTTAAATGGGTTTTGAAGTCCTCATTTCTCCATCTACGATGCTAAAGAGGACAAAAGTCCTGTGTGCAGGTAGAATAGCAGCATTGACAAGGATTCTGGGCCTAATTTGCTTTTTTTCTGCTCCTTCACCACTCACAGAGGGAGACAGAGAGTCCAACCCCAGCGCATCAGGCTCCCAAGGTGTGGAAGTGCTGAGGTGGGCAGCTGTGTCTTCATTGGAGAGCATTTTGCCTCCCTCCAACCGAGGGTGCTTGCTAGTCCCTTTTAGAGCCCACTGATGGCTGTTCCCTCTGTTTTCAGCCACTCCTCCCTTTCCCCTCCGCTCCCCTCTCCTGTCCCCAAGTGTGTGTGGGAGTGGCAGCTACTGTTTCCTAATTGGCAAAGGGAAGGGAAGACATATGGTTAATGAAAGAGGAACACACCCTGCATAGCTCTCCTTTCTTTACCTGTCTTAAGCTAGTTACATGGCACCCTGACTTTTTGCCCTCTTACCTCTTTGCCACTCCTCACCCTGTCTCTCTCTCTATCTCATTCTTTGTTCCTTTCTATCTCTTTCTCATAAAGTCCTAGGCTTTAGAGCATGAGGGGATCTTAGAAAGGATCTAGTCCATCCTCCACATCTTTGAGGAAACCTAAGCTCAGAGAGATGAAGGAAGGGGAAGGCAGAGCTCAAGGTCACACAGGTATGATAGGGCCACAATTCAAATCCAGTCCTCAGACTGCATCCAGAGTCCTCTCTTCCATCAGAATCTACCTGTCTCTCTCTTCATATACAAACATACGTACATAAACACATGTCGGTATGGGTAGATGTGCATATGTTGCGGGAGGGGAGAAAGAGAGAGAAGAGAGACAGAGACCGAGACAGAGAGACAGAGAGAGAGAGAGGCAGAGACAGAGATGAAAAATCAGTCAGCAAATATCCACTGAGGGCTTTGGAGAAAACCTGTATTTGGAGCAGACCTCTTCTTTCTTTGGCATAGGAATCCTGATGCAGAAACTACCTCTGCAGTGCAGATAAGAATCTGCTCTATTACCATGGTCTTAGGAAGTTGCCTTAGAATAGCTTTTCAGGGTCACACAGCCAATATGTGTTGGCAATATTTATGTGTATATCTGTCAGTATGTGAGTTTACATACACATATGAATCTCACATACACACACATCAGTCACAATTTAGTTTGAATCTACAGTTTCATCTGATTCAGGTTCTTCTGCTCTATAGTCTGGTCTTTCAACTCATTTAGGGTAGCTGGGTCCCACTGTGAATAGCTATTAGGATATTACATGGAAGGAAATAATGGCAGGTGATAATAGATGAAATGAGTTCCCTAAATCCTTGCCCATCAATCCTCTTCCATATCATACAAAAGGTGTCAGGATATCATAAAGCCTTCAGATTACAAAAGAAATGCATTTAATTTTCTTAAAGGGAATGCCTACAGGTCTGTCATCCAGAAGGCCTTATCAAAGTCCCTGTGAAGACCCCTCATCAATCAGTCAGACACATTTGTACTAGCCTGGGGTCTTATGGATCTTTCAGTGGTTTATTTGCCAATCTGGAGGATCCTCACCTTGACCTCCACCCAGTGCTCTGGGACAAGGAGATGCCTCAATTATCTATTTAACAGGGATTGAGTTTAGGTTGGGGACAGCTAAGTGGCACAATGGATAGAATTCCTGGCCTGGATTCAGGAAGATCTGGGTTCAAATCCGACCTCAGAGACTTACTAGCTGTGTGACCCTGGACAAGTCACTTAACTCTGTTTGCCTCAGTTTCCTCATCTGTACAATGAGGTGGAGACAGAATGGCAAACCACTTCAGTATCTCTGCCAGGAAAACCCCAAATGGGGTCACAAAGTCAGATACAACTAAAAAACATCTAAAAATGAGGGCGATGAATTCAGGTTGAGTTTTCACCTGGAAAGGGATTAAGTGGATAAATCAAGCAGTGGTTGAATGGGAGGTAATCTGATCCTTGGGGTAGGTCGCAGAGTTTTAATAAGGATGGAGGTACAGCTTTGAAACCTGAACCCTGAAGTTAGGTCTCGTGGATGGAGGGGTCGGGTTTCAGCTTTAATTACAAAAGCAAAAGAATCTCCTTTTCTCATCCCATTTCAGTAAGTTTCATACTCTACAGGAAGAAGGATTCCTGCCTGGGCTTTAGAGATTGTTGTGTTGCAGATACTAGCTGTTTTTGAGTTGATATTGGGTGCACTTGAAGAAGAAACTTTTGTTGGAGGAGTCTGCAAAAGAATAGGAATGGAATACCCAAAGGCAGTATTGATGGACATGTCTAAAGGGTTAAGGGAGGCAGAGGGCTGTTTAAAAGAGATTGCTCCATCTTCTCAGAACCATGGGCTCTATGTAACTCAGTTGTGACATCACTAGATGGGACAGATTCCAAGATAGGGGGCACACTCGGATCCCTCAAACATTCCTTTGCTTGTTGGGGCCACGCTTAGTTAACCCACAAAATGCAGGAATAAAATGAAAATAAGAGAAGCATCATGCCATACTGAATAGAGAGCCAGGCTGGGAATAAGGAAGATCTGGATTCAGGTCAGGGCTCTGACACAAGCTGCCTGTATGACCCCAGGCACATCTCTTCTGCTTCTAGGCAAATATCTTTTTTAAATTTTTAAAAATCTGTTTTCTTTTTACATTTCTCTCCTGGACCCTCCACCCTCTGAAGAGTTAAAAAGAGGGGGAAAAGTTTCAAGAAAACTAATCAAAACACCAATCCTGGCTGACATAGCATTCAGAGTTCCACACCCATAATCCCTTCCTCACTAATTCTCTAAGGCTTTAAATTGCACAGCAATACCAGTCTGCAATGGTAGCTGAACTTTCCTTATTGCAAATCATTTATATTGATGAAATGACAGGTCCTGCACCCTACTCTCCCCCAAAAAAATTATTTCTGAGTTTGCTTACATTGTGTAACTTTCTAGAACTTGGATCAATCATAGGATGTGTAATAGATGAATAAGGGAAGAATAAGAGAGAAAGGGATTGAGAGACAGATAAACATGATGTAGAGAATGATTTCAAAGAGCTGGCCCTCCTCTTTATGTGGTGGTAGTAAATTTTAATGAGCAGAGCACTGCCTCTGCATTTATGATTTGTGATGCTGACCAGCTGGGGTCCTTAGAAACCTTGGCACTAAGCAGATATTCCTTTGGGGCTTTCACAGGGCCAGGTGAGTGGGGTTCTCATCATCTTTGCCCCACATTCCCTGAAAGAGAAGAATTTGAAATTGGCCCACTCTCACCTTTTAGGTGAGCCTTTTTTCACAGGCTTGAATGGAGGCCCTTCCTTGGTGGAAGCCATGGTAGAAAAGAAATGCAAATCAGAAAAGAGTTCTTACCAATAAAGAGCATTATTCTTTTTTTTTCCTTTGGAATTGTAAAATGAAGTTCTCCTAGGGAGCAACATAAACTTCACCTCCTTCCATAATTATCGGTGAGGAGAAACCCAAACCCCTTCCAGTACAGACTTGGAGCAATGGCTCCCTCCTGCCCCGGGGTTTCTTTTCAAGGGGATGGCATGTGGAACTTTCTCCTGAGATACAGGCTTCTGTGTTCTAAATTCCTCTCTGCTCTCTAAACAAATACTCTTTTAATGGCAAAACCAGCTGTAGCACATTTGATGACAGCATCACCAGGTAAATTTTGCAAGTTTAGTGTGTTCCCCCCACACACACTTTTGACCCAGGGTTCTTAAAAATGAAAATTTTAAGATGTGTAAAGACCTGAGAGATGGCTGAGAGGACCCCTCCAGGGCAAATGCTGGACAGCACATTCCTCAGCCTTGTCTCTTCCATGGTCGGCAGCTCCTCCCCTATGGGGGTCCTCTGATGCTTTGCCCAGCCTGTTACTCTGTAAATCATCATCCTCACATCCACAAAGTCCATCCCCCAAGGCTGAGATGCATTTCTTTCACATCTTCATGTGCTGTGATCTTTGCCTTCAGGGCTCAGCTTAAAAGGCCTGACTCCCAGCTGAAGGGATTTCTCTCACTCTGTCTCAATCTCTTCTTTACCTTTATCACATTTGACCTTATGTAATCCTTGACTATGTCTTGTATTTCCCCATTAGACTGTTAGTTCCTTGAGGCCAGGGCTGCCATTTTTTACCTTTTTATTCCTAGCACCCAACCCAGGGCCTTCTTTAATAATTGTTGTATTCCAGTCATATTAGTCATGTCCAACTCTTTGTAACCTCATTTAGAGTTTTCTTGGCAGGGTGGTTTGCCATTTCCTTCTCCAGCTCATTTTACAGATGAGGAGACTGAGACCAACAGAGCACAGTGACTTGCCCGTGATCACACAGCTAGTAAGTGTCTGTAGCCAGATTTGAACTCAGGTAGATGGGTCTTCCTGACTCCAAGCCCAGTATTCTATCCACTGGCCACTTAGCTGCCCCACTGTTTAATACAAAGCAGTTTTAAAATGTTGAATTGGATATAAATCTATTTGTAAATGGATGCTACCCTATCTTATCTGTCACCATCTCTAACTGACTATATCTTTCTGAATGGTTTGCAGACCTTGTTAGCTGACTCAACAAATTTATGGTCAACTTGAGACATTGTTAATACGAAATCTGGAAAGCGAATTAGCAAGTTACCGCTTTGTGAGTATAGTTTAGATTCCAGGATTGCAGGAGGTGGGTGAAAGCAGGATGCTGTTTTCTAGCACAGCAGGAAAGGGACCTCCTGCTTGCGCTGATGTTACAAGATAGTGTTTGAGATGCTTTTGTCATTTGCTCTGAGTTACAAAGGATGTACAACCTGGTCACCTCACCTTGAAATGTATCTTCTGTCATTCCATCGTAGCACTAAAGATTTTAGCTGCAATACCCAAGTCAGCATCAACAAAAGCACCTAAGATGTACTTGGCACATACAGATACAAAGACACAATTGAAAGCATTCCCCGCCCTCAAGGAGTTTACAGTCCAGCCTAGGGAGACAATATGCACGTATATTGACATATACAAGGAATATACAAAATAGATACAAAGGAAATTATGGTAGAGGCCCTTGCAGCAGAGTAGTTCAGGAAAGGCTTCAGAGAGAGTATGGTTTTTGAGCTAAGCCTTAAAAGAAGGTAGGAATTCTAAAAGAAGGTTGCTGTTTCACAGAGAATGGTGCGTCCATAAGATAGCTCAGCTAGCATTGTTTCAATTTTTGTTATTCAGCTGCATCAGACTCTTCATGATCCCATTTGGGGTTTTCTTGGCAGAGATACTGGAGTGGTTTGCCATTTCCTTCTCCAACTCACTTTACAGATGAGGAAACTGAGGCCAACAGGATGAAGTGACTTGCCCAGGGTCACACAATTTGACCATAGGTCCTCTTGACTCCAGGGCAGTGCCCTATCCAGTACTCCACTGAGCTGCCCCAAAAGAAGATAAGGAGAGAGTTTATTCCAGGTATGGAGAGCAGCCATACATATGCATATTCGAGGAACAGGATGCCCAGTTTGGCTGGACTGCAGTGTGCATGGAGAACAGTAATGTGCAGAAAAGATAAGCTGTGGCTAGGCTTTGAAGGGCTTTATGTGCCAAACAAATTGATGTTTCATGCTGGTGGTAATAGACAGTCACTGGAATTCCTTCAAGCAGGAGAGTGACATGATCAGATTTGAGCTTTTGGAAAATGTGTGAAGGAGGGAAGAGATTTGAGGCACAGAGACCAATTATGAGGCTGTTTATACCATGATCTAGGTGAAAGGTTATGAGGGCCTTCTGAAGCCTTTCCCACTGAATACCAAGCAAGCTAAGGAGAGTAGAGACATGGGGAAAACTCCACACCCTGAGAGCTCCTAAGCTTTGTTCATCTCCTAGACTACTTTCAGGTAGCAAAAATCAGTTACCATTTCAAGGAAGAACAGGCCTAGCCCTTCTACTCTGGATTTTCCTGACTTAAACACCTCCTCCCTGCCAAAAATGATAGAAGGTGCCATAGCTCCCTCTCCCCCCACTCTCCATCATGAAAAGTTCCTCCCAAATTCTCAGCTCTGAAGACCTTCCTTTTGGGGTGGCCTTGGGCCATTTTGGGGGAACTAGTGAGCAATTTAAGCAGTCTCTGCACTCCAGCATGAGAGAACCCAGAGGACAAATGAGTTACGTGGTGCGAGAGAAAAGTATTTGCCCTCTCACTGAGACACTATAGAAGGTGGTAGGATTGTAGATTTTTGAGCTAGAAGGGACCTTAGAGGTCACTTGGTCCAACCTTTTCATCGTGGGTAGAACAGTGGATAGAGCACCAGGCCAGGAGTCAGAAAGACCTGAATTAAAATCCAGCCTCAGACACTAACTAGCTGTGTGACTGGGTAAGACACAACCCCTTTGGCTTCACTTTCCTCACCTGTAGAATGGGCATAATAATAGCACCCACTCCCAGGGTTGTTGTGAAGATCAAGTAAGTTAATAATTATAAAGCGCTTAGCTCAGTGCCTGGCACACAGCGGGCACTAGGTAGAATTTTAGTTGTTATTTGTCTTGTTTATTGTTTGTTTGTCATTTGTAGCTGTTATTAGCTCTTGCTGTATAGATGAGGGATTTAAGCCTCAGAGAGGTGCAGTGATCCACCCGAGATCACACAGCTAGTAAATGCTAGATCTCGGATTTGAGCCCAGTGCCTCTGATTCCAAATCCATCTCTCTTTTTCACTGTACCACGCTGGGTCATTCTGTAGCCATTACTAGGGTGTTGTCTTCATAATAGGAAAGGGATGTCTGGTTTAATTGCTGCCAGAGTAAATTTTTAATATGTTGGATTACAAGGTCCCTTCTGAGTCTAACATTCTGTGGTTCTGTGATTCTTTCCCCACATTCCTGCCCCAGGTCTGATCTTTTACGTTAAAAAACAAAACAAAACAACTCTATCTTTTCTTCTCTGGTCATTTCCACAGGAAATAATTCTCCTTAAGCAGCCTATGGTGAAACACTACATGGAGACTAGTAGAGTCTGGCTTTTGCGTTATGTTGGGAGATGTTTGTTAAGGTTTATGTTCAGCATTAGGGCATTGAAGAGGGAGGCAGGGCAGTGTTCTGGACTTCCCATAAAATACTTCAGGAAGTAGGAGGGGTGGTCAGACTGGAATATGAACAAGGGCAACCCCAAGGTGGGGACTGACAGAGTTGGGGACCATCAGCAATTCTAGGGCCGTGTCTCAGAGATTTCCCAGAGACAAGGCCCTTTCCAGGAGGGGTGTCTTTGGGTATCAAATAGTGTAGGGGAAAGAGGGGGCAGGAGAGAAATAGAATAGGTTAATATCCGGGACTGATTTATTCATCTTAACAGTGCTAGCAGGAGATTGCAGGGGAGCTCCTGATGTTCTGCAGGTAATATGCTTGCCTTTGAATGTGCACATGTGTTTGTGCATCTGTATTGAGGAGGAAGAGGAGTGACCAGCGAGGGAGAGGTAGACTCAGCTCCATTGTATTTTAGGAAGGAAAGCACGAGATTTTAGAGGAAAAAATGCCATAAGAGGAGCTTTTTTCTTAGGAAACTGTCCCTAAGATCAAAGACCTTGAGCTGCAAAGGGTCTCAGAGGACATTTAGCACAGCCCTTTTTGTTTTATAAATGAGAAAATCAAGGCCCGGAGAGGATAAATGAATTGCCCAATGTCACACAGGCAGCAAGATTTGAACTCTGACTCCAGAGCCAATATTCTTTCTGCTGTACCGTGCTGTCTCTCTTGCAAGCTTTCTCAAGGAAAACTGGAACATGTATGTGCAATGTAAATGCAGGCATGTACAACTACATAGATATACAGATACGTACATAGAGACATCCCCATAAATACACAGGACATCTATATGCCTTTCTAATTTTATATTTTGGGATAAAAATAGGTTTAAAAATAAATTTAGAATCCTAATTTCTCGCTGCTCCCCCTGGCCTCTCCCCACAGATCACCCCTGGTGCTTAATGATGTTACTCTTTCTACATTCCTTTCCCTTGGAATATCAGCAAGGAAGATTTACTTTGCCAAGAGATCCTCTGTCCAGACCTGACTGGGCAAGGACAGGAAGGGCAGTGGAGAAAACAGCCAGCTTTACAATGGGAAATGAGGGCCAAACGATACTTCCAAGCTCCTTATGATAAGGAGGAGCTGACATTCACCTCTCCTTACATTCTGCAGGGTGCCATGGGCAACTGAGAACATCCCAGGGGGGACATCTCTCCAGGCAGATTCTTATTCTGTGGGCACTATGGCATCCTGGACAGAACTGTGGCTTTCCCACTTCTTTCTTGATAAGATAATAGGTTCATATGGTTTAGAGCTGGCAGGAAACTTAGGGATCTAGTCTAACCTTCTTATTTTGCATATGAGAAAACTGAGGCCTAAAGATGTCACATTACTTGCCCAGGTCAAACGGGAATGTATCATTTGAACCGAGCACTTTCTTCAGACTCCAAATTCAGCAGGCTTTCTACTACTGGGTCTTAGCTGTTCATATTAGAAACAGAAAACAAGTGCAGCTGAAGAGCTGACTGTTTTTTCCTCTCTTCGGGTTTTCAAATTACAGCTGCTGGAGGTTTGAGAATGTATAGCCTTGTCAGGGTCCTGTTTCCAGTACTGAACACCAGGCTGTCATCAATTCTCTGCTCTGTGTGTGTGTGTGTGTGTGTGTGTGTGTGTGTGTGTGTGTGAGAGAGAGAGAGAGAGAGAGAGAGAGAGAGAGAGAGAGAGAGAGAGAGAGGCTCTTTAAATTTTAATTGGTCTGCAGTGAAAGATTTCAGTGATTCCAAAACAAAACACTCTTAGTCCCAAACCACAGCTTATGTGCAAGTCTGGGAGGCTGGAGTATGGTGAGATGGGAGGGAGGGAGGAGAGCAGGATGAGTAGATTCCAGATGGATCTTTTGGGGTTTGTGCTATTAGCCCAAAGACCAAGGTAAAGAAACAGAGCGGGGAGACTGGCAGCAAAACCATCAGGCTAGGAATCAATTTGTCCACGTTGTATGAGCTGGCCTGAAAATATGACGACCTCTCTGGACCTCAGTTGCCCTATCTATAAAATGGATGTGCTGATCCCTTTAGGTACCTCGTTATTTACATGTCGTGTCCCCCATTTGTTGTAATCTCTTTGAAGGCAGAGACTCTTTTTGCCTTTCTTTGTATCCCCCAGTGCTCAGCATGGTGCCTGGCACAAAATGAACCCTTAATAAACCTTT
This sequence comes from Phascolarctos cinereus, assembly GCF_003287225.1. Classification (NCBI taxonomy): domain Eukaryota; kingdom Metazoa; phylum Chordata; class Mammalia; order Diprotodontia; family Phascolarctidae; genus Phascolarctos; species Phascolarctos cinereus. Next base: position 403,831,265 of record NW_027555625.1, on the reverse strand, counting down.
GTTGACTGCCCACTAGCACCTTGCCAAGTAGTTATGAGGGTGAAATATGAATAGATGGGAAGATGCTTTGGAAGTAAAGATGTTGCCTTGGTTATGATGTTGTAATTAAAAATGACAATCTCAGAGGTTGAATAAGATAATCTTAGATAATAGGAATGTCAATTAAGAGCTGGAGGAGAGACCTTAATAGAAGATAAACTTCTTGAGGACAAGGAACACTGCACTTTTATCTGTGTATCCCCAGTGCCTAGCATTGTGCCTGGCCCAGAGTAGGTTCGGCTTAATAACTGCCTATTGATGGATCTAGTCTAACTCCCTCTTTTTAAAGATGAGGAAACAGAGGGCCAAGGAGATTTAGTGACTCACACATGATTGTGCAAGTAGTGTCAGGAGTGGAAATGAACCCAGGTCTTCTGACTTGAAAATCAGTGTTCTTTCCACTGTACCGCCTGGGCCATCGCCACTTTGGGATCATATCCAATGAGGTCAGTAAAAAAAATTAGACAGGTTAGCCTAATTTATTAGTAGTCTTGCCCTGGCCATTTTACCAAGGCAAATAATACCTTGCAGAGTGGTTGCCACCGTCCCAGACTTCGGGATATCTCTGGAGTGGAGCACCGTGAATGTCAGTGGTGGTAAAGATGGTGTATCCTCTGCACAGTGCAGGCTCCAGGCTCAGCTGCCAAATCAACCAGCATTTGGGGTTATGGAAAAAAAAAAACAACAACAACCCATGGAGCCAATCAATCGAGTGTTTATTAAGTGCCTCCTGTATGCCATGGGCAGCTAGGTGGCCCAGTGGATAGAGTGCCAGGCCTGGAGGCAGGAAGTCTCATCTTCCTGAGTTCAAATCTGGCCTCAGACACTTACCAGCTGTGTGATCCTAAGCAAGTCCCTTAACCCTGTTGGCCTCAGTTTCCTCATCTGTAAAATGAGCTGGAGAAGGAAATGGCCAACCGCTGTAGAATCTTTGCCAAGAAAACCCCACATGGGGCCATAAAGTGTCAAACATGACTAAAACGACTGAACAATAACAACACTGCCTGCCAGCCTCTGTGCTAAGAACTATCCTGGAAATACAAAGATACAGATGAAATGATCCTTCCCCTGAAGGACTTAACGTTTTATTGAGGGAAGACAAATATGGACAAGCAAAGCATTTGCAGAATAAATTCAAAATAAATACAAGTTATTTTAGAGAGGTTGGACACTAGCTATTCTGAAAATGAAGCGATAGGAAACATACATCTTGGCAGCCCCAGGGTCACCTTTCCAAACATGATGGAAATGGCACTGAATTGACTTGGACTTCACTTTGATTTGGTTTTCTGTTTTTTATTACCAGCTTTAACTTTTTTTCCCCCAAATTTTCTGTGTATAATATATTAGCCTGTTCATTTTCTGCAGGACTATCTCTTTGAGGAAGGACATTTCTTTTAGTTCTTCTTGATCCCAACCCTAGTGCAGTGAGGATGCAAAGAAAGCTTGACTGGATATTTGGGTATCATCTATATTGACCAGGAAGAAGAATAAATGTGACATCCTAGAGAAAAAGGAGTACCTCTTTGAGTCAGTCTTGAAAGCCTTTTAATGATGTCACTGTCTGTTGCCAACATTCTGAAGACCAGTAGTTTTGACTTTGACTCCGTAGGTGATAGGTTCATGAATCTAGAACTGGAAAAGACCCCAAGAGGCCAGCTGGGCCGATCCTCTTATTTGTAGATGATGAAGCTGAGACCCAGAGGTTAAGTGATTTGTCCAGGGTCACGGGGGTAGCTAGTGGCAGGGCTGGGATTTGAACTAAAAGTCTTCTAACCAGAAAGCCAGTGTTCTTCTCACTCCACCACCATGTTGTCACTGGACGAGGGAGGACCTGTAGACATCCATTCCTTTGCCACTAGGTAGGACTGAATCACGCAGACTGATTCAAAGGTTTCCCTCATTTTAGAGAACTTTTGGACTACCCCCTTCCCTGCCCCCATATACACACAGGCTGGTCATGGGATCCAAGCCAAGTATTCATTTAAATAATGGGTCAGGAGCAGAGCCTGTACAGGAAAGGGGAAAACAGATAAGGAAAAAATAGCCATTTCGCTAACAGCAGAGAAAGGGAATAATTCCTGGATTATGCTGATGATTTATCAATGTTTTCCTAACATGAGAATCAGTTAGCAGGGGCCTGGACTTTTTATGAGTGAGAAACCTCTTCCAGACAGCAGGCTTAGCAAAAGCACCAATAAAAACCCTTCTACCAAGAGGGCCGTGTTCTCCAGAGTCACAATGTCAGAGGCTGTTTAGCAGTTCTATACTTATCAGCCATAACCCCAACATTAGTTCATTCTTGGAATATGAAGCCATTTCATATTTACTCTTGTATCTGGCAAAGAGCCTTAAAAAAAGGAAGGGGGGGTAAAAAAAGTCCCCTGATAGTGCTGTTCAGCTCTTATATCTTTATAGTTCCTTGGATTGATTTGACAGAGCAATCACAGGGCATGGACCAGACCAAACTATTCTCTCAGCAACAGGCTGGAAAGGCCAGACAAAAATGCATCTAACTCCTTCCTGGCCTGTGCCTCCCACGCCCTGTTGCCAGTTTCTGTGGGCTGCCTTTGCTATATTTGTGATCATGCTCTCAGTAGACCCTCCAAATTGATGTGAGGGGATGGTTTTTCCCATGGCCAGCATTTGGAGAAAGTATTTGGAGACCAGGAGAGAGCTACATGAAATCCCTTAGAGATGTTCTGTCTAGGCTATGATTTGAGGAACCTGAGGCCCCCTTGAGCCTTGGAATCCACTCCACTGTGGAACCCTTAGGACTTTCAGATCTTTCCTTGTGCCCCACAGTTGGCCATTCTGTTAAATGTTGTCTACCCTAGAGTGTGAGATTCTGGAGGGCATGTACGGTTTTCTTCTGTTCTTTTCCCCAGAGCTTAGCATAATGCATGGCATGTATTAAGGGCTCAATCAATGCCATTTTTGTTCCTGCTTTCATTCATTTACTCCGGTGACTCGTTTCCCCTCTCTGGCCCTCAGTTTCCTCATCTGTAAAATATGGAAGTTGGACTAGATACTCTTTAAGCTCTCTTTCTACCCTAAAATCCTGTTATTCACTTAAGAAAAGTTCTTGAACGCTAGAGCCTGAGCAGGGGACGTTGGTGGCCTGGTGGAACTTTTTTTATGGAAAGAGCAAAGAAAAAAACTAAGCATTTCAGTCATCTCAGAGATTTTAGCCTAATTTTTTAAATTTTATTTTAGGATGGTTATCCACCCTGAAGTTGAAAGGTACCTTCCAACTTCAACTTCCAACAAGTTGAGAGGTACCTTTATTTTTCTTCCTAGGGTTCAAACAAGGACTCCAAGGGAAGGGGGGGGGGAAACAAACAAAACAAAAACAAAAACCATGGCCCTTATCACCCTCGGGACTCCTCACCTGGATTACTGGCAGACCCATTAGAATGTAATCTCCTTGAGGCCACATGCATTTTGTTGCTGTGTCTATGTATTCCTAGTGCCTTGCAAAGTACCAGGCACCTGGTAGGTGCTTAATAATTGCTTGCTGGATAGGATTACTGCATCAGTTTGATAACTGCTCTATCTGACTTTAGTTTCACCCTGACTCTAAGACTAACCTTTTTAAAACACCACTTTCATCACGTCAGTTTTCTGCTCAAGAACCTTCAATGGCTCCCTGTTCCTGACCACATTAATTACAAGTATGTCTTGCTGAGCTTTCAAACCCTACCTCTCCAAGTATCTGATGTCACCTACCACTGCTTCACAAACTTGACCCTTCACTCCAACCAGAACAACCTCCTCACTGTCCTCTGAACATACTATGGCTCTTCCCACATCTGTGCTTTTATTCATGTTCTTTCCCTGCTACCTAGAGTGCCTTTCCACTGTCTCTGTCCCTACCCAGGTCCTGCCCATCCTTTCTAGGTATAGCCCAAGTTCTATCTCCTCTAGGATGACTTTCTAGTCTCTCGATCTTTGCCCCTCCTCCTCTGAATTACTGTTGTACCTATAACCTCTAACATATTGGTGAGTCCTCAGCTTCTGTACAGTTTTACATTCCCTAATAATGTTCTGTGTGGTACTTCTGTGCCTCCAAGGGTAGTGGAAGATCTTTTAAGGAAAATCACCACGTCTTCTATTTCTCTGGGATCCCTCATAGGGCCTTTACACTTGGCAGGAGCTTAGTAAGTGCTCACTGATGGGTAAAACCCAAGCTGATGATTTGCAACCCAGTGGGAGCATGAAGCTGGATGCTTTGTGTCATTGACTACCACCCTTGTCCTTTGTCATCAACCAACCCAGAGTAAGAAAACGTTCGTAGCCGGGAGTCCAGGATGTGCTGTTTTTGCCGCGTTGGAATTAGTGGAGAAATGGGATCTGTTTGGATTTCATGGTTAGGGAAGCAGTGAGATAAAACTCTTGGGTTCCTCAGATATGAGGCTGTTGGTCTTCAGCCCAGCTTAGGTTATCAAAACCAAAAATTCTTCAGATCGAGTCATTTTTCACAGTTTATGAGGTTTATCTTTGGCCTGTCAAGAGATGTTGACAGAGAAATGAAATCAGTCTGTTTTCTAGTCTGTTTCACTTTCTGGTTCCCACTCCCTTGTACTAAGTTGAAATGTTCAATTGTAAACACTTAAAAATGGGTGGGAAATGCGCACACAGACATAAGATACACATATACTCTATGTGCCTCATGTAGATGTTATAGGTCTCCATTTAAAAAAAAAATTAAGACTGCATTTCTACAGAGTGAGGCTTCTCCTTTTACGCAAAGTATAATTTAGGCCTGAAGGACAGTCTCTATAAGGGTTCTTAATATTGTGTTCTGGACCTCTTTGGCATTCTGGTGAAGCCTAAGGACCCCTTCTCTGAATAATGTTTTTAAATGCATAAAATAAATTACAGAGGATTTCAAAGGGAAGAAATTATATTGACATACAGTTACAAAAATATTTTTAAAGTTCACATACCCTAGGTTAAGAACTTTTATTCTAAAGTCTCTAACTAGAGTCAATTTGGGGACATTTAACTTTCTTTTCACATGTTGCAGATTAAAGTAGAAACAACATCACCAATGCCTTGGGTAAGAAGATGCTTTTGTGAAAGACAATCCATCTGTCTCTCCCTCACCTCATTTCCTGTAGGACTGGGCATCAGTAGTCCCCCAGGTATAAGAAACTAGTCATCAAAACTACAGCAAAGATATTAACTCAGATCTCAGCCGATCCCTGTGCACCACAAACTTGCCTGTGACAAACTGGACAAACAGAAAGGCCTAGAAAGAGATCGTCAGGAGCCTTCCTCCAAATGTGTTTACTTGGCCAATCTAGTTGATAGATTGTGGCAAAACAGAAATGCTTGTTCAAGGGCACAGTCAGGCCTGGAGTCTGCAGTGATTCCTCTCAGCAGATTGATCTTGCCTCCTACAGTCCTGAGAAGATTAAGGCCATCCACCCTGACCTCTCTCATTTCGCATCTTACACATTTCAAAGCTTCTCTTTATCTTTACCCATCCTCTCCTCCATTCTCAGAAGATGAGGCTCTTTTCTTGCCAAGATTAACCCTTCCACTTGTGCCCTTGATCCTATCTCCTCCCATTGCCACATCTATCTCCCTCTTTCTTATCTTCAATATCTCCTTGCAAACTGGTAAAATTCTCTCTTATCCTAAAAATATACTCCCAAAAATCAATATATAAGCAAAAAAATAAAGAAAATATTGTTCCCTTGACCCTGGTCATCCTCTTAAGCTATCATCCTGTATCTCTTTCTCCCCTCCCCATTTACTGCCAAACTCCTAAAATTATTTAATTCACTGCTTGTAATTCCTTGCCATATATATTCCAATTTATCTCCCAGTCTCTGGTCTCTCTTGTCCAGGAGTTCTTAATCAGGTATCTATGAACTTGTGGGGGTTTTTTAGAAATGTATTTTAATGTAATTGGTTTCCTTTATAACCCTCTGTATTTTATGTTATCAATTTAAAAACTTTATTCTGAGAAGGGATCCCATAGACATCACTAGATTACCAAAGGGCTCCATTACAGAAAAAAGGTTAAGAATCTTGCTCTAGTCCGTCCTTCTCAAAACTGCTAAAATATTCATCCGGATTCACAGATCTGGCCAATGCCACTTGATTCAGAAACTTTCATGGGCTCCTTAGCTTGACATTTAAGGTCCTTCACACACCAAGTCCAGTAGGCTTTTCCAGCCTTATTTGACATTGCTGCCTTTTCATGAACTCTAGGTTCCAGCCAAACTGGACTACTACTATTCCCCAAACTCAATATTCCTTCCTCAGTCTCCTTGCATTGGAATGTACTCTCTCCACAACACTTAAAATCTTTCAAGTCCTTGTTCAGATACCACCTCTTTCACAAGCCTTCCATTATCACCCCCAATTGAAAGCATTCTCAGCTTCCTCAAATTTTTCTAGAGTATTTTGTCTAGAGGACTTTGTTGTCCCTAGTGTACTCTATCCTGCACTAAAATTATTTATGTACGTGTCAAAGGATTGTAGAATCACAGAGTCTCAGAATTGGATGAGATCTCAGGTGCCAATCGTTACAACCTTCATCTGAACAATTATCGACTCCACAGCATATCTGACAGTAGTCACGGTAGATGTTTTTGGAAGACCCTTCCCCCAGTGAAGTTAGAAGAACTGTTCATTTCCTGAGGGGAGCCCATTCTATTTTTCTTTTAGGAAAATTTCCTTCACATGGACCCAAAATATGTCTCTCTACTACACCCACCCACTGTTTCGGGTTCTAATCCCTCTTCCACTTGACCGTCTTTTAAATATCCCAGTATTGCTATCTTACTCTTCCCCAGTCTTCTCTTCCCCATTCCAGCATTGCTGATTCCTTCATCCAAGGCCCATGTGGCATATGATTCTTGGTGCTCTTCCCTGTCCTGATTCTATTCTCTGGACTAAAATAAAATGGCCAGAACTGAATAGAGTTCTCCAGGTTTGATTTTGTTCAGGGCAGAATAAAACAGCATTATCACTTCCCTAGTCTTAGGTGCTGTCATCTTTTAATGTAGCTTTAGATGAATTAACATTTTCATTCTTCCCTCATGTTGAACTAGTTTACTAAGACCCTCAAATCATTTTCAGACAAACTGCTCAGTTTGGCTACACCTCTCCCACCTTGTACTTGTGAAGTTGATTTTGTTTTAACCTAAGTGTTAAACATTGCATTTGTTTCACAGAGATTTCCTCTTATTAAAATAAGCTCAGTGTCCTAGCTTGTCAAAAAAGAGGTTTTAGGTGAATACCCATTTTCATCCTTGGATCCTTAGTGCCTAGTTTACAGATGTTTATTACATTTGTTATTAATGCTGCTATAGGCTTCTAGGAGGAAATGGAAAGTGGGGGGTCAAACAAAAGAGAGTATATTCCAACAGCATCATTATTTACCAAGCATTTCACGAGTGTTTCACAGTATCACAAAGTCATAGATTTGGGGTTAGAAGGGACCTTAGATGCCATCTAGTCCAATTCTTTTTGACAGATAGGTAAATTGAGGCCCAAACAGAAAGTCCTTGCCTAGGTCATATGACTAGAAAGTGTCAGACTCAGTATTTGAACACAGATCTTTTGACTAGACAGCCAGCTCACTGTCCATTGAGGAGTCCATAGCCTTCCTAGTTGTGTCCTTTTCTCCTTCTGGGCATCTCTGCCCGTGACTTAATGAGCTAGCTGGCTGAGAGGACTGTGCAATTGATAATGTTTGACATTATGGTCCTGAAAGCTGAGAGCTTTGATTTTGGATTATATCTCTAAGTAGATACTTTGCATTCTTATTCCAGACTGTTTTGAGGTATGGATTTTTTTTTCTTCCTTTCACAGAGAATCACTTTGGTTTTGAAGCTGCTATATCTTTATTGTATTTTGCTTCCTTTTTTTTTTTCCTTTCTCTTTATCGGGCTCCACCATGGTTTGAGGAAATGCTCTGTGTTAGAGACAAAAATCTCCCATTCTGGAAAGACTTGTTAGCTCCCTGTGAAATGGCAGTTTTCTTTTATCGAGCCCTCAGTCTGTTGTTTGCTTGGAGCTAGAGATATTATACAAATTTTGGTGAAAAACAGAAGGACTAGGAAAGCAAGTCAGTCTGTATTATCAGCTTAAATGTCCATGAAATTGTATTTAGGGCAAGCTTCTTTGGAAATATTTTTGAGGACTTGTTTTTCACAGCTAAAACAATCAGAAGAGGAAAGAGGGCTATTCAAGAGAACCTTCAAGACAAATGTAAATTCTGGGCAGGCTGTTGTCTTCTTTAAATATATTTTTTGGAGGAGGTAAGGATTTGTCACCCAAGGTTTAATCCAGAGCAAATCTGGAGGGCTTTTTCAGGTCTTGTCCTTATTATCCATAAGAATAATCACCCCGCCTTTGTGACCCCCTTGCTGCTTAGCATTTATTTAACAGCTCTCCTCACAAAATAATGAAGAGAAAATAGAGGCGGAATCCAAGAGTAGGAAGGGTTGTTATTTGGGGGATGGAGACCAGCTGCTCTCCATGTCCACTATGGACAGGACAGAAAGCAGTGGGTTTGCAGTGCAGCAGGAGGGATATAAGCTAGAGATAAGAAAACACCCAAAGAGACGGGGAGAGGGGTGAGAGTTATGTGATCTTCGTCCCAGAGCCCTTTCAAACAGACTATAGATTTCCCTTGCTCAACTCCTAACCGGCCTAGAGGCAAGAGTGAGAGCTGGAGGCTTTCCAGAGGTCCCTAGAACCCTGCCTTGCAACCATCAGACAATCATCGAGTCAAGCAGCTGGTCACCTGCTCTTGCACACACTCTCAGGTCCTGAACTTGGCCAGACCTGGAGCCAGATATTTCTTCCCTTCTGAAAAAGGATACGCTATTTCCTCCCTGACTCAGGTTTGCCTGGAACAAATGAACAGGGCTGGGTCCTGGTGGTGAAATTACAGCCGACCATGTAGAGCCTGGGTCCTGTTTGCTTTGCAACACTGTAGAGGCCATAAAAGTATTTGGGGCCAGAATGCCTCACCTGTCAGGGAGCATTACTTTCTATTGTCTCTGGCTGCCAGTTCCCAGGGTTTGTGATGAGTGGCTCCGTGCCAAGTCATTAACAAGTCCAGAGTGACCTCCCCCAGTATTCTGCGGGTCATGAAAAATCATCTTTGCTGTGCAACAGTCACCATGTAAATAGATGGCCATAAGAGCAATTAGACTCACAGATTTGGGACGGACCTCAGAACCTATACCTGACCCCCCTACAATATCCCCAACGAGTGTTCATCTAGCCTCTGTTTCAAGACCTACAGGAAGGGGGGACCCACTCCTAATATGTACATTTTTGCACATTTTTTTTTCTACATTTAATCAATCAGCATTAATTCAGTGCTAGCCACGTGTGATGCTCTGTGAGGTACTGAGCATACATAGAAGGGGAAAAAAAAACAGAGAAAGAGTTCCTACCCTCAAGAACTGCACTAAGACTTTTGGGACACCCATATCTGTACGTGTTAGAATGTAAGCTTCCCAAATTTTAACAGCTTGAAACTGACCTAAGACTTTTGGGACATCCTGAGTATAGATAGATAGATGAAAGAGAGAGAGAGAAAGAGAGAGAGAGAGAGAGAGAGAGAGAGAGAGAGAGAGAGAGAGAGAGAGAGAGAGAGAGAGAGAGAGAGAGAGATGTATACATATAGAAATGCAAGGCAATTTGAGGGATACACACCAGTAGTTCAGAGGATCAAGAAAGGCCCCAGGCTGAAGGTGATAGTTGAACTAAGCATTGAAGGGAATTACGAATTCTAAGAGGTGGAGGTAAAGGGAGAGAGCATTCCAAGGCATTGGAGACAGCCTGTGCAAAGGCAGCTAGTGTACAGTGGGTGAATAAGGACAAATAGTCCATTTTGGCTACCTAAGCAACAGGCAAAACAACTCTAATCCTTTCAGATGCCTGAAGATACCTATCATGGCCCTCCTAATCTTTTAGCAAGGAGAAACGTCCCCAATTCTGTGAGATAGAGATGGATGGATGTTTCTGTCACCAACAAAATTTAGTATTTTCAGAATTAGTAGTTTCCTAGCAAGTTAAAGGTAGTTGAGTAAGGAGTAGAGCAACCCCAAAAGATGAAAGGCTGGAGGTGGGGGGTTAAGGGGTAAGCTCTTAAAATGTACCTAAGGAAGGGTGAGATCATTGGAAACCAATCATTCTTAACAAATAATTTTTCCTTGAGTAGGAAGGCAATTGATACCTCAGGGAGATTGTTATTGGTTTTGGCTAAAACTGAAAGGAAACCCCAATTCCTTTTTTTTCCCCCCATCACTTTCCCTCTTCCTCTCCAAGGCCCAGAATGGTACATTTCATGAGGTCCCTGATGTGAATTAGGAAAGGATATTTCTGGCTTAAACTCCCGTTTTTTGTTTTGTTTTGTTTTGTTTTGTTTTTGCCTTGACTTGGGGTCTAGGTGAATCACATGCCTCCAAGGAAGAAGCAAAGACAAGTTAGATGAAAATATGGTACAGTGTGTAGACTTAATGTCTCCGCACTTGTGGTCTTCCTTAAAGATACAATGGGTCATAGTTCAAAGGACGACATCTGCACTTTTACCATCAATCTCTAGTTCAGGCAGGTTGTATTCTAGCATTTTATCCTTTTCTCTTTCTTTGCTCCTATCACCGAAACTTATGTATCCCATTCTTGAGAAACTGACCAACACTGCCATGCCACTTTGCACATGGAAACCATAACATGGATTTATGCCAATGGGCCTGGGCCATGGGAGATCAGAGAAGCCAAGGGATCAGAGAAAGCAGCCCTCCAAAGCACTGTTATCCCAATTGTCTAAAATAGGCGTTGTCTGAGTTGACAGAAGATTGCTTCTGGCAATGTGCCTTAATCATAGGAAGGTAAAAGGCAGTGGTCTTCGTGACCCTGTTACTCTTCTCATTTAGCTACCTATGGATTATTCATGGAAAACCTGAAACATTGACTTGCTCCCCATTGTTCTGGGGTTGTTTTGCCGGCGAGTGCACTCCCAGAACTTTTCCTCCATTGTCTTATCACCGAGTACTAAAGGAGTGCAAACTATTACTGATATCAGCCAGAGCAAACCCTGGTAGAGAAACTGTATTTGGGAAGGAAAAAAAATCTTTAGGGAAAAAAGATCAGAAGCCTGCAATTCATCCGAAAGCAAAACAGAAACAGCTTATAGATTTCCCATAGTCTTAGTATATCTGTAGTATTGATTTTCTCTAGAATCAGAGTATTGGACATGGGAGATACCTTAATGTTTATGTACTCCAGCTCCGACATTCAAGGCCCCCAAAGTATAAATGACTTCTCTATCACCCAATGAGTTTGTGGTAGAGGGAAAACCAGAACCCAGGTCTCCGTACTCCTCTATCTTCCTGCTACTGTCTGAGCTCACCATTCTTGAAATCCCAAGGCAGGCTTAGCGATCTTGGTTACTAGAATGATAGCTGAGTGGAGACAGAGAAAACAGATCCAGGTGAACTTTGGCTTATTTTTCCAGAACATGAGAATTCCCAGGGCTCTGCCGGGGACATGGGAGATGTCTTCGTTCCATTTCTTATATTACTGTCCACTTCTGAGAGCTAGATTTGTACTGGCCTGGTTTTTTTTTTCTTTTTCATATCAAGTGGTAGTTCTTTCTATGCTGATACTCACATTAGACATGATCTGATTTCTGGTTTCCACTTTTCAGGTAAAAGAGAGAGACCTGTTTGTTTTTTAGGTAAGTAGAGAAATACTCAGAAAGGGAGGGAGGCAAGTGTTCAGATAAAAGGGGATTCTCCTAAAAAGAGATACAAACCTGCCTTTAAGCTAACCGTGAAAGCAGCATCAGATGGAGAGGCCTGAACCTCAGTTCTGGCTCTGCTGCTGGTTTGCTGGATGACTTCTCTGTACCCCCGTTTCCTTAGGAATGATTTTATTCACTATTCCTGGCTGCCACCTCCTTTTGTACGCTGTCTGTCCCATTCGAATGTAAGCTCCTTATGGACAGGGACTGTCTTTGCTGTTGTTGGTTTTTGTTTGGGTTGTTTCTTTTTCAGTTGTACCCCAGGACTTAGCACAGTGCTTGGCACATAGCAAATGCTTACAAATGCTTCATTCATCCATTCATTCGTGACATACTTGCCAGGGCTGTCTTGAGGATAAAATAAGATAATAGCAGTGAAAAGTGATTTGAAAGAAGAAGGGGATCCTGGTTATTATTGCTCCACATCTCTGGCCCTGGAATGGCCCTTTTTAGTAAAGGCCTGAGGAGCCCTATAGTGTGGCTAACCGGGGAAGAGGCCACAGAAGGCTGAGGGGACACTCCCTAACCGGCCTGCACCTCTCTGGGGAGCCAGTCATTCTGCACTCAGCTGATGTCTCAGGTTTCTTCTGGTCTCTTTGGAGATTCAAAGGGAATGTGTATTTTAGGTTTGTGAAGGAAAATAAATCTCTGATGTCAGACCTGAGGCTTAGAGTGAGTGCCTAAGGAATGCCTTCATTTGACTACGGAAAGAGCAGCCCTAACATTGTGGTTTCTCCAGCCCTCAAATGCCGCTTACTCAGACAAGTCCCAACTCTTGTGTGCATCTCCTTTAAAGGTTCAATGATAAACACCACAGCTTGTCACCCCAACACAAGGAAAAGAAATCTTAGAAGCTTCGGTCCTTTCTATCGCCTGGTTCGGCCTGCATAGCGTATGTTTACTATTATAAGTCACGTTTTAAGGGCAAACTGGTGCCTTCTGGAACAAGGGAGACAGTGTGTCGACCCCCACGCTCACAGAGACTAAAATACTGGTGTTGCCAGGATATGAAACTAGTGGTTTCCCAGTCTGTTTTCAGTAACACAAAGTGGGGAGTGGGGAGGGGAGAAGAGGAGGAAGGGAATCACAGTTCGAAAGAATTATCATTTTCTCATCTGAAGTGTCTGTCCAGTGAGTTTTGTATCTACCGCACAGAACAAAGAAAGCCCCTTTAGGAATCTGTCTTAATTGGTTACTGGAGAAACCAAGGGAGGCCCTTAGCTAAATCATAAGTTAGTTTGGCCTGTGCATGTACCTTTTTCTTCCCGTTTGGAGGGGTCATGGTCACTGAAGCCTTCCTGCCTATTAATAAAGCTGGTCCGTACAGGGTATGGGATTGCTGTGAACTCCAAGACTAGAGGAGAGAATGGGGAAACCATTTTTCCCACTGTAAGGCCTATGTCAAATGTTGGGATTTGTTATGGCCCTTCCTCTTGCCTATAAGTGGCAGCCCCCTCAACTCCTGAGCTTGCCTGAGACTGAGCTGGTCTAGGGAGGAAAAGGGATAGATCCAACTGAAAATGTGATGGCTTTGAGCCAAAGAGCAAAAACTTACATTTTCAGGAAAATTAGGAAATTTTGCCCTAGAATTATTAGAAATTATTATAAATTGGAAAATTGTGCCTATTAGTATATTGAGTTATTATATGTGTCTTTCAGATAGATAGATATTAGGATATGTTAATATAATTATATATATTATATATATATATATATATTATATATATATATATTATATATAATATTTCTGTTGCTTTTCTTTTAAATAAAAAATTAGCATTCCAGGTAGCCTGGGTAACTCTCAAGATTGAAAGAGGCATGAGGGAGTTGGCTGTCCCAGCCCCTGTGGGCTTAGAGACAGAGGAGGACTGGAGAAATAGCACTTAAAAGTAGGACATTGAAGGAAGTAGCAGTGTGGGCCTCTGGGCAATGCTGTTCTCATGTGTTGAGAGACCATGCTGCATTGTCCTCTTAACACATCTTCTCTTAAGCAGCAGAAAATAATTTGCTAATTGTGAAGAGTGAAAACAAGCCCAACAGTTATTCCTATACAGTAATTCCCTGAAGTGGGAGAGAATATTGGGGCACTCCTTGGCAGCTTGCCCTTACCCTCATGCCCCACCTTCTGGCCATCCCATCCTCTTTCTAGTTTGCAACCGGACAAAGGAAGGGGCCTCCAGTTACCTGCTCAGTGATAGCCTGCAGCACAGCCTAAGCTGACATGGGAGAGAAGAGGTGAACACAGAAGGTCAAACAGGGCGTCCCCTGGGCTCCCTCAGGGTCTCCGGGCTTCATGACCCGTCCTCTTACTCAATCTGAGATGGTATAAAAGTGACACTAATGACTAACCCAGGTGTTAAAACGGGATAGCCTGCGACTGAAAGATGGTGTTATCAAGATAATTTTAAGTCAGAATCGTAGACCAGAAGAACTAGAAGGGGCCTTAGAGATTTGTTTTCAGTTGATTTTCAGTCATGTCTGACTCTTCATGACTCGACCCCATTTGGGGTTTTCTTGGCAAAGATACTGGAGTGGTTTGTCATTTCCTTCTCCGGCTCATTTGCCAGATGAGGAAACTGAGGCAAACAGGGTTAAGTGACTTGCCCAGGGTCACACAGCTAGTAAGTATCTGAAGCGAGATTTGAACTCAGGCAGATGAGTGTTCCTGACTCCAGGCCCAAGCACTCTATCCACTGTTCCACCCAGCTACTCCACCTTAGACATTATCTACATTTATTTCACATTTTATAGTTGAGGCAGCCAAGACTCAGATGCTAAGTGAGGAGAAGCTAGGTGGTGCAGTGGGTAGAGAGCTGGACATAGAGTCAGGGAGATTGGAGTTCGCCTTCAGCTTCAGACATTGGCTATATGACTTGAGCAAGTCATTTAATACTGCTAGCCGTCTGTCTCAGTTGCCTCAACTGTAAAATGGGGGATAAGTGTAACTTTTACTTCCCAGGGTGGTTATGAGGATCAAATGATACAGTTGTAAAGCACTTAGCTCAGGACCTAGCACAAAGTAGGTACTTAATAAATACTTGTTTCCTCCTTCTCTCCCCCTCCTTCCCTTTCCCCCCCTCCCCTCCCTCCCTTCCTTCCCTCCCTCCCTTCCTTCCTTCCTTCCATTGCTTTTTCCGCTGTACCACCTATGCTGTTTCATACCTCCAGTGCCTTGCTTAGGCTACTCCCCATGCCTGAAATGCCCTCATTTCCTCTGTTTACTCACTGAATTCCGTACTAAATTTTAAGCCCTACTAAAATCCTCCCTTTTCTCTGAAGCCTTCTCTGTACCTCCTGGTTGTTAAACCCCACCCCCCTCACACATTTTACATGCTAGTTTACACCAGTCTAATGTACTTTTTTACTATTGTATTTAAAAAATCCATCAACAGCTATTTACAAAGCAACTATTATGTGTCAGATACTGTGCTAGGCACTGAAGAAACAATGGAAAAAGGAGAGAAAAGCAAGGGAAAAAAAAGTGAAACAATCCCTGTTCACAAGGAGTTTACATTCTGTTGGGGGGAGTAGACGTTTACATATATGAGCATAGATAGAATAAATACACAGAATAAATACAAAATAAATTGAAGGCATTTAGAAATGAAAGGCGGAAGCAACTGGCACCAGAAAAGACTCTGAATGGAAAGTGGCTCCTGAGTTGTATCTTGAGACAAAGATGAGGAGGAAATGAATTCCGGGCCCTTCACGTTTTATCTTACGGGACCAGAACCCCTTCACCCTGGAAGAAATATAAGACTCCAGGTCTGGTGCAAGGCCTGGGGGTGGGAGATGCAGTATCTTGTTTGAGGATCAACAGAAGGCCACTTTGACTGGACCATGGAGTATAGGAAGGGGAGTGTTGTATCTCAACCCTGGAGCAGGAGGTTGGGGGCCAAGTTGTGAGGAGCTGTAAAAGCCCAGTAGGGGAGTAGAGGCAGGGAGGAAGCCCCTGGAAGTTATTTAGTAGTGGTTTATAATGGCTAGATGGAGTGGTGTCTTAGACCTCTAACTATTGAAAAGCTTCTCAAAGGCTGGGATGGTTTCTGATGTCAACTTTGTATTTTCACTGCAGTCAGCATAGTACCTAAGGTATAATCGGTGCTGAGTAAATGTTTGTCATGGTGTTTTCTATTGTATTTTTCACCATTCTGCCTGTACTTCTGTACTGTAGCTTGAGGCTTGTCTTCAAGGGTAGCTCGCCCACTAGCGTATGGTTGGTCTTCTAGGGAGGAACCTAAAAGGGGTGACTCTTCATCACAGCGAGCTGGATCTCTTGCAGAGCCCTCTAAAGCCCTAGCCCTTTGAATCTCACTCTATAATCACAGCTCAAACTTGGCAGGAGGAGAGTCACATCTGTTTCAAAACGTTGACTTTCGCCAAATTTAATAAAGACAATGTTTTTAAGCCTGTGAAGTGGCGGTGTGGGAAAAGGTAGGATGACAGGTGAAGAGCCAGATGTGATGATGAAATGGAAATGACAAGGATAGGCAGGGGCCAGATTATAAAAACAGATCCAACATAGGAACAGCACCTTCCCCCTGATCTCCGAAAGCTGAGGCTTTTTTCACATGCCCTCTCCTCAAGATTTGGCTTTCTGCTTCCCCTCTGGCGCTGCCTGGCAAGCAGAACAGTTTGTGGAAACATCACCTGGATGGATTATAACCTCACAAAGCTGCCCATAAGCGGCAGGGAGACAGCCTCGGGTGTTCCAAGTCGGTGCCTGTAAGGCAAATCATGTCTAGACTCCATTGACTATGGCGTTCATCCCTCAGCTTCTCACATCATCAGAAAAAACCAAGTAGCCTCACAGAACAAAGGAGGCACAGAGGCCAGTGTAGATTGTACTAAAGCTTGAGATTTCCACTGTTAAGAATAAAAATGCCTGGAAACACGTGGGATTAGATTAGTCTAGAATGGAGCTGCTCGAGACCAAGCATTGTGGAGTTATCAATCTACTACTTTTCCTGGACTGATGCATATGACGAATTAGGTAAGCAAGGCATTATAGAATTGGTGAGCAAGAAGGAACCACAGAGATCATTTTAAACAACTGTCCCCATTCTACTGGCCAGGAAACCGAGGCTCAGGATGGTGAGGTCATGCTGCTAGGTGTGCAGCTAGAGCTCAACTGGACCTCCATCCAGTCTCTATACTTCCAAGGCTCCTTACTTTCCTTCCTTCCTGACTTGATCTAATTCGTGACAGATCGGCCAGTGAGGAAACTCCCTTTACCAGCGTAGCTCTGTACCTGCTCTACAATTCATAGTCTTAGAAAAACAATGCATAGGATCACAGAAAGGTGAAGTGACTTGCCCAGAGGTCACACAGCCAGTTCATGATACAGACAAGACTTGAGCCCAGTTCCTCCAGACTCGGAAGCTCTTTCTCTGTTCATTCCACAAAGCTATCTACCCTGGCCATCACATAACAAGTGTTTAATGATTGTTGGTGGGTGACATCATGATTGATTGATCAGCCTGCCTCCTCCACCCTGCTCTGCAAATATTTTACAAATATTGCTTTGCAAGTAACTTAAAAAAAAATTCGCCACTCATTTAGGTATTTGTCAAGAATTCAGACATGCATAAAGTGCTTTATGCTGATTCGAGGTCACAGGACTGAGGTTTTTGTAAGTTACCTGAGGCTTTGTTATTAGGTGATGGATTAAGATTCTTCTTTATCGCCCAAACTGTCCCTTGGTGTAATCGTACCCTACTCTTACACAGCCCAAGCCTAGAGGATTAGTGTCAAGAGAGCATAGCCCTTCACATTTTATCTTACGGGACCAGAGCCCCTTCACCCTGGAAGAAATATAAGACTGTTATCCGCTTGTGTGCTCAGGTGATGACATTCAGTGATTGGAAGTCTCAGCCTGTCACAGACTCTCTAAGAATGACGGTACCTGCATCAGTGACCCGAACCAATGGGAGAGCTCATCATCCTCATTGTCCTGGTTATTCCAGCTCTGTGGGGATTGTTTGTAGAAGCGTAATCAAGTTTCATTTCCTGACAAGGGTAGTTGCCTTTTATTGTTATTGTCAAATATTTCTTAGACATACAAATACATTCTCCTTAGTTATGGATGGGCAGTTTAGACTGGAGACACCCATTCCCACTGCTGTGGTTTGGCTGCCACCTTGTGGTCAGGAGAAGGAATTCCACAGAGCTGAGGTCTCTCAATCCATAAATGTGTTTATGGAACAACTACAGTGAGAAAGATGGTGCATTAGCTCTGCAGGGGTTACAGAAACCTGTGTATAATGCAGGATCCTTGCCTTCAAGTTTTCAGTCTAGTGGGAGAGGTCAGATATAGTATTCACATGAAAATTATCTAGCAAAAGGAGACAGTAAATGATAAATAGTTATATTTACTATGTATGAGGCACTAGACTAGCAGCTGTGGTTAAAAAAAAAGTTTTTTTTAAAATGTTAAAAAAAAAAACCCTCCACATGGTCTCTGGTATCAAGGTGCTTGCAATCTACTGGGAATGAGAGAACAGGTACACAGGTAGGTCTCACATAAAATAGTGTGATTGAGATAAAGGAAAGAGAGCGATACAAAATGCTGTAGGGAATTCAAGTAACAAAAAACACATTAAGCTGTGCAGATCGTGGAGACTTCATCTGGAAGAGGAGGTAACTAAGTTGATTTTTGGAAGAAGAGAATGATTTTAATAAGTAGATATAGGAAGGAGTGAGGTTGAGTCATAGAGGATGGTTTACCTGAACATTGGGAGGTGGGGAAAAGGCAGGTTGAATTTGGGGAACACTTAGTAGTCCATTTTGGTTGAGCTGAAGCATGTATAACCATTGTGGAGTTATCCATCTACTACTTTTTTTCTGGACTAATGAATATAAAGTATAAGGTAAGCAAAAAATTATACAATTTTTGAGTAGGAAGAAACTGTAGAGATCACATTATACAACGTCTCCATTCTATTGGCAGAAGGTATAAGGGCAGCGAGGTGGTTTAGTGGACAGAGTGCTGGCCTAGAATCAGAAAGGCTCATCTTCCCGGGTTCAAATCCAGCCTCAGACACTTATTAGCTGTGTGATCCTGGGCAAGTCACTTAACCCTGTTTGCCTCTATTTCCTCATCTGTAAAGTGAGACGGAGAAGGAAATGCAAACCACTCCAGAGCCTTTGCCAAGGAAAACCCCAAAGGAGTCACAGTCAGACACAACTGTAAAACGACCAAACAACAACAGCATGTATGAAAGGAAGTGATATGAAATAAGTCTAGAGAGGCAGATTGAATCCGGGTTATGGAGGGTCTCAAATTCCAGGCTAAGGAGTTTGTATTTTATCTAATAGAAATAGGAAGCTGCTGAAGGTTGGATGAGGTCGATAGTGAGTATTACAGAAATTCAGAGGAGGAATAGAGAAGTTCCACCAATGGTGGTCAGATGAGGCTTCAAAGGGAGGCGGCATATGAGCTGAGCTTTGAAGGATGGGTAGGAATTAGCCAGGAAGGGAATTGGAAGACATTTGAAATCAGGAGGACATGAACAAAAATAGTCAGGCAGGAAAATGTAAGTCATGTTTAGGAGAGAATCAATAAACCAGTTTTCTTGGAGTAGAGAGAGGTCATATAGAGGACTCGGGGTAATAAATCTGGAAAGAAAGATTGGTGCAGGATTGTGGAAGGTCTCGAATGACAGGCTAAGGAGTTTGCTTGAAAATGCCCTCTTCCTATTAGGATTTAAGAGGATAGCTCCCTACAGAAAAGGGACTGATCCACTAGGGAATGAGATCCAGTGGACTGAACAGAAGTCAATAGTTAGGGGACTTTGATTGGAAGCAGTTCACTGAAGCCTGTTTTCCTGGTCTGTAAAGTAGGGAAGTTCAAATGGATGATCTTTGGGATGTCTTCTAGCTCTCCATCTCACTACCCCACCCATGCTCTGCTACTAAATAGTTTTGTCCCTTTCAGTTAATTTCACTTGCCTCTGACTCCATTTTTTTCATCTGCCACAGAAGGGGAAAACAGCATTTTACTTAACTTAGGATAAAGTAAGAGAGTGTGCATAAAAAGAAGAATCAGACACTGTGTATAAATGTAAGGTAGTTTTGCATTTTTTCTAAACTTTGGCGTGACCTGACTGAGAGATTCCTCCTGTATATGTGATAGAGGAGAGGCAACTTGGTATAGGAGCTATCCAAGGCCAGAAAGACCTGGGTTCACATCTCACCTCTGACACCTCTCTGACATCATAACTGGGTGGCTCCAGGCAAGTCATTTAACCTCTCAATGCCCTGAGCAATTCCCCAAGACCACCATCATACCTAGTAATGATAGCTAACATTTATATAGTGCTTATTATATACCAGGCACTATACTAAGTGACTTATAAATATCTCATTTGATCCTCACAACAATGCTGTGACGTAGGTGGTGCCATTATCTCCATTCTACAGATGGAGAAACTGAGGCAAATGGATTAAGTGACTTGCCCAGGGTCACACAGCCTATTATTGTTTGTGTTGAGTAGTTTTAGTAGTGTTCAACTCTCCATGATCCCATTTGGGGGGTTTTCTGGAGTGGTTTGCCATTTCCTTCTCCAGTTCATTTTACAGATGAGGAGTTGAGGCAAACAGATTAAGTAACTTGCCCAGGGTCACACAGCTAGTAAATGTTTGAGGTCATATTTGAACTCAGGATTTCCTGACTCCAAGCCCATAAGTTGTGGAGATGGTGTTAAACAGTCTAGATAAAGGTAGTTCCCTTAGTTAGAAATTCCCTCAGTCAGTGAAATTACAAATACAGCCCTATGCCTGAAAATTTAAGGAGTTTTTTCTCTGTAAATAACATTTTAGTATTTTAAAAGCAATAACCTTGCTTTCCTATCTTTTCCTATCTTTTCCTTTCCTTTCTTTTCTTCTATGTTGCATCCTACTGAGAAGCATAGATTCCTGGAGTAGGCTTGGCCCATCTCAAGCCTTTCTCCATAGTGCTAGAGCTGGAAGAGTAACATGGTGTACTGGTTTAGCCAATCCTTAGAGTCAAACTTTGGGATCCCAGCATCAAAGCATTGTCAGCTCATTTGGACCTTCCTGCTAGTTGTTTCCGAAGTGCACACAAGGGGACCTGCTTCTGTCTTCTCTTTGTTCTGCTAGTTAATGATCCCAATGACCTGAGAATTTCCAGTGTGCCCTTTATGGCTTCCAGGTGGTATCCTTCATCTCATTCCTGACCCAGCCACCATGGCCATCTGCTGCTCCTAGGTGGGGTGAATTTCTCCATTTTTATAGCGCTGAATTTGAGGATCAGTTTTACATGCTAGTTTTCTGAATTCTGGAAATGTCTGTTGAGGAGAGAGTAAGACAGCTGATTGATGAAAACTGAAGCTAGTTTGATTTTAAGTGTTAGCCTGAAATTTTCTCAGCTGAGGTTATCAAAAAAAGAAGAAAAATTCCACTTTGAGGCAAAATAGTATTATTTTATAATGCTGAGTTGGGAGGAAAGGGCAAGATAAAAGAAGCATTTGGTTAGGGATAGTATCCCTTTCTCTTTATTGGCATTTATTTATTTATCTATCTATTTATTTGTTTATTTATTTTTACTTTTTTTCAATTAACAAAAATCTATTTTCCCTCTCTCCCACCTCCCCTCCCCTACTGGGAAAGAAAAAAAATGCTTGTAACAAATATCTGTAGTCAAGCAAGACAAATTCCCACATTAGCCATGTCTGAAGAATATGTCTCATTCTGTGACTTGAGTCCATCATCGTTCTGTAAATTGGTCCTCTGGAATCACGTCTGGTGATTTTGTTGCTCTGAGTTCTTAAGTCTTTCAAAGTTGTGGCCTTCGTTTATACAAGGTGTCCCCAAGAGGGAACTTTACAATGTTCAAAGGAAATACCACTCGAGGGGAAATGGTGACAGAGAGAAGGGATTGACAGGAAGTGAGCCAGGTGACAATTTAACTTTATGAACTCAACATCTATAATTGATTCTTTTAGGAAATTAAGACTTTTTTGAATAAATAGTTCCCTTACTATCAAGCCTATCCTAGTTTTGGGTTACTCAGTATCCTACCCCACCCCCCCTCTTAAATTCCCTGGTATTTTAATTGCAATGGATGCCTTTTCCTGTCTAACATATTGATCATGTACTTTGCATTTGCATGTTATTCTCCTACCAGACTTCTATCCATGAGGGGAGGAAGCTGCCTTGGTTAAACTTGGTGTCTACCTTAATGCTTAGTATTGTGCTGTGCAGACAGTAGGTGCTTACAAAGTATTTGTGGGAAGGAAGGAAGGAAGGAAGGAAGGAAGGAAGGAAGGAAGGAAAGAAAGAGAAGAAGAAAGGAGGGTAGGATGAAAGGAAGGAAGGAAAGAAGAAAGGAAAGTATGAGAGTTTAGAAACAGGAAGTTTTGTTATGAGCAATTGAGGTTTTATGGTACACTTGAGTCAAGAAGGAGTGGAATTTTTTCATTTTGATGGCTTCTCATTGCTGATATTGCTCTGTGTGCCCTCCTTCCCTCCATTTCTTCATTCATTAGCTTCCTTTTAATATTCTGGAAGCCAGTGATTCTATCTTTGTGTGGTCCTAAGCCAGGATCTTGGTTCCTCTCTGGGAGAAAAAATGTGCTGCTCTTCTCCCCACATTGTACACCTTAACAGAGTATCCTTGGGAACTGTGAATACCTTTTTAATAAGTAAATAATCTAATGCTTTCGTGAAATAGAGCTAAATAGATAGATAAAGACACAACTTTGGATTTGAAAAGTTTCCAAAGAGAAAGATCGTTCCTCCTATCCCAGAGCAAGGGATTCCAGCTCTTAAGTCAAGAAAGCCTCAGCCAGAGAAGCAGCTGTTGATCTGTGTGAAAAAGAAAAAGGAACTGGCATCAGAAAGAAAAAAGCCCTGGCTTTAGGTAATCTGGACTTGGTTTTGCTTCCCTCACCCCTTTTCCTAGGGGATAAGGCTTGTGAGGTGCTTCAGAGGGTGAGAAATACTTTATCTGAGCACATGGGGAAAGATGTTTCGGTCAATCTGCTCTCTGCATTGCAGCAGGAAAAGCAGCAGACTTAGATTCAAAAATCTGGTTTGAAGTCCTACTACAGCTACTGACCAGTTATACAGCCTTGGGCACTGGGCTAAGTTGTTCACAAATATTGAGGTGATACAGGGGTAGGGTCAACAGATGAAATTCAAATCAAGAAGGGAACCGTGGAAGGATCTGGGACTTCATTGGAAGAAGGGACTCCCAGATGAGGACAAGCCTTATACCAAAAAGGTCAACACTTTTTTCCTGCAACTTATACTCTTAAAGATCATCATCATCATTATTAAAATGTATTATATCAAGCATTTATAGAGAATTTCAAGGTTTGGAAAGGACTTCACAATTATTATCTCATTTGATCCTCACAACAACCCTGGGAGATAGGTGCTATTATGATTACCATTTTACAGGTGAGGAAACTGAGGCAAACAGATTAAGCAACTTTCCCAGAGTTATAAAGTTAGTGTCAGAATTTAGATTTGAACTCAGCTCTTCCTGACTCAAAGTCCAACTCTAACCATTGCACTCTCTTGCTGCTTGGCTATTCTTAAAGAATTGCCTAGTCTTGAGAGGTTAGAGCACCTGCCTGGGGTCACACTGGTGCTACATGGTACTGTGAAATATGATTCCAGGTTTTCTTGGCTCCAAGACTAGCTCTCTATGCATTATGTAGCACTGCCTTTTTATGATGATGATAAAATGGGATATGCTCAACATGAAGGTGCTTTGTAAGCTGTAAAGGACTACAAAAATTTAGTGGCATGCCATTAGCTTGTGGAGGTCATGGAATGCTCACTCATTTGCCTTTCTTAGAGTCGTTCATACAACAGCCATTTATAAAGCACCTACTGTGTACAGGATGTTTTGCTAGGATTTTTTTTTTTAATGCAAGCTGAGGTGCTGAATGGGAGGTTGATATTAGTTCATCTAGGACCACAGTCCATGCTTTCTTCCATTTGTAGTGAAAGAAACAAAAAACAAAACCAGCATTAACATCATTACAGTCTCCATTTACTTCTGTCATGCAGTGGTCTGAATAGTGTGGCTTAAAATATTGATTATGTTTTTTTCAAATAAAACTGAACAGGTATGAGGGGAAACAAAATGAAAGCTCTGTGTGTGTGTGTGTGTGTGTGTGTGTGTGTGTTTTACATTTGAGCAGAGATTTCATTAGTAAGAGTTAACCCTATTGGCTTAGCGCAAATATCCAGTCCCACTGAGTCTGATTGAAAGATAGCAGTTGTGGGGTAGCTGGGTGGCACAGTGGATAGAGCACTGGCCCTGGAGTCAGGAAGCCCTGAGGGCAAATTCAGCCTCAGACAGTTACTAGCTGTGTGGCCCTGGGCAAGTCACTTAACTTCAATTGCCTCAAAGAAAGAAACTGGTTGTGTTGTCCTGGACAAATCACTTAACCTCTCAGTGTTCTAGGCAACTCTCAAGGACCACAACTTATGCAAGAGGGTGGCAAACTGCATTGACAGAGCGAGTTTCCCTAACCAAGAGTCCCCTGTATGAGTGTAATTGCAGACCTTTTATCCTATAATGTCAGTTATTATTATAATGAATTATTGGTTAGACCAGTTTGGTTTTTTTTTTTTAATGTAATTCTGAAAATTCACCAAGTGCAAGGAGTAAGGCAGGGAACTTCATACCGATCTAGTAAAAATGCTCTACCAAGAATAGATCCAGGGAAGGTCTGGTGATCTGCTGATCACCAAATCGGACTACTGAGTAGAGGGATGGGATATCACAAGAATCACAAACATGGTAGTTGATAAAAAAGCAGGTGAGAATGGATTAAAACCCAAAGGGCCAGAATAACATTGTTCTCACTACTAAACAACAGCAGAAGATATCGATGAAGAATCAGGCACACTGTTGATAACATGGAGGAACCTTTTAAAAAGACATGGAGAAAAAGAATTAGAAAACAAGTTAAATATATTCTAAGAAAAGCACCTAGAGAAAACAAGAGAGGGCCAAAAGGATCACTTTTTGACAAAGATCCCTGTCCTTGATCTTAGCCTCAGTAGACTGAAGAATGATTATTGTTAATTGTTATTAGTAAATATTATACTTATTATACTATTTGTATACTATAGTTATAGTATATTTTATATATACTCTTTTTATATTTATTTCTATATTATACCATTTTGTATTATGTATTATAATTCCAATATATTATTGTTATAATTAAGTATCATTATTGTCGAATATTATTATACTGAGCATATATTAACACAATCTCAGCCTCCAAAGAGTTTGTATTACCTATCTACTTCACAAGGTTGTTGTGAGTAAAATGCTTCTAAACTTCATCATATAAATGATATGAATACGACTTTGTTGTTACTAACTTTCGTCATCATTATTATACTCTAGAGGGTGATATAAGGCATATACACTCAAAAGAAATTCAACTGCTACTTCGAAACAGCCTATTTGTCCCTGATTTGATCAGCCAGATCAGTCTAGTCTAATTGCAATTTAAAAAAAAAAACATAGGGAAAGCAGGGCCAACCTTGATCGTTTCCTATATTATCCCCAGGACATTGCCTTTCTCTTCCTTTTATCCCCATCTCTATCGCCCAGAGCCACAACTGATCAAATCACAGCTCTCAGCTCCAGTCATTTTAAGGCCTGATTCCAAAACAATAGTATATCCTAAAGTTAACTATAGTCGACTCTTGAATATGTGTGTGTGTGAATTTGTATATACATATATGTGTGTATAAACATGTGTTTATGTGTTTATACACACATATACGTATATACAAATACACACACACACATATATATGTATATATATATGTGTATATATATATGTATATATATATGTGTGTATATATATACATAAAATAGAAATGTATCATATATTAAAAAAGTAAAATTAGTATGTAATCCAAAAGGCTCAGCTTGCTTACGGATTTCAACTTTCTCTTCTACCCCATTTGCCCCACCCTGGGGACTAGCAGAACTGTGGATTAGTTTGACTTTGAGTTGTGTCACTTATACATTAGCAAGGCACTTAGGAAAGCACTCAAGGAAGCAGTGCTGGGCCTGTCTTCTGTTCCCTAGTTGTGACTGCAGGCAGGCTATTTAAATTGAGGAATTGAGGCCTCAGTTTTCTTATCTGTGCAATGAGGGATCGGGACAGATGAAAGAACAGCACATTTCCAGGTCTCGATGTTGTTTACCTTTGGGTCTTGTCCTCCTACTGGACTGCCTTCCATGAGGAACAGAACCGTGATTCTTATATAAACCTTTGATCTCCCTTGATACCCAGCCTAGCGCTCTGCACAGAATAGATGCTTAAGAAATGTCATATTAAATAATATACGGTCCTTATAGTCAAGGGAGAGATGTGGCAGGTTTTTTTTCTATCTGACTTGTGATTTCATTAATACAAGGAATCCCCACCAATGAAATCCCTTCTACCAATGCAAATGGGTCCCTTCTCTGCAATGTATGGCCTTAGAGAAATTCCTGGGGCAAACAAAAGACTAAGTGACTCACCCAGTGTCCCACATCTTCCTGACTCCAAAGCTGGCTCTCATGGTTAGCCTCAAAATAATCAGCTTGACTATAATAAGTGGCCCTACTTTAAGTACTCTCTAAATGTATGCTATTATTCATTGGGACCTCTAGAGAACTATGATGGGTGGTCATGTCTTATTTTGCTGAGCTTAAAGCCCCAACAGTCTGTCTGGTTCTGATGAGCTGGTCACTTAATTCTGGCCAGTCCTTGAACTTCAGGTTGAATGTAAGTCTCCTTAAACACCCAAGCTCCCAGAAGCTTCTGGGATCACTGGACGAAAAGCCTGACTCCAGAATGATAGGCAGAAGCCACAGGAATGATATGCCTAACATTGATTCAAGTGGTGTATCAGAATACTGTGAAAGCAGATGATTTATCCTGGGAATTCCAGCACAGCATTATTGATCAGAAGGAGAAAAAATGAGACTTAAGGCTATTGTAGTAACAGGGGAGGCCCCAACAAGATAACGTGTTCAACTTGACGCGCTGTAATTAAGGGCAGGGGAGGCATGGGTCCACGCCAGCTGATTAGTGCTGAACTATGCTTGGCTCTGCCAGCTCTGCTACCTAAGGGTTTTGGAGGTGAACGTGGAATGTTTATTTACTGAATGCCTACCAATGCTTAGGCACTGCTGAGCACGAGGAAGAAGGTGCCTTCAAAGCCTTACTGCCAAATTGGAAAACTTACCCCAAAGAGCTCACCCTACTTTAAAGAGAACTTTGCTCTATCCAGACCCCTCCCTTAGTCTTCCCACCTGCAAAGTCTGACAATTTGACCTGGTAAAGCACTTAACACAGTGCCTGGTGTGTAGTATGCACTGCGTGGTTCTCAGTCCACACTAAACAGAACTGACTTATGGTTCCAATTATAGTGAAACTGATAAATAATATCAACCCCTGCTTATATGAACTAACCAGAAAAGGCTATATATCAGGACGTTTCCTAGGCAGTGCCCTTTATAATAGCTATTTTAGATGTCCATCAACATACATGACATCCCTCTAGGGAAGCGGTGTGACACATTGAAAAAAGGATCAGATTTAGTGTCAGAGGGCCTGGGACTGAATTCCAGCTTGGCTACTTACTACCTGTGTGACCTTCAGGAAGTTGCTTTACTTCTCTTAAAAAAACCCTCTGTTTTCCCACCTACCAAAGAAAGGAGTTGAAATAATAGATCTCCTAAGATGTCTTCTAGCTCAAAATCTATGATCTGAACCTGTGATCCAGAATTCCTTTGTCTCTGCCCCGTTAGGGCAATACCTGTTGAGTCTCTCTGTGTTCTGTTGCTCCCTCTCAATAAAGGTAGGAGAAAGAGCTCATACCCATACCCATAGATGTTAAGGTCCTATCAGAATTTAACCCTATTCTACTCCCAGCCACAGAAATCTGTCGTTAGGAAGACTGGTGGAATTTAACCATAATAAGGACGAGGAAGGAAAATATACACACAGTCAGAGCCAGGGAAGAAACCAACTAAATAAACGAGGGCAGAAGTCACATTAGCCTCATAGGTTTAGAGCTAATAGGGATCTTAGGAGTCATCTAGCCCAGCCTCATCCATTTATAAATGAGGAAACTCAGACCCCATAGAGAGGGATGAAGTGATCTTCCCAGAGATTCATGGGTAGCAAACGGCAGAGCTGAGATTCAAACCCACGTCCTCTGACTCCAAACTCTGAACACTCCTCATGAAATCATGCAATGTTTTCCTGACTGTTCCACCGCTTGCTAGAGTTTTCATGACACCCAGAAAGGAGCCAGCCCCAGTACTGGGGAGGCTGTATGCTATACAAACACGAGGCATTCTTGGAGTTTCTATCCTTCACGTTCGCTGCTCTAAGTATTATGTCTGTGTGTGGCCATTTTATACTGTAATCATTCTTGATGGTGCCCTCCACCTCCCCACTGCTTTAGAAATGGAGTGCGTGTGTCTTTCCTTAGAGACTACAGAAAATGGCCATGAAGTGTGGGAGACTTAATCGTTGCGGCTGATTTACATTTCCCCCACATTTGGAGGTAACTATAGTTCTTACAGAGTAAGCAAACTCTTCACCCTCATGAAGCCATTACTCTCAGCCATCACTGGAAAAGTATGCGATGTGTTTGTATGTGCATGTGTGTGCCTATAAGAGGTGTTTTGATGAGGATCTAGATTAGATTCATGGTGACTACATCCTCCCATGGATTTTTACAGAGCCCGTAGAACCTAGAAGAATGCTGCTAACTCACGTTCTTTGGTAGGACTGAGATTTCTAGGAGTTGAGGAATTTAGTTTCATCCTTTTCGGAGTTTGGATTCGTAGGCCAGCAATAAGAGGTTTCTAAGAGGATGTGGACATATCTATTAGGACACTAGCATCACTGAAATTCTTCTGAGTCCAGAATTCTTCCTTTCCCAAAGGATAGGGTTCCTGTGATGTGAATGTGCGTGTGTGCGTGTGTGTGTGTGTGTGTGCGCGTGCGTGCATGCATGCATGCACATGCATTTAGAAAATCAGAGATTCAGAGCTGGAAGGGACCTTAAAGATTAAATCCAACTACTCAATTTACAGATGAGAAAACTGAGTCCCAGAGAAGTTAAATGACTTTTCCATGGTCACTGAAGTCATAGGTGGAGGATCCAGGATTTCACTCAAAGTCCTCTGACTTCAGATCCAGCCCACTTTCCGATACGCCATGCTCTTCCCTCTTACTCTTTCTTGTACTTTGAATGAAGTGAAATGTTTCAGATACCAGCATCCCAAAAGTTCATAATTTCTACATCAGCTTCCCATCTGAAATGAACTGGGCATTTAAAAGAGAGATAAATGTTACCTACGGAGTTGGGTTTTTTTTAATTGTGTAGTTTATAAATAAGAATAATTCATATTCATAAAGGTACTTTCTAATAACCCTGGGACATAGTTGGTTCAAGCGTTGTGATTTTCATTTTATTTTATTTCAATTTTAGTTTATTTTTTTTTAGGCAATTGTGGTTAAGTGACTTGCCCAGGGTCACACAGCTAGTAAGTGTCAAGTGTTTGGTCTGAGGTCGGATTTGAACTCAGGTCCTCCTGACTTCAGGGCTGGTGCTCTATCCACTGAGCCACCTAGCTGCCCTGATTTCCATTTTATTGATGAGAAAGCTGAGGTAAAGCCAAGTTAATTACCCTGGTCAAATAGGCAGTATGCTAGCTAGAGAGCCAGTTCTGACTCCAACACAAGGACTCTTTGGAATGTATCACAGTTGCCTTTTCTTGAAACTTTGAATTTACTGAACCTAAAAATATTGAGCCCACTTACAGAAAAAAATCACACGCCCTGGTCCTAGAGGGGCCTTCATGGCAAAATTCATTCTCAATAAAGACTACGTGTCATACATAGTTCAGCAAAATAAGACTAAACAGAATATTTTTTTAAATAGTGATAAATTTGAAGGAAAAAATGCTCCCTTCATGGTAAGTAAATAAAGGATCTGACATCTTCTGGCTCTCTCACGTTACGTATCTAGGGGGTACATAGTGAATAGAGCGCTAGGCCTGCAGTTAGGAAGCCCTGAGTTCAAACCTAGCCTTAGACACTCACTGGCTGTTTGCCGCCAGCCATGTCAGTTAACCTCCATCTGCCTCAGTTTCTTTAACTGTAAAATGAGGATAAGAATAGCACCTTTCTTACAGGGTTGTGTAGAACAAATGAGGTATTTGTAAACTTGTTAACATAGTGACTGGAAATGACAAACCACTCCAGGAGCCTTGCCAAGAAAACCCCAAGGGGGATCACGAAGAGTCAGACGGGACTGAACGACAATAGCATGACGACTGGAGAATGGTAGGTGGTTAATGAATGCTTGTTCTCTTTCCCCCTGCCATGTCAACAGAAGCAGGAAGATAGAGAATACATTAAGAAATTGACTTTTCCCCCCATCTTGCTCTGCTTCTTCTTTGCTTTTCTCATTGTTTGGAAAGTTAATGATACTGTCCTGAATCTAAATACACTCCTCATTCTCTTGCTTGTGGAATTTGGATAGCAAGGCAGCATTCATTCACAATCAGAGATTCTGAAGGTTGACCTGGCTTGGAATAATCCCTGTGTGTGGGATTCTTTGGCATGTGGCTTCTTGAGACTGAGTGGTCTGTGACTGCCTGGACATGTGGAAACAGGGGAGGCCAGTTTCCTCAGGACAAGCGCAAAGCGATTTTGGAGAATAATCACCTAGTTGATAGGACTTGCAGCTATGAGGCCAATGCCAAGATATTTTTCCTTATGCGGCATCCCTATCCTCCCTGAAATCAGTCCTCGTCTCTCTTGCACACATCCTGTTTTTATTATCGAGTAAATTTCACTTGCAGGCCCTGCACTCCAGCCGCTCTCCCCCGCCATCATGTTAGATGGGCCCACGTTCAATGAGAGTGTTAATGGAGCTCAGAGCAGAAGACAGCACTGTCTAAGGTCTGGCTTCAGACAGAGCAGGGAGAGAATCTTGGACGAGCACTTTAGGAAGACAGTTAAAAGATTAGATAGTAAATTTATTTAACAGAGACTAATCTCTTGGGACTGAGCTTCATATCCTGTTTTAGAATAATGTATTTCCTTTTGTGCTCTGGTCTGAATCTGTCATCCTGAGTCTGATAATGAAAGGCAGAGGATTTTTAATCTTTGACCCTCTTCCATATAATCTAATCATGGTGGTTTCTGCTCCTCCTCTCCTTATTTGGAGATGGGTTAGATAGGAACATGGCTCATTTCTGGGGTGCTTCTGGAGCACTCTGTGCTTTTTCTTAATGGCTAGGTTGCTGGGGGGGGTTAGAATCCTTACTTCTTAGGTTAGTCTACTCTAGGCCTTTAAAAGGAAAAGAAAAACAAAGGACAAAGGATGATATGTCGGAGTCAGATGAAAGGTGGCAATCAGACTAGACAATACAGTACAACCTAAGGTGGGCTAGAAGCAGGTGCGTCTCAGTACTAAGAAGGTATGGCCCTGTGAGGGGGACAGTCCTAGGACATTCTGGCGTTTGGACAGTTAAGAGCAAGACCTGGATAATCGTCCTTCCCCTTTCCCCCCACCCCCACCCTCCGAGTTAGAATCTTCTACCTGAAGCATAAGCTGGGAGGTCTCGGGATGCCTGGGTCTTACTCTTTGGGCTTGGCTGGTGGGGTTTCTGACCCTAGGTGCCTCCGCTTTGGTTTGCATGAGCTTTGCCGGGTGTGTTATCTGTTCCTGCTCTCTGTTCTTGGGAGCTGCCTGGACATGAGTGTTGCTGTTGAGAGGCTTAAGACTTGAAGAAGTTTGGTTCTATTCCAGCCATTTTTAAAAGAGGAGAAAACGGACTGAGGGAGGGAGTGTATCGGCTCCTTCTGGTTTATCTTTCTTTCTTGGGGCACCTGCTAGATTGGAAATGAATAAGTAAGGATTGCCCTGCCTCAGCCCCCAGCCACCTCTCTGTCTTTTCATGACTCGGTGTCATTTTATTGAAAGCTATCACTTTCCGCTGAAGATCCACCTGCAGGCATTTTCCACACCTCTTCTTTGCACTGAGCTCTCACTCCTACTGCTGTCCACCATCACTACAGCATTTAGGATATTTCAGGAATTGGCACAGGGACTGAAAATGCCCTAAATTCAGTGGCAGGTGCCACCACAACCTTCAGTTCTCAGAATGTACAAATGTGTCGGTAGAATTTAGAGTCTGGGGTCCTGTTAGATTCATTTGGAGCCCCAGTGCAACTGGATTCCAGTTTCCAGTTCCCTTCATGCCTTCCCTAACTCCCACCAAGCAACTTCCTGATTCCCTCCTCTCAAATTCTCCCCTGTAGGCCATTCCCCATTCCCTACCCCACTCAGGTTCTGGCCACTACTCACCTCCCCTTGCCCCTAAAGAAAGATTCATACACACACACACACACACACACACACACACACACACACACACACACAAAAAAAAGATAATTCACTGTTAAAATAAATAATCCAGCTCCTGGCCTGGGGATCAGGGTAATTACCTCCCTGGTGTGTTTCTGTTTCACCCTTGTGGGAAATGTGGGAAGGGAAACCAGCCCTTTTAGCCAGAGAACAGCACTTTGTTATTTTGATGCATTGATGGGGAAGGGGTAAGAGACAAAATAATGTTAATAATACATAGCAGTGTAGATAATTCATCACTTAAATCAGTGGGAACTGCAGGTCACTGAACTGGAACTGGTGTTACTGTGATCCAAACACAGAATTAATAATTGAAACTACACTGTATCTGTCTTCCCAGAAATGGGAAGATAGACAGCCCTTGGGATAGATGCGTACAGTGCAAGAGAAACGAGGCGATGGAGATAGACAGATGATTCATTTAATTCCTACAGCTGTCACATACAGTAAATATGAAAATCTGCTTTCTATCTAGAATCTGACTTGTTCAGGAGAGAGGTTAGCTGAATTATATCCTCGGCTGTGTGTTTATTTTTCATTTATTACAGGAATTTCAGATGATTGGTTAGCCCCTAAATGCTGCATTCTCTGAAGCTAGAAAAATTTTCCACATTCATTCCATCAGGGGCTAGGCAGAGGTATGCATAGCAAATCCTTTCTAACCCAGTGAGTCACCCCCATACCCTAGAAAGCCACCAGGCCCATGGTACCAAGGTAGCATGGTAGAAGACAGTTTATTCCAGTGGTTTGTGTTAGGTTGATAAGCTGAAGAGGAAGAGAAAGGGCTTGGTTGGGAGGCTGTCACTGGACACCATCTGATTGAGGACATGAACAGCATTTAGCCCAGGGATTGGTTCTTGGTGGAGCTTTTTGACTGATCTGAGCACCAGGCTTCATGTGGGGCCCACCCAGGCAGAGCCTGCTTGCCTCTGCCCGTGACACTTCCATGAAATAGGATCTCCTGGCCAGAGGAAGGCATCCAGATGTGTGCCCCAGGACAAGAGAGTGATGAGATGCTTACTACACCCTTCAGCCTTGGGAAAGCAGCACAAAAAACCCAAGAGAATCCCCTTTAAAGGGGCAATAGTGAGTCCTTTCCCCAGCTGGAAAGCAGTGGACAAGAGCACATCGTCAGTGTATGGGAAGCTGTCTTTCCTGAATGCACCTCTGCTCTCCAGATCAGGCCATAAAAGCTGTAGGTCAGGGAGCCTTTGACAGGAACGTCAAGATTGGGCAGATGTGAGTGAAGCGGGCTTCAGGTGCTGGTACAGGGAGCAGGCAGGATGATGGTCATGTCTATCTCTGTCCCAAAGGACTGAGGCAGCATCCTGTGCTCGCACCTTCCTGTGGGAACTTGGCCCCTTCTTACTCTCATAGAAGAGGCCCAGAGCTGATCATACATTATTCAGATGACACATATAGGATGGCATTTCTCTACAAAACACATATAATGATAAATGAGAGTGAGAATGATAAAAATCATAGTCATGGGTTTGGTCTCAACATCTCTACATGGCTTCCCTCTGTTCCGTGACTGAAGACTACACACTGGGCTAGCAATTATGCAAATAAAACCAATTTAAAAATTTGCAAAGTTAATACCCCCCCATACCTTCTAAAACAGAGCTCTATGCATAGTAGGAAATCAATAAATATTTCTGAGTAAATGAATGAGTGAACAAACTTGTGAGTCATAAAGGAGATCAGGTGGCTTCCTGTGACCATCATGGAAAAATGATGGCTAACTGAAGAACGGAAGTATGTTCTCTTCTTTTGGGTCTGCATACCTCTATTTCTCTATGTGAAAGATATCATATTAGTGGGCAGGGATGCAACACACACACACACACTCTCAACCAAACCCACAAAGCTGGCTTGTCCTTTTCTAGAACAACGGGCAGAGAGGGGTCTAGTCTCTGGTATGAGGTACAGGTATTGGGTTGACTTTCCCCCAAGAAAGTCACTTGGGACACAGATAAAATCTGGAAGACTTTGTTTTCCCCCAGTTGTCTCCTTCTTCTGTGGGGCTGACCTTCTACTCTTTGGGAAGTGAGAACATGATAGATGTGGCGTCGTACTGCTCCTCTGACCCTCATAGCTCAGTATCATCAGTCCCAAACTGTCCTTCCAGAATAAGGGTTATAAATCCTTTCTAGGTCATGGACTCCTTGGGCAGTCTGGTGAAGCCTTCTTATAATAA
Source organism: Phascolarctos cinereus (assembly GCF_003287225.1). Taxonomy (NCBI): domain Eukaryota; kingdom Metazoa; phylum Chordata; class Mammalia; order Diprotodontia; family Phascolarctidae; genus Phascolarctos; species Phascolarctos cinereus. The sequence continues at coordinate 403,796,787 of NW_027555625.1, read as the reverse complement.
TGTTTTAGATGTGTTAAATAAAATACATAGAATTGCAAAGGAAATCAATTAGACTGAGATACAATGATCAGTTTCTAAAGTAAACTAACAAATGTATGGCCACCCAGTTAAGAACCCCTATTCAAGAGGGAAGAGAGAATTCTGTTAAGGAAAAATTAACTGAATATTGACTGAGGGGTTATCTCTGATTATGTGTTAATACTGGACTGCATGGAAGCTAAAGTTCTCTGTGATAAGCAGAGGAGAGAAGGTGGGAGTTGATGTGTACATGACAAACGCTTCACGTCTGAGCCTCCTAAGTGAAGACAGCCTGGAACAGGCAGTATGGCAGACTAGCAGCCAGCAGCTAGGCTCAGGTAGGGAGAGCTAACAAAGCTAGCATTTAGAGAGTATGTAAGGTTTGTGGAGCACTTTGTGAACATCTCATTCTAATCTCACGTCAACCCTGGGAGATAGGTGCTATTATTGTTATCCCTATTTTACAGCTGAGGACACTGAGGCAGACAAAGATTAAGTGACTTACCCAGTGTCACACAGCTAATAAGGCTCTGATGTAGGATTCAAGCTCAGATCTTTCTGACTAAAGGCCGAGTGTGCTTTCTATTCTATCATCAAGCTAGACTTATAATTGCAAGGCCTGGATTTAATCCTATCTCTGTTCATTCCTACTTTGGGCAAGACACAATGCCTTTTGACCCCTTTTCCTCATCAGTAAAAGATGTGATTCGAGTAGATGATGTGTAAATGTATGTGTTTATTCTTCCTCTTCAAATCCTATGAGTTTATGAGAGTGTGGTATCACAGGACATCAAAAGGGAAGATAAACTCCTGATGGAATCTAAGCCCCTCAAGGTCAGGGGATCTTTCACTTTGCTCTTTGCATTCCTCCATCTTAGTAGATGCCTGTTGATTGAAAACGGCAGCAATTGTTCCAGCAGCCATCTAGACGGAGGGGAACCAGAGCTGACACCATCGTGCCGTGACACATCGTGCTCTTGAGTATGTGTATGTCTCAGCAGTTCCTCAGTTAAAGGAATACTGGTCCACGTCTCTATCTTCAGACAGAATTAGATTCAAATGACAATTTAAGAGTTCCTTAGACGTCTCTTGGAGATCCGTCTTCTCATACCTGATAGCTAGTAAGTCTCTGTATCCCAGTTCCCAGCCAACCTAGGAAAGCCACCCAGAACATTTCCAGAACAAATTCACCTAAGTCCAGATGTCCTTTATGCTGGAGACTTGGGTAGTGTCTCAGACAGGACCTGAACTCCAGGCAGCATCAGAGATCCCCAGTGATAGCTCATTCCTTTCAAAGAAAAGATTCCTTGGAGAAATACAAATGTTGCCTGCCAGGAAAATGGTACTTTGAATGTTTGACTTGGGTGGGTGAGGGTGAAGGGGTGAATTTGATAAAAACCAAAAAATGCTGGAGCTTCAGGTGATGGCTTTAAGGGATAGCATTTGTGGGCAAAAGGCATCCCAGCCTTGCCTTCAGAGGCTGTGCCCCTGGATTTTCTTACTCGGCTGTGGTTCAGAGGAATTTGAAGTTTAAAAAAAAAAGAAAAGGAGAAGAAAAGAATCAGAATGTAAAGCAATCATCCAGCACTATCCCAAACATCACTTTCCAAGATTCTTAAGTGAATTGAGCAAATAATCAATCCCCCTCCCCTTTATTCCTGAGTGCTGGGATGGAAATCCCCTCCACCCCCGACACACACCTGAGATTCTTTTTGAAGTTAATAGAAACTGCACCTGTCACTTAGAAATTCAGGGTGTCTTGCTTCTGTTTATCAAGATGTCAGCTCCTAAGCTGTCAACAATTCAGGTGGGTGTGTTTGGGTTGATCCGCTCTGCAGAGTGCCACGGGCCTCCCTCATCTGGCTGCTCTTGGGTAGCTGTTGCTGCTGCCGCCACTGCTGTGGTTGTGCTGATGGGTGCTGTTTTGCTCTGAAGCGCTGGCCCGTGTTTGGGGCTGGGCTGGGGGTGCTCTCACTCTGCTGAGCTGAACTACTCGGAGAGGAGCAGCAAGCTTGCATTCGGCAGAACGTGGAAGCTGACAACCGAGCGGCCTTGGACCAGTGAGCTGCCTGGGCTGGTTTTGTCTGTTTTCATTGAGATAAATGCCTACCACTCCAGGGTGAGCAGCTACAGATGCAATATGTCCACTGAGGAGAAAATTAAAGCCGAAAACCTCTGTATAATGTATTCATCACAGACTCACTGCTTGCTTCTATTCAGGTTGGACTCATTTAACTGCCTCCACTGAGTCTGTTGAAAATGAAAACACAGGAAGTGGCTCAGGGTGGGGGAAAGTCAAAACACAGAGGCCCAGGCAACTTTTCTTTCATTTTCTTCTACAAATGCCTTTGTTACTCTATGCTGGTTGAGTGGGAAATGAGACTACATTAAAATAAGCAGAATTTTTCACATTTAGTCTGTGGAGAAGCAAGTATTTCATGCTAGAATCAGCTCTGCATGCAGGAGTCCCGTTTTTTTTTCCCCTAAGAGGCAGAATGGCCTAGTGGATAGAGTGCTGAACTTGAAGTCAGAAAGACCTGAGTTCAAGTGCCATCTTAGACACCTAATAGCTGTGTGACTCTAAACGAGTCCTTCACCTCTCTGTGCCTTAGTTTCTTCATCTGTAAAATGAGGGGAAGGGGAGTTGGACTTGATGGCCACTAAGATCCTAGTCAACCCTTCAGACCTCCAATTACAGGTACCTTTGGTTGGCAGAGACACCCAAGGGTCTCACCCATCCCTCGCTCTCCTAGCACATATATCTCACATCCCAGAAGAGATAAGTCCCTTCTGTTCTTAGATTTCCTCAGCAGGAGATTGCATAGCCTTACCTCACCATCTGCTGCCATGTTATACATGAATAGTATTTTCCCAAATATCTATTCTTTAAATGCCCTTGAATGTCCAAAAACTACTTTATGTGCCTAATAAAGAGTAAGGAATATTTTTTGAATGAAAGCATCGATAACATAATGAATGAAGTTACAACGGGAAAGGCATTATGCTGAAGGGGAAAAAGCACCAAGTCTGCAGTGCTAAACTCGGAGTTACCAGACCTGGGTTCAAATCCCGCCATTGTCACTAACCCTTCTATGACCTTAGCCAAGTCACTTCATTTCCTAGGCCTCAGTTCCCTCATATGCACAGTGAGGGGTGTGGATGAAGATGACCTTTCATCTAGGTTTCCAGCTCTCAATCTATGAGCCTATGAGCCTGTGACCTTGGATTTATTTGTATATTGTTTTATACGTTGCCTCCTCAAGAGAAGGGACTTTTTTATTCGTGTCTCTGTATATGCTGTGCCTAGCTAGGATAGCACTGCTGTCTGCCAGCATTTCCCTATAATCTTCGTTCCGAGGTCCACCTCTGCTCCTTCCCTCCTCTGACAGGCATTTAGCTTTCCTTCAGAGAAGACCAAGATGACCCTAAGACCCCACTGGCCCACGCTTCTTTCCCCGCACCCCTAAACGCTGGGTAGGCCCAAGCCTACCTAATTCACTAACTTGCAATATGGATTAGTTTTCCTGAAAGAGACACAAAGCTGTCCCTGGGATTTCCCAGATGCAGCTTCTGGTCCCTGAAGGGCAATCCCAGCCACTGGGGTCCGGGCCTTTCAGACTCAGGGAGTGCTTGAGATCCGTGAAGAGGTGAGGGAGGTGAACATAAATGCCACTGTATCCTGCTTGCATAGCCTTACTGTGTTTGGGCAAAGGAAAACCCTCTTTTTGTTCAGTGATTTGCAAAAGCCTCATTTCATTCCAAAATCAAACTTGAGCTAGAAGAGTGCTGGCATTAAGCCTGCTCTAAAGCTAGCAGTTTCTGGCGTGTAGTGTTAAATGCTTGTTGATGGACCCATTCAACTCAGTGTTACCGTACTGATAACCAGAGCTTTTCCCGGGTTTGCTCGGGCCGAGCGGAATAACATCTAGGGATATACTCATTAGGAAATAGTAGTTTTGGTGGTTGATATTTGCTAAGAAAACTTTTCTCCTATTCCACTTTGTTGATAGAAATTATTAAATGTGTGTGGACAAGTAGGAAATTAGAGGCACGGGTAGAAGTAGGGTCAAGCAGTTAACTGGCACAGTGGATAGAGGGCCGGGCCTGGAGTTAGGAAGACATCTTCCTGAGTTCAGATCTGGCCTCAGACACTTACTAGCTGTGTCACCCTGGGCAAGTCACTTAACCCTGTTTGCCTCAGTTTCCTCATCTGTAAAATGAGCTGGAGCAGGAGATGATAAACCACTCCAATATCTTTGCCAAGAAAACCCCAAATGGGGTCATGAAAAGTCAGTCTCAACTGAAAAATGACTCAACAACAAGAAGGTTGTGCTACCCTTTCTTGCTGGTGTAGTCATGAAAGAGCTAGGTATTCAGAGTGCGCTGAAGCTAGCTCCCAAGATAATTGTTCGGTTTTTCGGTGTCAGCATTTATACCTTGGAAATCAGCAAAAGCTACAAATCAAAGCTTGATTTACTGGGGTTTTGTTTTTTGAGTTTTTTTGTTTTTGTTTTTGTTTTTGTTTGTCTAGTCTTAACAAAGGGATTAATCCCTTATAAAGTGTTAATAATTAAGATTAAACTTATACGTATGTTCTTCATACTTCTTTTTATGGGGGAGCCAGTTGTTAAATATTTACCAGCACACCAGTGATTATTCTGCTCCTCTTCATTCTGCCATCTTGAGGAAGGAACTTGGTTTTGGTGTTGCCCCACCGTGCCATTAAGCCCTTTATTCTATCTTCTCCCAACAAATACATCCAGGCACTTTGGTAAATCCAAAAGATATACTTATTGGCTTACATTGTCCTGTGTTTCCTCACTCACCTTTCTCAAGTTTTGACAAGAAACATGAATTGGTTTAACTGACCAATAAATCCTGTCTCTATCGATAACTTGCTTTATTATCTTGAGCAAATGCCTTCTTTGTGCCTCAGTTTCCCAATCTCTAACTTGAAATTATTGGACTGAAAGATCACCAAAAGCCCTTACAGCTATAGAATCCTAGGATTCCATGGATAAAGTCCCACCTCCTAAGTATGACACTCAAGATTCCCCCACGACTCCAGTGTACATTCCCAGTCTTAATTTCCCATTTCTACTCTACAGAAATAGTATATTCTAGACAGACTGATCTACTCATCATCCAGTTCTTCAAACACACCTTAAAGCTTACTGATTCTGTGTCTTTGCTCGCACTGTTCCTCCCTTCTCCAGTGCCTTCCTTCTTCTTGTCTACATTAATCCTACATAAACTTCAAGACTTTGTTTAAATCCTTCCTCCCCCAAGCTCTAGGAAGCTTCCCTGATCAACTCAGTTCACAGTCGTAAAATGACAGAATATTTGAGTTTCTATAGGTCTCTGCTTCTACCCAGTCCTAGAACCTAGGGATTCCTAATCCGAGTTCCCTAGATCTTCAAAGAGTCCACAAATAGATTTCAAGGAGTCTATGAACTTGTATGGAAAATAATAATTATATCTTTATTTTCACTAACCTCTAAATGAACCAGCATTTCCTTCAATTACTAATTTCAAGAAAGGCAACATTTTTCTGAGGAGTTTGCAGACTTCACCAAAATTCCAAAGGGAGTCAATGGTTAAAAAAAAAAAGTTCAAGAACCCCCTGATCTTGTCCAATGACTGAAGAATTAACCCACCCTGCATCATATCAGATAAATGCTTAACCAGCCTTTATCTAAAGACCTCCAATGAAGAATATTTACCAATCACCAACCTGACTGCCTTGTATTCTCAGTTATCTTTCTGTTATCTTCCAATTAAGTTGTAAGCTTCATAAAGGCAAGGCTTATGGTATTCACATCCTGGGATTCCCCATAGTACATAATGCCTTGCCTTTAGGTTAGGGATGGACATTGAACCTCTAATTTTATTGATGTAGGGAAATCCTTCCAGATGAGAACGCTCCTTCTGCCAGTGCAGATTGGCACCTTCTCCGTTACCTAAAGTTTTGTAAAGGTGCCTAGATCACTAAAAGTTTAAGTGAATTTTCCAGGGATACCCAGTCAGTGTGTGTCAGAGGCAAGACTGGAGCACAGGTCTTCCTAGTTCTGAGGCCGGCTCTCTAGCCACTACTCCACACTGCTCGCCTTTCACATGTAAGACAGTTAATAAATTTTTGACTGATTGAAGTTGAATCTCATCTCTTTCCTTATGTTCATTGCTACCTCACCCCCCTCACCTGTCATATCCCATCAGGTACACAGCAGGGGTTCCATAGATTTAAAAAAAAAATCATAGGATACTGTTGTCTTAGAGTATGTACTCTTAAAGGGCAGGGATCTGTATCCTTTGCAAAGCATACGGCAAGCAGAACATGAAAGAAGGTAAGCTCTTAATAAATGCCTTCAGATGTTAACAATGATGATGACATTGACAAGTCTGACAGTGATGGATGGTGTCTGTCAGAGCGATGACAGGGAGGAAAAATAGGCCCTCTCTTGCCTGTTCTCCATGTACTGGGAGTGGTCCTCCTGTTCCCCAGCCACTAGAATGATGCAGCAGCTCAGTTTGGAATAAGAAGTTACTCCAAATTCCAAGGCAGAGGTGGGGGGTGGGGTGGGGGGGTGGTAGAGTTGCAGATTCAGATACCTTGTTTGGGAAGGTGAGAAGAGAGGCAGCGGAGGGGATGCAGGGAGGTTGCATAAGAAGAAAGATAAGCTTAGTGATAAGTAACCTCCCCAGCACCACAGAACTGGCAAGGCAGAGGAGGAGACAGGCTGTGTGCACAGAGAAGAGTTATTTATTGAGTGGGAAGGTAAATGCCAATCTGGCAAAGAATAAATAATTCTTTATCTGAAGGTTCTGGGAACAGGGTGGTGAGGAATTCTAAAAACCTGCTTTTGGTTCCAAGGAACAGGTGGAGGAACAGGGAAGGAATGTGAATTCCTGTTAGGGTAGATGAATAAGACTTTAAGAGGATGTTCAGTGCAGGCATCAGGACGATGGTAGTGAGAGTGGGGGAGGAGAGTAGAAGAAACATATGAAGCCTTTCCCTGAAAAGCAAACCCCATCCCTTCTGAGAAAGCTCCCATGGTTGCAAAAGTGGTGAGAGAACTCTAAAATTTGGGGTAACCTAATCAAATAATCAGTTTAGACAACTTGTGGAACTGTTCAGGAGAAAGGAAGGAAAGAAAGGAGGGAAGAAGGAAGGAAGAAAGGGAGGGAAGGAGAGAAGAAGGAAAGAAGGAAGGAAGGGAGGACTGAATTTGGAGTCAGAAAACCTGGACCCAATCCTGCCACTGCCACCTTCTACTGATGAGACTTTGGGCCCCAGTTTCCTCATTTAAAACTGAGGGTGGTTGGACCAGAAGACTTTTAAAGTCTCTTTCAGCTCTAAATCTATGGTCCTGTGATCTAGGTGCAGGTAAAAAGGCCTCAGAGAAGAGAGGGGAATGTACCAGCCTAATGCTGGACATGTTTTATGTGTGTTTGAAGAAAGGTCCAGGCTCTAAGTACAATCTTTCTTTTCATTCTACATGTAGAACAATGCCTCTGAAAGGCATTCAGAGTTTGACAGTTTGACTCCATAAAGAGAAAATGTTGGGGAGTGGGTGATGGGGGGGGGGAGGATATCCAACTTTCCTTTGGATTCCTTTGTCTAGGAATCTGAGGACCATCAGATCATTGATACAGAGCTGGCAGGAATTTTAGAGGTCATCAGATCTAACCTCCCTCATCATACAGATGAGGAAACTGAGGCTCAGAGAGTCCATAGCCAGTAAGTGTCTGAGGGTGGATGGCAATCCCTTCCCCAGTGGCAATGATATTGTATCCCTGTCAGGTTTAATAAAAGGAAATCAAGAGCCAGGTGCTGCCGTCAGAACTAACTTAGGATGTTCTGAAGAGGAGTTTATGCGAGTCCTTGGGAAAGCAATCATTCTGTGTAAGTTACAGGGAGGGAACATCCTTCTTTCCCTTCTAGGCACTTTCCTGTTACAAATGGCCTCCTGTCTCTCCTGCCCCCCCCCAGCCGCCTCTTCCTCCGACGTTCCCCTCTGTCTAGGAGCGCCATCAGAATGTTGGTATTCCTATTGTGAGAATCACTCAGGGATTAAAGCCAGTAGAGTGAACTCCTCAGATTCATCTCAGCACCAGTATGAACTTCATCTGGGTCCCATTTGAGAAGAGCAGGTATATAAAAGTCTGACATAAATGGCAGAGATAAGATCGAGAGCTCACCTGGGGAGACTTACGAGGGCTTCATATTCAAAGCCCGTGTCTCTAATGCTGATCAGACGCCAATAGCATTCAGTTCTCACATCTGGCGCAGAGCTCTCGCTCGTTATATTTCCTTTTTCTCCCCCAGAAGGTCATAAAATTCACAATTATGTCTCGTGATCAATATAGCATATCTTCAGGCACTTCTCAGCCTGCTTCAGATAAGGGAAACGAACCTATGCTGCTGCTTACTTTCCGTACTGGGACAATCGGCACTGAGGTCTTGCTAGTGGGTGATTTTGAAGACCAACTCCTTTTCTCCAACTAGCAAAGCAAAGCGTGGTGGGACGGGAGACGGGGATTCAAATTCGCAGCTTCAGGAGGCGAAAAGGTGGGAGTGGTATCCTGAATTCCAGTGTGTAGGTGTGGCTCTTTACCTAAAAGCCCCAAACTCTAATAATTAATAAACACGAATGATAATGATAGCATGCACAAAGCACTTTAAGTGTGCAAAGCATCTACGTGATTTATTTCGTTTGATCCTCACAACAGCCCTAGGAGGAAAGCGCTGTGATTATCATCTCCATTTTACAAATGAGGAAACTGAGGCAGAGGGACTACAAGACTTGCCCAAGAGTCCATAAATAATTGTGTGAGGTGGTGTTCAAAGTTAGGTGTGCACACATCCGATACGCTATCTGCCGTACTACTGAACTATTCCTAACGGTTGAAAGAAATCCCGTCAAGGTGGCCTTGTGGAATCGGTTTTTGGTGCTGTTATTTCCAGGTGTGGTGGGAAGGTCGATCTTGGTCCCCACCCACAAAGGTAACCATATTTGAATAAACAAACTATGCCTAGAAAAAGAAAACCGGGGCAGCTAAGTAGTGCAGTGCATAGAGCACCAGCCGTGGAGTGAGGAGGACCTGAGTTCAGATATGACCTCAGACACTTGGCACTTACTAGCTGTGTGACCCTGGGCAAGTCACTTAATCCCATTACCTAGCAAAAAAAAAAAAATCGGGGCAGCTAGGTTGCGCAGGGGATAGAGCACCGGCCCTGGATTCAGGAGGAACTGAGTTCAAATCTAGCCTCAGACACATAACACTTACTAGCTGTGTGACCCTGGGCAAGTCACTTAACCCCATTGCCTAGCCGAAAAAAAAAGAAAACCATTTTTAATGTTTATGTTAATGTCAAATTGTTATGAAAATCACTGCCAAGTAGGTGGGGGCAGTGAGGATGAAGTCATTTAGAATTTGACGTGACAGTAAGTGATTATCATAGATATGTTCATAACAGTATATCTCAATCTCAAACTAGGGCAAAGGGAGGGAGAGAGAATGTTGCCCAAACTAATATTTGTTTCTTTAGCTCTGGAATCAAATTACACTTTTTTCTTCCGTCATGGTGTATCATGTTTTAATTCCCTTTTTCTTCATAAAGTGGCGGATGTTTTACATCTTAGGCTCACTTTAATTCTCTTAGAGGACTGATCTCCTCTACCCATTCCTTGAGAGGCAGTGTGACATAGTGGGTAGAGACTTGACCTTGAATCCAGGGAGACCTGGTTTCAATTCCTCACTGTGACACCTCCTGGCTGTGTGACCCTGGGTAAGTTACTTAACCCCTCAGTGCTCTAGGCCCTGAGAACTTAGAGAGTTCTTTAAGATGACAATTTGCTAAGAAAGCGTCAATCTTCTTCGGTTTCCTGAACCAGGGAATTCCCTGAACCAGTGAAATCACAGCTCTATTTCCTATCCCTATACCCTCCTGCGTTCCAGGCACTGTTCTAGGCATACAAAGGCAAAAAAACAAAACTGCCCTCCTCTAGAGCAATGGTGTCAAACTCAAATAAAACCAAGGACAGTAAACCAGACACAGGAATCCCTGTGAGGCCTGTTTGACTCTTCTGCTCTAGGGGAGCTTGCGTTCTAGCAGGTTGGGACGACAAGTCCATTGCCAAGAAGCATCCCCCCAGCTGGTGGTGGTGGTAGTCCTTCCTTCTCGAAAAAGGATCAATGACATTAGGAGGGTGATGTCTTGCCTTGCGAGTGAATTGGATTTAAGTGAAGCAGGGCTGTGCAAAGTCATCAGCCTCACTCTCTCCTCTAGTCATTGGAGTCCAATGGCAAGACATGGGTCGGAAAGACTGGCGATGGTCCCCATTCCCCCAATCAAGTGAGCTGAGAAAGCCTAGCTCTCCCATAGGTCTCCCATAGGTCTCTTACAGTGACCAAACCCCATTTGGACATGACATTAGTTCGCTAACTAATGAGTGCTTGAGGCAACATTCAGACTTAGGTTTGGGTATATCCAGCACTCTTACCTACTGCACCACTTAGCTACTTCTAATTATAGATCTGATGGAAGGTGTGTTTCTTAGGAGGAAATGGAGAACTTCTGAGTGTCTTTTCCCGTTTTTTGTGCTAAACAATGGAAAGGAATCCACTCTGTACTTAAGATAGCCTTTCTATTATGTATTTTTTATGTTGTATTATACTTTTATTTATTTTGTCGAACATTTCCCAATTGCATTTTCGTCTGATTCCTTCCACAGTTTGAAGTTTTCTAGGCGGCAGGTAGTCCACGAGTTTGCCACTTCAAATCCTGTTTGTTTGGTGACTAGTCACTAAATCTAATGTATACATCTCTTTTTTAATTAATTAGTTACTTAATTTTTAGTTTTCAGCATTCCCTTTTATAAGATTTTGAGTTCTAAATTTTTCCCCCTCCCCAAGATGGCATGCAATCTGACATAGGCCCATATGTACAATCCTATTAAACGCATTTCCACATTAGTCATGTTGTGAAGAAGAATCAGAACAAAAAGGAAAACCATAAGGAAGAAAAAAAAGAGAGGGAGAAAATAGTCTGCTTCCATCTGCATTCAGATTCCATAGCTCTTTCTCTGGATGTGGACAGCATTTTCTATCATCAGCCTTTTGGAGTTGTCTTAGATCATTGCATCGCTGAGAAGAGCTAAATCTATCAAAATTAGTCATTGCACAATGTGGCTGTTACTGTATACAGTGTTCTGGTTCTGCTCACTTCACTCAGCATTAGTTCATTAATGTCTTTCCAGGTTTTTTCTGAAATCTGCCTGCTCATCATTTCTTATGGAACAATAGTATTCCATTACATTCACATACCACAACTTGTTCATCCATTCCCCAGTTGATGGGCATCCATTTCTGACTCTTGGCCACCACAAGAAAACTGCTATAAATATTTTTGTACATGTGGGTCCTTTTCCCTTTTTTAATGTTCTTTTTGGGATACAGATTTAGTAGTAGCATTGCTGGATCAAAGGATATGTACAGTTTTATAGTTCCAAATTGCTCTCCAGAATGGTTGGATCAGTTCACAACTCTACCAACGATGCATTAGTGTTCCAATTTTCCCACATGTTCTCCAACATTTATCACTTCCGTCTCCAACATTTGTCATGTTAGCCAATCTGTTAAGTGTAATATGGTACCTCAGAGTTGTTTTAATTTGCATTTTCTCTAATCAATAATGATTTAGAGCATTTTTTCACATGACTATAGATAGCTTTAATTTCTTCATCTGAAAACTGCCTGTTCATGTCTTTTGACCGTTTATGAGATAGCCTTTTTAGAATCAATTTGTGGTACTACTATTGTCAGATATGGTGGAAAGTCAGATTTTGGTCTTTACCTATAGCTAGATACCCACAAAAGTATCCATATTTGAATTAAGCAAACTATGCCTGTAAGATGAAAACCATTTTTAAAATATTTGTCAAGTTGTTATGAAAATCACTACCAGGTATGTTGGGGCAGTAAGGGTATAGTAAAGCCAAAGTAATTTAGAATTTGATGTGACAGTGACTATTGAGACCATTTAATAACGGTCTGTCCCAATCTCACATTAGGGGAAAGGGAGAGGGAAGATGCTGCTCAAACCAGATAGCAACCCCCTCTCCAGATCTTAAAAAAAAGTTTCATTAGTTCATTAAAAATATTAATTAAGCATCTACTCTGTGCAAGGCCCTGGATAAACAGTATGAGGGACAGCCCATCAATAGTAACCGTTCCTTCTTTCTAGTAATTATGAAATCCTTTTCTAGTCCTCTGATGATACAGTGATCATAAACCCAGACTGTCTGCTTTGGTTCACTGGCCCCAATCCGGGTTGATTTCATTTCTTCATGTATAATGCAACATGTTTGGCCCAGAAACCTTGAAATTAATAAATATCTCTAGGTGGCTGAAAAGGCCTATATTCCAAGAAAGTATTGGTGTAGCTTACCTTTGCTCTTCTCAGATAGTGTTTTATTTATAAATGGCAAGTTAACCTGAACCACCCGGCTTCTAACCTTTTGTCCAGCTAAAAAATGAGTAAGTTTGTTTTTGGAGCCATATATTTAGTGGGCTCTGTCGCTCCCCCTCAGCCTTCCACCATAAGTCTTGGGTTTGGCCAGTAATCTGTGTGACTCCGCAAGGCTTCCTACAAGAGCATGTAAATAACAGCTCATCCTTTGTGTCCCACAGCAATAATATATCCAGAAAACTTATATCCAACAGGCTCCTTAAGTGAAACGTCCCTCGCATAAATCCATGCTGGATGCCTCTGATCAAATTATAATTTTCAAAGTATTCCATCACTGAATCCAGCTAAATTGTTTCTAATATTTTCCCATGACCAGGCGGCTTCAGAAATCTTGATCGTATTAAAAACGCGTTTTCCCAAATGCCTTATTAAATTAAGATCTGCACAAGTGCACACCATTTATCACCAAGAGCTCTTTGCCCACTTGGAGAAAAATCAAGTCGATGTGTGTCTTCCCCCACCCCATCCCCAACTCCCCACCCCCATGTATCCATTTGGACCTTTGTTTTCAGATGTTCAACAGTCGGGGTTATTTGCTATTGTTACAAGTGATATCTCCCTGTGGCCTCATAAATCAGAGTTGTTGATATTTATTGCCTGGTTGGTGCTTTAGAATTCTATCCTTTCTTCTTCCCCTTAAAACTTTACCTTTTTTTTTTTTAAGAGTTCCAGAAGAAGTAGCATAGAATAATGGAAAGAGGACTGGCCCAAAAGTCAGGAGTCAGGGCCCTAAGGTCAAGTTTAAAGGCCCGTCACTAGATATAAGTGTGTGACTGTAGGCAAGTCACTTGAGCCCTTCAGGTTTCGTTTTCTTCATCCACAAAATATAGAATTTGGACCAGATACGCTCTAAGATCCTTCCCGATAAGACATTCTTTCGTTATATCTTATAAGAATATGTTGTCTTTCCTTCAAACAGGTTTCTCATTTAAGACAATAATTTCCTTGTCTGAATTAAAATGCCTGGTGTTTAAAGGAAGGCCATTTATTGAATATTATTGGGGGCAAGGGGTATTTTCAGGGGCTTGAATCTCTTTAATAACTTTATTTCCTCACTTGATCCATATTCCATTTCAGGTAAATAGTGCATTCTTTTGAAACATTGGTCCTGGCAGTCACCTGGCTGGCCCAGTTAGTCTACGGTAGGCATTTTCAAAGTGCAGTCTGGGGACCATTAGGGGTCCCCAAGACCCTTTCAGGGAGTCTGCAAAGTCAAAAATATTTTTATAATAATCCTAAGCCAATTAAATTTCTAATAGAGTAAATGTCAACAGATCTAACCTTTATAAAAGCTCTTTGGAGGGTCCTCAATAACTTTTAAGAGTATAAAGGGGTCCTGGGACCAAAAGGCTTGAGAACCGCTGGTCTAAGGATTTCTATCATCTCCTTATGGTTTCTTCCCCCTGACCACCCAGAGAAGAAGGCCAGACTTGGTTCTGTAATGATGGGGGCAGGGAGAGTGGGTACTTCTCCCTAGCACATGTGATGCAGAAAGTTTGCATAGAAAGTGTTAGGCTAAGCAAAACCACATGCTGCCTTTTGGTCTGGATGTGTTCTCCCAAAATAAAGTGAGAGAAAGGAGGGAACCAAAACAGCCTATCATAAATCATCATTTGTCCAGGGGGAAAGGGCTCTGACTAGGTAATGCTTCCCCCCCCACCCCCATTCTTGAAAAAAGAAGTTCATTGGCTGAGCATGGCCAGAGGGCCCTTTGTGCCTTCTTTCATCATCTGAAAGCTGCTTCTCTCCCACGTGGCTGTGTTAGATGTGGACTGAGCACCCAGAGCTGGCCAGGGAGCTAAGTGAGCACCCGAATTTGAGGATAGGATGCTAGATTAAGAGCTAGAATAGGAACACATGTAGACAGCCTCTTGTCCCAGCCCACAGGCTCCCTTCAAACGGTCAGCCACGAGATCCCTTGTGGGAGCAGTGTCAGATCTCAACTGAGGAGATGACGATTCGAGTTCCAACAGATGAGGACTGAGGAAATAGACTTCCCGGAGGAGGAAACTGCCTATACTAGTGCAGACTGGCACCCTCTCTGCAAATCAGTCTTGGAGAGCTGCTAGAGCAGTGGTATCAAAGTCAAGGCACCGGCCACGGAGAATCCCTGGGGGCCACCTAGTGACTTAATAACCCAAATGTTCACATTATCCGTATGTTCTATTGTATTTTTATTTTTTTCATTGAACGTTTCCCAGTTACATCTTAATGTGGTTCAGGTAGCACTTGGGAGTAGCCAGTGTTTGATGCCTCTGGCCTAGAGCATTGAAAGGTCAAGAGGCGTCACTTGCTTAGGTGTTGACAAGATGCACCAGAGATGGGACTGGAATCCAAGGTTTCCTGCATCTGAAGGTGGCTCTCCCTCCACTCTGTTGTGTTGTTTCCACTGGCTGTTTTACTTTGGGAACATTCATTAATCTCTCCCAGCCTCAGTTCTCATCCCTAAAAGGAGAATGATGTGTTTGCTCCATAGCAATGTTAGAAAAGGAATGAGAAAACATGTAGTAACTGCTTCTAATATGCCAGGCGTTATGCTAAGTGGCAAGGATACAAATGCAAACCCTCTACCCTTCGAGGGATTTAAATTGTCATTGGGGGAGGCAGCGGACAAAGGGGAGTTGTGACTAGGGAAGGATGCTTTGGTCTAGGAAGAGGTACCCTTGGGGAATCAATTGACACTCCCTTTCCGAAAACAATGTTAAGGTCAGTTGGATTACTATTCTCAAATCAAGAAGTGGAAAAGGAGTGCAAAGTATACCAGAAAGCCTGTTGGGTTGAAGCTTGGTCGGAGGTTTGGGGCTGGCCAGGTGGAGTGGGTTCTCACCTATCAAGACAGCATGGTCCCCAAAGTGGGAATTCTAACAGTAGCAGCAGAGTACGATGGCAGGGTAATGGTCAGGGTGGAGCATGGTCAGATCTGATGCCAGCTAACTATAATAAGCTATATTAGTGTTAAAAGAAATAAATAAGAAAGTAAATTTGAAGCAATCTTGTAAATTGTAAAATGCTATGAAGATGTAAGGGGGTATCATTAGTGGTATTTTCTTCCAAGACACTTGCCTCATTCATTCATTGATCCTCTACAGGATGCATCCACTGTGTGTGTGGTGTGTGTGTGTGTGTGTGTGTGTGTGTGTGTCTGTCTGTCTGTCTTTATCTGTCTCTGTCTTGGTATTTGTGTGTGGCTGTGCGTGTGCGTATGGCCAGTGGAGGGAGGCAGTTCATCAGGTACATTACACACTTCTGTCCTGAATACAGGGCACCATTTTGTCTCTAGACAAGGTCAGCCAGTTAGTCCACAAGCATTCACTAAGTGTTTATCATGTCCCAGCACTGTGCTAAGTGCTGAGAATACAAATACAAGCGAAAACAAAGTTAGCCCCTGCCCTTGAGGAGCTTACATTCCGGCAACACATAAAAGGAAGCTGAAAGAGGGGAAGGGAGGTACCAGTGAAGGGCTGTGGAATGGTAGAGAAAGCCTGGAAAATCAGGAGCACATCCTGGAGAGGAAGGAAGACATGGGCAGATGAATGCCCTTCTTAAAAGGAGGAGAAGCCATCCAGTCAGCGAGAGAGGCCTAAGACGTACTTCTAAGAGATGAAAAGTTTTCTGGAGTATAGAGTCCAGAATATGGCCTGGTGAAAAATGAAGAGAATTGTGAAGCAGATCAGTTGGTTTTCAGCTCCTCTGATCACTGTCTTTGTATGGCCTCCCAAGCATCCAATGTCCTCATGCTGACCTCTGGGTACCCTGGGCCCTACAGTAAACCGTCCACCCAGCCCTGCCCTTATCATCATTGCTCCATGCCCAAACCTGCTCAGGCAGACCCAGATTCCTTGAACACGGCTTATTTATTGCGAAGCTCCTTTTCTGTAGGCCCTGATCTCCTTTGGGTATATAGATAGACTAATCTTCTTTAAGGGGTCAATGGGTACTTCAGAGTTTGTGTAGTACTCTTGTTTGGTGAACAGTTGCCTATTTACAGGGGCCTCCTGGAGCCTTATCCTCAGTACTTACTAGCTGTGTGGTCCTGGGCAAGTCACTTAGATCTCTATCTGCTTTAGTTTTCCCCCTTATAAAATGGAGATCATAACAACACTTATTTCCCAAGGTTTCCGTGAAGATGAAATGAGAAAATGTTTTGTAAAGCATTTAGCACAGTGCCTGGAACACAGTCAGTGCCTAATAACTGCTTGTTTCCTTCCTTTCTTCTTTGCCTTCAACGGAGTCTTTCTAGTACTCCACGTTGGGGGTTTCTGGATTTCCCTTCCCAGAAGGGTGAATAGAAGCTGCACTAGATTGGGAATCAGAAGGTCTCTGTTCAAACAAGGCTAAAGGATGAGTCTAAGGCTGAGCCCCCTACATATCATGACTCTGGGACCTTCTTCCCAAACCCTATGACCAGATGGGATGCTGAAGACTCACTAGCTCTGCACCCCACCCCACTCTTCAAAGGGAAGATGCTGAGTTCACCCTGTGCTCCCTAAGAGCACTGGGCAGATCATTTAAAGTCTGTGGGTAAGGAGAGTGTAAAAATTTTCAGGAGCCCATTCCAGCGTTTTGTCTGCATAAAAGTCCAGTTCTTCCTTATGTCCAGCCATAAGCTCTCCTGCCGTAACTTAAACCAGTTTTCTTTTCTCTGTGTCACTGCTCTCCAGACTTAGCTTCTTGGTGGTCCTGGGTGGGTCAGTCAGCTAAGATGGTGTTTGTGGCCCTTCTACCCCTTCTACCCTCTTCCAGCAAACAGCTGAAAAATGAGGGGCTCATAAAACACAGGCATGGTCAGGAAGAGTGGAATTAAAGACAGCTAACAGCTCCAATAGGGGCAGTTTGGTTGTTCCAGGGGACAGAGCACTGGGCTTGGAGCCAGGAAGACCTGAGTTCAAATGTGGCCTCAGGTACTTACTAGGTGTGTGACCCTGGGCAAGTCACCTTAGACTCTGCTTGCCAGAGAAGGAAATGGCATACCATGCCAGGATTTTTGCCAAGAAAACCCCGTGGACAGTCTTGGCACGCTGTGGTCTCCAGGGTCACAAAGAGTAAGACACAACTGAACAACAGCAACGACAAAAGAGCTCCAAAAGGCGGCGCCGTCTTCCTTCTGTTTATTATATTTACGACTGACCTCTGCAGAGACAGAGAGCACCAGAGAGTCAGAGAGGGGGGAAGGGGAGGGACGGGGAGAGGGGGGGGAAGAGAAAGAGAGAGAGAGAGAGAGAGAGAGAGAGAGAGAGAGAGAGAGAGAGAGAGAGAGAGAGAGAGAGAGAGAGAGAGAGGAGGGAGAGAGAGAGAGAGAGAGAGAGAGAGAGAGAGAGAGAGAGAGAGAGAGAGAGAGAGAGGGAGGGAGAGAGAGGGAGAGAGAGAAGAGAGAGGGAGGGAGAGATTTCCTCATTTTCTTCTAAACCAGACCAATCAGTGAAGGAAGAAAGGCTCCCTCAAGATTAGATCAATCAGTGAATCAGTATACAGTTAATAAGCCCCTACAAAATGCAAGGCACTGTGCTAGGCACTGAGGATGCAAAGATAAGAATGAAATAATCCTTGCCCTCAAGGAACTTACTTTATGTAAGGGGAGACAACATGTACCTCTAACCCTATTGCCTCAGTTTCCTCATCTGTCAAATGAGCTGGAGAAAAAAATGGCAAACCACTCTGATATCTTTGCCAAGAAAACCCCAAATGGACTGAACAGCTAAGGGAAAAGGATAAACATGTGAAAAATAAACACAGAAGTACAAGGTAATTTGGGGGATAAGCCACTAGCACTTGGAAGGCGGGGAGGACTAGGAAGGCCTTGTTTTTTAGATGTGTCACTTGGGCTAAGCTTTGAAGGAAACTAGGTTCTAAGAAGTAGAAGTGGGGGTGTATTACCAACCTGAGGGGCAGCTTGTTCAAAGCCATGGAGAGAAGAGACTTCATGTGTGAGAAACAGCGAGAAAGCCAGTTGGGCTGGGCCATCGAGTGTGTGAGGGGGGGCAAGAGAGATAGCTTGGGGCCGGGTTTGGAAGGGCTTCAAATTCCAAAGGGAGGGGTTTTCATTTGATCCTAGAGGTAATAGTCAGCCACTAAAATTTACTGAGGATGAGAGTGGGATGGTCAGACCAGTGCTTTAGAAAAGTCCCTTTGACAGTTATAGGGAGCTTGAACCAAAGAAGATGACAACTTCAAGCAAGGGGGTAAATTAGGAGCCTATGTGGTGGTTCAGACAAGAGCCTGAGCTAGGGTGAGCCCTAGGGTAGAGAGAAGGTTTCGGCTATGAGCTGTGTTATGAAGGTAGAAAAATAAGACTTGGTCAGCAACTGGATATATGGAAAGGAGGAATGATGAGTCAATGATGACTCCAAGGTTGGGAAACTGGTGTATTACTCAATAAAAATGGGACATCCAGAAAAATGGGTGGGCTTTGGGGGACAAGAGAATAAATCCATTGTGATTCGCCTCGTAGCCTGTGATGAAATCACTAGAAGACAAAACACTCAACTAAAAATTCCTCCAATGGGAGGTAAAATCCATGCGGGCAGGGGCTATTTTAGTCTTGTTTTCTTTACGTGCCATGCATATTTCAGGATGTGCTGCTGTTGCAGTGTTTCAGTCGTGTCCAATTCTTCCCCTTTGGAGTTTTCTTGGCAGAGATACTGGAGTAGTTTGCCATTTCCTTCTCCAGCTCATTTTACAGATGAGGAAAGTGAGGCAAATAGAGTTCAGCGACTTGCCCAGGGTCACACAGCTAGTAAATGTCTGAGTCTGGGTTTGAATTCACATCTTTCTAATTACAAGCCTGGCTCTCTATGCACTGTGCCACCTAGCTGCCGCTATTAGCTGTGTAAGCTTGGACAAAACAGTTAACCTCGGTAGGTCTCAGTTTTCACATGTGTAAAGTGAGGTACTCGGGCTTGACAATCACTCCAGTACCCTTGCATTTCTAAAAACAATGAATCCGTAATATCTAGCCTCATTCTACATTAGTCCCCTTTCAGACCTCTGTGGTCCAGCCAAAACATTCTCACCTCTGCTCTTCATCCAGAGCATTCCATCCTGTCTTAGCCTGCCTCTGCCCCGGCCAGCCTCGGGCCGGGAAGGCACCCCCTTCTTCCTTCTGCCTCAGAGAAGTCCTCACTTCCTTCAAGGTGAAGCTCAAGCACATTGACTGTATTGATCCTGCCCTAGCTGCTGATGCCTTCCTTCACTCTCTTCCTTGCATTTGATGTTCTCGTACACGTTTTGCTTTTATTCTATGTATACATACATATGGATTTGTTGTCTGCCCTGATAGAACATAAAGCTCCTTTGGAACGTGGTTTGTTTTCCTTTTTTGTACTTTTATGCCCGTCTTCTAGTATAGTGTCTGGTACGTAATAGGTGCTTGATAAATACTCGCTGATTGAATGATTGATGCTAAATGCAGTTTGCTTCCCACTCTCCCACACTGTGTTCCCAAAGACCCAGCCTCTTTCCCGAGACATTGCTTAGGACAGATTCTTGGCCCAGACAGTTCAGGCTTCATTCAGTGTAGACCACCAGCATTAGACAGTCAGTTTAAAGCCGCTGCCAGATTGTCTCTCACAATTTAAACAAATGATATTCTGCCTGCAGGCACTGTGTAGTCAGTAGGGGTACAGGCTGGGTGGAGTTTGGGGAACTCATGGGTGGTTTTAATATGCATATGTGTGTGTGTTTTCCCATTTGTATGTGACTGCACATATCCTGTGATGCACATAGATCCCTTTTTCTGACTAACCCCATTTGTATCTGATTATTCATTTGTCATGAAATTGTAGAATTTGTAGAGGTTGCCTAGTCCAACCATCTTCTTTCACAAATGTGGAAACTGAGGACCAGAGGGAGGCAATTATTTGCCCAAGGGCACACAGCTAATTAGTGGCAGACCCAAACCAGCTATTAGTCAGTCAGTGAATAGGCACATATTAAGTGTCTACTATATGCCCAGGCACTGTGCTAAGCTCTGGGGATATAAAGAAAGGCAAAACCTAGCCCTGTTCTCAAGGACCTTGCAGTCAAATGGGGGAATCAACATGAAAACGACCATATACAAAAGCTATATACATATATACATGCAGATACATATGTGTATTATAATGTATGTTGCAAATAATCAACAAAGAGAAGGAACCAGCCCTAAGGAGAATTAGCAAAGGTTTTGTGTAGAAGACGAAATTTTATCTGAGACTCGAAGAAAGCCAGAAGGTGAAGATGAGGAGGGCAGAGCATCCCAGGCATGGGGGACAACCATTGAACCTGCCAGAAGTCTAAAGATAGAGTGTCTTCTCTGAGAAAGAACCAGGAGACCAGTGTTACTGGACCTCAGAGTACGCACGGAACAGGGGCAAAAGCAAGGTGTCAGCCTGGAAAGATTGGAGGGACTAGGTTGTGAGGGATTTTGAATGCCAAAGAGAGGACTTTATATCTGACCCTGAAAGTGATAGGGAATCACTGGAGTTTATTGGATGGGAGGATGGTGTGACATCGTGCCCAGCAGGTCCCCTGATTCTGTTAGTCTTTCCCCTATGCGTAACACTGATAAAATAATTGGATTTCCCCAAAGCAAAGAGCAATTAAAATTCTAAGGGAAAATGGACTTCCATTTTCAAAAAAAATAAAGAGAGTGACTGGAATACGCAAATCAAAGGCCTACAATTCATGGAAAAACTCTAAATGACTTTAAAGAGATGATAAGTGAAAATCCAGAAAAGGAAGAAATGGTCCCAAAGTCAACCCAACTTTATCATGAGGACATTTTCATGATGGACCGACCATCATTTCATTTCATTTTTTGACAGAGTAATGATGCTGATAGAGCAAGAGGGTGCCATTGATATTGTTTTTGTAGATTTTAGCCAAGCATTTAATAAAGTTGTTTTGTTTTGGTTTGGTTTTTTGTTGCCCTCATGGAAAAGGTAGTGAGACATGGCCTAAGAAGCGAATTTGACAATAACAGTAAGATTAATACAGAATCAGAGCTGCCTGGATGTCTAGCCCCAAAAACTTAACATTAATGGTGAAGGAGGATTTTCCTTGCTCCCATGTGTGGGGTAATATTTTAACTTCTTGATCTGGATAGAAAAATAGGAGGCATGCTTATCAAATTTGCAACTAACAGAAAACAGAGGAGAATTGCTAACACTTTGAATAACAGTGTCAGTACCTAAAATTATACAAGCCAGAAGTGAGACCAAATCTAATAAGCTGAAATTTTATAGAGCTAATTGCAAATTCTTATATTTTTTGGCTCAAAAAATCAACTTCAGAAGTGTGAGTAAATCGTACTGAGTAGAAGTATTGAGTAGATGAGACTAAATAGGCGTTCTTCTGAAAAAGAGCTGTGGATTGTAGTTGGAAGGAAGGAGAGAAATGAGCATTTATTAAGTACCTGCCATGTCTAAGCACTTTATAAATATTACCTTATTTGATCCTTACAATCCTGGTAAGTAGTTCATGATTATTCCCATTTTAGAGTTGAAGAAACTGAAGCAGATAGAGGTTAAATGATTTACCACACAGCTAGTACATGTCGGACCAAATTTGAACTCGGGTCTTCCTGACTTGAGGCCCAGCACTCAGTCCACTGAGCCACCTAGCTGTCCAAGGTTTCAAGCTCCATTGGTCAGTAATGTGATTCAGCACCCAAACAATCGAATGCCAAACCAGGGACAACCCTGGTCAGTGGACACCCATTGGAGGCTGCAGGATATAGTGGAAGGAGCAATGGGATTGGAGTCAGAAATACTTGGGTTTGAATCCTATCTCAGGTGATTACTAGCTAGCTGTGTCAGCCTGGGCAACTCATTTGGATCTGTGTCAGTTTTTTCACATATGGAACGGGGACAATGATAGCATCTATCGCACAATATTGTTGTGATTATTAAGTCAGATAGTGCATGTCAAGTGCTTTGCAAACCTTAATATACTATATAAATGTCTGTTACTACTACTACCACTGGTACCACCACCGTCACTTTTACTGCTATCTACTACACTGTGTTGTCACTCTTGGACCCCAAATTTTAGGAAAGACATTCTTTTTTTTCTCATTTTACCCTTTCTTAGCTTTATTTTTTTTCTTTTTTCTTTTTTTAATTAATTAAATGTTAGTTTCAAACACTCACTTTTATGACATTTTGAGTTCTAAATTTCCCCCCTTCCCAAGATGGCATGCAATCTGATATAGCCTATACATGTCTGATCATATAAAACATATTTCCACATCAGTCATGTTGTGAAAGAAGAATCATAGCAAAAGTTCAGACTCCATAGTTCGTTCTCTGGATATGGATAGTATTTTTTTTTTCAACATGAGTCTTTTGGAATTATCGTAGATCATTGCATTACTCAGAAGAGCTAAGTCTAACAAAATCGGTCATCACACAATGTTGCTGTTACTGTGTACAGTGTTCTCCTGATTCTGCTCACTTCACTCCACATCAGTCCATGCAAGTCTTAGGAAACACATTCTTAAAGTAGAGGGCTTCAAGAAGATAACCAAAGTAGTGTGCAGCGTTGAGATCATGCCATATGAGTTTCAATGGAAGGAACCCAGCATGTTTTACCTGGGCAAGAGAAAACTTAGTGGGGATCTGATCAATGCCTTCAAGTATTGAGAGATCTGCCATATGGAAGAGAAATTAGGATTGTTCTGCTTGGCCCCACAGGGATGAATTGGGAGCAATAGCTGGAACCTGCAGAGAGGCAGGTTTAGGTTTGATGGTCAGGAAAGAAGTCCTAACCATTACACTGTCCAGTTGTACTCAAGAGAGTTGTTTCCTACTCACGAAAGATCTTCCAGCGTAGACTAGATGACCACTTCAGTCGGTCAGTAAACATTTATTCAGTGTCTACTACGTGCAAGGCACCGTGCCAAGTACTAGCGATACAAAGAAAGGCAAAAATCAGTCCCTGCTCTAAAGAGAGGGGGAGGAGAGGGGAAGAGAACATGCAAATAACGATGTATATACCCGAAAAATTGGAGATAATCAACAGAGTGAAGGCATTAGTTAGCATTAAGGGGGATCAGAAAAGGCTTCCTATAGAAGGTGAGATTTTAGCTTGGACTTGAAAGAAGCCAAGAGGCAAAGATAATGAGGAAGAGGCACAGAGGAAAGCCAGTGACAATACCCAGAGTACAGAGACGGACTGTCTTGTCCAAGCAACAGCAAGGAGGCCAGAGTTACTGAGTACAAAGTAGAGAATATATTGTGGGGAATAAGGTTTAAGAAGACTGGAAAGGGTAGGAGAAACCAGGTTATGAAGATTCGAACTCCAAACATATGTCAGCTATAGTAGCGAGTGGGTCTTTGTCCAGGTATATATTTCTCTAGGTTCCTTTGGCCTCAAAAACTTCTGTTAACTATAATAATATTTCTGCTATCTACTGTGGTGGAGAAGGTAACTTTTTGGGGAGTGGGAAGGTTTAATGGTAAGCTAGAAGTGACAGAATATCAATGAAATATTTTAAAACCATAGAGAAGAAAGCAGCAGGGGACACAGACAAGCTGGGCAATTTTATTACTATCTTGTTAAATTTAATATGTTCTTAAAACTCCACATAATTTCCTCTTTTTTCATTTAATATTAAAATGTCCCTGTCTGTTTATTTTTGAAGTTCGTAATATAAAAAGAAAAGAAAGACTAGGCACTGGACCTGTGATTTCATTGCTATGGCAGAGTCCCAGGTGAGGAAATTCACTCTCCCAATACAGGCATACGCTTTCTCAGGTCACAAAGCCAGTGTGTGACACCAGAACCCAGGTCATCCTGGACCAGGTCCCTGCTCTCCATTCATTAGACCATGCTGCCTTTTAAGGAATGAGTAGAAATGAGCAAGTCTTTGAAGAGAAGTAAGGCGAACCTAAATATAAAGGTAACAGAGCCCACTGTCTTCTCCTACCTCATATTCAGGCTGTTTGCTAGAGATTAATCATCTTTTTTTTTTTCCAACTTAGGTTTATGTGTTTTTAATTTGGCTTTTATGTTTTTCTTTGTTTCTGTGAAAGGCTGGGCATGATGACCAAGAGACCCTGTCTCTTTTCTTATCCTTCCCATCTTGCCCTTACTTTGTTCATGCAAAAATCTTCAGGAAGATGGCGAGGGTTGAGTGCCTCCTCCTGTAGGAATAGCATCCAGATTGTCTCTCCTGGGCTTTGCTTCCTTTTACCAGCACTTTTTTTCCAGTCTCCTATATTCCTGTGAGCATTTGTAAATGGTATTGTTCAGACAGCTTAGGAAGGTATATAAATTGCTTGATTTTGTTTCCTCTTTTAAACTCAAATTAAATTTTGACAGCAACCTGAAAACAACAAAAAATGCAGCTGTTTGCGTAGAATATAGAATTCTCCTGCCTATACCACATTTGTCAGTTGAATAGATAACTTGGACACGGTGAAGGAAATACCTTTAGGAGAAAACACAGCAGTTGAATATTCTAAGTAGTTGCTTTGAAAGGTTCATGGCGGGGGGGGGGGCGGCGCAGCTAAGTGATGCAGTGGATAGAGCACCAGCCCTGAATTCAAGAGGACCTGAGTTCAAATTTGGCCTCAGACACATAACACTTACTAGCTGTGTGACTCTGGGCAAGTCACTTAACCCCTTTGCCTAGCCAAAAAAAAGAAAAGAAAAGAAAAGATTCAGAGGGGATAGATGATAGTTATACCACAGGTTATAAAGTCTCCATAAAAAAAATATATATATATATACATATATATATATATACACACACACATATATACATGTATGTATGCATATATGCTATAATGAGAGGATGGTTAGGAAGACTGAGAGCAGGAAAATCTGAGTTTGAATCTGGCCTCAGTCTCTTAGTGTGACCCTTATGATCTCTGTGTGAGCCTTGGCCAAGTCATTTGACTTCTCTCAGCCTCATTTTCCCCATCCATACAGTAGGTATATTAATAGCACTTATATGATAAAGTTGTTGTAAGGATCAGATGAGATTGCATATGAAAGTGGGTTTTGCTCACTTTAAAACACAATTTCAGTTGTTATTGTTGAAGGTTGTTATTATTGTTAACTTCTTCACCTCAAGCAATGGTCTCCTGGGATAAAAGTGGCAGAGCAGGTATCTTTGCATGGATAGAAGGAATGTCCTCACCAGAGTTCCTTAAACCAGTGAAATCATAAAATTGTTACCTCACCACCTAGAATTAATCAAGAAATCTTGGGACTTAATTAAATTTCACATAAAAGGTACTTAACCCATTAAATACACTATTTTCTTTTAGGAGTAAAAGGTTGTTATTTCAGGTATGTCACTGACTACCTTTGTGACTTTGAGGCTATCAATTAATCTCAGTCTGCTAATTTTCACATCTTTGAAATGGGCTTGGGGCAGCTAGGTGGCCCAGTGGGTAGAGCACCAGCCCTGGAGTCAGGAGGACCTGAGTTCAAATTTGGCCTCCGTCACATAACATTCACTAGCTGTGTGACTCTAGGCAAGTCACTTAACTCCAGTCGCCTCACCAAGAAAAAAAAAGATTAAAAAAAAAAGAAATGGGCTTACAAATGCCTTGTATCATAGAGAATAAAATTGGGAGGATCAAATAAGAGAATGCCTATGAAAGTGTTTTGAAAAGTCCAGTGTGAAGGAGCAATCAATGATGGCCATGTCATTCACTGTCATGATAGTTGTTTGGTAGGAAGCATGGAAGAATAGAGAATGACTTTGTGTAAGTATTAGAGCTCACATGAAGAAATCTACCCATTTCCATGTAGCTGAGCCTTTCTGTAATTGATCAGATACAACCAGCTCCAATTTAGAGAATCATGGAAAATGATGGTGTAATGGTAGACTATGTGGTTTAGTGGATAGAATTCCATGCTTGGGGTTAGGAAGACCTAACTCCATTAAATCCTAGGTGGCACCATAGTGCACACACAGGGTGCTGGACCTGGAGTCAGAAAGACTCATCTTCCTGAGTTCAAATCTGGTCTCGGGCAGTTACTAGCTGTGCTACCCTGGGCAAGTCACTGAACCCTCTTTGCCTCAGTTTCCTCATCTGTAAAATGAGCTGGAAAAGGAAGTGGCCAACTGCTCCAGTATCTTTGCCAAGAAAACATCAAATGGGGTCCAGAAGAGTCAGACACAACTGAAATGACTCAACAGTAAACACAACTGACACTAGCCATGCGACCGCTAGTAAATCACTTAACCTTTCTAAGGTTCACTTTCCTTCTTCAGAAAGAACGAGTATGAAGTAGTGCCTATCACTCAGGGTGGTTGTGATATTCAGATGGGATCCTGTCTGTAAAACATTGTGCAAACCTAGAAGCACTATTAACTATCATGTAGTTCATTTTAGAGGTAAGGAGACTGCGGTACGGAGAGGAGCATAAACTTACCCAGCTCTCCCTTGTGTCCTGAGCTGCAGACTAAGAGGCCTAGTCCTCGTTCCCACAAGAGCACACTTTGTCCAGGAGGCAGAGCGAGAAAGGACTAGAGCTCAGATTTCTTGGT
This sequence comes from Phascolarctos cinereus, assembly GCF_003287225.1. Taxonomy (NCBI): domain Eukaryota; kingdom Metazoa; phylum Chordata; class Mammalia; order Diprotodontia; family Phascolarctidae; genus Phascolarctos; species Phascolarctos cinereus. Next base: position 403,769,752 of record NW_027555625.1, on the reverse strand, counting down.
TCTCAAGCCAGTGCTGTTTCAGGGCCACTAAAGGTTCATTACAGTGTGAAAACATTTTGAAATAAGCTGCTATTAATGCGAATGCCAGGTTACATCTGGCTCAAGTTAAGCAGATTAAACAACTCTTTGTCCAAATTGGAATTAGTCTTTCCGACTTGGTGGCAAAGTTCACAAAGCTTCACAGGCTTGGCTTCTGACCTTTAACACCTAAAGTTCAGTAACAAGCAAGGTTGTTAGCAGGAAGGTGGCTAAAGTAGCAGTGATGGGAAAGTGTGTGTGTGTGTGTGTGTGTGTGTGTGTGTGTGTGTGTGTGTGTGTGTGTGTTGGTGGGGGGGGGGGAGCTGGATTACTCCAGCTCAGAATCTGTGATAGAGAAAGAAAACTGGACAGACATACTCTTCTATGTACTAGATTTGGGGAGATGAGATTTCAGAATATTAACAGAAAGGATAGGTTTAAAATTGTATGAAGAAAATCAATCCAGAAGAGATTAACAAAAAAACCTCTCGAGAATGAAATCCTGAAGACACAGACAGAAACAATTTGGACTAGGAGGAAAATGAAAGAGCTGTCAGAAGAGTCTGATGTAGCTGCATAGGGAACTCATCAGAAGGGCATATACACAAAATGGAAGCAGAATCAGGCAAGAGGATACATGCAAAAGTGGGACATGGTTCTATAAGAAAAGAGTCTCTGGCAAAGACATTGATGACAAAAAGGGCTGTGTAATTGGGGGGAGGAGGCCAAAAGAGGGCATTTGATCATTGCTTAGGGTGAGGGGGGCAAGAGAATGAATGCCAGAGGGAAGGCAGAACCAGTCAATAATAATAATTTGCTGTTGTGTTGTTTTCAGTCATGTCCGACTCTTCATGACCCCATTTGGGGTTTTCTCAAAAAAGATGCTAGAATGGTTTGCCGTTTCTTTTTCCAGCTCATTTTACAGATGAGGACATTGAGGTAAACAGGGTTAAGTGACAGATCTGTGACCAAAGGCTAGGTGATGCCTTGCTGGAATTATGGTTGAAAGCTTTCTTGATTAGCTATGAGTTAGACTAAGTGTTTTCTGGGGTTGTTTCTGAGTCCATAATTTCTTTGTTCCTTGAGTTCTATGAGTCTGTGGTTACCTTATTCTTCTTTCTCGAGTCAGTCAGTAGATATTTAATGAGCACCTACCAAATACGAGGTGCTGGGGTTTCAAAAAGAGGCAAGAGATAGTACCTGCCCTCAAGGAATACATAGTCTAACAAAGAGGGAGATAACAAGCAAACAAATATGTATAAACAAGCTATAGATGGGATAATTAGGAAATAATTAAAAGAGGGAAGGTACTAGAATTAAGAGGGATTGAGCAAGGCTTCCTGTAGAGGATGAGATTTTAGTTGGGACTTGAAGGAAACCAAGGGAGCCAGGAGGAGGAGATGAAGAGGGAGAGCATTCCAGGAAGCGGGGCAGCCAGAGAAAATGACCAGAGCCTAGAGATGGAGTTTTATTTGCAGAACAGAAAGGAGGCCAGTGTTATTGGATTGAAGAGAACCTGGGGAGAAGTACAGTGTAAAAGGACTGGAAAGGAGGCCAGGGAGGGTTGTGGTGGCTAGATTATGAAGGACTTTGAACACAACACAGAGGATTTTATATTTCATCCTGTAGGTGATAGGGACCCACTGGAGTTTATAGAATACTGAGGGGCAGGGAGTAGGGCTTGAGGTGACAGGATCTGACCTGTGCTTTAGGAAAATCACGGGTGATGGGATGGAAAATGGAGTGGAGTTGGGACAGACTTGAATCAGGCAGACCCATCAGAGAGAACTTGAAATTCACATAGAACTGTCCCTACATGTTTCTTCGTATTTGAATAGGAGCATCTGACCATTTGCAACTATAGACTGTAAGCCCCTTGAAGGCAAGAGCTATTTCTTTCCTTCCTTTCATTCTTTTTTTTTCATCTTTGTATCTTTCAGCTCTGGCATGTAGTACATGCTTAATTAAAGGCTTATCAAATTAAATTATCCAACTACAGAGAGATAGAATTCCCCAAAATTAGCCTATGCATGTATGTATATCCATGTATGCGCATATATATATATATATATATATGTATATGTATATGTACACATATATATGTATATACACATACATACATATGCTAACAGTAAGGGCGTTTTTTCCATGCACAATTTTTTCAGGGTAGAAGAATCATAGATAAAAGTTTCTTTTTTGACTAGAGAACTTATAACAATAAACAAAAACTCAAATTCTCCCCTCTTCACTCTCTCCTAATCTTATGAGATCTCATGAGTTCAGCTATCATCTTGACTTCCCCATTTATATATGTAGACCTAATCTTTCTCCTGAATTCCAGGGATAATTATTGATTGACTATTTCCAGTGGGATGTTCTGTAGGAATCTTCGGCTTAATACCTAAGCCCTGCTCTAAACCTTCTCTTCTTCCTAAATGCCCATTTTCTGTTCAGACCACAACCATCTTGGGTCACAACCTTAGAGTCACTCTTTCCTCTTTTCTCTGGTCATCCTTCATGTCCAATCCATTCCCATGTGTTTTTGATTCTGCCTTCACAGCCTCTTTCATATTTGTCCAAGAGGTAGTGAAAGATCTCTCTCTCACACAGCTACCACTCTAGTTCAGTCCCTTTTCATCTCTCATCTGGACTCTTGCAATAGCCTCCTCATTGATCTTCCTACCTCCAGCCTCTCCCCTTTCTCTTTCTCTTCCAAATTAATTTTTCTAAAGCACAGGTCTGACCCTGTGCCACTCTGCTCGAGAAGCTCCAGTGGCTCTCAATTGCCAGCTATACAATGTTCGTCCCATATACAACATTTTATTTACCATCTCCACACCTTTGCACAGACTGCCACCATGCCTGAAATGGACTCCCTCCTCACCACTGGCTCATAGAACCCCTAGATTCCTTCAAGTTTTTGCTCCAGTGCTATCACCCACATGAAGCCTACCCAACTTACCTCCCACCCCACCAGATTCCAGTGTTCCCCACCTCCTTCCAATTACTTTGTTTTTAATTTGTACGGCTTTTTTTTTGTATTGATGTTTTCATGGTGTTTCCCCCAATCGCATACAAGTTCCTTGAGGAATGGGGCGGTTTCTTTTTTGTGCTGAGAATTGTACTTAATAAATGATGCAAAATCTTATTTCCCACAAGCAAATAGGTATACCAGGTTTTAGAGCTAGAAGCAGCCTTCAAGACCATCTAATCAACCCCTTCATTTTCTAGATGAGGATACAGATGTGGTCTCATTAATGTGGGTACTCCTCGCTGTGTTGCCAATAATGAACCATGTAAAAATAACACTCTTGCCATGTCATCCCATATATCCTCCTCAAGGAGTCACCCAGCTTGCCAGAGGTCTTCTTCTGTATTTCTTGAAATTCTGTAGATACTGATGAAAGGCATGGGCTATTCATTCCTTATCTCTTCAGGTCCACTATGTAACCAGGCCATCTGCTTTTCTGGGTCTGCATCTCTTTGGGGAATTCAGTTGCTTTGGGTAAAGGTCTTTATTTCATGACGCCATTCTTTTAGTTGCGGGGTTTTTGAAGGTGAAAAAATCTTTTTTAATAATAAAAATTCTGAAACTAGGTGAGAAGCAATTCATTCATCTTAATGAAACCTTTTGCCTCCAAGGCTTTTCAGGCACTGTCAATGTCGAGTATTCATCTTTAAAGTTTATCATCAATTTAGAGGTGAAAGACACCCTGGAGATCATCTAGTTGAATCCTCTCTCTTAACAGATGAGGTAAATGGGCCCCAGTGAGGTTAAGTGACTTGTCCAAAGTTACACAGGTAGTGAGTGAGTGGAACAGCTAGGTGGTACAATTGTAGAGCCTGGAGTCAGAAAGACTCATCTTCCTGGGTTCAAATCCAGGGTCAGAGCTTACCAGTCGGGTGACCTGGGGCAGGACAATTATCCCTGCTTGCCTCAGTTTCTTCATTTGTAAAATGAGCTGGAGAAGGAAATGGCAAACCACTGCAGTGTCTTTGCCAAGAAAACCCCAAATGGGGTCGCAATAGTGGGATATGACCGAAAAATGACTGAAAAACAAGTGGCAGAATGAGATTTGAACCTGTCATCAGACCCAGCTTGGAAATGCTTCAACCATGCACTTCTTAGAGTGGCAGTGTCGCTTAATGATTAGAGCTGGCCTGGAAGCCAGATAGATCCCATTGTCATTTCTGACACATACTGGTTGTGAGACTCTGGGCAAGTCACTTAACCTCTCAGTGTTCAGTTGACTCTCTAAGAGTGAAAGTTGCAAAGAAGTTTTTGGTTGACATTGGTGGAAGGCCGCTGCTCCTCAGGGAGCCTCCTATGCCAAGGAAATCACAAGTCCCATCAGTATCCCTCTCTACTTTGTGTTTGGTAGAAGCTTATCCACTTATCCTTTGACAACTCAAAACAAGTTTGAACAGTCACTTCAGCCACCTCATCCAAAGTTTGCCTTACTTTGAAAGAGTGTGGTGTGGCCCCTCACTTTCCCTCTCTTGGCTTCTCTATTTCAGTGGACTACTAGTGAATAGAGAAAGCATTTCGGCTTCTGACTCCTGGGGGAAACAAGGCCACTTGGTCTCTGCCATCTAATTCTTGACTGAGAAAAGAACAGCTATAACGAGTTATCCTGTGTCTCACAAGCACCACTTTGTAACCTGCAAAAATAGAAAGGGGGGGGGGGAAGACCCACACTATTCAATTGATTCACTAATGGGTTCTGGCAGCATTTCTATTACTCTGAAAAAGCATACAGACCACCACTGACAATGTCAAACTCATAAATTGCTCTTGTTAAAACCTGGATGTCAAAATTAAATAGGAAACACCTGGAAGGCTAGGCCCTGCCTGTCCTTGGGAAGACCATGAGTGCCACTAAGTGGTAGGAAGAAGGCTGCTGAAAATAGAACTTCCTATTGCATCTTCCCGGCATACCAAACCCGCAGGCTCCATCAGCAGCTGCTAGGGCCTCCCAAATGGACTGAGGTCCCCTGTCCCCATGAAGTTGGCCTGAGAGATTATTTAATTCCTTGAAAGCCACCTCTCTTACAGCCCTAAAAGATCTGATCTCTTTGTCTCTCCTTTAAAGAGACATCCATCATTCTTAAGAGCTCTTTTTGCCATCCTAGTTCAGAGAGAGTTCAGAGATATACATCCCTGTACTTGAATACCCTTGAATTTTCAGGAATCAGGAAGTAGTTGGTTTCCTCATTTCCAGAATGACACCCATTTGTACCTAGTACTTCTTCTATCTTGATAGTATATGAACTTTGTAGTACTCAGCTGTGAGTATTCTAGGGGGAATGTGATTCTGATCTAATAAGTCTGTTACACAGATCTGACTGGTGACTTAGAAACTTGTGATAAGAAACATTTCTTTGGTACCCAATGACATGTTGTCCACAGCACCATCTTTTGAAGTAAATGAACGTCTAGGTGGGTAGATGCTTCAGGGTACAGCATACCTTGTTGTTTTTGTGGGGCAGTCGAGGATAAGTGACTTGCTCAGGCTCACACAGCATCAAGTGTCTGAGGCCACATTTGAACTCAGGTCCTCCTAACTCCAGGGCTGGCGCTCTACCCACTGTGCCACCCCGCTGCCCCCATTCATTGTTTTATAGTGCTTACTTTGCATTATGCCTTCCACATTGCAACTTTCCCTATTGCAGTTTTGCTATAATCACAGGTCGGCATAAGAAATTAAATGGGAAATGTGGGGGAGTTTTGCAGAAGCCACACATGACATGCAGAGGACAGCCAATGACACAGAAAACATTTAGAAATCCCGAAATGCATGAAATATATGTGTAGGATTGTACAATATTTTATCTTTCAGTACCATAATAATTCAGACTTCTTTTCTGGTATGAAGGGAGGACTGAAAAAATTTACACAGATTTTCCAGGTGGTGCTGTGCCCCTAACCCCTGGGTTGTGGAAGTGATAACTGTATTACACTTTGCAGATAATGCACTTTTCTTTTTTTTTTTGCTTAACAAATTGAAGGTTTGTGGCAACCCTGTGTCAAGCAAGCCTATCGCCGCCATTTTTCCAACAGCATGTGCTCGCCTTGTGTCTCTGTGTCACATTTTGGTGATTCTCACAATATTTCAGATTTTTTCATCATTATTATTATCATCGTATCTGTTATTGTAATCTGTGATCAGAGGCAAAAGATAGCCCCTCCCCTGAAGGAGCTAATCACAAAGTACTTAGTATGTCTACATATGCATCTATACAATCTTATATGTACATACATATTTTGTATCTACACATTTATTGCATCACAAAGAAACGAGATCTAGAGTATGGAATTTGCCATGGCTGTTGATTCCAATCCTGAGTAATCAGGTCGCAGGCACAGAGGCCCATATTACAGGGATGAAAACAGGATCAAATCAGTTTATTGTCTACATGGGGTTGAATTCCTTTTTCTTGATTCAGATATTTAAGGCATCTTAATGCTTACCAAATAAATTATTTTTCTCTCCATTTTCCTTTTATGAAACATTGCAAGGCATCATGAGCCTGAATATCATTAGCTTAAGGTAGCCTAAAAGGCCTTATTCCTGTAGCATGCAGCGCAAAAAGTTGGAGATCTGGAATCAGGTGACCTGAGTTCAAATCCGCTGTCTGAGCAACTTTTGACAAGTTGCCTAACCTCTCTGGGGCTCATTTACTTCATTTGTAAAATGAGGGTATTGGACTGGGTGACCCCTAGGGTCCCTTTTAGCTCTCAAGTCTATGATTCTGTGATTGAGGAAAGAGTCAGTACTCTCTTGAGTAAATGGTTGCTACCATCTGTGGCTGGTTACCTCTGTTGCTTAGAGCAAGACTGCTGAGGATAAGTCATGAATTCAATCCCCATATGGACTGGTTAACTCGTCTCTGTTCTGTGGCCAAAGATGGCAACCCTAGCACCATCAATCTTTCAAATTCATGCCCTTGGTTAAGGAGGGAAGAGAGTGAGAGAGTGACGGGGAAGGATGATGCAGACGGTGAGATTCTAGTGAATGGGAGTAATGATGTTTTCACAGACAAAGGACAACAAAGAATAAGGAGTCTGATTTGGGGGTTGTCAGGAAGCAAAGAATGCCATATTTTTGGGTTAAAAGAAGTGCTTCAATGTTTTGAATTCAGAGTAATTGCCAAAATATATTACGTCTGACAGCTGTGCTGATTTGTCCAAAGTAGTCGTGGTGGAGAAACTATCCCTTAGTTCAGAGATGGACAACCAGGATGGTGAAAGGCCTTAAGTCCAGGATCAGTTGGAGGGTTTGAGCATCTTTAGCCTAGAGAAGAGAAGATCCCCAGGGGAACATATCTGTCTTCATATTTGAAGGGCTGTCATGTGAAAGAGGGCTTTGATTCATAAGGGGAAAGAAAAGAACAAGGCTCGGAGCTACAAAGAGGCCAATTTTGCCTTGATCTGAGGCAATCTAACAATTAGAGCTCTCCAAAAGAGGCATGAGCTGTCTGTCTCAAGAGGTGGTGAGTTTTTCCATACTGGAGACCTTTAAGTTGAGCCTGTATAATTCCATACAGATAGGGCATATTGGGAATTCCTTGGTGGTTATGAGTCGGACAAGATGGCCATGGCGATCCTCTTCCAGTCTCAAGGTGTGTGATTCTGTGATTCTTGACTGAGACTCTGTTAGCGTTGGGTCCATAATGGGAAAAATATTCTCTCCCCAAGACTGCCTTTGACTTGAACTTAATGTCATTTGACCCGGCATAAGGGGCCTCCTTCTGTTTCTTCTTTGTGGCCTGATCTTTCCTTCTTCCACCTTTCATACCACTCCCTCCTCACTCTTTCCGGTCTCCTCCTCATCTCCTCTCTCTTGTACCCTTTTCTCTCCCCTTCCCTTTCCCCCCTTCCTCTTCCTTCTTCAGATTTCTCCATCTGACTTTTCCTCCTCCTCCTCCTGCTCCTCCTCCTCCTCCCCCTTTCCTCACCCCTGGTCTTCTTCCTTTTCTCTCCAGAGTGAAGCCTTTGGCTTAAGGTAGATGTGAAGGGAAGTGAAGGAACTTTCCCTGGAGCAACTAACTCAGAAGAGGGGGAGGGGGGGGAATACATCAGCTTGGGAGAAGTGATACCAGATGTGACTATGGTGCCAACAATCAGCTTGAAATGTAAACGTGCACGGTGCTCCAGTAATAAAGCTGTTACAGCTGGAGAGCTTGAGACTGTTAAGAGAAAGGGGGAGCACTGAGGGGTAGGGGGAATGGTGAGAGAAAGGGCTTAGAGAATGAGACTTGCTTCCTAACCAAAGAAGGATCAGAATCTGGTCTTTGCATATATTTAGGCCTTCAGTATCTTTTTATGTTTTTCAGAAAGGTGATCCATCTTCTCCCAAGTTTATTAGAGGTAATTTTCCAACATTGCTATAAAATATTACAGGCAGCCTCTGTGATTCATAGCTTCATTTATAACCTTAGTCCACTTGGGGATTTTTGGAAACATTTCTCATTAAATAAATTTCCCAATCTGTTGGGGCCACTTCCTCCTCCCCCAAATCCACCAATAAAACCATATATGAACAATGCAGAGAGATAATTCCCATTCACCAACAGGTGAGTTTGGAAAGGATGATAAGAACCAAGAGAGATAATGCTGGTGGGGGTGGTGTTTGTTTTTTCAGCTGCAAGAATACCAAGCAGATTTTTCCAATGACATTTCCCTAAGGTTGGCTTTTCCTGCCCCTCTGAGGGCCTAGTACTTCAGAGAACATGGGCTGAGCTTTTTTTCTCTTTCTGTGCCACTCACGTTGTCTTTCTTTGATGGTGCCTCATTTCATGATCTCTTGGGGATGCAGGGATTCTAAGTAGGCCAAAGTTGCAAGTCTTGCCTCTCGATAAATATGATCCCCCTTAGTGAAAAGACCCACTTCCTCTGTAAAACCCATGAATACAGGGCATTGGTTCTTCCAAAGGAGAGCTCAGGCCGTTCTTCTTTGTTGTGGAGGTTTTCTCCGCGGACTAATTGGTAAGTTTAACCAAGGATGGGGTTAGTTTTCTGTCTCTCCATACTGATAATTACTCATTTTGCTTAGAATCTGAGGAGTTTTCATGTGAATTTTCTTAAGTCCTTATTGCAGCATAGTGTATTAGAAAGAAGATTTGATCTGGAATCAGAAAACTCAGTTGTAATCCCAGTTCTTACTATCTGTTGTGACTTGGGACAAATCACTTGTGCCTCAGTTCTCTCATGTCTAGAATGAAAAGGTTGGACTGGGTATTCTCTGAAAAAGTTCTTAATCTTTTTGAGTTTCTTTGAATGAATTCATTTGGCTGTCTGGTGAAGCCTGCAGACTCCTTCTCAGAATAATGGTTTTAAGTAATAGAAATACTAAATTTCAGTTAGAGGTTGGTAAAAATAAAAATCTATTTTTTCCCATCCAAGCTTATGGACCCCCTGAAATCTAGGACCCCCACCATGTTTGTGGACCTCAGGTTAAGAATTCCTGCTTTAAGGCCCCTTCCAACACTGAATTATCTGATCCTAATGTTGCTATTGCCATACAAGCCCAGTGGTGGCAGTCAGTAGGGGGTAGCAGCTGAGGGTAAGATGGCGGATAGAAAGATCATATGTAGAAGTAGCATTTTAGGTGGGTTTTGGGGGAAGCTGGGGATTCTAAGTGAAGAGGGAATATATTTCAGGCTGTGCAAAAATACAGAAATGAAGGGATATGAAAAGTGACTTAGGAGAAATAGCAATGAATAATTAATGTTATTGCTGGGCCATACTAATATACTTGTAATTAGAATGTTCTAGAGACAGTCCTCTGGTTGGGGATCCTCTAGATAGTATTGCTACATCTCAGTTATTCCAATTTCTTAATAATTTTTTTTTTACCTCTAGATAAGAATTTACAGCCCAATACCTCCACTGAAAACATGTTCCTCATGTTTCACACCCTTTCAGCTCACCTAGCATTCTTTCCTGGTTAACCTTTGGTGATCTGTTGCAATTTAAATCCATTTCCTACCTTGTCCTGTCCTCAGGAGACATTGACTATTATGTTTACTACTGCTTCTCCAAAACCTTTTCCTTCAGAGACACTCAAGAAGTTACCATAGCAAGTAGCTAGAGGGAGGGAGAGGGGGGGAAAAAAGCCTTTCCCTTTTGTGTAATCACAAAATCAGGCCTAATATTGAAAAGCTTGTACATTCAAGCTAAGTACCGGCACTTATGAAGGCAGCTAGCTGGCACAGTGGATAGAGCACTAGCATTGGAGGACCTGAGTTCAAATCCAGGCTCAGACAGTTACTGGCTGTGTGACCCTGGGCAAGTCACTTAACCCAGTTTGCCTCAGTTTCCTCATCTCTAAAATGATCTGGAGAAGGAAATGGCCAACCACTGCAGCGTCTTAGCCAAGAAAACCCCAAATGGGGTGACAGTGAGTCAGACGTGACTGCAATGACGGAGCAACAGCAACGAATGAGCACTCAGATTCTCCTGACTTGAAGGGGTTCTGCTACTAGTCAGTTCAGAGAATTTCTAAAGAAAGAAAGGAAGCCTCCTCATCGTGGAAGTTCACCACGCCCCTGGACTTCTCCCATTCCAACTGCACTCTGCCCTTGTGGCCCCTGCCTCGGAGTCTTCGGTTCCTCCCAGAAGCTCTGTTTTCAGCAGGCACCCACATCAGCCACGTCTTGATTCCTTTCCAGACCCCACTCTTGCCTGTCTCCACTGCCCCGTCACCGGTACCTTCCCTCTCTCTCCCCCTCCCCACCTTCCTGCTTTCCTTTTGTGTGTTGTCTTCTTCTGTTAGCATGGAAGCTCCCTGAAGACAGGGAAGGTCTTTCTTTCTGCTTACACTTCTATTTCAAGCCCTTGGCACAGTGCCTAACACATAGTAAGTACTTAATGCATTTTTATTAACTTGTCTTGACTTGACAACTAGAAGAGGTAGTCGAGGTCATCGAGGCCAACTACCCCATTTTAAGGGTGAGATGAGTGAGACCCCAGAGAAGTAAAATGCATTGTACATGGGTCACACAGCTAGTTTTTCATAGAGTGCAGACTGGAACCCGAGCCTCCTAATTTCCATCCAGAATAGGTTCTCGGGTAGCATGTGTGGCCACTTTTATTTGACTTGTCTACTCTATTGAAAGAGTTTGGATTTCTCTTCCCCTGAGAAAGAACAAACACCTTTCAGATTGGCCCATCCTGCCTTTTCTCTTTCGCTTTGCCTCTGGGTGTCCACACAACCCCATCTCCAGATGTGGTGAGCAAGGATGGATTCAGCCACACTGGCATAGGAAGAGCCAGGCACCTGTCGTTTGAGTTTGATATCACAAAGGACTAATCACTTAGCCTTCTGAGAGAAAATCCAGCTGTACGGTAGTCAATGGTCTGGGAATATAATTACCGACTTCCAGCATAACCCCTCTTTGGATTTTCCTCTGTTCCTAAATATTGAACACTTGGACGACTGGGCGGGGAGCGTACTGCCCAATTCCCTACCACCTCCTGGTCGAGCAATGTAGTACAAGCCAAAGGAAAGGAGCCCAGACATAGGCAGAGACAGCCTATGCCCCCAGCTGAGCTTTTACAAGAGATAAAGACCCTCGTAAGAGAGAACTTTAGCAGCTAAAACTCCCACGTTCTGCTCTCAGACTCTACCAGACTTAGCCTTGGCCTTTTGCTGATAAAGACCCTCATAAGAGAGAACTTTAGCAGCTCAAACTCCCATGTTCTGCTCTCAGACTCTACCAGACTTAGCCTTGGCCTTTTGCTGATGCAGAGGAAGTTCAGAGCCGTTAAACTTCTTGTTTAGAAATTGTGGGTGATGAAGCAATAGTTCACCACCGAGGACCCTCTAGAAAATGGCCCTGGCTGACAAAGAAATCATATTTCACTGATTGGACCATTTGTGCAAACTGCTGTAGAAATGTGTATGTGGAAGTGTTATATTTCTGCTGTATCTAAATGAATTCTCAACTTTTTTTGTTTCATGGAACCCTTTAACCCTTGGTGAAGCCTAATGGCCTCTTCTTAGAATATTTCTAAGTACATAAAATAAAATGCATAGGATTACAAAGGAAACCAGTTATGCTGAAATATTTATCAATGTGGTTTTTTTATAAGTTCACACACTCCAGGTTAAGAACCCCTGTTCTAGAGGGACTAGGCTAGCCTAAGGGTTCCTAAGTGTTTTTGTGTCATGGATCCCTTTGGTGAAGCCTATGGGCCCCTTCTCAGAATAATGTTTTTAAATAATTAAAGGAAAGGCTAAATTTCAACAAGAGATTATAAACAATTATTATGTCATTTTTGTCCCATCCAAGTTCATGAATCCCCTGAAATCCCAGGTTAAGAATCCTTGGTGTAGGTGCTGAAATATCTGTATGTGTATCTGTGTGTGTGTGTGTGTGTGTGTGTGTGTGTATCTTCTGCCTGTACATGTCTCTCATTGGATATTATACAGATCAAACAGAAGGAAAGATCACAGAGAGTGGAGAGCAAGCAGTTCCCTAAGCAACTTGATCCCTTAACTATTTACCTTGAAAACTCAGTCATGAACCAGGGGACCCATCTTGTAGGTCAGGCATGGGCTCTTTCTTATTCTCCCCAAATCTTGAGATCACAAGAACCAGGAGTATGAACAGGAGACACTATATACCATAAAGGTGGGACATGTCAGCTTCAGTTACCCTGCATGCTCCATGATGGATTTGCTAGGTCACAAATGGCTAGTGGGGTCCCTTGTCCTTTAAATCCATGGCCCAGCCTGAGGAGGGGATGTATTTGAGCATGGTCAGTGTAGCTGGAATGTCTGTTGAATAGTAAAGACAGTCTCGGGGTCTCAGGCTGCTTCACAGGGATAGTTAGAGAGCGCCAACGTTAATCTGGTGTGAGTCTCTTCAGCGTCCTTTGTTCCCGCATGGTCAGGAGGCAGCCCAGCCACCGTGGGAGAAGAAGAAATCCGAAGTAGAAAAGCACCTGTGATCACCCAGCCTTTCCCCTGGATGTCACTGTTGCACTACGTGAACCAACCTGAGTTAGCACTTATTTGGCTATTAAAAATCCCTCCCCAGAATCTGTCCCAGGGGGCTGGTGCATCTCATTTGACTGCTCAGTTGGGGGACATCAGGCTCAATTTCACACAGCCCAACAACGCTGACTTACACTGGGGCTTTCAACAATGGAACGACTGAATAATTCAGTCCCAATGGGATCCCTCGGTTCCGAGGCAGGGATTAATTTCCAGGCTCAAAGAACCAGAATGTTGGGAGAACTGAAGCCAGCACAACAGGCAGGCATCCGTTTCTCTCTTCTACCAGGCTACAGGTACAGTGCCAGGGGAATGTGAGTTGAGGGCAGGGGCTGATGGACATTGCAAGGACTTGGGAGAGTGGGCCCACAAAAGCTAGAAAGGGTCATAAGATTAAGAGTTGGAAGGGACCTTAGAAATCATCTAGCTCAACACTGCTTTTACAGCTGAGGAAACTGAGTCTCAGGGAGCCAAAGAAACTTGCCCAAGGTCATAAAAGGTATTAAGCATCAGAGTTGGGATTCAGTAGAGATCCTAGGACTCCAGAAATACACTGGGCTTTCCATCACGGCATCCTGCCAGTCTAAGATAACCAAGACATCTATCATGGAGAAAGATTTTACTATTAAATCTAGCCATTTTCTAAAAAGGCTAGATTTAATAAGGGTAGGGCAGAGGCTTTTCTATGCTTAGACCCTAGACCAGGAATAGGGAACCTGTGGCCTGGAGGCCACATGTGGCCTTCTAGGTCCTTGGGTGCAGCCTTTTGACTGAGTCTGAGTTTTACAGAATAAATCCTTTTATTAAGGGGATTTGTTTTGTGAAGTTTGGATTCAGTCAAAGAGCCACACTTGAGGACCTAGAGGGCCACAGGTTCCCTACCCCTGCCCTAGACCCTAGAAGAAATCAAAAGGAACCTAGGGGGGAAGTCAAGTCAGGTAACTGGCCTAGGGAGCATGAAAGAAACAAAACCTCTTGCCCATAGAATTCTGGCTATCTCTACGTAGATCTACTATCTGGGATGTTTTCTTCACGTGCAAAGTAGAGGTACTGCCTCCAACACTGGAGACACTGGTGTCTTTCATAGATCATCTCCCTGAAATCCTTAGGGACCTTTTAATGTTAAATCAGAATGACTGAAAAAAGATTTAGAGATTAAAAAGAGAAATAAGAATCAATGTATCTCCAGAATGGTCTTGGAGAGAAACGGGACACAACAGGAGCATTTGGGCCTGTGAGCAGGCCAGTCCCTAAAGGTAGCTTGCTTGTCCTGATTCCATATGTAAACACCCCTCAGATTTCTGTAAGTAACTCCGATAATTATGTTTTCTCTTCTTGATCTATTCTCTAGATCTGTTGTTTTTCTTATGTTTTACTTTCTCTTCTGTTTTTTCATTATTCATATTTTGTTTAATTATTTCTTGATCTCTTATAATTTCTTTGGCTTCACCTTGCCCAATTCTAATTTTCAAGGTGTCATTTTCTTCCTTGAGATTCTGGATCTCCTTTTCTGATTGGTTGACTTTCCTTTCGTAGTCTACTTGCTTTTCTTGGATTATTCTTATTTTTTTTTTCCTCCATCTCTCTCATTTGATTTTTAAAGTCTTTTTTAAGCTCTTCTACGAATTCAGATAGGGGACTATTTGACATTACTCTTTGGGGTAGAATATCTTCCTCTGAAGATGAGCCCCAGTCTTCTCTATTCCCATAATAGCTTTCTAGAGTTGGATTCTTTCTCCTTGCCTTTGCATTTTTTGTAGTAATAGCTTAATTTTTGCAATCACCTCTAGCCCTGGTGCCTCTTGCCCCAGATCTTCAGTTTTCCCCTCTAGCTAGGAAGCAAAGCCAAACCTCCAGCCTTCAGTAAGTGCCCACAGCCAGGGGCCTTCAGCCCCACTGCTTCTGTGCTCACGGGCGTGTGCTGGGTCCTTCTTGCTCCTGCCCCTCATCCTGGCCCAGCTGGGTCTGGCAATCCTTGTCAGCAGAGGTTCCTTCTATCTTCCCGGGCCCAGATGCCCAACTCCCTTCACTATCCCAGGGGGTTAAAGTTCCTGTAGCTGGAGTGAGGCAGCCTCCCAAGCCAGCTAACCCCAGGGCTTGCCATCCATTCTTTAAGAAGCTTGCAGCTAAGTTGTTAATGGGCCTTTAGCCTGGGGGTGTTTACTCGTCACTGGGACCAAACCTCTTTCTGGGATTTTTCTTCTGATCTTCTCAAATTGTGCCAGGAAGACCCTGCATTTTTACCTGCATTTTGTCCCCTCTAAGGTGCTGTTTTGTCTCTTCTGTGGGAGAAAATTTTGAGAGCTTAGAATTTTCTGACCTACTCCTCCATCTTCCCAGAATCCTCCCAGAAAGAAGATTTCTAACCTTAACTTTACTTCCTGAATGGGCTTCCCTACCAGAAAGAGAGCTTTCTCACTATAGTTTCTTACGTGGGTTTTCTTGTATTAATCCATTTCATGTGAGTGTGAGTAGGTGATACAAGCCAGCTTTTACCATAGCTTGACCAGCTCCACGATCAGCCCCAGAGAGAGTGAATATCAATGGTCCAGACTTAAAGCCGGGAGACCACCCCTAACAGAGAAAGCTAGCAGCAGTGGAGATCTGCCATGGTGCCAAGGGCATTGGACTTAGAGGTAGAGAACTCGCTTGGAATCCAAATTTTTCTCTTTACTACCAGTATAGACTTTGGCAAGCCACTCTACCTCTGGGTTTTGGTTTCCAAACTGACATTCCTAAAGCACCGCTGTAACTATGCCATGACCTCGAGCTTCAGTGGCTCCCCATTCATTGTCTTTCGGATAAAATACAAACTTGTCTCTTTAGAATTTAAAGTCATTCATGGTCTGACTCCAGCCTGCCTTTCCAGGCTGTTTACATGTTCCTTCCCCTACACTCCAGTCAAATCGGTGTCTTGCTGATGTCCGTATACATCATTACATCTGCTGCCTTTATACCTTTGCAAAGGCTGTTCCCTGGGTCTGGCATGCTCTCCCTTCTCCATCTTATAATCCCTGGCTCCTGGCACAGTTTAGCTAAAACTTTGGCTCCAAATCACTGTATTAATTCTATGTATATATGTGTTTCATAGTGTCTTATCTAAAAACCTATTATATCTGTCCAGCAAAAAATGTAAGTTCCTTAAATGAAGGGACTCTCACAATTATATTTGAAGCTCTAGCACTAAAGAGGTATAGAGGACAGAGTAGGTGTTCTGTGGACCCTGGAATGCTATATTCCCCATGTAATTTTTTTCAGAGTTACAAACTTTTTTTCATTTTAAGTATTACCCCAAAAGCAGTTTTTTAGAAAAGTTCCTAAAATAGGACTAGATCTCTAAGGTCCTTTTAAGCTCTAAATTTTAGGATCCTAAGCAAAGTTTTCCTGACCAGAAACCTTTACCTTTCCCATTCATACTCACCTGTGATACTAAGAATTAAAAATTTGTTTCTGACATCTATGTATAAATACTTTTTCCAGAACAAATGAGCGCTTTTCTGAAGGGGCATGTTGAGCTATAAAGCGCTCAGGAACTGCCACATTATAAATCCAGCAAATCACAGAATTTCTACAGCAGGAGTTGTAGCGGTCATCTAGTCCAACATCCTCCTGAACAGGAATCCTCTCTACAATATCCCTGACAAGTACACATCCAAATTCTATTAGAAACCTCTAGTGATGGGGAACTCACTACCTAACAAAGAAGTCTATTCAATTTTTGTGTGGTACCAGCTATTAGGAAGTTTTTCCTTATATCCAACCAAAATCTGCCTCTCTCTGCAGCTTCCAGCCAATACTACAGCTACTCCTAGGCCTACGTTCTAGGGGCTGAGCAAAACAAGTCTAATCTTCTTAGACATGATAACCCTTCAATACCAGAACATAGCTATCATTCAGTTCAACCAATAATTATGAAATGCCTCTTATGTGCAAAGAACTGTGTTAGACACAGTAGACACAGAAACAGAGCTTTCCAGTAAGGGGATTCAACATGAATCCAGATACTTGTAATAGGAGAGAGAGTGTCCCCCACCCCCAACCCCCAAAAAGAAAGTTAAGACAAAGAGCTCTAGGAGTATTTAAGGAGGGATTAAACATAATGTCAGGGAAGGTTTCACAGAGGAAGTAATACCTGAGCCTTGAAGGAAGTTAAAGATAATGAAAGCTGGAGGTGAGGAAGTTATGCATTCCAGACATGGAAACAGATTATGTATAGAGGTGGGAGAACACATGTTAAGTTCAAAGAATAGTAAGTAGTCTAATCCCCCTGGATATGTGAAGGAGAGTAATGTGGAAGGCTGGGCTGGAGTTAGACTATGTGGAGCCTTAAATACCAGGATAAGGATTTTGTATTTTATCCCAGAGGGAATAGAGAGTCACTATAGGGTTTTAGCGGGAGAGTGACATAGGATCATAGAGTCTAGCTTGAGAGTTGGGAGGGACTTCAGAGATTATCTAGTCCAAACTCTTGCTCTTATAGATGAAGAAACTAAAATCTAGCAGGGTGAAGGAAGGAAGGATGAGCATTTATGTGCCAGGCACTGGGCTAAGTACTTTACAAATATTATCTCATTTGATCCTCGCAACAAACCTGGGAGGTAAGTGCTACTATTATTAGCCCCATTGTAGAGTTAAGGAAATGGAGGCAGACAGAGGTTAAGTGACTTACTCAAAGTCACAAAGTAAGTGTATGAGGCTGGATTTAAATCCAGGTCTTCCTGACTACAGGCCTAGTATTCTGTGCACACACCATCTAGCAGTCAAATGACTTGTATGGGTCAGGAGTTGAGAGATTAACAATGAGAGGGAGGGGATGTAAGGTTAGAGGGATAGTGAATATGATGAATGACTTGGAAAGGATCTAGAAGCCCTCCAATCCAAACCGTACCTGGTCATCCAGCCTTTGTTCAGAGGCCTCTAGTGAAGGGAATCCCATGTCCTCCTAGGGCAGCTCACTCTACTTTAGAATAGCTCTAAATATTAAGAAGTTTTTCCTTATACTAAGCCTAATCTTTTTCTCTATAACTTCTACCCTCTAGATACGCAAAAAAAAGAAAACCAATTCTAATCCCTCTTCCATATAAAAGCCCTTCCAATATTTGAAGACAACTATCATGAATGCACTTTTTTTATTCTCTCATATTTTATTCTTTACTTTTTTTAAATTTTTTTTTTTGCTTTTAGGCAATTGGGGTTAAGTGACTTGCCCAGGGTCACACAGCTAGTAAGTGTCAAGTGTTTGGTCTGAGGCGGGATTTGAACTCAGGTCCTCCTGACTTCAGGGCCAGTGCTCACATATTTTATTCTTTAAAAGGTAGATGGGGGGCATAGTGAATAGAGCCCTCAGGGAAATCTGAGTTCAAATGCCACTCCAGACACTTACTAGCTGTATAATCCTGGGCAAGTCACTTACCCCACTGCTTACCTCAATTTCCTCGTCTGTGAAATAGGGACAACAGTAGCACACCTGCCTCCCAGGGTTACTGTGAAGATGGAATGAGATGTTTGTAAAATTCATTGCAAACCTTAATAGACTATAGAAGTACTAGCTATCATCATCATTTTTTCCCCAAGATAAACATCCTGATTCCTTCAGGAAATCCTCATCTATCAGTCTTGAGATCCATCACTGTCTGCCATTTTAATTGCCCTCATGAACGTTTCCCAGCCCATCCACATCTTTCCTAAACTGTGGTACCCAGGACGGACAGCAACAGACCAGATGTAATCTCACACTTCGCTAGGCCTAGACCCTAGGCCTCCAAATTACATTTCAGATCCCATTTGCCTCGTTGGTTGCCATATCACCCTGTTGACTCACGTTAAGCTTTCATTCTATTGGAACTCCAAAGATCTTTCCTGGATGAGTCGTTGCTAGCTACACCTCCTCCATTTATTTACTTGTGCAGTTGATTTTTTAAAAACCCAAATGTAAGATTTTGCATTTATTCCTTTCCAATTTCATCTTGTTCTATGGGGGGAAAAATCACATTAGTATTTTGGCAGCCACTTTCCTAACAATCAAAATCTCTGCATTCTTACTTTGTTACCCGTTGTGCTAGCTAGATGACAAGCTAGATGACCTTGCTTCGTATCATCTTTAAGTTCAATAAACCTTCCTTATTTAAAAAAAAATGCTAAACAGAGGTGGGCTAAGTTGAGGTCTCTGATACACTCCAGTAGAAACTTCCTTTCACCTTGACATTGAAACAGTAATTAACCATTCACCACTACTCTTTGGGTCTAACCATTCAACCAATTCTAAATTCAGCTAACCATGCTATTATCTTTCCCACAATCTCATCCCCTAGAATAGAATGGCTTTGTCAAATAATTTGCTAAAATACAAGCAACTATTTCTGTAGCACTCCTCTGACCTACCAGTCTGGTAACTCTGTCAAAAAAAGGAAAGGTAATTAGTCCAGCCTGATCGGTGCTTGCTGAAGTCAATTGGTTCTATGATCATGACTTCCTTTCTAGCTATTCACTAACCATCCCTTTAATAATATATTCTAGAATGCTTCCTGAAATAGAAAGAAGTCAATAGTTTGCAGTCTACTCTCATCCTTTTTATGAAAATCGAGACATCTTCCTTTCTCCAGTGTTGTAGTGCCTCTCTTATTCTCCGTGATATTGCAAAGATCCCTGAGGTGGTGTAATAGATAAAGTGCTAGAAACGGAGTCAGAAAAATGTGAATTCAAATCTGGCCTCAGACACAAGCTCTGTGACCCTGGGCAAGTCATCTGTCTGTCTCAGTTCCTCACCTATAAAATGGAATTGATGATGATAGAACCTACCTCCCAGGGATATTATGAGGATAAAATGAGATCATCTTTGTAAATGGCTTTGTAAACTTTAAAATCTATTATTATCATTATTATTATTCATACAATACCCCGAAATATAGCTCAACTGGGCCTAGTGACTTGAACTCAGTATATTAGACAGAGCTAAGACATGGGCAGAAATAATTATAATATAATGAAAATGAAACAAGAAATGCTCTGTTGATTCAGAAAAGCGAATGATGATTTCCAGCTGGGTGGGGGAGGAGGATCAGAGGGCTTTATGAAGAAAATATCATTTAAACAAAGCCTGGAAGTTATCCTAAACCTGATAACCAGTTCCAATAAATCCAGCAGTAAGTATGGGAACCTAAAATCAGAGAGAATGAGAGCTAAGAGAAGAGAGAGGCAGAGGGGAAAAGAGCGCTGAATGTGCAGTTAGAGACACCCATTGAGCTAGGTTGGCATCTCAGACTTCTGACCTCGGACAAATGAGTTTACCTTTCCAGACCTTCATTTTTCCCATCTGTAAAATGAGTGGCCAACGATCTCCAGAGTCACTAGATTTTATGAAAAATGTTTGAAATTGGCTTGTTTCTTTAATTATAGGGATCGTTTGCTTCTACATCACCTCACTGACTCCGGTTTTCCCTCTCATAACTGCCTGTAGACAGAGGCTTTGTGTTTGGGTTAAGGAAAGGAACCTGGACGTGTTTGTTTTCTGAGCCTATTAACAGGAAAAGCTGAGGAGGAGGGTGTGAAATTTTTAGGAGGGAGAGGAGGAACTAGAAAATGAGAAGGATACCAGAGCACATTTTGAGTGCCAAATTATTGAATCTGAATGACTTTTTAAAACAATTTTCTCAACTTGGTTAATTCTTCTTCCCGGCAGTGTGGACTCCCTTAGAAGCCTGGTTTTCGTTACTCTAGAGACTGACCCATTGGAAGAGACATATCTTTCACTGGGCTTGAGAGAAGCCTGGGACTTGAGGTCCCATTCCTCTACCCTACTCTCTGAAGGTCGTGCTCACCTGCATCTGTCCCCTTGGGTGGCAGCCTCCTCATCTTAGGCGTTGTTGTTGGGGAGTGTATGACTCAAAGCAGGACTGTGTTGAATAGCGAAATAATTACAAAATCTCAGGCTGTTATCCAATTACTTTGACATGTGGCCATTCTAGGGAGCTAACTGGATTAAGTTCATTATAAAAAGATTAGTTCTAGGATGGGGACTGTACATAACAAAGTGAGCCTTCAGTGAGAGTGTGCTGGGCCACAGAGGACATTGGGGTAAAACTGTGAGTAAATGGCTTTGTTTATTGAATTACTTACTGTGGCGGGACTCACCAAGGAGTTTAGTTAGGAAGGAGTTTATGGCACTAAAGAAATTGTCAGCAGTTTTCTTGTTTGTTGTCTGTCTATTTTAAGCACTGCCCTCCAGCACCCATTCTTTGTTCTAGTTGAAGCACTAAAAGGGGGTGTTTGTCTGCAGTGGTCAGGAGGAGATTTGAAGCAAAGATAATGACCAAAATGCATTTGTAGCCTCGCAGGACTCATTGCATCCTATATTAGGAATAGACAGTGGATATGCATTTCTGTAATACATTGCATTTATATGGTACTAGTAGAGAGAGAATACCGGAAGACCTGTATTCCAGTCTCCCCTTCTGACATAATGGCTATGACCCCCACCCCACCCCCACCCGGCAAGCTACTGCCATTGCTCTAGGACTTTCTTCCATTGGTGAGAGGATTTTCTTTACGTTTGGAATTCTCTATTTCAATGAAATCACACATCTGGTCCCTATCCCTTTATACATCGCAAGGCAGTTACGATCACTATAAAAATGTTAGGTAGCATTGACTTAAGGTTGCAGAGCGCTTTTACTCATATTAAAAGTAGAGGGAGTAGGTACTATTATTACCCTCATTTTACAGTTGAGGAAACTGAGTCAGGCAAAGGTTAAGTGACTTGCCCAGAGTCCCATAGCTGGTAAATGTCAGAGGCCAAATTTGAACTTGGGAATAGGAAAACATTGATGTAGTCCTTACTATGTGCCAGGCATTGTGCCATTTATGATTCTCATTTGATCTTCACAACAACCCTGGAAGTTAGGTACCGTTATTATCCCCATTATACAAATGAGGAAACTGAGGCAAACAGGGGCTAAGTGACTTACTCAAGGTCACACAGTCAGTAAGTGTCTGAGGTTGAATTTGGACTACTGCACCATCCAGCTTCCCTTATGATGTGCTTCTTCTGTGGTATCCCATGGAAGTATCATTAAAGGCTCCTTTGGGTAACCTCAAGCTTTCTATGCAATGTTCTTCTCCAGAGTTTACACATCCTTTGAGAAATGGGCCTGCACGCTAGGATTTCCAAATAAGCCCCGCCCTCTGTTTGGGGACCTCAGTGGCAGAACATAATCTTTTCCCTTAGCTCTCCAGACCCTTATCCTACCGCTCTGTTTCCCTGGCCTTCCACTTTGATCTTTTAGGTGTCTTCACCACTTACAGAATGTGTCTTTAGGACTTGCCAGCTGTATGAATAATGTGGGTTTTAATGGAAGACCTCAGCATGGGTTAGAATTTAATGTAAAATTTAGATGCTCCTATCATAAGTGAGAGCGGCAGATCAGAGTTAAACATCAGATTCATCCGCTTAGGAGCCAGCATGGGCCCCCTGAATTGATAACATTCACTATATACTTCATACAATATTAATTACAGCAGTCTTGGCATGCAATGTTGATGAAGGGGCGTCAGTAATTCTTGTATCACTCAAGGGCCCACGTGGGTCTCAGAGCCACAAGGCACCCCCTCCCCACCGAAACACTCACGTAAAAAGTCACCTAGTCCAGTCCCAAATTTAATAGAGGTCATCCTAGAAAAATGAATGACTGGAAAAGGAGAAATGAGGTGATTCCAAACGTAACAGCATGCAGGAAAAGTAGAAGCAAATCAGATTTCAGACAAATCCCTCGTGATTCAGAAAGTATCCAGACAGCAATAATAAGAGACAAACAAGCAAGAAAATCGAGCCAAGCCTACGATGGCTTTTCACCTATTTCCAGAAATTCAGGGGAGCTAACCAAGCTGGAATGAGGTCCAACAGGGGTATAATGACGAAGATGCTAGATTTTGAGATAGAGGACGTGGGCTTGACTCTTAGCCCTGCCACTGACTACCTACATGGCCTTTGTCAAATTATTTAATCTCTTTGGTATGCAAATGTTCTAACCTATAAAATGAGGGTCTTGGAACAGATGACCTCCAAGGTCCATTCCAGCTCTGAAGCTGTGATCCTATGATGCTATCCCCTTGTAATTGCCCTGTCTCCTGTAGGTTAAGGTTTACTCCGATATGAGACCATTATATTTCACTTGCTCCAGGAATACTGCCATGATTTAGAGTCCCATCATGCATCATGAGTGATACCATGTGGATTGCAGAATAGTCTTCTCCAGAACAGCAGACATGCCTTGGGAGAACATTGAACCTTCCTTCCTTTGAATTCTTCTTTTTACCATTTTGAATTGTGGTGAAGTCCATTTTTTTACATCATTTATATATTTCAGTTACAGATCTCATCATGCCATAAGCAAATCGTCCATTTATTGGGCTTAATAATAAATAAAATAAAACAGCCTACCTTAAAGGTCAAGATTTAACATCTCATAGATTTGTTTGGAGAGTGGTTTAATGTGGCCCACCTAGTGCACATTTCAAATCTCCATATCCAGGACAATATAGCCATCCTCTTCTTCTTGTGTTAGTAATATGTTTGATGGTTGCAAAAAAAAAAAGCCAGATGGTAAAGAAATATGAAGACTTAATTCCTTTTAAAAAAAAAAACACAGATTGGATAAAAATTCTTTGTAATCATTTGTACCCAGAGGACTGTATGTTTCTTTCTTGGCTCTCAGTATTGTCACTCTGGTATAAATAATGCTAAGTGTATTCAAAGATGTCCCCCTTCTAATTGTTGGTTCAGGGCAGCTGGAAATCCAATCAAGTGCTATCTTTCTGGGAAGTCACCACACTCTTTAAGGGACTGTAGTCATTGGGCCTTCAAGATGACAAGCATGTATAGATATCATCCAAAAATGGACCATCATTTAATTTTTCTTACCCGGTGTGGCATTTAAACTTTCTAAAATGAAGGAGAAAAGTAGAAAAGAGCCTACTAGAGACATTTAATAACATACCCATTATTGTATGTTTATACCACTTCGTGTCTCTGCCATTCATTTAATACTTGCTTGTTTTGTGCTGGTCTTTCCATGGGTGGGTGTATCTTGCCTTCCCCAATAGATGAAAGATTCCTATGTGAAGAGAAGAGGAGTAGGGCAAAGTAAAGACTCAGAGGAAACCTGTTCACTCTCTTCAAGTATTCTATCAAATGGAAGAGGCTTTTTTTTTTTTGCTAGTCCTCCAGGGCCAAACTAACAGCTAAGGGGGGGATTTTCAAAAAGAGGACCATATTTCAATTGGGAATAAGGGAAAATATCGTAACATGAGAGCTTTCCAAAAGAGCATTAGGCTGTAGCAAGAAGAGGTCAGTTCCCCGTTGTTGGAGCTTTTCAAGAGAAGATTTGGATTTTGTTTGGTTTTGTTTTGTTTTTGTAGAGGAAATTCTTGCTAGGATATGAGGTAAATAATAAATCCTCTGAGACACTATACAACTCATCTTTCTTTTTTTAAAAATAGGTTTTTATTGATATATTTTGTTTTTACATAACCCAGATGTTCCTTTCTATCCTTTTTTCTATTCCTTATTAGCAAAGAATTTTTAAAAAAGAAAAAAAAAGGAAGAGGGGGAAAAATCAGCAAAATTGGTCCCTATGCTAAAATAATCTGACATTATATGCAGTATTCTATACTGGACCCAGCTCCACACACACTCCAATCCCTGCAAAGGAGCAGGGGCAGAGAGTGTTTTCTCAAGTTTCTTATTTGGGGCCAAGGTTTTTCTTCGTAATTTTGAAACATTCATTTTTAATTGTTTTGTGACAGGTGTTCTTTCCACTTACATTGTTGTAGTCATTGTATATATGTTGTTTTCTTACTTTCTTTCTGCTTACTCCACTTTGCATCTGTTCATGTAGGTATTTCAACACTTCTCTATATTCATTACATTCGTCAAAATTTTTAATTTCTGTGATTCTCTATCTTATGCTTTTGTTTGTCTTCCCTAGCATCTAGTACAGCGCATAATACACAGTAGGAGTTTATTAAATGTTGATTAATGATTAATAAACTTTGAAAGATTGGAATGGAGGCCACTTTGAATCACATTTTAGCAATAACATCCTTAATTATTGCAGTTATTGAAAACTAGGGTTTGGAGTCTTAAAAGCAACATCACTGGCTTATTTGAGCTGCTATTACTGCTACTTTTATAAGAGTTATCCTTTAATTAACTGCCTTCCCTACATCCTCCTTTATAGTTCCACTAGCCTCTTCTCTGCATACTTTGTCCTCATTCCTGTTGCCTGCTTCTGTATTTTCTAAGCTCTGATCCCCACATGAAGTGGAAAGGGTGCCCGAGCCTTCCAGAAGTGACATTTTCCCATTTTCCTCCCCAAGGTGTCAGCAATGGTTATGGATAGATCAACTCTTTCATTCTAGACAAAACCAGTATTTTGGTTTTTTCAGTTTTTTCAACTTCTGGGGTCAGAAAATGAACCAGAGAGCATAGTAACAATGAACACACTCTGGCTTATAAATAGGATAAAATTGGTTCTTGCCCTGTTAGAATCAGCAGCAGCAGCAGCAGCAGCAGAGAGAGAGAGAGAAAGAGAGAGAGAGAGAGAGAGAGAGAGAGAGAGAGAGAGAGAGAGAGAGAGAGAGAGAGAGATGGAATGACATGAAAGGGACTGGAAAGAAAAGGGAAATCTCAGGAGTCTGCTGCTTAGTGGAAATCAGTGCCTAGAAAGATCATTATCTACTAATCGTCACAATTTGGCAATTTGGTATATTGTTTTCAAGTCAGAGATGCTCTTTCCCTCCTGTTACGTTGTTAAAACTCACAAAGTCATGCCTGGAATATTGCCCACGTTAGTTGATAACAATAGCTGGCACTTACTAAGTGCTTTATGGTGGTGAACTGTTCTGTGTACATTACCTCATTTTCCAGGGTTATCAGTGCAAATATTTTTATCCCAATTTTGCAAATGACAGAGGCCCAAACAGGTTGTGACTTCCCTACCATCACACAGCTACTATGTGACTTCCCTACCATCACACAGCTGGAAGCTGAAACCTAACTTCAAGGACAGTGATCCTTGCTAGTCTACAGTGTAGATTGGCTGGGAAAATTTGCTAAAAGGACATTTACTAGAGGTGTTTATCTGCCTCGGTTTTAGCAGGAAATATTCTTCCCCCTCTTATTGTGGAAGTAGAGTTTTCCATTTGAAATAATGGATCATAGACAAGAGTATCTGTAGAGATACATAGGGAGCACGAGTTAGAAGCTAGAGGATCAGAATTGGAGTCAGATCAGGTGACCCGTGGGCAAGTCACTTAATATCTCATTGTCCAGGCAATTCTAAGTTGCAGGTGAGTTCTAGTCTACATTAGAGGAAGAATTTCACAGTGCTGATAAAAGGTCTGCATCAAAACTTCTAGACTTGAAATGATTATTATTAATAACCAATGATTTGGGGAGATCCAGAGTTCCCCTTTTTTCCTGAAGTCCCCATTTTGAAGCTCAGTCTCTAAAGGACATTGCTGATAATGAAAGTGAATTGACTTTCTCCTCAAACTTGTTCAGACCTCACCCAACCTTACAAGGGATTTAATCTAAGGTGCATAAGCTCCTTGTGTTCTGTACAGGTATGAGTGGGGATAAATTCTTTAATTGATTGCCCAAGGTTGGGCAATTTAGAAGTAAATGACATAATAAAAATTACATTCCGGCTCAGATTCTTAAAATCTAGCCAATACTGAGGGTCACAAATGTTTAGATTCCTTAAGACTCTGGCCAACGTGGGAAATCTTTAATAAACCTTGTCATTGGCTGAAAAAAAATTATATCCTTCTACCCCCATTTGAATAGGTCTACCTCTTATTGTAATATTCATTTTCTCTTGTTACTTGTTAACCAATCAGAGTTGATTGCCACCCTGAGGAATACCTGCTCTTCCAAGGTCATATGAACTCTGAGCCCACTGCCATGAGAGGCCTTTGGCATTCAAGAGTGTCACTGACCCTTTTATTAATAAAGTGCTAGCATTATTAATAAAATGATTACCCAGCAATTATGTCTCTTGAACCTTTTAAACATCACAGACTGAATCTTTCATTTGAGACTGCTTACTGATATAGTTATAGATATAGATATAGATAATATATTATAGCAGACCAGTATATTCAGTATGCAGTATAGCTATAGACTAGTATATAACAACATACAGGCAGAGAACAGAACATTTGGCATTGTGCTATTAGAAGGCCACATGGAAAGTCTTACCATTTATTACTTCAACATGCTGCAGTCTTTCTTGATAGTTAATTTTCCCCTTCTGGGGACATGTTCTCTTTCTGAAGGACACAGCAGTTTAAAAGATCTTTGCAGTGACCCCTTGCTTCCCTTCTCCCCACCTCCTCAAACTTTCCGTTTGGTGCTCAGAAGGTGGGTGTGAATCTGGCCAGCCCCCCTTTTGAGTCTTCACTCCAACATACACTGGGGCTGTTGATTTCCTGTTGACGTGTAATGGGATCTGGGCACCTAATGGGATCATGCTGCTTTTGTTGGAATCGTTTTGACCCATTTTGCTAACTTAATGTCCATGTGGTCCTCTAGATTCAGCATCCTCGATTTCATAGGGGAAAATGATTATAACGACAGGACGCTTTAGTAGAGTCGGCTGTTTTCATTGTTTGAAATTTGTTTTGAGTTGGGTTTTTTTTTTCTTTCCCTCAGTTGCCAGATAAATATAAACAGATTTGCTTCTCTAATGTTTGCCATCTTGGAAAGAAAATTCTGTAAACAAAAATCAGACACAAACATAAAAGATGTTTCAAAGACACTCAGCCCCCAGGTCTGGTGAGGCTGTGAGGGGATTGGTCTTCTGTGGCTGTGCCCTGGGAGCACAGAACAGAATGTCTGGTGTGTTAATGCCCAAGACCTCTTTTCCCTTTTGGTCTTTCTCACAAAGGTACATTGAAACTCTATACTTCCCTATTTATGAAAACAACATGAAAGTTAAAAGACAGGCTTTATTCTGGCCGGGAATCATTGGCATGTTTCGGCCAGAGAAGCTTTTTTTATATTCGTGCACATAATTGTAATGTTTCACTGACAGGCAAAATTAGGAAGAAAGAAGGAAGAAGGGCTGTATTAAACAATCAATATGCATTTGATAAGTGCCTACAACTTGTCAGGTACTGTGCTAGGTGGTAAGATACAAAGAGAAAAATAAAGCTTTTCTGTCTCTTTTATTTTATGAAATAAAACATTTCTGTCTCTTTTATAAAGTAAAACATTTAATTTTGTAAAATAAAGCACTTTATCAGGAGGAGATAACATATGTACATATAAATATGTGCAAAATATATAGGATAGGTATAGAGACCCAATTTGTAATTTAATTCCAATTGGGAATTCCTGAATGAGGGCACTGCTAACAATCGAAGTCATACCCCTGCAACTCAGCACTGAAAGATTAAGTGAGATACCTATGGTCATAAAGAAAGTTTGAGTCAGAGGTGAGATTCAAACCTGGCTCTTCCTGATTCCAAGGCCATGTGATCTGTCTGCTACCCCCACACTATCTCTCATACAGAAATAAATTTGAAGTAATTTTGGTAATGAACATCTGCCATGTATGTAGCATTGTCCAAGGGGTCATGGGAATAATGCAAGGATCAGGAAACAGAACTTGGCCTCAAGGCCAGTCTCATGCATATGAAATGCCAGGGCTGGGAGCCTTACAGTTCATCTAAGCCAAACACTGAATTCTAAAGATGGAGAGCCTGAGACCTAAACATCTAAAGACCTAAAGAAAGTGACCTGCCCGAGGTTAGTTAGTAATCTAATACCTAAACCAGGAGTGCAACCCAGGGCTCCTGATTCCCAATCTAGTGTTGTCCCTACTCTTGACCAGGTTCCTTCCCAAAACATTTGAAACTAGAAGAAATGTTCAAATACCCAAATGCACCAATGATCTCAGCTATTTGGACGCTCTTTTCAACAACACAGATTGCATCCTATCCCCATCGACTGACCATGCAGCTTTGGTCACTGTGTTCCTGAAAGTAAGGCAGCTAGGCAGTGTAATAGATAAAGACCTGAACTTGCAATCAGGTGGCCCTGAGTTTGAATCCTGCCTCAGACACTTATTTGACCTCTCTAGTGCCTCCATTTCCTTGTCTGTAAAAGGAAGATAATAATAGTCCCTATTGTTACTGTCGATATTCAGTCGTGTGTCTGACTCTTCGTGACCCCATTTGGAGTTTTCTTGGCAAAGATACTGGAGTGGTTTGTCATTTCCTTCTCCAAGTCATTTAACAGATGAGGAAACTGGGGCAAACAGAATTAGGTGACTTGCCCAGGGTCACACAGCTAATACGTGTTTGAGGCTGGATTTGAACTCATAAAGATGAGTCTTCTTGATTCCAAGACTGGTGTTCTCCATCCAGTGTGCCACCTAGCTACTCCAATAATAGCACCTCCCTCACAAGATCGTTGTGTAGGTCAAATGAAATTAGATGTGTAAAATGCTGTACAGACCTTCAAGGGCTATATGAATATTAGCGATTATTCTTATCATTAAGTGTATCAGTTCCCCAGGGGTAGACCATACCTTCTCCTCCCCGTGCTAAAGCCACTCTCCCTTTCTACTGACTGAACATACCATTGAAGGATTTGGGCCGTCTGCTTCTCTTCTCTTCCTCTTTATGTGGGACTCACCCATCTTTTCTATCATCCATTTCTCTGATGACATCTTTTACTTTCATTGTTCAAAGTCCTGTATTTGTTATAGCTTGTGGTCTACTAACTCCCTCCATGTGCCACTTCTGCCTGCCAATCCCTCTGTGTGCAATTCATTTGTAAAGCTTGAGACATTGTGGGGTGCCAGGCATGGAAAAACACTGACATAATATTGGTGTTAAAAAGACGGATCTTGGTTTCAGAGGGAGGCTTGGGTTCAAGAAGGGCAAGAAAACAAACAAAAAAAGAAAAGAATGATGCCTTAACGCAGCAGGTCACAGGTTCATTGGAGCATGAGTCCATCGTTTATGGGATCATAGGTTTAGAACTGGACGGGACTTTCAAGGTCAACTAGACCAAATTCCTCATTTTACAGGACAGGAACTTAAGACCACCAGAGGTTAAGTACTTTATCCCAGCTCACTCAGGTAGCCAGTCATGCAACTGGCATGTGAACTCAAGCTCCCTGGATCCAAATTCAACTCTCTTTGCTCCGTGCTGCTAGGAGGTCAGCTCTATAGACATCCGTCGCATTGTGGGCTTATGGTTTAGCGCAGAAAGAAGGGATATCTTGGAAGGCATCTAGTGCAATCCCGACAAAACCAAGGCCAGACCGGGTCGTGATGTGCCCAAGATCACACAGATAGTAAGCACTGGAGCAGAGTTTGCATCCAGGTCCTGTGGCTGCTGAAAATAGTTCGGTAAGACTCCATGAAGGATATGGCACTTGAACTTACTCTGTCTTCCAGCCCAGCTTCCTGTGAGGTTATCTTCTAACGGGAAGTTAAACAATTTCCCAGTTTGTTCAGGCAGAATAATTAATAACCAGGGGAGGAAAAAAAGTAATCCTGAACAACCTGGGTTAACCGTGTACATTGTTCACAATCACCATGTCATCTTTTACGCTCTCCAGTTCTTTGCCCATGCGGACGCAGGCTGCATGTTAATTACTTCTTACAGAGTTTCCCCGGTGGGTAATTGGCACGTCTCCCACCCCAGGCACCATCTGCTAAGGGTGTTCCCTGTTTGGGAAAGGGATCTCCTTAGTGGCTGATACATGAATGCCCCTCTGGGAGGCCTGGAAGTGATTAGTCTTAAATACTCCATCCCTCATGGAAGAGAATCATCTATTTGCTACAGCTCCTGAAACCTGATTGCACATGAGCTCATTTCACCAAAGGGATGTTACCTGCCTCCTGGGGCAGGAGTGCTGTGGTATGAAAGCCCAGCCATGTGAAATAGGGCTCTTTTTCTCTTTCTGGGGCCATTGAGAATCTTTTTTTAACCCTCTCCCCCCACCCCCCGCTCCAAAAAAAGAATGGAGAAATGAAACAGTGAGAGAAGAAGTCAAAGAGGGTGAGGGAGCTGAGCAGTGCCTAGGATAGTGCCATGTCCATAATGGTAAACACTCAACAAATATTTAATGAATAAATACTGACCTCACTAAATCCAGTCCCATTTATCTCTGCCGTTCTGTCCTGCACAGCATCCTGAGATGATTCTTGCTAAGCCATGGATTTCATAATGGCATTCCTCTACTCAAAAATCTTCTGTGGCTCTGCAGGGCCCATGAGGTTAAGACCAGA
Source organism: Phascolarctos cinereus (assembly GCF_003287225.1). NCBI lineage: Eukaryota > Metazoa > Chordata > Mammalia > Diprotodontia > Phascolarctidae > Phascolarctos > Phascolarctos cinereus. The sequence goes on along the minus strand of NW_027555625.1, from coordinate 403,738,424 downwards.
CTCTTTAGCCTGGCATTTGAAGCCTTCCATCCTATGCCCCAGTCTCCTCTTCTAGCCTTCTCTCTCCTAAATCCTCCACTCCAGTCAAACCGATATATTCCTTGTCCTCTAGATATGCATTACACGTTCACATCACTTTCCTTCTCTCTACTCATCTTTCTGCTCTATTTCAGGGACCAAGTTGAGTCTTGCCCATCCTCGTTAAGTTATCCATTACCACCTCATCCCACATGAGCTCTTCCTCCTGGTGGGTGGAGGGGGGAAGGTGGAGTCCCATAGTACTTACTATCTGTATTCTTCATTTGGCAGTTAACCTATACTACCTCTTTATTTTCCCAGAGAAATGTCCTTAAAAGTAGGGAGCCCATTTTATAAGTGTGGGCATGAAATAACAATAGCCAGCCTTCATTTATACATGATCTCATTTCACAATCCCATAGGGTGGATACTGACAGTATTATTATCCCATTTGGCAGATGAAGAAACTAGGGCTCAGAGGGCATACGCGATGTACCCATGGACATATAACTGGTAAATGTCAGAGGTGGGATTTGAACCCCCGTCTTCTTCACCCTGCGTCTAGCACTTTACTACAGGATGCCTCTCTTTTCTTCTTCTTCCTCTCTACCCTTCACTTCATATGGAACCACATGCCCTTCCCTATCTCTCTCCTAGGCAATAGAGAGGGAAAGAAAGAGGATAGGGAGATGTGCCTGGCTGAACTGGAGAGACTGGAGAGGTGCCATTTGCACCCTTCAAACCACCCCTGATATCTTAACTTTTCTGCCAAATGACAAGAAAACTACTGTCTGACTCCCTTTCATCACTTTTTCAACTGTTTTTGTCTCAATAAAAACATGATTCATCATACTGTATTCTCAAGGCATACGGTGAGTATTTGAAATTGCAAATTGAGAAACTACACATCAGAAGAGTTTCCTTTTCTTTTTTTATGAAAGGCTGCCTGAAAGAATAAAAAGAAACCTAGACTTAGAAATACGGGACCTGAATTCAAATTCTAGGTCCTTCACTTCCCATCTATGTTACCTTATTGCCAACAATTTCACCATTCTCAGCCTCATTTTTCCTCATCTGTAAAATTGGAATAATAATACTTGCATCATCTGTCATAGAGTTGCAAGGATTGCAGACTTTATAACACTATCGAAATGGGAATTATTGAAATGCTTACTAAACAGAAGCATACTATACAAATGAGAGCTGTTATTGTTTCCAACGACATGGAAGTATCTAGGGTGAGACAAAAAGATTGGCTTAAGCAATGTTACCCAATAGAGTGTTTCAGAGTGTGTGGAGAGCATGTTGATAGAGCCTGTAAGCAGCATGTTTAAAGACTGTCTCTGGCCTCTCAGCAGGTTGAGTGATTATGTCTGGAAGCTACTAAAACAGATGTGGCAAAGGAAAACTCTCTAAGTCATTCTAGCTGCCAGTCCGGCCCTGCTCTCCCCATAGGATTACATATGATAACCCACTTGCCATAAAACTGATTGGATGCAAATCGATGTTTTAATTAGCTGGCTTAATGAGACAGTGCCCGCTTGGAGCATTCTAAGTCAAGAGCAAAATCTGGTTTCTGTTACCTGCTCTGTGCTCCCATACATCACCGTTACTGTTAAACAACCAGGTGATTCAAATCTCCCTAACTTTCAGATTGTTTTTTTTTTCCTAAAAAGTGAATTATCCAATGAGAAGCTGCCTAAATCCTCCTCACTTAGAAAGGGGGATGGGCAGAGAATAAGCCTCTCCCCATTTGACTCCGAGGTGCTTCACCAGGGGCAATTTTTCTTCTCTAGCAGCTGTTCTGGGCTCTGGAGCATCTGATCTATGCCTGTGTTTATTCCACTGTGTGTTGCCAGTTGCAGTGAGGAGATTAAGGTCCCCAGGGGTGTCTCCTGACAGGGATGTTGAGGGCAATTAGACCACTGCTGTTTTCCTGCTGCTCCCGTGGTTAAACCTGGGATTTGGAGGAGGAGGTATCACAGTTTGCAAGGCTCTGTGAGATCCCACTAAGCTTTGCAAGCTATTTAGCAGACTTGAAGTGTTTATCCCTTGAAATAGGACATGTCATCTTGGAATGGGCCTGAAAACCCAGAAGTTATTGTCCAGGAGGGGCATCCCTCATGATTCCCAGTACCCTGAGCCAGAGCACAAAACTCAGTCACACCACATGCGTCGTGGGTCTTCTCTCTGTGAACCTCCTGGCTGGAGAGATTTGAAAGTCAACACTCAGTCATTTTTGGAAGATGAGCAAGAATGAGACTTAGCATCACGGAAGCCCCAGCTCCTACAAACAAGCCTCTCCCTGCCTGGCCGTGAATGGGAAATGGGCTGACTGCCCCACCCTTGGCTTGGCAGTCAAATGTATCAGGCACTCACCTGTGGTTAGGAGGAAGGCAAGAAATAGGCCCCAATACAGGCTGCACAGCTGGATCTAGCACTTCTCTGGCAAATGATAATGTAGTTACAGGTGAGCTGAGGAAAGACCCCTGCTCAGCCATGGAAAAGCTGACCTTTAATCTTCACTGAGGAAGCCAAGGCTTTTGCCCATGCATGTGGTCATAGAAACTGGAAGAGATCCTTAGAGATTATCTAAACCAGAGGTGTCAAGCTCCCAAGCAGGCAGCAGGACTGCTGAGCCTCAATCAGATTACAAGTGTTTATAAAGTGTTTTCTCATCTGATCCTCACAGTAACCCTGTGAGGTAGGTGCTATTATTATTGCTATTTTACAGATGAGAAAGCTGAAGCAGATAGATTAAGTGACTTGCCCAGGGTCACACAGCTGGTGTCTGGAGGCCAGATTTGGACTCATGAAGATGAGTCTTCCTGATTCCAAGCCCACTGCTCTATCCACTGCCGCCACCTTGCTTAATGAATTGATTGATAGAAATAGATCCCTGGAGAATACATGGTAAAAGATTTGAATTCTGGAAAATGTCATTTCTTTCTCATTTCCCTCTGCCTCGTGACACAATCTCATTTACAAACTATGAACATGTAGTCTAGGTTATTTCCTGGATTTTTCCCAAAGGAAAAAAGCTTGGACTAAGTGTCAGAAGTTCTGAGTTCTAGCAAAAATGGAGCCATTGATTAAATTGTGACCTTGAGCAAAGTGATTTATTACTCTGAGCCTGTTTCTTAATCAATAAGATATTGCCCTGTTCCCACCCCCAACAAATTCATGGGATCATTGAAAAGGTAAAATGAAATAACGGATTTGAAAGTGTTTTACCAGTAAAAGTGCTATTTTAAGTAAAGTATCTGAAATATTAATTAGATTTGCTAATGGTTATTTAAATGCAGGCTGCCAAAGAAAATTATACACTCCCTCCTGAGAGGTCTTTAAAAATAAGATAGACATCTATCCTTCTTTGGTGTTCTAGGCATACATATAATATCTGATGTTCACTTGACTGGATGTGGGGGAAATGGAAAGAATTTGGGATTTGTTGTCAGGGTAACTAGGTGTAAAATCCACTTCTTTTCCTTATTATCTGGGGTCTTGGATAAATCACTTAATTTCAGTGAACCTCAGTTTCCTCATCTATAAAATGAGGATGTTTGGATAGATCAGGGGTTTGTTGGTGTCATGGAACTCTGTAACAATCTAGTGAAGCCTAGATATACCCCTTCTCAGAATAATATTTTTAAATGCATAAAATGAAATACATTGGAAACTCCATTAAAACACAGTTATCAAAAGATTTTTAAAAACTAAGTTTACAGAGCCCAGATTAAGAAGTTGAGTGGCCTTTAAGGTCCCAACAAATTCTAACACTCTATGTTCTAATTTTCTCTGAATCTCTGTTAGAAGCTGGTGCCATCCAGTGACCTGTACCCCCACATTCTTAGCAGAAACAGGTAGAGAGGTTGTAGATGTTTCACTCTGGAATGAAAATATTACAATTTATGCTATTTTTTTCTCTTCTGTTGAGTTTTGTTTCCTCTTTCTGGTGGTTCCTCCTACTGGTTCTAATTTTTACTTACAACATCATTAATGTGAAAACATATTTAATAGGAATGTATATATATATAGCCTATCTCAGATTGCGTGCCGTCTTGGGGAGGGTGATGGGGAGGAAGGGGGAGAAAAATTTTAAACTCAAAAGCGTATGGAAATGATTGTTGATAAATCAAAATAAATTAATAAAAAAATGTTTTAATATTACAATTTATCGGTGAGATCAACCTTTCTCTGGAAGAATAGAAATGGTGTAATTGAAGTGCCAAAGGATCAGGACAAAAATTACTCACTGCAGTTGAAATTAAACACGTCTTCTTTAAATCATCTCTTGATTGTAGGTCTTGGGAGGGGTCCAGTGTTATACCATGCGCCTGATTGTGCACATCAGTATTTTTGGGTTTGTGATGTCCAAAGGTCTCTTTCTACTCCAGCATTCTATGATGGTCTACATTCTAATTCCCCCTCAGGCTCAGACATTCTACATTCTATTTTCTAAAGTCTTTTCCAGTTCTGACACTCTGTGTTCTCATTCTTCGGTATTTCTCAGCTCTAGCATTCCATGTTCTAGCACGGGAACTCTCTGGAAGCCATGAACTAGAGATGTTTGCCTGGGGACTCATGTCCTGCTAGTTAGCTGACTGAGCTCTGGACTGGGATGAGAGCCCTGGATCCTCTTCTAGTTCATATCTTCAAAGGAAGGCAAATACACAGTTTACTGTTTTCCACTTTTTCCTGGGTTAGTCAAACTGACCTTACCCTTAGGGCATTGGTGAGTGGGTCATTTACGATGGTTCGATTTGGAATGCCCTAGGAGGTGTCCCTCCCTCTACTGGCTTCCTCTGAGTTCTCCCTGATATCTGAAATACCTTCCACAAGGATCGAAGTCTCCGGTTGGCCAGACAGAGATAGGTTTTAAAATGCAGATATTTCTGGAAGAACTACCACATGGATTTAAATTCAAACTGTGGAATAAATGACTGATAGAAAATATTTTCCTGAGGAGCGAGAGATCGGAGGGTTTTGTATCCCAAAAGAAGAGCAAGAGAGTTACTATCAGGGCAAACAGTGGAGCTTTGAGGCACCAGACCAGGTTTAATTGAGTTCAACAAACAAATATTAAGTACGGCATACATTCAGGGAAATTTTTTCTTTTCTTGGCAGCCGGGGGTGGGGGGAGGTACTTTGGGGAAATGCAGAGTTTGGAAGATTGGACTTGTAATGCCAGAAGATAAAAATGTGACTTAACCAGCACAGAAGCTCAGCCCAGCAGCATTAGAGCACAAATTGGTCTAGACCTCTCTGCAGATTTGGATTGGCTTTGGGAGTTCTTCATTGTTTACTGCGTTGGTTACAGCAGGAGAGGGGGAAGCGAGACCGTGGCTCAATGCATGCTCTGTGATTCACAGTGACGCTTCATTAGTGAAACTGCCTCCTAATGAATATCTCTGTTTTCAGCCTTTCTCCCTCGAATTCATCCATCACACTGCTGACAAATTAATCTACATAAAACGTTATTTTGTGCATCTCAGTGCCATCCTCAAAGATCTTCTTTGGCTCCCCTTTACCCACAGAAGAAGTCCAGATTCTTTAGGTATTCAAGGCCTTCCACAATTTAGCCTAAGCCCACCTCTCTGACTTTATTTCCCATTACCTCTCTAAACAAATTTGCAAATGAAGAAGTGCTGTAGAAAGAACATTGGATTAAGAATTATGTGAATGAACTCTAATCCTCTTTCCACTATATGCTGTCTGTGTGATGCTGGACAAGTCACTTAACTTTTCTGGGCCTTGTTTTCCTCATCTACTAGCTGATCTCTAAGGTTCCTTACAACCCTAAGTCCTATAATCCTGTAACTCTTCACTCTGCCCCATTTCTACCATGAGCACTTCATCCCCTGTCTTCAAGGCTCAGAGTTCAGTTTCCTTATGAATGAGCCCCTGCTATGTACTGTAATTTGAGGGAGTACCAAGCCGGGGTATGCTGGTCAATTTTTAGCAACTAGCCCTCTGAAAAAACATAACACGCTTTAAAATTTAATTTGCATTATTAACACTTTCTCCACCATTTTCTTAAGTTTGGACAATCAGCAAAACAATAACCCAAGCCTTGATTTGCAGTGTTTGCTGATTTCCAAGGTATACATGCTCATACTGAAAAATTTAATAATCAGCTCCCCAGTTCAAGCTGGCTCCAGCACACCCCTGCTACCAAGCTAAGTCTCACTGCACCGCCAAATAATAATCCCACTGTCTGCCATTCCACCATTAAAAACTTCATCCCTTTAATATTAAAAAAAAAAATTAAGATTAAATTTTAAAGAATAGAGGCTAGTTAAGAGCAAGGATCGTATACAAAATGAGTGGTATTTGGGGGCTTGTCTGGAACAGGAGAGGAACTGAAGAAGGTAAGAAAGATATACTCTAAAGAGAAGAGGGCGTCAAAGACAAATTCACGTACTTCACCATTTTGCTGAAAGCGTGACTTGGTTGTAAGTTGTCATTTCTGAAACAACCCACTTAAGGAGGTGTTAATGCATTTCTTCCTTCCTTCCTTCCTTCCTTCCTCTTCTCAACATCCATAACAGCCTTCTATAATGGTATATATCACACTTTTGTTTTAATTAAGCACATCTCTGACAGAAACTTGTAAAAAACATTACCAAGAGATAGTTTTGAACTTAGGGTCATGTTGTTCCATATATCATTGCTGCATAAAGCCTCTTTCATTTCTTCTAGGCAGCTGCTGGGGGAGGTAGGCTGGAGAGGGTCTTGGATGCCTAATATCATGATGCTTGCCTATGAGTGTACCATTTTTAGGGAGAGGGTTAAGGAATGTATTTGTAAGGACAGGGAGGGTGCAAATCTGTGTATTTTCTTTAAGTTTTTTTCCCCATTTACATGTAAAAACAATTTTTAACATTCAGGTTTGTTTTTTTTTAAGTTTTGTTTTCCAAATCCTATCCCTCTTCTTCCTGTCCCCCTTCCAGAGATGGTAAGCGATCTGTTAGAGATTATACATGTGTAAATATAAAATATATTTCCATATTAGCCTTTTTGTGCAAGAAAGGAAAGAAAGAAAGAAAGAAAGGAAGGAAGGAAGGAAGGAAGGAAGGAAGGAAGGAAGGAAGGAAGGAAGGAAGGAAGGAAGGAAGGAAGGAAGGAAGGAAGGAAGGAAGGAGGAAGGAAGGAAGGAAGGAAGGAAGGAAGGAAGGAAGGAAGGAAGGAAGGAAGGAAGGAAGGAAGGAAGGAGGAAGGAAGGAAGGAAGAAGGAAGGAAGGAAGGAAGGAAGGAAGGAAGGAAGGAGGAAGGAAGGAAGGAAGGAAGGAAGGAAGGAAGGAAGGAAGGAAGGAAGGAAGGAAGGAGAAAGGAAGGAAGGAAGGAAGGAAGGAAGGAAGGAAGGAAGGAAGGAAGGAAGGAAGGAAGGAAGGAAGGAAGGAAGGAAGGAAGAAAAATAGTATGCTGTGGTCAGTATTCAGACTCCATTAGTTCTTTCTCTGGGGGCAGATAGCATTTTTCATCGTGAGTCCTTTGAGATTGTCTTGGATCATCATACTGCTGAGAAAAGCTAAGTCACAGTTGATCATCTTGTAACGTTACTGTTACTATGTACAATGTGCTCCTCGTTCTACTCGCTTTACTCAGCATCACTTCATGTAAATCTTTCTAGGTTTTTCTGAAATGGTCCTGCTCATGTTTTTTTAATAGCACAATAATTTTCCATCACAATCATATACCACAACTTGATCAGCCATTCCCCCATTAATGGGCATCCCCTCGATTTCCAATTTTTTTTGCCAACTATGTGTATTTTTAAGAATGATGGAAAGAAGGAAGAAGAACTTGTCTTTCAGAGATAGCCATGGATAGCCTCCCAGCCCCAACCATATGAACGTGTGAGTCTTATGTGTCTATATGTTATTGCTTGTCTAATATGTTCATGGCTGCAGTAGTTTGCGGTGGCAGCCAGTATGAAAAGAGCATGTAACTTAACTTCATGGACTTGGGTTCTGCCTCTTCCTACCTGTGTGGCCTTGAGCATATCACTTAAACCTTCATGGGCCTTGATTTCCTCATCTGTAAAATAAATAAGTTGGGCTAGATGGCCTTTGGGATACTTGCTAGACAGAGATGTATGATCCATAGGAACAGAAAGAATGGGGAAATCCGGGGGAACTGTCTCCAAAACTGAACTGTTGCATGCATTTGCGATTATTTCACTTAGATCATTTGATAGAATGATAGATTGAAATGGGTACTCCCATCACCAGTACATATCATAACCCAATCACACTTCTCATCTGTGAATTTCATGTCTTTGTCTTTCCACTCAATTCATTTTAATTCACCAATTCAACATGTACTTACTCTATGTCAGGAGCTGGGCTAGACATTCAGAATTCAAAAATAAAAATTAAATTAATTATTCCTGTCTTCAAGCTTACATTCCACTGAAGGAAAACAACACATTCATATAAACTTAAAAGAAAAAAATGTGTCCAAAGTAATTTCTAGAAAGAGGGCACTAGCAATTGGGGCAGGATGAAAAAATCAGGCTAGGTTTCCCAAAAGAGATGACACTTCAGCTAACTTTGGTAAGCAACCAGGGATTCTCTGAGGCGGGGCGAGGAGTAAGTACATTCTAGTTTAGGAGGACAGCTTTTACAAAAGTATAAAGATGTAAGGTGGAGCATCATGTATGGATGAGGACAAGCAAATGCTTTTGGCTAGACCATAGAGAACATGAAGGAGAGTAATATGCAATAATCCTAGAAAAGTAGGCTGAAGCCAGGTTATAAATAGAATTAAGTTCTATTTAAATTCTAGTATTTTATACTGGAGACAACAAGGAACCACCAAAGCTTTTTAAGTAGGTATTAGTGTAACATCTGCTTGGAGGAAGGCTAGAGTAGATGGAATTTGGAGGTATGGAAACCAATTAGGAGGCTGTTGTAATTGCTCATGTAAGAAGTGATGAAGGCTAAACTGGAAAAAGATATATTATGAAGCTAGAGTTAAACAGGCCTTGGTAGTTGACTGGACGTGATGGGTAAGGGAAAGGAAAGAGTGAAGAAAGTTTCTGAGGTTGCAAACCGGGGTAGTTGGAAGGATGACAGCCCTCAAAATAAAGAGGAGGGGGTCAGAGGAGGAGGAAGAAAGATAACAAGTTTTGTTTTAGGCATCTTGAATTTGAGATACCTGGGGGATATCCAGTAGGAGACATTGAACAGACAGTTGACAACACAAGACTGGAATTCAGGAGAAAGCCAGAGGCTGGATATAAATATCTGAGAGTCATCTGCCTCAGGATAATATTTAATATCTAAGGATGGAAATAGTCATTGTTGGAGGGATTGTGAATAGACAGGCACAGTAATATTCTGTTATTGGAGCTGTGAATTAGACCAACCATTCTGGAAAACAATCTGTAAATTATACTAAAAAAGTTAATAAAATGTCCGTATTCTTTGATCCAGAGATCCCACTCATAGGTGAATATCTCAAGAATGTCAAAGATAAAAAATAAAGATCTCTTATAACAAAATATTTAGGCAGCACCTTTTGTAATAGCAAAGAATACTCATCAATTGGGAAATGACTAAAGAATTTGTGATGCATTTATATAATATAATATTGCTGTACTTTGAGAAAACATGAAAAACACATAGGAACATGGGAAGTTTTCTTCCCATTTTGACAGCTACTCAGCTAGTAGAAGGGAATGTTGTAGGTATAATTTTCCTAGTTTTTATTTTCATGTATTTGTTTTCACTCCTTCCTTGTTACCGATTTCCCACTTCCCACCTATGCCTTCAGAAAAAAACATACAATAAGCAAATCTTTGTAATAAATATGCATCATCAAACAAACCAAAGTCCTGCATCGACCATGTAGAAAAATGGCATGTTTCATTATGCGTCTTGAGTCCATCCCCTCTGTCTTAGGAGATGGATAGCCTGCTTCATCATCAGTCCCCTGAGCTAAACCTACAGAAGAGATATGAGAATGGACTTCCCTTTCTTCTTTGCATAGGTGAGGCACTGTGGGCATTGAAAACTACATGTTGGCCTCAACTGTTGGCTAGTTTTGGTGAACTGTTATTTTCCCCATTCTTTATATTCTTTATTATGAATGATAGCTCTGTCATAGGGAAGGAAAGGATATATTAGGTAATCAAGGTGATATAAAAACAAAAGATAAGAATTATTTTAAAAATCAAGGTGACGGTCGAATCCATGGTTGCTAATGAGATCACCAAGGAATATATTACAGAGAGAAGAGAGAAAATAATTCAGGACATGGATAAATTCCAGGGAGATCATGAACTTGGATGGGAAATAAATTATATCTTTATTTTAATCTAATTGTTATAATGCTATGTATTTTATTTCATGAATTTCAAAACATCATTGTGGCAATCCATGATACAAAACGTTTAAAAAAACACCTGCTGTAGGTCCTTCCTTCTAAACAATTTATACTTATATTGTCCTCATTGCATATATAGCTCAGTAGTTGCTCCTGCACTTGAGAAATTGTATGTGGCTGTCATGAGGACCTACTCTAAAAAACAAAAGGGAGAAAGAAGGTGGCCACCTTCCCTATGTTCATAGTAAGATGAATGCTTTCAAGACTTGTGGGGCTGGCAGTAAAGGCAGGCAGGAACCTCGTCCCTCATCTGATGCCAACGTATCTCCTCATAGAAGAGGAATATAAATTCATACTTCCATCTTGTTTCCTACATACTTGATTTAAGGAACATAAAAGACCTAAAAGGTCTAGACTAGGCCCATTGCAAATACAGATGCTTTAATGGATCTCTGATTTCCCTGGTGTTGGTACTCCTTTAAGTGGTTCTTATAACAAACCATCCATGCCTTCTCTCTTTTTATTTTTTTTAGGCAATTGGGGTTAAGTGACTTGCCCAGGGTCACACAGGTAGTTAGTGACAAGTGTTTGGTCTGAGGCCAGATTTGAATTCAGGTCCTCCTGACTTCAGGGCCGGTGCTCTACCCACTGTGCCATCTAGCTGCCCCACCATCCATGCCTTCTCATTTCATGTGATTCTTACCTATGTCTTCTCTTAAATCCTTCCCGGGGGGGGTGTTTACTCACTTGGCTGGGGCCTTCCCCTAGATCTTTATCCAATTCCAGAATACCAAGAAAATATTCAGGCTGTCCACCATTCTCACTGCATGACTGGCCCACCTCCTTTTCTAGACATACATCTTTATAATGGCATCCGTTCTGCCATTTCTCCCATGCACTTCTTCACTGGTGATAACTTACAGCCGACTCTTGCCAACCATGAATTTCTCCATTGTCCTTTGAGTGACCTGAAACTTTAATTCTTTGGAGACTACAGTATTCCATGACTCAGAGTGATACAGCTTCACCAGAAGAATATTGATGTTAAGAAGATTCGCCTTTGTTTTAGAGAGATGAACAGAAGGTCACTCAAAGCACTTCACACAGAACTTCCCAAAAGCAAGCTAGGCCTCTCTTCTCTTGTTCATTTCTGGACCCAATTCATCATCTATGCACAGAGTCTGTCTAAAATATATGTGTGTGTGTATATGTACATATATATATGTACATATACACACACACACATACGTGCTATTGTTCAGTCATTTTAGTCATGTCCAATTCTTCATGACCCCGTTTGGGGTTTTCTTGGCAGAGATACTGGAGTGATTTGCCATTTCTTTCTCCAGCTCATTTTACAGATGAGGAACCGAAGTAAATAGGATTAAGTGACTTGATCAGGCTCACACAGCTAGTAAATGTCCAAGGCCAGATTTGAACTCATGAAAATAAGTCTTCATCACTCCAGGCCTGGTACTTTATTTGTTGTACCACCTACCTACCCCTCCAATTCGTACATATATGCATGCATGTATGTATATGTGTACATACACTTATACATATATACACAAATATATAATATATATAGTACATTATACATAATTTATAATATATGAAGAGCTTATGGACACGCTCTAAGAGTTTCCATCTAATAGCGTATTATGGTTTATGTCAAGGGTTCTTATCTTGGGGCTCACAGATCCCCAAGGGATCTATAGATAGATTTCAGGATGTGTCTGTGAATTTGGATGGGAAAAAATTACATCTTTGTTTTCAGTAACTTCTAACTGAAATTTATTATATCCTTCCATTACAAATATAGGCAACAAACATTGTTCTGAGGAGTCAGTAGGCTTCACCAGACTCCCAAAGATTTCCATGATACACAAAAAAAGAGGTTAACCTTTGGTCTGTATTACAGGCAGTCTCCATCACCTTGAGGTGGCAGTGTGATGCAGTGGAAAGTATGTTGGATTGGAAGTTGGAGGTTCTGGATTTGAATCTCAGCTCTGCTACTTTTTGTTATTCTTCAGTCATTTCAGTCATGTCTGATTGTGTGTGACAGCATTTGGGGTTTTCTTGGCAAAAGATATAGGAGTGGTTTGCCATTTCCCTCTCCAGCTCATTTTACAGATGAGGAAACTGAGGCAAACTGGATTAAGTTGTTTGCCCAGAGTCACAGAGCTAGTAAGTGTCTAAGGCTGGATTTGAACTCAGGTCTTCTTAACTCCAGGCCCTGCAGTCTATCTGCTGCATCATCTAGCTCTGCTTCTGACTACTTTGGTAAACTTGGGCAAGTAACTTAGCTTCTCTGGGATTTGGGTCTTCATATATAAAAGGAAGGGATTAGACTAGATGGCCTCTGAAATAACTAAGTTCTAAAACTAGGATTGGTTTTTCATGTGTGACAAACCAGGCTGAATTATTATTTTTTTGAGTGGTTGTAGACCTCTTTGGAGGCTGTGTTATGTTCCAGGGCTTGATGCAATGAGCACAATGATCTTTGCAAACCAGAGCTTCTGCAGGAGCCTCTTATTTGTAGAAATCTATCTTCCATTTGGACCACATACTGTACATCTTCCTAGATAGTGGCAAACAACACGTTTTACTGTCTTAAGCCTGACTTGAAATAAAAAATCAGAGGGTCGTCAAAGTTATCCCTGGTGACATGTCTTTCAAAGTGTCTTGTATAATTTTTACAATATTTATCAGAGACACCTTGTCGGAGACTTTCCTTTAAGTTGGTATTTTTTCCACCAAATCAAATGCATATTTAGTCGACAAATAATAAACACAATAAATAATATATATTGTCTACATATTTTAGTCAGTTGTTGACTATGAGAAGCTGGCTTGTAGAATATCACTTGTGAAAGTTTGCCTGTTCCCTTTTCTTGCCTTTATCAAGGATGCCTTTGATGTAAGTGGAGATAATTCTCATAAGGATTTTATAGAAGTGGAAAAATAGTCACATGAGTAGTTAGTTATTTTTTTCACTCACTTTTCTCTAACAGATATGTGGGTAATTTCTCCCGAGACATTTGGTATCCATCCTCCCATTTTTCAACACTCTCAGAACTGTTATTTCCAACAGAAATTCCTTTTGTGTATGTGTAAGATAGTCTATTTTGTACTATTTCCTTTCTTAGTGTAGTACATGGTGATATTAGCAGCCAAAATGATGGCTTACTGTTACTGATAGTTTAAAAAAAAAAGGAGGGGGGTTGTGGATATCTTTAAATAGCTTTCTGATTTTTTTGTCTGTTCGTTGCCTTCCTTCCAATTTCGCCTTTAGGTGCCTTTGGATGATATTTTTAGTTGGATCTTCTGTTATGCTTTCCCTAATCACATTTTTCCTTCATTGCTTTGTTTTGTTTTTTATATGAGGCAATATTGTTCAAAACTCTCCACCATATTCTTTATATGACGTTACAAATAAGTTTAGATACTAAATTGGTGTTATCCCTGGCTACCACATCCCTGTACCTGGCAAGGAAATTATATGTTCACTGTTCCCAGCTCTTAGCATAGCGCTTGGTATATAGTAGGCACTTAAGAAATGTTGATTGACTGACTAACTGAAATCCTTTCTGGGTGCCTCTTTACTGAGGCATTTGATTTAAATTGCTTAAATTTCTTAGGAAATACAGGAAGTCTATATCCATGTCTGTTTTTTTCTTTAATTCTACTTTTCAACATCAAGAACCTATTTAAACAGGAAAAGATAGAATTGCCTCAGTTATGTACCAACTTATTTTTTATTTTTCTAATTAGCTTTTGTTTTTTACATATGCTCTAACAATTCAGTGGTCTGGGAGCACAGACATCTGGGCTAGAAATGGCTCCAGCATTGATAACCAATTGTTTCCTTTGCATTTAAATCATAAAACTGTACGGTACCTCCAAGGTTATCTAGCTTAATCTCATTTTACAGATGAGGAACCTGAGGGCCAAGGCAGTAAAGTGACTTGCCCAAGATTTCATGGGTACTAAGTATCCAGAATCAATCTCTCTCCGCTGTATAATATCTGTTAAAAATCTAATATCAGTTTTAAAGTTTTTAAAAAAATAATAAAAATAAAATATAATCAGTTTCATGTCATTTGGTGCTCACCACTTTCAGTGATTCTTGACCATATTACTACCTCTGTTCACCTCAACTTCATCAATTATGGAACAGAGATAATAATGGCACCTATTTCATAGGGTTGTTGTGAAGATCAAATATATTCATAAAAAATGCTTAGCATAATGCCTGGCACATAGTAGATGCTATATAAATGCTTCTTCCTTTCCCCTCCCCCCCTTCTTGAAGAAAATTTTCGTGCTATAAAAGCATAAGGCAATGAGCTTTTGCCTTTTCTTACTTCTTACCCTTGAACCATGTTTTCAAACATAGTTTTGTTGTTCTCCTCTTTTCCTAGCTTGTTATTAGCATCACTGAGTATTAAGTAGGTGCTGAATTAATTTGGAGGGTCTCATTTAGCTCTTGGTAGTATTTCTCTATGTCCTCCCCTCATCCTCTGCAACACATGTTGACACATAAGCTACAACCATCTTCATGACGGTCTTTTTGTAAAAGTTATCGTAAGGGTTTCAATTCAGGTCAGCCAGTTGTTTCATAGCATAATGTTTCTTCTTCCCCTTTGGACATAGGATAACACTAGCTGTTGCGAATTCCTGTATTTATCTCTCTAGAGAGAACCTGTTAACCATCTTCCCATTTAGTTTCAAATTCCTTTACCTTTTGGTTTAATTTATTGAGAACATGTCAAGATGGACACGATTCATATCTTTTTTATAGTATGACCATGTTTTGGACAAGGAGCTCACATGTAGAGTACTAAGTTAATATTAGAAGAAGTCTAAACCAATGTCATTCTTTGCCCTCTTTGCCACATTTTCTGACACGGCTATTCTTCTTGCAGAAGTAGAAGGAGATGACATAGGACCAGGGAAAATGTGATATTTGTCTTTGTTTCACGGTAACCACAGCAAAAAAAATTCATCGTTAAGTGGCCAACATACTGGTGATGAGCCTTGTTATGCTTTCTTAGAAAGCCAGGACCAGTACCCAAAACAGAACCATCCGCGAAAGCCTCAATGACTGTTTCCTCCAGCCACACACCATGGAGCCCTTCATACACTCTGCTCAGCAGTTCTGCCCACATGAGTACTGGCAGAAATCCCTCCCTGACAGGTCAGACCAAACCCCTGGCCATGTATTCTAGAGTCAAATGAATGACCTTAGCAAGTCACATGTTAAAGGGATGTATCATGTGGCATAGAGGTGACAGAGGTTTCCTGAAGCCCGGAAAGTGGAGCCCCCAGTTCTGGGTGTTCATACCATATAGACCGATAGAATGCAAGTTGTACTTACAGAAAATGAAATGGAACTCCGAGTTTTGATAAGTTAAAGCAGTTGAAATTGATTAAACTGGAGAAGAGGCTGACTCAGTGGTGCGTTAGAGCCTGTTCCAACTATTTTATGCCATTGTTAAAATTGCAGATTACAGCAATACGATATGATAAATGTTAAAGTGTCTACTGTGTGCTAGGCAATGGGCATACAAATAAGAAAAATAAAAACAGTCCCTGCCCTCTTAGAGCTTATGATCTAATGGGGCAGACAATACATACAAGGAAACTAGAAAAGGGGAGCAGTCAAAGGGCATTTGTTTTCATCAAAACCAAGTAGAGCAATTGGTGGTAAATGAAGAGATGGATGGGATTTTGAGCCCTCTATAAAAGCAGGCTGTGGAAAAAAGTTTTTGCTCCACATTACAGCCATCCAATCAGACAGGCAGAAGCAACTGAGAGTTCTAATGAGGTGTGAGTACCAAACCTGAAGCTGTCTCCATGATGATGAGTTTCCTGGTGATGGGCTCAGAGGTAGGGGAGGAGAAAGGAAGGGATCGTGATGATGATGCTGGATCGGAAATCAAGCATTTATACCTCAGAAATAAGCAATAGCTACAAATCAAGGCTTGATTTATTGTTCAGTTGGGAAATGTTAATGATGCAGATTAAACATAAAAGTGTGTGTGCATATGACAACGAGAGTCTGGTTGTTAAATATTTACCAGCATTCCTTTGTTTTGCTCTGTTAGCATTGCTTGAGCTCGGCAAGAATGTAGTAGAAGGCTCAAGGAATTAAATCATCACCAGACTGGATGCTTAGTGACTATAGTCTAATAATAATAATAAACAATTGGCATTTATGTAGTACTTTAAGGTTTGCAAAGTTCTTTACATTCATTATTTCATATGAGCCTCATGACACTCCTGGGTTGACATGATATCAATTATCCATATATAACGGTTTTTATGAGAAGGATGCTGATCTATTCTCCCTGTCTACAGAAAAATAAATAAGATAAAGTATGCTTGATTAAAGCAAGAGTAAGATCATGAAATTTCGGAGCCTGAGAGGCTCTTAGAGCTCTAGTCTAGCACCCTCCCACCCAACCACCACTCCATTTGAGTAGTTCAGAAACAGCTTTTTGACCTGGCAAAACAATGGAATGGGCCATTGAATTTGTAGAGTCTCCTTTGCGGGGAAAGAGAATCAAAGCCATTTATTTTGAATTGTTTTAACTGTTCACCTGCCCAATGGAAGATGCTAAACTCAATGATTAGCAAAATGGTATCTTGGGAAGATCCCTGGATTTGGAATCAGAAAACTTGGACTCAACACTCAGCTCTATATTGTCAGTGTGACTTCTCAGGTATATGTTTTTTCATCTGTAAAATGAGAGGATTTGTCTTGATGATTTCTAAGGATCCTTCTGGCTCCAAATCCTGTGATTTTATGAACTCAAGGTAATTTTCAACTCAAAAATTCCCTGAAGCACATTCAGGAAGATTATGGCCCTGCCCTCTGTCCACAGAAACTAGAGGAAGGGAAAAAGTATTTATTAAGCGTTTACTTTGTGCCAGGTCCTGTGCTGAGCACTTTACAAATATTATCTCATTTGAACTACCCAAAAAGGACTTATTTCTTCACCTGAGCACAATTAATTGCAAGCAGATGAAGACCTATGAAAGCCTAAATTAACTAGACCAACAACCTTCTTATAAAAAAAAATCTTCTAAAACTCCTCACCTTCCTGTGGTCTCTGATGACTGAGCCGGAGCCATCAGTGACAAGTGATATACGAACTTCTCTTACCAAAGTATAACTAGCTCGAGGGACCCTTTAAATTTCATTTTATTTTTTATACAAGTCGGTACATCAGGCTCCAATGCATATGTGTGTAAGATGAATGTGGCATACAGTTGAGATTTCTCCTCCCGTGAGTCTCTCCACACCTTGAATCTTGGACTCTCAAGCCACTTTTAATGCAGTCTTATTTTTCTTTCCTGTCATTACCTGATTTCATCTGAAAATCTCTGCATGTGGTTCTCCTTTCCCCTAATTCATTAGTTTTGGCATTGCTGTTTATTATATCATTCTGACATCTGTCTCATATAGCTGCTTTGAGGCAACCAGAATGTTAAAAAAAGGATTTAACTCTTAAAGGCTAAATGGAAACTCGTATTTATAGAGGTGACTTTGGTCTTTGGTAGATCTTTTTCTAGATAGAAGTATATTTGTAATCAAAATGATAATCCACATTCTGATATTCTTTAGCTCATCTGAAAGGAAAGGAAGTTATGGGTAACTGAGCTATTTATTCATGTATTCATATAAAGAGAGACCAGATCTTTACTGGGAGAAGATTCAATTCGTTTAATAAAGTTCTCACTTATAGTCTCAAGGGAAAAAATGCACAGTCAACAGTCAACAAACATTTATTGAACACCATTTGCCAGGCACTGTGCTAAAAGCAGTACAACTTTTTCTTGGGCTCCTCAAGGCAGGTGTTAGAAGTTTGAGGGCTCCTATAACCAACCATTAGGTTGTATACGGCTTTTTCTTCAAATATTATAAGAGCAATTCTGGAATTTCAGATGTAACCACTTGCAGATGGCATTAAGAAAGACTCTCAGCTTTGGGGTAAAGTCTGATGAGAATTCAGATATTCAAGGTATGGACAGATCGAAGCTCTGTTTCCATAACGAAGGGAAGCAACAATGCGTTGTAGTGGAAAATTAAATTCCATTCACCTCAGTGAATATTTCTTAAGTGATCATTATATGCCAGGCAGTGTTCTAGGCACTTGGGATACAAAAACCAACAAAAAAGAAACAGCTCCTGTCCTCAAGGAATTTACATTCTACTGAGGGGAAATATTCCTTGCAGAGCTAAGTAAAGGCAAAATAGATGCAAAGTAAATTCATTGTGAGAAAAGGAGGATACTTGGGAGAATAAAGAATGTAAGAGGTGGCACTTGACTTGAGCCTTGGAGAGAACTAAGGTCTGCAAAAGGTTAAGGTGAGGAGGGAGAGCATTCTGGAAATGGAGCACAGCCAGTGCAAAGACATGGAGGCAGGAGGTGGAATGTCACGTAAGAGGAGTACCAGATGGACTAGTTTGGATAAAACTCAGGGTGCTCAAAGAAGACTCATGAAAAAGCAGAAAAGCACTAGACTGGTACGCTGGGAAACTCACTTAACCTCTTTCAACCTCAGTTTCCCAATCTGCAGAATAACAAAGTTAATAATATCATCTTCCTCATAATAACATCTTCCTCCTTCCTTTGTAATGTATGTGAATGAGATCATGTATGTAAAGTACTTGGCAAAACCTAAAGCAGTTTAGAAATGGGAGATACTATTATAATAAGCATGAAATCCTGGCTAGAAGACCGAGTAGAGCTTACACACACAAACACACAGACACACACGTTATATTTTTTTTTGAATTTTATGTATTTGTGGTATCTTCCCTGATAGATTATAAACTCCTCAAGGGCAGGACTATTTCTTTTTTCTTTGTGTTTCCCGTATCTAAGACAGTGCTTGGCACATAGTACCAATGCTTGTTGATGAATTCATCCATGATCACATTCTGCTGTGGTTGGCAGGAAGGAAACAAGCATTATTATGGACCAACAAGGAAAGAAAACCTGCCCAGATCAAAGTTATTAGGACTTCCCACTTCTGAGACAGGTTAAAAGTGAAATTTATGGCATGTAACTTTAGAACAGGGATTCTTAACCTTTTTAATGTCATGGATCCCTTTTGTAGCCTGGTAAATCTCCTATCCAGATACTTTTGCAGGTAATGTTTAAAATAATGGAAGGAAGGGCTAAATTTCGGTTAGAAATTACTGAAAATATGTAAATATATAGATATTTTCATAAATCTATATATGAGTAAATATTATGTAAGTTTTATTATGTGTATGTGTGTATTTTCCCCCACATCTAAATTTGTTATTGTTGAGTCATTTTATTTGTGTCTGACTCTTTTTGACCCCATTTGGAGTTTTCTTGGCATACATACCGGAGTGGTTTGCAGTTTCCTTCTCCAGCTCATTTTATAGATGAGTAAACTGAGGCAAATAGGGTTAAGTGACTTGCCCAGGGTCACACAGCTAGTAAGTGTCTGAGGCCGGATTTGAATTCAGGAAGATCATTCTTCCTGACTCTAAGCCCCATCTAAGTTCACAACCCCCTAAAATCTATTCTCAGATTCCATCCAGGTTAAGAACTGCCCTAGAGGATGTTTTCCCCCATTCTTCCCTATTCCTTTTACTCTAACACACAAGGATATAGATGATCATATGATCATAGGTCTTGAGCTGGAAGAGACCCCAGAGGCCATCAAGTCCAGTTTCCTCATTTTGTAGATGAAGGCCTGAGGCCTAGAGAGCTCAAGTGCCTTATCCAAAGTCACCTAGGTAGGAAGCATCAGAGGCAGGATTTGAACCCAGGTCCTCTGACTGAGCCATTGCTCTGTCCAGTCTACCACCAGTCTTCTTCCTAACTACAACCATTAGATTCTCTGGCCAGACATCTACTTGCTATCTCCATGATTTGGAGGTAGAAGTTTTTCACTAATAGGCTCAGGGCCTTGAAGGGAACTTTTTGCTCAGAAACCAAAGCAGACGGAATTCAGGCTTCTGTGACACAGGAACGATCACGCTTAGAGCTACCCTGGAACATGGCTGGAGAAAAGCCCAGGTTACTCCATCCCCGGGCTGACATTATATCTAACCACCAAATTTCAGATTCTTTGAGGTTCTAGCTATCAGTGCAGAAACAGTGTATGATTATTGCTTTCTGTTGGTTCACCAGCTACATGTTTTACCACAATCCCAGGAAAACTCCAATTAAACATACTTCTCCATTTGTCTCCTTCTCTTTCGTCCTCATGACGCTGCATGTATTACTCATATCCTCTGACAAGGATTGCAGGGGTATTTCCAGCTGTTCTTGAGGAGAGGGGAGAAAAATGACTGACGAAAACAGGGCTATCAATAGTCCAAGGCACCACAGGTGAAGTGGAGCATTTTGGTGGTATCAGCATTCCATCCACAGCTCCGGCCGATTTCCTAGTATGAGAATCTCCCTAACAAAATGGCTGAGGGAAGAGTAGGCTGGGATAGGGGAAGGGGGCACCGACCCACACCTCCCAGCAGCTGAAAACTAACAGGAAACTGGCAGCCCCCTCTGATGAGCTCAGTGGAAAGGGCTTAGGTTCTGAATCAGTTCGATTGATAATGTCTTCATTTTTAAAGGTTAACTGTGTTTTTGACACTCCTTTGGCTCCCCAACAATGTCTGCTTAAAAAAAAAAAGCACTGGGCAAGGAGCCTCCTATGCACTTCATTTAGGAGTGACGTTTATGACTGGTCATTGACCTTGAGATTCCATTAGCGCTAATGAAGGACAGTGCGGAATGCATCCTGCATGGAGTGTGGTAAGTGACGCACACAGCCCCTGGAGTGGCCCCCACCCTGCTAGCTACCAACTCAGCCAGGGTGCCCCTTAGGCCAGAGCTACGGCTCTACAGGCTGACGTGACTGTACTTATTGGAATCACTTGTTTCTGTCAGAGTTCAGCTCAGACACCACCTCCTCCATGAGGCCTTCCTGGTCCCTCGGGATGCTGGAGCCCCCCCCCCAAACCCTTCACACCGCGCACACACACACACACACACACACACACACACACACACACACACTACCTTATATTTATTCTTATCTAATTACATATATTCATGTTGTTTTCCCTGATAGACTATACACTCTTTGAGGGGAGGGACTGGGTCATATTTTTTTTCCTTCTTTTCCTTTGTACGCCCTGTATCTAACACAATGCCTGACACATAATAGATGCTTAATAAATGTTTGTTGGTGTTGATCCAATGGTCCTGTTCAGCTATAGGTAGAAGGAAACCAACAAGCATTAAGTATCTATTATGTGCCAGGCACTGTGCTAAGTGCTTTAAAAATATTATCTCATTGGATCTTCACAACAACCTTGTGAGATAGGGGCTATTATTATCATCCCCATTTTAACAGGTAAGGAAACTGAGGCAGAGGTTAAGTGACTTGCCCAGGATCATATAGCTACTAAGTATCTAAGATTGGATTTGAACTCAGGTCTTCCTGACACCAGACCCAGCCCCCTGTCCACTTCACTATCTAGCTGCCTCAGCTTGGGAAGGGAATGGCATCATCTAAGCCTTCTACTCCCCCCCCCGGCCATTTTGCATCTTCATAATATATAGGTGGCACAGTGGATAGAGGGCTGGGCCTGAGTCCAAATGTGGCCTCAGACAATTACCAGACCCTGGGCAAGTCACTTAACCTGTTTGCCTCAGTTTCCTCATCTGTAAAATGAGCTGGAGAAGGAAATGGCAAACCACTCCAGTATCTTTGCAAGAAAACCCCAAATGGGGTCACAAATCTGGACACAACTGAAATGACTGAACGGCAGCCAGCATTAGCTGTCAAACAGGAGAAAATGCGTGTTGGCTCATTGTCCTTTGGGGGAGTCCGCTTTGTCTCTTTGCAGCCCCCGTGGAATGCAGATGTCAGCTTTGGGTACTCCTGGCACAGCTGGGGTAAAGCTCACCCCCTGTGTCGCAGTGGAGGAAACCTGGGCCCAAAGAGATTATGTTGCTTGACAAAGGTCACATAACTAGTTGGTAGCAGAACTAGCACAAGAATCCAACTCACCGGATGTCTCATCCTGTTTCAGTCATCATCCTTTTGCCCAGAGAATTAGCTGCTGCTTGCCTTTGAGGGCATGGTGAAATATAAACTTCTGTAGGAAAGGGATAGTGAGCATTGATTTTGCTTAGCATTGATTCACATACTCCCAGATGCTTAATACGGCTGCTTCTCTGTTGGCAAATTGAAGGAAGCTTTGTCCCCAACCCAGTGCAGATTCTTATGACTTTCCTATGGACCGCCAACAGGACAGTAACTCCGTTCTGGGCCCTTCATTTCCTTCTTCTGAGTCTAGCATTCCGTAAAGTGAAAGTAAGTTATTCAATAGAAAAAAAAAAAAGAAACACCCAAATACCACCATCAGGGGAAAAAATGGTGGAGGGATTTGGGGAATTATCAGTTTTTGTTTATTTTTATTGTAAAAGCAGCTAGGTGGCGCAGTGGATAGAGCACCGCTCTGGAGTCAAGAGGACCTGAGTTCAAAGCTGTCCTCAGACACTAGCTGTGTGACCCTGGACAAGTCACTTAGCCCCGTAGTGTTCTAGACAGCTCTCTACAACTGTGATCTTGCAGAGGAGATGCCAACCCGCTCTGCCAGAGGTCATTTTCTCATCTTTAAATTCCCTAGACCTATGTAGTCATAGATCTAGTCCCTATCCCCCATGTCTATTTTTATCAAACTGGATTTACTACTAGGTCATTCGAAGAGACTGTGTACGTGTTAGTAAGTACCATAGGAACTCAAGGAAGAGGGAGCCCAGCGAAGATGGAATAGCTAGGAAAAGTTCTTCAGAAGAGGTGGCTCTTGAAGAATGGATGGGATTTGTATAAGCAAAAGAGTGAGAGGAGAATATTCAATTCAATTTAACATGCGTTTATTAAGGACCCATGACACAGTTTCCTCATGGACTTAGAGACTTTTGCAAAGTATCAGTCAAATCAGTAATTCATGAAGCTGTATTTTTGTCCTATTGTGGCATGTTTTGCTCACACAAGGGAAAATCCTAGCTTGAGACACCGAAGATCTGAAGTATGGGGTATCGGGGACAAGGAATGTGGGGTGAAGGATGCCACTGGGTTTTATTCACCTAGAGATTTGCCTCATATATTTCTCTGGGCATTTTTCATCTTAGGCAGTAGAAAACATTTGTCGAGTTCAGTGTGCTTTGTTTATTGGGGGAGGAGAAAGAGAATAAAAGGAGATCTTTGTTACCGTAGAGAGAAGGATAGAATTAGATCTCAGTCATTGCAGGAATCAGTCACCAAGGCCTCAAGTATGATGTTCAGGTCATGGCATGAATGAATGAATGAATGAATGAATGAATAAAAAATTTATTAAGTATTTATTAAGTACTTAATACATGCAAAGCATTGGGGTTCCACACATAAAAGAAGACAGTACCTGTTGTCAGGGAGCTATCATCCTAATAGGAGGAGACAACCCGTTAGGAAGGTTCAGCCTCAGGTCGGATGGAAAGGCCCAGGGGTCCTCAGTTTGCATCTTCTTTAGTATTATTTCACTGACTTTAAAACCATATTTGTTTCTAATATTGAATCATTTGAAATGCCAAGGACTTTGGTGGTGAACATTTTGCTCTCTGGGTGTTTAGAAGCTATGGCTGATTCTTAGTGAAGTTTTAAGCTTTAACAGCTTAAAAAGCTCTAATAAGCTTTAATAGTTTAAAACTGCACCAAGAGCTGTAGGACCTGCAGTAGAGGTTAGAGAACCGGTCTTAAGTCCTGCCCATCTCCCTCCTTGCTTCAGGCATCAGAAGAAGAAGAGGAACTGGCTGAGGGTCAGTGCGGTGGAAAGGATGCTAGATCTGGAGTCAGCTAATATTGGTTCAAATCCTGACTCTGCCACTTATTGGCTAGGTGACCTTGGGTAGTCATTTAACCTCTCTGGATTGAGTAACCTCTGCAGTCCCGTCCAACTATAAATCTATGATCATCAAGTGTCTGACCTCAAACTCAGAGGCTGTCAGAAACAGGGAGTAGTTTCCAATAAATCAGCACAAATAGCTTATAGAGATGTGTGTACATTTGCAAGACTGTTTGTACAGGGACACTAAGGTCAAAAAATGTGGGTAAAAGGAGGGGGGAAGTGTACAGAAAGCCCCACAGCTGGATGAGGTCTGCGACATTCTGTGAGTCTGCCATCTTGCTATGTGAAAAACAATGCAAGAGGCATTCCAGAAGGGGGGACCAGGAGGTAGGAATGAGCATGGTGTGAGCTGATGGGACAATGAGGAGAATAGCATGTCAAGGAGAAAAGAAGCGTGTTAAGAACCTCCCAATTAGAGATATGCAGGTCATAGAAACCAAACAGCCTCAGATCAATTTAAAGCCACCCAACTCCCTACAATCCTCGCTGTTGCTAGCCTCCCTCTTCCAGCAGAAGATTAGCTGCCAGAATTCTTTGTAAAGGTGACTCAATGATGCTTAAATAATAGCCTGCTTTGCTGTCACGATGAACATGCATGTTTTCATTACTGCTAACAAGTCTCATGTGCAGGCTCACTGTTGGAGGAAAAATCCTCAAAGCATCTCTGATAGGCTAAGCCATGTGTTTAATTTCGATTTCGCAAACCCATTGTTAATTTAATACCAGGGAGTTTTTATTAAAAACATACTCATTGGGAGCTAATGATAGGTCATAGAAAATAAGTATGTGACCAATACACAGCTGTTCCAACATGTGCGCTCCTGCCCACTGTTGGTGTTGGTGAAGGAAGTGGTAAGCTTTAATAGGATGGATAGCCATTACAACTCAAATGTCCCTGTAAAATGTGCAAAATGTATGTAGTGTGGTCTTACGTACCTATATTTATTGCCTAATTATGATTCCCTTACAAACTTTTAAAAATAATCATCCAGGATTTAATTAGCATGTAATATCTCTCTTGAGGAAGGGGGATGCAGGAACGGAGTGGAACAATGGAGGAGAGAAATCTTGGATCTCATTGACAGCTGTTTAATTGTAAATGTAGTATTTTTCTTTTTGCTGCCTTAGCCAACCAAGACACTGCGCTCCTCAGTTCATTAGAGTCAGAGATGAAAGGTCCTCAAAAGATCATCTGTGGCCTAGAGGCCACAAGTGGCCTTCTAGGTCCTTGGGTGTGGCCTTTTGACAAAGTCTAAGTTTTACAGAACAAATCCTTTTATTAAGGGGATTTGTTCTGTGAAGTTTGGATTCAAAGGGACACACTTGAGGACCTAGAGGACTACATGTGGCCTTGAGGCCACAGGCTCCTCACCCCTGACTCCCATCCCTTTCATTTTAGAGATGAGGAAACAGAATCCCCTAGAAGTAATGTAGGCTTACTTTCTGTCATACAGTTAGTGGGTAGAAGAATTGAGATACAAACCCTTGTTCTCAGACTTCAAATCAAGCACCCTTTCTTGTGCATGTCAAGACAAAGTAAGTTCGTTGGTGATCATTTCATCAAAAGTCATGACTGCTGTGATTTTCTTACCTTTTTTTCCTAG
Source organism: Phascolarctos cinereus (assembly GCF_003287225.1). Classification (NCBI taxonomy): domain Eukaryota; kingdom Metazoa; phylum Chordata; class Mammalia; order Diprotodontia; family Phascolarctidae; genus Phascolarctos; species Phascolarctos cinereus. The sequence goes on along the minus strand of NW_027555625.1, from coordinate 403,712,519 downwards.
GGAATCAGAGGATCTTAGGAAGTAACATTAGGGGATCACTGAGTCTAATCCCTACCTGAGCAGGGATCTCCTCTGCAACATCCCTGAACATTAGTCACTGACCTTAAAGAACACTTCTATTAGAAGAAGCTTTGTTCCATTTGGTGGGAAGTTTCTCCTAACATACCCCAAATTTACCTCTCAGTAACCTCTACCTACTGGTCCTTATTCTGCTGTCCTTGGCCAAGTAAAACCTGTATGTCCAGTGCTCTCAGTCTGACCCCCACCCCAGTATTCCCACCCAAACTTCCCTGCTCCAGGTCAAACATCCCCAAAGGATCTTCCAGAGGAGAAAAAGGACAAATTATGTTTTCAGAACAATTGTATTTGGGTGATTTGTCACTGGCAGAGGTCACTGCAATCTGATAGCTACTCATTTATGACAGCTAACTAGTCAAGTGCTGTATCCACATTTTAATCTGATGTCTAAGTATAAGGATGGAGGGATGGAAAGAGAGGGGAAAAAGAAGAGAGAGAGAGAGAGAGAGAGAGAGAGAGAGAGAGAGAGAGAGAGAGAGAGACAGAGAGAGGGAGGGAAGGAAATAAAGAAGGAGAGAAAAAGAAGGGGGGGAGAGAGAGAGAGAGAGAGAGAGAGACACACAGAGAGAGAGAGAGAAGGAGATAAAGAAGGAGAGAGAAAGAGAAGGGGAGAGAGAGAGAAAAAAAGAAGAGGGGGAGAGAATGTTCCTCTAAGCAACTGTAATATGGGAATGTAGTAGAAATTCTGCTTGTTAGGATACTTTAGTTTTGAAATTGATTGTTACTATGACGATGTGAGCAGACTGCATTCAACCTTCTTCTCATTATTGCTTAAGTAAACAATCTTCATCTCAAATGGCTGGATGGAATCCGCCAAACAGCTAAATGGTCTCATATGAACCCCTATCCAGGAAGGTGGACAGATTATTTTAAGGAGCTTGCTTTTAGCCCAGATGGTTTGGTTCTGCACAAAGTCATTTGATTAAATGTTTCTCTTAGCTTTGAAATCACGTTCCCATTTGTCTGTGTTTAACAAGAGGAAGAACACAGAGCATTTGTAACAAATTAAGCTAATGGGTTCAAAGTAAGTCCTGAAAAAGGAAAGGTGATGCTTCCTTTGAGAGATGGGTAGAGAGGCATGAGCTCTTTTGAGGCGTGAGCTTGAGTTACCCCCAGATGTAGCAACTTGGCTTAAATGGAATGAAATTCCTCCAAGCCCAAGGATCTGGTTTTGTTCGGCATAAGGTATCCCCAAGGGATAGAGAAACATCCTGGGATTTAAGCAGGGTAAGGAGGGAGCTCAAGCACCCGCTTTTGTTCTCTGTATCTGCTAATCATTGATGTCACTAGGTAGCTTAGCAATATTCTTTATGGTTCAGTCCTAAAAGAATATCCCCCAAAGTGAAACTAAATATAGAATATTGTATCCCTGTACTAGGACACCTCAGGGAACTTACCTTGCTCTTTGCATGTTAATACATATACGCATGGTTTGTATATATTTCTATATATGTATGTGAAGAGGAAATGGGGACATCACAGCTAGCTTGCCACTGGTTAGATGCAAGGTATGGGAGTAGCAGTCCTATGGCTGAGGTAGCTTTTACCATACATTTGATAAAATGTATTCCTTGAGTCACAGCCTGAGCTGAGCAATACCTCCTCCACATGGAATACCTATGTCACTAGTAGCATTTTTAAAATTTTTTAAATTTTTAGTATTTAAATTTAAAAATTAAAATTTTAAAAGTGCCTGCTCTGTACCAAGTAGTAGGATTATAAATATAAAGAATGGAATAATCGCTACTCTGAAGGAACTCATATTCTAATAATGTAGGTAATATATAGTTGTATATAGTGTTAATATGAAGTAAAGAAATTCAAATTAGTCAAATACAGAGTAGTTTGGGAGGGCAAGAATGAAGTCAGGGGGACCAAGAAAGGCTTCATGCAGAAGTTGGGGCTCGTCCTAAAGGAAGAAGGGGATCTAAGAGGCAGAAGTGAGGAAGGCATGCATTCCAGGTATTGGAGATAGTGCAGGAGGGTCCTGTGTAAGGAAGAAAAAGAAGACCAGGTTAGCCAGATCTCAGAGTGCAGGAGACAAAGTAATTTTATGGGTTCTTTGGGATGAAGAATTCCCAATATGGAAACTTGATCCAAATGCTATAACTTTTGGTATGCTCCTTCCTTAACTACCTTGTATTTATTTTGAAGTTATATTATATATAGTCACGTACATATATGTTGTCTGTTTTACTAGAATGTAAGATCTTTAAGAAGAGAGATTTTCTTTCTCCTTTCTTTTGCTCTTTCTTTTTCTCTTTTCTTCTTTCCTTTCTTCCTTTCTTCCTTCCTTTTTCTTCCTCCCCTTTTCTTTCTCCTTTCTTTTGCTTTCTTTGTTTTCTTCCTTCCCCCCTCTCTCTCTGTCTGTCTGTCTCTCTGTCTCTCTGTCTCTCTCTCTCTCTCTTCTCTCACACACACACACACACACACACACACACACACACACAGGTATGCTGGAGCTATCTTTAACTTGCTCATACCTATTTTCAGCATCAGAAATTTACAAATAAAAAAATTTACATTTTACAGAAAATGCTATAAATTGGGGCTTGATTTATTGTTGTTGATTGTCTGAACTTAAGTGTTGGAGAAAATGTTAATACAGATTAGACTTAAAAGTATGTCATATACATACTTTGGGAGGGGCTGGTTGTTAAATATTTACCAGCACATTACTGTTTGTATACCTAGTACCTTGTACCATGCCTGGCACATAATATGAAGTTAATAAATGGTTGTTGATCAATTGCTTAATTGACTGGCAACTGATCTGCATAACCTAGGATATTGACAGTTGCCTGGGGGCCTGAAAAATTAAGCTATTTTGAGTCAACTGTAATCACATAGTCATGTATGTCAAAAGCAAGCTTTCATTTGAGGTCTTTCTGAGTCCATGACTGGCTTTCTATTTTGCCTCTCAATTCTCACACTTAAGTATAACCAGTAAATTTAAGTTTAAGGCTGGAAGAATTGGGGTTTCAGAGAGAGAGGGGGAGAGAGAGAGAGAAGAGAGAGAGAGAGAGAGAGAGAGAGAGAGGAGAGAGAGAGAGAGAGGGTTACATAACTTTTTATATGACTTCAGGATAGGAAGTATGCTATATATTCAGGTTGCTTCTAAAAGTCTCCTGTCCTCCACTACTCATCCTTCTGTGACCTCAATATTCAGCCCCGAGGATTACATCATTGGAAGCTGGAAGCTAGAAGAGGCTCGTCCTCAGTCACCTTCTCAGACTGACAGGGCTTGAGCAGTAAAGGCAGGATTGAGAGAAGAGGATCTCTTGGGTGGGGGGGTTGTACCCATTACTTCCCCAGTTCCTAATGATGTCATAAATAGTGGCACGTTAACCAAACTCATATGTATTAGAGTGAGAAAAGACAATACATTTAGCAAGCTTTTCAGTAGGTTTCTACAGTCATAAAGCAATGGAATGGATGAGAAACAAATAAACAAGGCAATTATTGGTAACAATGACTGATGTTTACATAGCACTAGGCTTACCAAGTGCTTCACATTCATCTGCTCTTTTGAGCATCACAGCAGCCCAGTGAAACAGGTGGAGCAAGTGTTACTTGCCTAGCCCTTCCTCACCCAGCTAGTCAGTACCAGAGGCAGTTTAAATCAAGGTCTTCCTGTCTCTTGGACAGGCGCGTTAATCATCACACCAGACTGTCTCTTGTTTTACAAGTATGATCTTCTAAGTAGAGAACATACCCACATCTGAGTTCTTCTGTTCCAACCAACACTGAATACTAAGTGACCATCAATCCAGTTTATTTTATAATTAAGCCTCCTACTTCTAGTAAAAAGTGATTAACATACCTTTAGTAAGAGAATCTCAACTGATGAACTGAGTGCTGATTGAAGCATATTTTTGTCACTTTCTTTTTCTTTTTTTTTTTAACAGCATGGCTAATATGGAAATATGTTTTATATGACTTCACATATATTATTGATAGCATCATATAGCTTGCCTTCTCAATGGGTGGGAAAGGAACTGGAGGGAAGGAGAGAATTTCAAACTCAATTTTTTTTAAATGGAAGTAAGGAAAAAAGGAAGGAAATCTCAGAAATAGTCCAGGGAACTGAGCTATAAAGGTATGGTGAGGGAAGATGCATGTGTATTTCATGCCCTGTGCCCACAGAGTACCCAGTAAATGGAAGGGGACCACTAGAAGAGGTGTGGTCCCCTGGTGTAATATTTAATCATTAGAGACTCAGGGTGCTTTTTCCCCATCTTGGGCTTTGAGGCTTAGTTATTCTAAGCCCTTATTCAGGGCAATAAGCTATCCTATGTATGAATCATCTAATGTGAAATGTGCTCTTCTCAGCAATTGCAATTCATTTGAGAATAACTCCCAATAAATTGTCTGTGATGTTTCTTTATTGCTATAGACAATGGGTAAAGCCAAGGAAATGAAGGGTTGTACCAAACCAGTCATTAGTTTTAATGTGGTCTGGCAGTTTTAATCCTTTTTTTTTATTTTTTTAAGTGTAATGGCACAGTGAGTTAAAAAAAAAAAAACGATGAAATGCAGCAAAGGGAAAAAAAGGAATTGGGTATTTTCCTTAGGAGTGAGTCTCCAGCTTTCTTGACTACCATAGACTGTGTATGGAATGAGGTACATTCATATTATGGGTACTGGTTAACTACTGCTGTAATACCACCTCTAGGCTACTCCCCTAACTTGTACTCCCACTAATGGGTTAGGGCCCCAGAGGATGGCTGCTACCTCAGGAATAACCCTGTGTGGATCTGTATTCCTTATGCCATAGCTCATAAGCCCTCACCTATGTACTTCCTATAAAAAATTAACCAGTAGGCCAAATTTACTCTGAACAAAAGCATTTCTTTTGATGTTCTTATTTAAACAGAAGCTACAAAACAATCCCCCATTAACCTGGGCCATGCTCTCTGAAAAATATTCACAGAACAAGAGCTGGTTCAGACTTAAAGGACAATGATATATTGGTATATCATATATATATATATATATATATATATATATATATATTATATATATATATATATTGGCATATTATGTATAGGTATAGCATATATGTTATATATATATATATATATATATATTACACATATATGCTATACCTATATATAATGATATAAAGGACAGGGAAGATATATAGATGGCAAAGATAACTAATTCCCAACTTCTGGTATTGAAGGGCCTAGAGGGATTTTTCCTCTTTACAGAGAAAGGTCTTACAAAGTTCTCCTTGGAGTGTCTCTTCTGAGAAGATTGCTTGGGTGGGTTCCCCTGACCCTGATCTGCTCTTATCCATCCCTAGCCTTCTTCTCTACTCGTAGGAATTCCATTCCTCTGAGTTGTCTTCTCCCTTGAGTGACTATTTTAATGTATCTTCATCTGTCTAAAGTGTATGTTTCTGTCCCTGAAATTGTGCCTGAAACTCTTGAGAACTGACAGGCTGTTTTGTGGGATATCTCTTGCCTGAATGCTAGGTGCTATGGCTGATAGGGGTAGAGTATGGGCAGAGAGAAATCTCTTCCTAAGTGTTTCCTCCATAAAGCATTTCTCAGTCTGGACTCCTAGAGAGTCAACTCTGTCCCTGGAGCTTAGCTTCTCCAATGAGGTTGCTCCCTTTAATTTGATCAAAGAAAGGTGTTCACATAGGAGGACCACCTCTTACCCTTAAGAGATAAAGGCATTAACTCTTTAAGTCACTTAACCCCTATTTAATCTCAGTTCCTTATCTGTAAAACGGGAACACACTAGAGGATAAAATAGCAAGCCACTCCAATATCTTTGCCAAGAAAACCCTATAGACAAGTCCATGGGGACACAAAGAGTCAGATGTAACTGAATTGTGGAACAACAATTATGTTCTAGACCAGTGGTATCCAACTCAGATAGAAAAGAGGCCACTAGTATCTAAAGATCCTTGCAGGCTATGTACATACTGACTTAGAAAACCACATATTAACATTCTCTGTGTTTTATTGTATTTCCATATTTCCCAATTACATTTTAATCCAGGGATATAGATTTAATTGCAGATTTGTCCTGGGCAGCATTCAGGAGTGGTGGGGGCTGCTGGTCCATGTGTTTGACCTGTTTGTTCTAGACTTTCTGGGCAGGGAAGTTAGTCAAAGACCAGCTCCCTACACCAGTGTTCCAGCTGAGATCTTAGAGCAATTTTATGGTCTTACCTTGGCTAAACAAACAAACCCAACATTACAGGGACTCATGTGGCTCTTTAGGAACTATTCTGAGAGGCAGCATGATACAGGGGAAGAAATGATGAATCTGGAGTCAACAGCACTGGTGCCTAATTCGAATAAAAATGGGTCACTGGCCCTGGGTTTAATACCTTTGGTCTAGCCCCATATGGGGTCATGACCCAGAGCTTAAGAAGTCCTGGTCTAAAGGACCCAGGTTCAACTCTTAGTGCCTGGTGCTTAGTAGACATCTAACAGGTGCTTATTGGTTGAGCAACAGATCATATTTCCCTTCAGCTTTCTCTTCCCCAGACTACCTGTGTACAGTTCCCTGTTCTGAACATTACTGTTTCCTCATAATCCAGATCGCTTTTCTCTTGACTCATTCAGATTTTTTCTGTCTTTCCTAAAACGCAGTGTCTAGTGCTGAACAAAAATTCCAGAGGTAGATTGACCAGGGGTGGGTCTAAATGGAACTTTCGTTTCCAAGAACAAACCCTCTTACATCCTACTGTTGATGTGCACTGAGCACAGCACACCAGCCTCTCTCCAAGGTACTTCTGCCCAGCCCACCAGAAATGACAATGACTTGAGGAGTAGAGGGGTAGGGGTGGGGGATGGCTGAAGCTCAGTACACTCTAGCAATGTTTGGCAGTTCTTACTCCCAGAGTTTTTTTTTCCTGTCACCTGTGTGTTTGCTTTGCATTTAAACAATGCCTTACTTTGTGTTGAAAGGGTAGAAGCGAAAACTCGATTATGGAAGCAGTGTTTCTTCTCTTTCCCTACAACTGGATGATAGCACAGAGAGGTCATCCAGGCTACCTCCTGACCGCACAGTACACTGCATTCAACCTGGGCAAGTTGCATCTCTGCTATTTTTAAAGCATAGTATTTTCAGAAGGTGTCCACAGTCACCCTTTCTTCAACAGCCTTCAGTCAAAGTTCAGAGTGTAGTCAAGTGCTGATTGCCCTTGGGAATGGAAGACAAGGTTAATTGAAATACAAAGATAATCCCTAGACCTCATTTTAGTGATTCATTTCGATCTCTTTTTTTACCCAACCTTCCGGTAGAACGAACTGCTGACAAGGAGCACAGTGGACTTGTTTGAATTTCTTTTCATAGTTATCCTGGAATCTTAGTATTTTAGAGCTAGAAGAGACCTTATCAATTTATTTATCATCAGTCTAGCTCCCCCTTCCTCATTTTATAGATAAAGGGTCCATGCAACTGTCAAAGGGAACCCACCACAACAAGAAAGGAGGGGGTGCTATTGTTATGGCGTTAACAATATTTGTATGTTTGAATATGTTCTTTCAAAAAGCATTTGCATTAATTACATTATTCATGAATGCAGATATTTGAAAAAAATTTATAGTAAAGTATGTGAATTTTCTTTGTTTTCTGAAACAAAAGAGTTTTAAGAATATATCTGGCAAGAAAATGTTCCCTGTGATAACCTGTCCTCTTCTCTTTCCTGCAAAGCAAGGGTCTAGACTGAAGTTTTATTTCCTTTAAGAAAAGCTAGATCTATTGCTTCCTAGCAGTAGAATGAGATATGCCTGCCTAAATGGAGGGGAAAAGAAAAGAATTAGTTATATGTTAGATTAGGGCACTGGACTTGGAGTCAAAAAAGAGAGTTCAAATCCTGCCTGAGACACTCACCAGCTATATGGCATGAGGCCTCTCTGCCTCAGTTTCCTCATCTGTATAATGAAATTATGCTTGATGGCCATGATTCTTTCAGGTTTTCTGTCAAAGGACCTTGGTTCACCAGTGTGACCTTGGGTAAGTCAAGTAGCATCATGGGGCTTTGATTTCCTCATATGTAAAATGAAGGGGCTGGGCTAAATGACTTCTTAATGGCTTCCAATATTAAATCTATGTTTCAGTGGTCTACACCATCATTGCCAGGATAGGGAAAGGAATTTGGGCAAATTTTCTCATCCTTCACCTGTGGTTGTTTGGTTGGGTTGAAAATCACTACTAATCTATGACAGATGGAGCAGAAAGGCTATATCCCCATCAGACCTGCTATTTTCCTGTCTTATACACAGAGAATAAATCACGTTCTGGAGTATGTTCCTCATACCATTGATGATATATAAGATGGTACAATGTCATATGGTCTGATGATGAGTGAAGTGAGCAGAACCAAGAGAACTTTGTACACAATAACAGCCACGGTGTGCGATGACTAATATTGATAAGCTTAGCCCTTCCCAGCAATACGAGGATCTAAGACATCTCCAGAGGCCTCATGATAGAAAATGCTATCCACATCCAAACAAAGAACTGTGGAAGTTGAATCGCTATCATTTTTTTTCTCTTCTGTTCAGTTTTGTTTCCTCTTTCTGATGGTTCCTCCTATTGGTTTTAATTTTTACTTACAACTTTACTAACGTGAAAATATGTTTAATAGGAGTGTAAATGTGTAGTTTATATCAGATTGTGTGCTGTCTTGGGAAGGGTGGTGGAGAGGAAGGGGGGGAATTTTAAACTCAAAAGCATATGGAAGTGATTGTTGATAAATCAAAATAAATTAACAAAATATTAAAAAAGATGGCATAATGTCATGGAAGAGGCTCTAGATTGACAGAGGATCATCCTAGATCATGGAACTAGACCTGGAAATGACCTCAGAGACCATCTTGTCCAGCCCCTCTTATTTTACACATGAGGAAACTGAGGTCCAAGGAGGGCCTCAGCATTGCCCAAGGTCATACAAGTAGTAAGTATCATGGGCAGGATTTGAACTCAGGTTCACTGACTCCGGAGTCATCCTCTTTCTACTGTACTAAAATCTAGGTTCTGTCTTTGCTGCTAACTAGCTTCTAAATTTGAGCAAAGCACTTATGCTTTCAGGGCTTCCTTTTGCTCATCTAAAACATGAGAGAGCTGGAGGACTTGATCTCTGAGGTTCCTTCTAGCTCTAAAATGCCCTAATTCTTAGTTTTTTTATTTGTTTGTCTTTACTAGAGATTAGGGACAAGAATAAGTTGAGGTGGGTTTTTTTTGTTTGTTCATTTGTTTGTCTTGATTTGGGAGAGCATGAATTAAAGTAAAGATTCTAGGAGCTAGAAGTAGAGAGAGATGGGCTTACCATATTACCTTCCAGTGGCTAGGACCATCATCAGTTCATCTAGCCACAATGTGGCTTTGTATTGGCTAGATGGCACAGTGGAGAGAGTGCCAGGCCTGGAATTCTTACCTCAGACACTTACTTACTGTGTGATCCTGGGCAAGTCACTTAATCCTGTTTGCCTCAGTTTCCTCAAGTATAAAATGAGCTGGACAGAGAAATGGCAAACCACTCCAGTATCGTTGCCAAAAATGTCCCAAATTGGATTGTAAAGAGTCAGACAAAACTGAAAAATGATGGAATAACTGAATCCATCCAGTAATGACAGTCTATTCAACCAAAAGGAACTTACTTAGGGATCATCATGTAACTTCAAAAGAAGGCAATTATGAACCGACTTTTGGTGACTGAGGGTAACCTGTTCAAGTGTTAGCTCTCCAATCTGTGACAATAACCAAACCATAACGATGTGATGAACTCACATTTATATTGTATGTTAAGGTTAGCAAGATACTTCGAAGAAGAGTTTTTATTAGATCCTGGTAATAATAGGGAGCCCTTGTAGTTGAGAGAGAGAAAAAGTATACTGAGGGAACAACGGGTGCGTGTTCTGACATGCACTTTAGGGAAATCACTTTGGTGACTTGTGGAGGGTGGATTAGAGTGGAGACAGACTTGAGAGAGGGAGATTGAATAGGAAGCTATTGAAACACTATTGCAATTTTTACATACACCACCTTATTTGCTCCTCATAACCATCCTGTAAGGTAAATAATTTTTTTGCAGATGAGTAAACTGAGGCACAAAGAAATTGTTATTATTAAACATTTGGAGCATGTTGAGAAGATACAGCTAAACAACTCTATTACTGGATAAATTTAACCACTCAATAGGCTTGTTTATGCAATTCAAAAAACTAGATGAGACTATACTTATTCTTACAAGTGAATACATAAAAACTAGAATTTTTATTTGTATTTAATTTTATTTCTAAATTGATTTTAAAATAAGATTGTTCCAGATTTTATTACTTTATTCCCACCTGTGTTTCATTTGGCACCCTAAAGGCTCAGTGTCCTAGACAGCTCTGCCTTTGTTCTCAGTTCTTCCCACCCTGAACGAGATAGTGCTGGTGAATATCAGCTTAAACTGGGTCTGAACTGTGAGATATTTGTCATTTCACCTCCTTCTATAACCTTCAGTTTCCTCATCTATAAAAAAGGAGAGGCACAGACCAGATGACCTCTAAGACTCCCCCACCCCAACTCTAAATCTGTGCTCCTATCCCTTTGGCCAGTGTCTCTCAGCTAGTAAGTATCTGAGGCAGATTTTTATTTGTCTGAGATAGTTCACCCAAATTCAGCACTCCACCCAGGGCTCGGTGACCGTATAGGAGACCCCCGGTTGCTGCTCTTAAATCTTTTTCCTCAGGATGGATTGGTGATTTTAAAAAAATCTTCAAAGATCATCAAAAGTAGAAAGCAAGCAAAGCAGTGCCTTGGAGCTTCCAGAGATACTGCATCATATACAAGAGGAGTGGGTCCATCAATGTGTTCATCTTCTGTTCAATTCCTGCCCAAGCTCTGAGCCAGAACCAAACATTTATTTTTCCCCTGTAGAGAATGAGGCCAGGCAGAAAAAGTCAGGATCTCTTTATGAGCTAGGAGATCTGTTGATGATGGAGATTTTCCTCTGATTTTGCTAGGATCATTTCACCTGAGGCCAGCTGCAGAGGGTGTGGCTGTCTTGGAGGGAAGCGCTGGCTCCTGGGTAGTATTTCTATGCTTAGAGTTAGTTTTGCTTGGGGGTTATTATGTGAAGATGTGGATCACACTCTTGGGGGCAGAGAGGTAGCATAACAAATTGGCCTTGAGCCATGACAGCAGGTGCAAGTATTGAGCAATATGGGGCCAGGAACCTTTGAGCCCTGCCTTGCCCTTGCCTTTCTCAGATTGCTGCCCCCCCAGTTTCAAGTTTCAAGATTTGGGGGGCACGCTGCAGTTTGCAGGTGAGACAGATATTTCACTTTTACCATGTAAGGAGTGGGGGACACAGCTGGTTTTCAAGAGAGCCCTAAAGGAGGAGGGAAAGGTTCTTAAGTTCAATGGTGTGAAGCTTAGAGAAGTTGATAAGAAGGATTAGAATTGGAGAATAAAAAGACATTTAAAAAGCAAAGCTATTACAGGGTTCATTACTTTATATATGTTCTCCAAAATCACACGAATGAAGGAGAAAGAAAGGAAGGGGAAAGAACCTGGCTTCAGTTCAGAATGTCAATTATGGGGGGTTTTTAATCCCCTTTTCACAATTTATTTGACATCTTGAATGGTGGCCAAAAAAGCTATTATAACTATAAAACATATTCATTGGTATAAATCTCATTAAGTTGAGCAATTTAATTAAGGTATTGACATGCTTAATTGATACGTGCAAGCAAAGACCATTTTCATAACTCATTTCCATACGCTTTCTGCTTTAAGAGAAGAGGGGAGATGGGGGGAAAAATGGGCTCCGTAAAAATGTTATAGATTCAGCTGAGCCCTGTTGTCCCAGGGGACCACTTGCTGCCATTCCCTTTGATTTAGTGCCAGCCCTCCTCTAAGTGGCTGTGCTTTGAGTGGCGCTGATGTATGCCCAACTTGAGCTCACGTCAGCTTCTCTTATGATCAATAGTAGAATATTTATATTAATAAAGCACTAAGTTAATTAAATAAAATGGTCTTCTGGGTAAACTTAAGATACTAGGGGATGGGCAAGGAATCAATATATCCTGCCATTTGAACATTAAGTATGTGCCTTGAAATTTTATGGTGCTTTTAAAAAAGTGTCTCATAATGTAAAAAGTTTGAAACCCTCAGAAGGCTCTTTCTGCCAAATCTTCTCTTTGATTTCCGGGGCTAAGAAAACCTGGGGATGCAGCTACAGTGAGGAGTTTAGAAGGAATGACTCTGTTGGTCCTGTCTGCTTACCACTCCATTAACTAACTGGATTCTCAGCTGGAATTAGGCAGGGCAGTCTTTTTTCCCACATGGTACCTCAGGTGCAATGGGCTAAGACCTGGCATGAGTAGACAGAGGGTGGGGAGGTGAACCGAAGAATCATAGGATCTTCAATCACTTCATACAGTGCCTTCATGTTACGAAAGAGGAAAGTACAGCCCAAAAAGAGGGAAGTGAATCACCCCAAGTCACACAAGTAACGTAGCAGGGCCTGGACTTGAACACAAGGCCTCTGACTCCAAATTCAAAGTGCTTTCCGCTCTCACGGCTCTTCTTCTTGTGCTCTGTTCTGAGAGTGAATGTTGCTTAGCTAGGCCACCAAAAGAAGATCAGCAAATAATAGAATTGGGAACAGAAAGAACCTTAGAAATCACCTATTGAGATCTCCTCATTTTATAGGGAATTGAGGCCCAGAGAGGAGAAATAGCTTGCCCAATATCCTTTGTACCCCATTCTCATTCAGCTCATTTCCTTATAAAACATCTGAATCCCTGAGTTCTGGGAGATCTCAAAGGACCAAATTCTCTCAAAAATAGCCTTTCATCAGTCTGAGACCTCATACAGTCTTCATTCACCTAATGCCAGATTAACCTTATTACCTTTTTTGACAGGATTATTAAACTAGTAAATCAGGGGGATGCTGCAAATAAAATCTACAGAGATGTTAGCAAAACATTTGATATTCTTTATCAAGTTATTCTTTATCTTTAAGCTATCCTTGCGGCAAAGACAAGGTGGTGTGGGCTCAGAAGATAATTTTTTTTGGATAGATGGATTTAGGGCTGATTGAATGGCTGGACCCAATGAGTAGTTATTAATAGTTCCACATCAACTTGGGGAAAAAATCTCCAATGTAGTTCCCCAGGGATCTATGTTTGGCTCTGTGTTATTTAACATTTTTTACCAATGACTTGGCTAAAGTCTGAGATGGCAAACTTGTCAGATTTGCAGATGATGGAAGGCTACCAGGGATGGTTAACACATTGGATGACAGCACCCCAAAAATAAATAAATGAATCTTAAGGGACTAGAATATTACCCCTGAGTAGGTTGAAATTTAGCAGGGAGAAATGTGAAGTATTATACTTAGGCTCAAAAATATCCACTTTACAAATAAAAGATGAAGGAAGGCAAAGTTAGATAATTTTTCTAAAATAGATGTAGGAGTTTTAGCGGAGTACAGATTCATTGAGTTAGCCGTGTGAGATGCAAGCCAAAAGGGTAACCCAGTCCACTGAAACACCTTAGCTTTTAGAAATAAAATGATGGTTCCTCGGTACTTTGCCCTGGTTGTACCACATCTAGAATATTCTGTTCATATCTGTTTTGCCACTTTTTAGGAAGGGCAGTGATAACTGGAGAGCATCCAGAAGATGGTAAGCAAGGTTGTGAAGGTACTTGAGTTCACGCCATATGAGGAGTGATTGAAAGAACTAGAAATACTTAACCTAGACCCAATGCTGAAGTTCCTTCGTATTTGACTGAATAGTGAAGTCAGGGGAATCTGTTGTATTTGGTGTGAGGGGGTGTTATAGAGGCCTCACATTTTTTTCAGTAATTTAGTTTGCTCTCTGCTCGTATCTATTGTTAATTCCTGTGCTCAAGTACCTTATCTGCTGCCTCTCAATCTGACTGACCAGAAGTGAGACTTAGATGAAATATTCATATTAACTTCAAAGTCGGTGGGAATCTATCAAGATAGATCAGTTTTTACATAAATAACCAATAAAATAGCATATATTCTCTCTTCACCAACAGCTGGCCATAAACAAGTGTAAGTTATTAGCAATAACTATAATTACTTTGAACTGAACAAATAAGGAGATTGAGGGATCATGAGGAGAAATGCCTTTCTTTAGAATTAATGCAGCTTAATGGCTTAAGCACTAATATGCTTCATCTGATGTTGGGCTTTGAGAAGCCAGCCTTGTAACTAAGAGTGCTGAGCTCCTGCTGAATAGCTTCGCTGCTTGGATGGAAGATAATTTTCAGTCATTCTGAAGCTGCATTGATTTTATCGGCAGAAGGCCCTAGGATAGTGTTTCACCTTCAACGCGGAGCCTTGGCTTTTTAATGGGCTTCTGAAGAGTAACAAGAAGACAGAATGGGGATCACCTCAGACTGTAGCATTGCATCCGAATTTCCTAACACCTGGACAGCTGTAATAAGTATTGCAGAAGGCTCCATTATTATGGACAAAGTTTTGTCAGGGCCATTGTCTCACTGGGCCAAATGTCTTTTCCCAATTAGCAGGTATTTTTAAAGCCCAAGTCTATGTTACTTGAATCATCTGGATTATCTATGAACATGGGCTGTCATAACCACAGATAGATGACAGATAGATAGCTCATAATCTTTCTTTGTATCTATGCATCGTCCAGAGGTTGAGAGAAAAGATAACAGCATGTTGAATGCTTTCTCCCTCGATATCAATTTCCTGGAGGACATGGTCATGAGATGCACAGAACATGCAGGCTTGGATGGGTGACATCATACTTTTTTGATGACATAAGAGTCATTGAAGAATTGAAGTCTCTGTATATGTTTCTTACTCCCCAGATGCTTATTTAAGTCATTGTGTCACTTTAGCCACATAAATTCATTTTGGTCAAAGGTTCTAAGTTGGGTGGTCTTCAGAAGCAAAGCGCGGATAAGAATAAAATTGGACCTGTGATTTCGTTGATATAGGAAACTTCTAGATGATGAAACTCCCCCTCCCAGTGGTGATCCTCACCTTTTCTGCTACTTAGATCATTGTAGGGTTACTTAGAATAAAAGAGGGTCAGTGACTTCCCTGGGGTCACACAACCAGCATATCAGAGGTGGGACACACAGTAATGGATGGTTTTAAAAGTATTTAATCAGGGAAAAATAGATGGGTCAGAGAAGAAAGAAGGGAGGAATTGGACCTTTGTAATCCATCTATACTATCTGCCCCTTTAAGGGAGCAAGCTTACGGAAATAGGCTCATCCTTTGTCATCTAGGAACTAGATATCGGTAGCAACAAGAGATGGTAACATGACTGCCATAATGTAATGTTCAGCTAGCATGCAGGTGAATAGGGATAAACTTCTCTACACTGTAGCCTCCCATTTTACCATGTCCATGGGACCAAGTTGCCTTTAAACTTGTCTCTGAAGTCAAATTCACCAGCGTCTTATTTCTGTTACTGAATCAAGGGGAGCCGTTTCTTGTACATTCTGTCACTTGAGCTCCTTGGTAAAGCTCCTCTGGGGAAGAAGCAATAATTCAAGTGCTGGAAAAAGGTAAGCCATTCACAGAATCCCTCCTGATTCCCCTGGACCTACAGAAATGAAAGACAGCCAGAGCATATGCTTGAGTTCTGATACCACCACTACCCCCAAAAAATGCCAGGGGTTGAGAGGAGGGACATAGGAGATGGTGTCTCAGAACACTCACTAATCGCAAAATAAACAGATGTCTTTCAGGGAGGTGTTGGTGTGAAAGGCTTTTTTTCATGGCCAACTTCCCACCTCTGAATGGAGAAGTAAATTGTCCGGTATTTATAGTGGTGTATTATCAACCCACATAACCTACATCAACCTGTCTTCTTGTTCACAGGAAGGTGAAAGGGAAACCCAGGTTAGTTGCCAGTGATGGGACTGACCATAGGCACAAACTGAACTGTGAGGTGGTTGGGTGAGACGGTATCTGGAACACAGGACTCTAACCCTTATTCCTCACACTGTCCTTTCTCTTCCCTAGTCATACATCTTCCCTTCCCCCTTTCACCCAGGATGGAAAAGATTCCATTTCCTAATTGCAGAGCTGTTTGGCATGGGGATAGGTTTATGGAAAGAGAGAAGATACAATTTGGGCCATTTCTCTAGAGAAGACAAGGGAACAAGGACTTTCTTTCAATTAATCAGCAAATGCCTGGCTCCAGGGTCTCGGCAAGAGGATTGATTTACATAAAGCCACTTCTAAAGATGAATTTGACTCCCCCTTACTCTTCCCCTGCCCAGCCACCATCAGGCATGTTAGTGGATTTCAGATTGACAGTGTCAGCCTCTACAATCAAATTAGAGATGAAAGCATCTGATGTCAGCCTGGGCAGGGGGAAGGAAGAATGGGGGATGGGGGTTGGGGGTTGTATGTAAGACACAAAGGAGAGTAGATCCGGGAGCAAAGCACTCCTTTCACAACCCCGATAGTGCTAATAGACAATACTGGGGAAAACAAGGCACCTAGATTGAGTTCTCCAAAACACTGTGGCAATGCCACGTTGGCCTGCCAATGTGGCACCGCCCTTTGGGCCAGCTGATGCATGAAGATCAGATCAGGTGCCTGGTTTCACCCAGACTCTTTACCATTAGACTTTCCTATTTGGAAATTGTTCCAGATCACAAAAATCGCAACTGTAATGAAGGCCTCCAAGCACGCTTAGTAGATGAGTCAACTGATTAATAAACATTTATTTACTGCCTACTATGTCTAAGGCTGGACTAGTCTCTAACTGATGCAGACAAACAAGGCCAGGCATATGTTAGTCCAGAAAGGTCTTACCGTTCTCGGGCATCTAGTCAGCTGGGCCAAAACTAGAGCAATGAGGCTAATGAGGAATTCCAAAGCCCCTGTAATATAACTGTCCTAGTGCTAAACTGTGATAATCCTAGGGATTAGTGAGCAGACTGAAAAAAATCTGCACTGGTACCATTTGTCAGAGATGATCAGTCAATTATAATGCTATTTCATGAACACAAAGAGCTGTTAGTTTGAATTGCATATGATAATTAAATGAATGAGGATAGTATTTGCAATAGCATCCTTGGTTAACCCTGCCAGCCCCAGTTTCGTGGCTGGTTTGGAAAAGCTGATTCTGTGATTGGAGACAAAGAGTTTGATCTTCCCTTCTGGGAGAGATGGTTAAATTGCTGGAACTGCTTGAGTTCTGGCTTTCCTGTATTAGCTTCATATTTCTTTTTCCTCTTGCCAAAAACCCTAACAAATTCTGTATTTAGAACCCATTAGGTCATCTGTGGAACTAAAATTTTATTTCTCTTTACTGGGGACAAAGGATCGTACAGGGTACTCCTACGGGGCATCTGGAACATGGTTATAAATCGGAGCACCCATTCTCCCGGACCCCAGGCTGAGTTTTGGAATCAGAATCTAAGCCTAAATGCTGGCTCTGTGTGACCTTAAGCAAGTCATTCCTCTCTCTGGGACACAGTTTGCTCATCTGTAAAAACAAGGGCATCAGACTAGATGCCTTCTAAACCTAATAAATCTGGGCTCATGGAATCCAAAGCCAGAGAGTCTAGGGTTTGGGGTTCTAATGTCAGTTCTACCACCAATAGAATAAGTGACCCTAGGAAACTTACTTTCCGTGGCCTCTTCTTCTTTCTCTGTAACAGAGCAGTCACTCACCCAGATCTCTGATTGCCCCCTCCACCCACACACCCAGTAAAGCTATGAGAAAGCACAAGCCAAAAGGCTAGTGAAGCCACTGCTTGAATATGTCCTCCGCCTCTTATTCTCTCGGGTTTATTCTCCCCTTCAGCAAATTTTGAAAAAGGCCTCCTATCACATGCCTGTTTGAAGGGGATAGTTCCCAGAAGTCTTCATCGGTTGCTCTATTCCTGAACATCTTATAAGAGGGGCAAGTCTACCTGCTTCCCAACTCAACTGCCAGGATGTAAATACTTGTACGAATTGCTCAGCCCCGTCCACATCCGCCTTTTGTCCCAGAGCAGGAACTCCAGAACAGTCCTTTATTTGCTGACATAGTCATAGCCTGCTTCTTCTCTCCCTGGGTCTTAGAGAGAAATTAGGACTATACATACCCATCTTTGCTAAACTACATTTGTTTTATGTCTTTCACATCTGGTCTCCAGGGATATAGAACTTCTCTGGTGTAAAAGCAGCATCCATTCTACTTATGTCCATGTTGTTGTCTGCCTTCTTGAGTGTCAGGCATCCCTAGGCAACTGATAGATATTGGAAAAAAGTAAAAGAAATGTAACACCTAGCCCTAGCCTAGACTTGACATTGAAATTCAGGTGACCTTTGCTTATCCAGGTACAAGTTTTTGCCACAAGACCAGAGTAGTTACCTTAAGATTTAAAAAAAAAAATTAATATTGATGATATCCTGATATTATGTATAATTTGTTATTCCTTTTAAATATATAATAAATTTATCATACAAATTCCTTCCCTCCCCCCACCCTAAAGATGGCTACATATATAATTGTGTGTATATATATATATATATATATATGAGAAGTTATTTTATACAAATTTCTATTTATCAGTTCTTTCTCTATAATAATAAATAGAAAGGAAGGAAGGAAGGAAGGAAGGAAGGAAGGAAGGAAGGAAGGAAGGAAGGAAGGAAGGAAGGAAGGAAGGAAGGAAGGAAGGAAAGATGGAAGGACGGATGGACGGACGGACTACTAGAGAAAAGTCAAAAGTTGTGGCCACGTCTCTCCCAGACTAGTTGTAATTGCTAACCAGGCTTTGAATACTGAATGACATAATGGTTTCTGGTTGTTAAAAGAGAAATTATGATGATAACTAGAGATAAAGGCTGACCTTAGAGGCTGAAAGAACTGGGTTCAAGTTGTCCCCCTGACATACACCAATGGCATGACCAGTGGCAAGTCAGTTACTGTCTTGGTGCCTAGGGAAACTCTAAATTAGAGAAGAGCAGCAGTTCTGTACCTCTGAAGGAAAGTCCCACAACTCCTTACGCTGATAAGATCACAGCGGTTCTGAGCCGAAATAAAACAAGACATCAGACTACAGGTATCACTTTGGGGAATATAAATATGGGTGCTAGTATATGCATGTGTGTGATTGTATATGAATTGTTATGTGCTTAAACTGGTCACGCAATTAATTAGTCACACAAGTCTGACATTGGATGCTAAGGATCGCTGCTCAGCAGCTCATCAGACACCGGGATGGGAAGACTTGGGCCTTTCCAATGATTTTGCCTAGAAAGACAAAACTAGGGGGAAATAAAGAAAGAGAAAGAAAGCATTGCTTTTGTTGACATCTTTCTTTCATTTAATAACTTTTTAATGTCACTGAAGCAGCTAGAGATGGAAACTCCTGCAAAAGAATATTCAGAAAGTAAGCTTTGGCGCCCTGGGAAATGACCGTTTCTCACGTCCTCGTCAATACTTTGATTCTCTGGCTCCCCGAGATTCATAGGCTTCTTCCAGAATCACTTTGGGAGCTCTGCTGTATTCTCTCTTGGACAAAAGAAGCCCCATAATAGAAATGCAGCAGGAGAAATGGGGGCTTTGTCTCTGAAACATGTGCTCTGGCCTCATTCAGCTTTGACAGTGACCCAGTGGCAAAGATGTGATCTTGCTTATTAAGATAAATTGCCAGTAGGAGAGATTTACTTATTAGGATAAATTCTCAGTGAAGTTCACGTTGTAAACCTCCTGGGGAGCCATTTCTCTCCTGGAAGTCCCTCATGCTGTTTAAGACAAAGGTGAGCAGAGCATTTTTTTTTATTTTCTTCTGGAAACATGTAGTGATATGCATCAGATTTATTGCCTTTTGGATTGGGGGATGAGTTTTTTGAGACCTTCACATAGCTATCGACCTATGGAAGAACAGAGTATTACCCTTCCTTTCCTTCTTCTATTCCTCCCTTCCTCCCTTTTCTCTTCCTCTTTCTCTTCCTTTCATCCTTCCTCCCTCCTTTTTTCCCTCCTTCCTTCTTCTCTCCCTTCCTTTCTTCTCTCCTTTCCTTCCTTCCTTCCTCCCTCTCTCTTTCCCTTCTTCCTTTCCTCCCAAGTCTAAATCCTGTAAATCCATCCATAATCATGAGATCCAAAGCCAGAGAATCTAGGGCTTCTAGTTCTTAATGTCTTCTCAGCTACCAATTTAATATGTGACCCTAGGAAACTCACATGCCTTTAACTCTTTTTCCTTCTCTACTTCATAGTGGTCACCCACTCACATCTCTAATGACTACCCCCCCAAGTAAAGCCAAAAGGCCAGTGAAGCCAAATGCTTGAACATCATCATCCCCTTCTCTAGTTTATTCTCTTCTTCAGTAAATTTTCAAAAGGCTTAATAACATATGCCTGTTTGGAGGGGACAGTTCCCAGAAGCCTTCATAAATTGATTGATTGCTAAGTCTTTTAAGAGTGGTGTCTCTACCTACTTCCTAGCTCAGCTCCCAGGATGTAATACTTTGAGGAAGTATTTCCTCAGCTCAGTCCATACCTGGCTTTTGTCCTAAATCAGGGATTTCATTTATTGACAAAGTAGTAGCCTGCTTCTCCTCACCACAGATTTTAGAGAAGAATTAGGACTGTTCTATACTTAAGCTAATACATGGGCTATAAATACCCAGTCCCTGCCTCTCCTAACTTGGAGTCATGAAGACCTGAGTTCATATCCAGCCTCAAATTGCACTTACTAATTGTGTGATCCTGGGCAAGTCATTTAATCTTTCTCAGCTTCAGTTTTCTCTTCTATAAAATGGGAATAATAATAGCAACTGTAGTGCTTCACAAGGCTGTGAGTGGACCCAGCAAGTTAACATATGTAAAGCCCTTTGCCAACTTAAAGCACTATGTATATTCTAGTTATTATTACTATTATAATCAGAAAATTTAAGTCTCCAAATCACTTGCCATTATACCCACCACACTGGTGAGCTGATCTCCTTGCTGGTAATTGGTATACATATTTTTAGTGAACATGGATTGATTTTAGACCAAGCCAAAAGGAATTTGGAAGATAAATAAATCTATTGCTGCCCTCTCAAGTTGTAGAAGTCGTTCCATATTAACAAAAAAGTTCATTATTTTTAAACTATAGTATCCTTTTGGATGGAGGATGATGATGAACTAAATTTACTCCTTTCAAGTTTCCCACTGTCTCTATTGTGCTGCAGACACAGAAGGTATGCATTGGTGGGGTCAGGGCGGGTAGGAGAGTGCAGTGGAGACAGCAGAAGAGCATGGACAATCCCTCTTTGTATGCCATATTCAGTTTCCCTTGTCTCCTCAGATCGTCATGCCTTCTTTGTAATCACTAGTGCCTATATCCTGGCTCGTGTAGCTCTCGGGATTATTCTGCTCAGTCTAAAGATTCTTGCTAAGGCAGAGTTGCTGTCCCCAAAGTTCTCCTGTCTGTACACACCTCTAGTACAATCTTCCGTCAGACTCTTCCAGCCCAGGTTTCATCCATTTCCCCAAGGAAACCAGAAATAAAAATTAAATCTTATCCCTAAAAGTCTTCTAACAATAGCATCCTTTAGCTGTATGGTTCTGTACAGAATATAAACAAAGGGAGATTTTTTTCCCCAAGATCTCTTTCCCTCAGATTTAGTGGAAAGAATTAGCAGCATCTCTGTGTTTTGTTCAATACAGGAACTGTAAAATCTAAATCTCTCTCCCCTTCTCCATTCTCCTTCCAGAAAACACACACATGTACATGTACACACACAAACCGGCACCCCTGATAATCATAACCATGAAAGTCAATGGGACGAACTGGCCCATAAAATGGAGGAAGGTGGCAGAATGAATTAGAAAATAGAATCAAACATTATGCTGTTTATAAGAAATGCATTGGAAACATAAAGATTCATACTAAGTTAAAATGAAAGGCTAGAATAGATTCTATTATGACAGGATAAGTTAAAAAGAACAGAAATGTCCGTCATGATCTCAGACAAGGCAAAAATAAAAATAGACATGACTAAAAGAGATAAACAGATGAACGTCTTTCTCCTTCCCCAATTACTTGTGGACATCACTCAATCAACAAGCATTTATTAAGTAACTACTATATGTAAGGCACTGTCCTAGGCCCTGGGGGTACAACTGCAAGGAACGAGGAGATCCCTGTTTTCAATATTAAGTTCCAAGTATTGAAGGAACTTTTGTAGGCAAACCTTGCTAAGCAGAAGAAAGTCTGTAGAACAAGCACCATACCTTTCTCCTCCCTACCTTCCCTATCCCCCAGAAGAGAATCTCGTACCCCTCCTTTCTCAGGGACTTGGATCAGGAAGGAAGTAGGTGTTTTCTCACAGCATATCCCCTCCCATCTGTACTGTACATATCAGAAATGGGAGAGTTCAAGGTTGAAATGAGCCTTCCTGTCTATAGGGATCCATAGTTTTGATGCAACTGTGGGAATTGTCTTTAGAACTTGGAGACCTACCAACTCGGCCCCACAATTTTCCAAAATGTAGAGAACTTGCTAAAACAAAACAAAACCCCACATTCTCCTCCTTGAACAGGAGATGTAAGGACCAGAGAGGCCCCAGCTTCAGGCTATACTATGTAAGTCTAGAGAGAAAAGGAAGAGAGCCTATAAAAGTGAGCAGCTCAACAAGAGGGAGTAATGCTACAGTAGAAATAATGCTGAAACTAGAGTCAGAGGACCTGGCTTCCTATCCTGGTTTTGTTTCTTACTACCTGTGAGAGCTTGGACACATCATGTAAAGCCTTCAGACCTCAGTTTCTACCACTGTAAATTGAAAGGTTTGGTTTAAATGACCCCCACAGTCCCTCCCAGCTCCAGAGCTTCACCTGTTCTGCCTCTTACCCAACTTGTCATATTACTTGAATAGGATTTCTGGGCACAGCGAGTATGACCATGGCAAGTGTGACAGCACAGTGTAAAGAGCTTTTTAATTTACTGGCACCTCAGTTTCCCCGTCTGTAAAATGAAGGCATTGGAACATATGTTCTCTATAATTCCTACCAGTTTTCAATCCTGTGATTCTGGAAGTGTCCTCCTATTCCCAGACAAAGAGAGGAAAGATATTTAGATTATTGTATGGATTTACAAAGGGGGAAATAGAGGCAAAGGGGATAGAGATGGTGCAGGGAAAGAGATGGGAGACAGCAGGCACCAGGGGGTGGGAATTGTCTTTTACTGATGCACTGAGGACAATTGAGGACTGATGTTATGGGGAGGGCTGCGGGAAGCACTTTACAGCAGCTACACTGAAACTAGACAGCCTTTCAATCCATTTATCAAAGTGTCTACAGTTCCCGTTTCAAGGCAGATGAAGCAATAATAAATTTGTGAAGAAAGTTAATCTGTGTCCAAAGCATTTTAGTAAATTAAAAAGAGGGGGGGCAGACGGGGGATATATTGGTTCTTGCCAACTCCGATTTGACTTACTGTCTCCTTAATAAGTTCTCCCTGGTCTTGTATTTTTGGATAGAATAATCAGTCGGTTAATCATTTTCCGGAAGCTAAAGAATGCTCTCTAGCTAATGCAGTTCTCAATTCTTCCCATACTTTAATCATTTTAAAAATGTACTGAATCCTTTCCCCTCCTTTCCATAAGCCCATTTCCTAGCCCTCTCCTTTTAGTGACCTGCAAAGAGTTCCCCTTGCAATTTATGATTCCCTAGAAAAGACTGTTAGGCTCCTAGAATCAGAGAGTTGAAATGAACCTTGGAGGTCATCTGATCCAACCACTTCCATTTTGCATGTAAGGAAATTGAGACCCAGAGAGGTTAAGTGACTTGTCTAGGGTCACACAGGTAGTAAGTTCACATGTTTCTTCATTTTGGGGGGAAAAATCCTGTTTCTGGGGCACTCCCAGAGTTTTTCTGCTTCTCTTTTCCATGAAACACCCTTGCCATGAGAGGGTGAGCCACTAAAAAACTTAGCAGGCAATTGTCTAGAAATATTCTCCTGAGCAAAATGGATAGAATTTGTTATTTTTATTTAAGCATCAGTTAAAAGTAGCTGCCATGGTCTTTCTCAAGGCTGGTCCTCCTCAACGGCTCCGTATTTTGGAATCAAGCTGAGATAAACATGCTATTAGTGGCCCTCACAAAGGCCCTGCTATAATTATAAAGGGACAGAAAATGAAGCCTGTAGCCCTGAACTTTCTTCCCCACCACATCAGTAACCCTGTTACAGCTGTCAGTTTGTCAGACCAGTAGAGGTATTTGTGAAATCAATAGACAGTCCTGCAGATTGATGGCAGTGGTATTGTTATCCAGAGAAAAAATCGCTCAATGGAAAATAAAATTAATAAAATTTACAAGCAGATTGTCATAGGGAACAGATGAATTTCCTACAATTTCCTGTTTGGTTGGACTTTGGGAAAGTGATGCTGGGCTGTAGTAGTTAAATTAGGCTCATTAGCTGTGAATAGGGCTAGGCATCTTGCTCAGCTGGGGGGATCTGATTCCAAAGGTGATCTTCCGCAAGAAAATATTTAGCAAAAACCCAGTGTGTACTTTGTTGGGTCCTGACTCCTTAGTGAAGCTCAGAATTCCATTTGTGTCAGCATCTTGATTTCAGCCTTTGTATAAGGTCACTCTCCTTTCCCCGAGCATGCCACCCCAACTCTCCCCCATTTCTACAGCTTAGCCCTTCTTCCAGAGCTACTTAGCAAAAATGACTTCTGTTCCATGGTGTCCCTGGCTCCACAATGGCAGATGGCAGCTTTTCCTTCATTGCCTGCCCCAGATTGATGGTCCAAGTGTTTATTCTGAAGCATCCCCCGTAACCTGCCCCTGATATACCCTGTCCTCTCTCACCAATTTAACGATCTTTTAGCCATTTGGGTGCCTCAGGGCCCTCTTCATAGTGGAGAAGACAGCAAGAACAAATATGGCAGGCTGTGGGGGGTTGTTTAATCTGGTTGGCTAGGGAGGTCAGCTTCTCTTTGACTGGGGCTGAAAAGAGGCTTGTCTCCCAACAGTGCAGTCCCGTCTGTGAGTGTCTGAACGAAGACAGTTGTGGCTGCTGGGAGCCCTGGGTGTAGACTGGATGACTGGGAGAAATTGAATTAGTTTGATGACAAGAACTCAGTCCCCCTTTCTCCTTGGGCCTGATGGAAAACAGTGAAGTGCCCTCAGTGACACTTTCTGACCCCAGTGTCATCGTGGGGTTTTGTTTAGGGGCCAACTCCAGGCTGGGGCCCTACTCATTGAATCAAGCCGGCCTGGGGGAGGCTGGGGTAGAACTCATTGTAAGTCCAAATTGACTTAAACAGTTGCAGGAAAAAAGGAAAATTGATTTGAGATGGTGAACCTCCTACCATTGCACCCTAGAAGTCATAGTGACCTATGACTGCCACCCAAAAAACAAAACCGAATCCCCAGTGTGCGCAGTGCCTGGCACAATGAACATATCTAACAGTGGTTCCAGTGAGCATCACTGAGAATGATTTGGACATTGGAAGCATCTCAGCACCTCTCTAGGTATGGGAGACAGAAAGGCATTTGTGGGTTTTTTTTAACCCCCCTTTCTTTTTTTTCTTCCATGACTTTTTGGGTTACTATTGTTATTTAAAAGAGCAAAAATACCAAGTTTTCAGTGAAGATTGATCACTGTCATTTGAGTGGCAGGAACCCCTTCCAGGCATATCTAGATAGAGTTTTGCCTTTTTTACAGACATCTTTTAAAAATCAGTGAATTTTAATTGGGAGTTCAAAGGTTACTATGTTTACATCCTCCCCTCACAGAGTAGATTTTCACTCAGATGCTTTACTAACCTGCCTTTATTGAAGAAGCTGTCATGGTTAGAACATGGGACAGTGGTAGGGTCACCTTCTTTATGGAATTTACATGTAAATCCAATAGGTCTGTCCTGGGTGATAAAAGGGAAAAATTAGAAGAGTCTAAAGGAGAAGGTTTAGATTCTAGTCCCAGATTCAGCAAGTCACTTAATCTTTGGCATCCTCATTGGGAAAAAAAGGCATGAGAATTGTGGCTAGAGGGCTGGTCTGAGAGTCAGGAAGACCTGGGTTTAAGCCCTGCCTCTGACATATATATTGGGTTATGTGACCATGGGTAAGTCGATTAAACCCTCAGTGCCTCTGCCAATTCTTCGAAACTGTGAGTTTGAGACAGTGCCAATCTATATCAGCAGAGGGATTTTCCATACCAAGAGTTCTCCACACCGAAAAAACTCAGAGGTCACAGGTCCAGACTTCCTCTTACAACTAGTAAAACAAATTAGCTAGAATAACAACATCTGTCCTGTCCAAGGATCAAAATGAGGTAACACAAAGTCACTTCAGAAAACATAGAGCACTGTACAAGTCTAAGATCTCACTGTGATTATTGAGTCCTTGTAACTCTCCACTGAAATCTGAGGCAGGTCTTAGGTGTAGTGAGTGGGCAGAGCATTGGACCTGGAGTCAGGAGTCCTGAGGTTGGAATGCCACTGCAGATAACAATCATCTGTGTGGACTTATGCAGAGCGATACACCTCTCTGGGCCTTGGTTTCTTCTTCTCTGAAATGAGAGAGCTGGGCCAGATGATCTCTAAGGGCTTCTCTAACTCCAAGTTTGATTCTGTATATAACAGTTCTATTGATTAAGAGTGTTTCCTATTTGTATTCAATTCCCACCAATACCCCCAATTACTTTTCAGTTTATTTAAAGTACATTTTATAATTACTCAGGTACATACATGTTGTGTCCACTCCCTCCCCGCACCAGAAGAATGGAAGCTCACTGAGGGCAGTGACTGATTTTGCATTTATCTTTGTTTTCTCCATGCCTAACACAGTGCCAGCTACATAGTAGGCACTGGGGGGGGGGGTGCTTCCTGAATTCAACTGAACTGAATTAAAATAATTCCACAGGCTTGTATCTTTCAGAAATTTTTGTGTTATTCTTAGAAAAGGCAACTAAGACTTCATGGGCATGCTCATAGAAGGAGGGTAACAGTCCTAGGGCACTCTGCATTTGGTGGAAATCAAGCTGCTAGACTAGCCATCCGTTATCCGCCTGAACGGGAACGCTGTTAGCCGTGTTTAGCACTAGCTCAGCTACCACCACAACCTCTACTTGGGGCAGGTTTGCTGAAATGCTATTTGAATTCATCATTCCTGTCAACGAGAAAGTCAGGAGTAGAGGATGAGAAGGGGGAGAGGGACTGTATCTGGGGGGGGGGCATCTTGATACATTTTTTTTAAGCACCTTTTCTCTGTTTCTTGACAATCCCCACTCAGATGTACCTGCCACACACTGCCCCCATCCCACCTTTGGCTACACAGTAACTGTCATGAGGTTGCCTGTATCAAGGTGGTCCTTCACCAGCAGCCACCAGAAACTAAGACTATCCAGCAGGTCGATTGTCTTTGGCAGCTGCTGTGTTCTGGTTCCTAGTGACAAAGGAAAAGTGGTGAGATTAGTGAAAGACATGGGAGGCGGGGATGAGGAGTGCTAAAGACTGTCAAGGCAGCAAGGGGCCCGCACTGGGAGGTGGAATAAACATGGAATTGGGTGCCTGGTATAACAAATAGTTCAGCAGCTCGTGGCCCGGAGGTGGGGGACCACCCACACTGTGCGACCAGGGAAAGCAAAGCTATGCTCTCTGCCTGGTAACCATTCCAACCAATGCTGTAACTTACAGAACAACGTGGACGTTGGGTCGCCGAGCCAGAGACTAAACAATCTGGAAAACACTTCTGACTGTGGCTAAAGACGCCATGGGTTTTGTTATCTTAAAGTGATGAAGATAAAGCAGGGGTCTTGGTGATTCACGGGATGCTTTTCTTCCCTTGTTTAGAGATCTGAGCGAGAACCAGATTCAGGGAATCCCGAGGAAGGCTTTCCGAGGCATCACTGATGTGAAGAACCTGTAAGTGATGTTCAAATTATTTGTTCTCCTGACGTATGTCCTTTTCTGTTGTGGGGATGAGGAGGTCGTTGAAAACTCAGGGTACTGGGGGCAGGGGATGGAGACGGGGGAGGAGTTGTGCTTGTATCTACCTCCATGCATTTGTTCGACATTTATTAAGTATTCACAGTGTGCCAGGTACTGTGCAAGGTGCTGGCAATACAAAGGTGAAAAATAACCCAGCCCTTCCTCTCCGTGGACTTACAATGGGGGAGACAGCGTGTATAGCAGGAGTCTTTTACATTCAAGGCCCCATGAAAATAGATTCAGGGCTCTTTGTCAAGTGCTCTCCAAAGGCTGTACCTTAAATTCCACAGCAGGTGTACGTACCAGGTCAGTTGTTTTACTTCTTTTTTTTTTTGAGGGGGAGGGTCATTATTCACCTCTTCCCTCATCACCCGGGGAACATGTCCCAGGGCCTTGAGAATACTACTTGCCCTTCTACAGAAGGGGGAGGTAGCATCTTTGACTAGATCAGTTGCAGTGGCCAGTATCAAGAGAATCACATGACATCCTACGTCAAGGGAGTCTCCTCCAGCCTGACTCCTTATCATCATCTCTCGACCATTTATTTCATGCTTCTCAGGGTGATTTTGCAAGTGTCTCTACTTGTCAAGTTGACTGCAGACACCTTCTGAGTGCTTCTGCGTTGTCTGCCCAAGCAACTGTTTTCCATATGTGTAGAGTACATATGTCGGGTTTGGAGATGAGCACTGAGAGATGGTCTGGTTTCCATATACAAACATGTCTGCCAGTTGGCATCCCCACAATTCAGGGGCAGAACACTCCACTTCCAGGGATGAGTTTTTTATGACTCCCAACTGTCACTTTCCCTATAATTAATGTACAGATTTTCAGTTTACAGAGATCCACTACGGAAGTAAGTGCTGACTTCCAGATTCATGTTATCAGCCCCTACATTGCTGAGAATTAAGGTTTAGAGCAAGGCTGGTATTTTACATACGGGCTGAGATGAAGAAATGAGAGCAGGAGATGTGTCAAGGTGGAAAATAGAGGTATCTGCAGGTTCTTGGAAATAGTAAACCCATGTGAGCTATCGGGACAGACAGTAGCTGTGTAATCTTGGGCAAGGCACTTACTGCTATCTGCCTCAGTTTCCTCATCTGTAAAATGGGGACAATAACATCACCTTTTTCCTGGAGTTGTTGTGAGGATCAAATGAGATGATAATTGTAAAGCACTTAGCACAGTGCCTGGCATATAGTAAGTACTAGATAAACGTTAGGTGTTATCATCATTATTATTATTGTTATTTGTAGAGAACCACGATTGGGCCACAGAAGGGCCAAAAGAGAGGTGTACAGCCAGAGAGATGTAGGTCAGACATAAGAAAAAACTTCTTTGTTATAGCAGTTGCATTCTTTTTAAGAAAACGGGGTACAGGAAAATATGAAGTTATAAGCCATCTAGATAGTGTTTTAAGGTTTACAAAGAAAAAAAGGTTTACGAAGCACTTTACATTTCTTAACACATATGATTCTCACCACAACCCTATCATGGAGCTGTTATTGTTATCCTCATTTTACAAATAAGGAAACTGAGGCATAGAGAAGCCCAGTGACTTGCATGGGGTACACAGCTAGGGAGTGTCCGGGGCAGTATTTGAACTTGGGACTTTTTGACTCCAAGTCCTTTGCCCACCATACTGTGCCACCTAGCTTCTAATAATCCCCTATCTTTGTATGTAGCACTTTTAAAATTTGGATGTTTTGTAACATTTTGTTCTTCAGGGTTTCCAGGGACTAGTGAGTGTCCACAGCAACAAAATAAGTCCATAAGCTAAAGTATTTATATGAAAGTCATAGGCTTTTGGTGTCGGAAAGGATCTCAAAGATCATTAGTCCAACCTTTCACATAACAGGTGAAGAAAATGAAGCCCAGAGAGGGGCCCTTACTCCCCTAAGATCTGAAATCTACTTAATCTCAAGGCTAGACTTAATTAGTATTATTTAGTTCCACACAAATCAGCGAGCAAAAATTGTGTACTGCAACCCTTTCTAAGCAATGCCCTAGAACTAATCATTTCAGTTAACTACTTAGCAAACTGATAACAATCCATCAATCATCCTCCGTCTTGCTAAACCTGTGTAACATTACTAGTATCGCAGCAGTCGCTCCAAGGCAGCAGGAGTGAAGGTGTCAGAAGTAGCACATCCTAGTACAAAGTTTACTGCAAGAGCTAGCCCTCCATCTATTCTACTCCGTGGCCCTAGATTCTTCCCTCTTCTTCCAGGAAACATCCTCTCACTTGGTTACACTTGGGGAATGCAGAGAAAATCCATTACTAACCAACTAATCAAATTAAAAGAGGGCTACACTTCTGATCAATTTGTCAATAAATACTTATTGAATGGGACCTAGTACATGCTGAAGCAATCTGCGTAGTCCTTTGGGAGTAAGATAATATGTGACCTCTGCCCAAAAGGGCCTGGCAGTCTATACGTATAAAAAGAGAGGTAATAGCATAAGGCAGTGTATGAGGTATCATTTTTGAAGTGCAGCTACTTAGTAATATAGGAATTCAGATAAGAAAAACATTAGTTTGGGTTGAGGCAGTCAGAGGAAGATTAGTGGAGAAGGTAGGACTTGAGTACCCCTTTTAAAAATGGGTACAATTCTGAAAAAAACAAGATGAAGAATGAGGGGATGGATGGATGGGTGGATGGATGGATGGATGAATGGATGGATAGAAAGATAAAAAGATGGAAATAGATATACACATATACATAAAGGTATGTATATACATACACACACATATATGCATGTATATATGTGTATATATGTACACAGATATAGTGGAAATATGTAAGAAGTTTTGGGAAAAGCAAGCAAATCAATTTGACTGTAGTATAGCGTTCATGTTGGAAAACAAAGTTGCAAAAGTAGTTTGGAGTTAAATTGTGGAAAGTTTCAAACATTAAGCTGAAAAGTTTGTATTTTATATCCTTGGCACTGGGGAGCCATTGAAAGCTTTTGAACAGGAGGCTATGACATGATGAAATCAAACTTGGGAAGATTAATCTGTCTGAATCATGTAGGATGGATTTGAAGGGTAAAGAACAGAAGGAGGGATATTAAATTGAAGGTGATTACAGCAGTGGGCAGAAAGTGACAAAGGATAGTGGCATTGGGGATGGAAAGGACGGGGTGGATGTTAGAGATCTTAAAGAAGAAAGAATCAACAAGACTTAGTCATTAGCTGAATACGAGAACTAGGGGGAGCAAAGGAACGGAAAGCTAAATCTTAGGTTCTTAGTTTGAGTAACAAGAAGAATAATAGTAGTACTCACTGAAGTGAAGAAGTCAGGAGAAGCCAGTTTGAGGGGAAGATACAGATTTGATTTTAAACACAGTGAGTTCGAAGTGACAGCAGGACCTAGAAGTAATAAATTATGATGCAGTGAAAAGACAAATTCAAATGATATCAACAAAGAATTAGGGCCACACAGAGGAGGGCACCAAGGCAGTGGGTTTAGATTCAGATGACCTGGTCCTGCCCCTTATGACCTAGTGGACCTTAGACAAATCACTTCTACTCTTTGTGCCTCAGTTATCAAATCTGCAAAATGACGGATTTAGACTAGGTGATCTCTGAAGTCATCCCCGCCCCCCCCAGCTCTCAATCTATGATCCTGTGCTCTTGGAAAGACACTGAGCCAAGGAGGAAGGGACGTGTGTCCTAATGCTGTCTCTGACACTTTCCAAGCATCATTTCTTCATCTACGAGAGACTAGATGCCCTGCACCACCCTACCCCACCCCCAACACACAAACACAACTATGACTCTGTAATTGTAAATGGAAATCGTCAGTAGGCGGTTGGAGATTCTGGACTGGAGCTTATTAGCAGAGATGTCAGAGCTGAAGATAAAAGATCTGAGAATCGCCTGCGCAAAAAGATTTGGGAGAGGTCAGCGCTGAAGCTGCTTGAGCACATAAGACCTTTGAAGGAAAGGCTAAGCAACGCATGTCCTTAACAGAGTACTGGAGCTGGTAGGGACTTGAGACACTTTCCAGTCTGATATTTTCATGATTTAGATAGGCAAGCAAAACAAAATCAGGACAGTAAAGTTCCAAATTCAAATTTGCGTCTTATGAATTATCCTTTGCCATAGATTATCCATTTCACTGTCATTCTTCAACTCTGTGGCTAATTAAGAGCTATCTGCATCTGTTAGATTTTTTTTTTAAAGTGAGATGGTCCTGTTAGCTCATACTTGCAGCTATTGTCTTTCCCCAAGAAGGAGAAAGGAACAATTGTTTCCATTTCTTAGATGAGGAAACTAAGACCCAACCTGATTCAATAAATTAGCCAAACTTTAACAGGAAAGGAAAGCCTAAAATTCCTAGCCCAGATTTTCCTCCTTACACTCCAGCCTGCTGGGAGATTTGGGATTGTAATTGGCCTTTTCCATTGACCACTTCTACGAAATGAAGTTGGCAAAGAAATTAACTCAAGGAGTGATTAGCTAGAGGCAGATGGTGGCACAGTGGAAAGACCACTGGGCTCAGAGTCAGGAAGAACTGAGTTCAAATCTAACCTCAGATACTTATTAGCTGTGTGACCCCACACAATTCCCTTAAACCTCTGTTTGCCTTAATCTCCGTAACTGTAAAATGGAGGTAATAATAGCACCTACCTCACAGTGTTATTGCAAAGCTCAACTGAGACATTATTTGTAAAAGTAAATAGAACAGTGCCTGGCACAGAGTAGTCTCTACAAAATTCTTATTCCCTTCCCTTTTCCCTTAAGAAAACAAGTGATATAGTAAGAGAGAAAGCAGACTGAATTTGGGATAAGTTAGTGTGGGTATTAAATATCATTGGAAACCCCTCTTTTTCCCAGGGCTAAGAGAAAGGATGTAAGCGATGTTCGTATGCGGTGAGAGCATGTTCGCTAGTATAATGGAGGAGCCGATGAAACTTTGAGGGTTGCCTCCCAGGAGCAGGAAGGAAGCCCCTAATTGTTTCCTGCTTCAAAAGAGAAGGGAGAGAAAGTAATTAACACAGTATGCCATTCAGCAATTACTAAAGGACAGAGCTGTTTTGTAGACAGCACTATCCTTTCTGCTGCCTGGTTAGAGAAAGGAGATAGGCTGAATTTGAGTAGAAACAGTCAGAGAGACAGACACACACACACACACACACACACACACACATGTACTCTGTATCTTGATGAAATAATCAGCTCCCACTGGTTCTATCTGTATGCAGGCTACTCTGAAATCTATATATTCAACATTAATCTTATTTAGGCTATCCTCTATGTATACTGCTCCTGAAAGTCCATTAATAGAATCTCTGGTGACACCTCCTACAGGAAGTCCATTCTAATCTTCCCCAGTTGTTGTGCCCTCCTTTCAGAAATTCTTTTGCATATGCTTTAGATTTTTTTAAATAATTGAGAACTTTATTTTGTAGGCATACTTCTCCAAAGTTAAACAAAGGTTAAATAATTTAAGATGGTCCACTAATCTACACGTAAGAACATTTTACTCGTTAAACTGAGGATGTGGATGAGGATGATCATTAGGGACAGTATAGTATGGGAATAAAGGGACATATGCTTTGTAGTTTAATGTAGAAGCATATGATACCCTCCTCCCTAGAATGTAAGCCTCTCAAGGTTAGGAATTCTTTGATTTTTGTCTTCGTATCCCCTACGCCTAGCACAGTACCTGTAGCATATAGCCAGAGAAACCTTCCCAGGGAGAGAGATGAATAGTCGCTCTCGTTTAGTAAGCATTTATTCCTATATTCTAGGCACTGTGCTAAATACTGGGAATGCAAAGGAAATATACAGACGAGGAAAACCAACAAAGAAAGATGGCTAGCTGCAATCCAGCCAAAGACTAATAAGAAAAATATAAAGACTGACAAGGAAAATTTTAAAAAGCAAAACAAAACCATCCATCTAGCCCTAGCTCTCCCAGCAGTCATGTTTTCCTCTGTTTTTCAGTTTCCATTTACTCAGAGTGTGCAGGACAAGCATTCCAGAAGGGAAAATCAATAACCCCTGTCTTTGCCAGCTAGTAGAATTTGGAATTGACTGTTTGAAAACAAAGCTGGTCAGGCCGCCTTTGTGTTTTCTAGTTAGTCTGTGTTGCCTTGCTGCCCGTGCCGGCCCCTGTGCTTCCTGAGATTAATGGGAGCTGTCTCTGCCCCACTGAGCATGATGTAATCTGTGTGTGTGTGTGCAGAGACATGTGCGCGGAGATAAACCTGGACAAGCACCCTGTTACCAGCTCCACTCACCTTTAGCAGTCTCTCCTGGTATATCTCAGGAGTGATCCTGGTGAATTTAATTCCTGTTGCCAGGCCTTAGCAAGGGTCTGGGATGGAGCAGAGGAGGAGACATTACTAAGAGTTTCATGAACAGTCCATCTCAAAAATGGTACCCTGGCTTGTGGGATTGCAAGCCAGCCCTGAGGAAGCTGAATCTGGCTGTGAGGTATAGGGGAAACTGTTTATATGAATAAGTCTGATGAATGTAATACTTCTCAAGGAATCTCAAGCCTAGACAACCATCTCTCCACTGCCTATAACAGAAGATGTAACAACCAGAAGAAATGCTTGGGGATTAGTCTGAACGACAGTCTAATAAGTAGCTGCATGGAAATACAAGTTTGATAGGATACCTCCTCAAGAGATGCCTGAAATCTTCGAAATGGAGCCACTCTGAGCTGAAAGGGACCTCAGGGGTCATCGAAGCTATCATCCCAAACAAACCTCCTCTGTGAGGCCTCTGATGAGGGGAGAATTTATGACCTCCTGAGACAGTCCATTTGACTTTGGAATGGCTCAAATTGTTCTTCCTTATACTCACAGAATCGTGGACTATTAAAGCTAGAAGGGACCTTAGAGCCAAAATATGCTTCCCTGTAATTTCAATTTATTGGTCCTAGCTCTCCCATTTCAAGCCATGCAGTATAAATATAATCCCTCTTTTATATAACAGCCCTTCAAATATTTGGAAACAGTGATTGTGTTCCCCCAAGTTTTCTCTCTTGAAGTTAAAACATCCCTATTTCCCCCAACCAATATTCCATTTATGTAGCACTTTTAAGGTTATAAAGTGCTTTATATAAACCTTAAGTAAAAATTCTTTTGCCTGAGTCAGGAAGGAAGGAGATCAGTTTCAGCGGTAGCATAGAGGAGATGGCTAAAGTGACAGCAAAGAGAACAGTTCTACATTGGGGTGGAAGGGGTGGATAAGGAGAGGGAGAGATGGCGCTACCTAAATCGGTACAGAAGACTGTCCAGCCACAGATGCATTCATCCCATGAGACCTTTCCTTGTCTTCCCAGATGTTAGTGCTTCCCCTTTAAATCACCTTATTATTTCATATATTCTTACGTGTGTATATGTTGCTCTCCATGATAATAAGCCCCTTGCGAGCAGGGACTATTTCATTTTTGGTTTCTGTATCCCTAAGAACCTAACACAGTGCCGAAGCACGTAGTAGGCACTTACTAAGTGCCTAATTTAATGCCTACTTTAATTAAATGCCTGCTTAAAGGGAGATGATCCGACACCCAAACCAACCCACCTTGCCTCCACAGAGGTTACACAGGTGGAGGGGAGCCCCCCTGTGTGAAGGGTGTCAATAGCAAGAAGGGGGATGAGACTGAGTGGCAGAGCAGAATCGCTCTGTATAGCAGAGGGAGGCTGAATGGGAAATTAGGGGAGGGAGCAGGGTTATTCTGTCCTGTGGAAGACCATGAAAAGTGGGGATATTGGCTTCTGGACTGCTGCTGGGGATAGAAACATGACCCTTACATGTTGATATCCCGGAGCAAAGCCTCAGTGCCTCTATCCTAGTTATGACTTTGGACTTTAGATAGATACAGGGTGTCCCAAAAGTCTTAGGGCAATTGATGCAGTCAACTCTTATGTCATTTGATCCCCTTAGCAATCCTGTGAGACAGCTACTGCAGATAGTGTCGTGCCCTCTTCATAAAGCAGGAAACTGAGGCATGCTACTGAGTGTCAGAGGGGGCTGCTCCCCACTGATTCCAAGTCTAGCATTCTTTCTCCCATCCCAAACTATGTAGCGGGTGTTTACTCTGTACAATACAGTGTTCTGCACATAGGAAGTGATCAGCAAATACTGGCTGAACTACTGAAGTCAGCTTGATGAATCAAGAAGACCAAAGAGTAGACCATTACTGAATTGATCTAAATCAGGAGTTCTTAACTTTGTTTTTTGGTATATCATGAACTCTGGCAATCTGGTGAAACCTATGGACTCTCTCTCAGAATAATGTTTTTAAATAAGTAAAATAAAATACATAGAATTATAAAGGAAATTGATCATATTGAAGTATAGATATCTATAAACATACTGTATATGTACATGTAAATATACATGTATGTATTTGTACATGCAAATATATATGCATACATAAACAAGTTCACAGGTCAGAGCAGGTTGAGAAGTAAGAGATCCTGGTCTAAATATAAGATCGAACTAAAAACATGTTACGCCTCTGAAATGAGATCTCTTTAAAAGTTAAAAAAAGATAGCAAAATAACACCAATTTTATGCCACATTTAGGTTTTCTTCAAGCTAGATTATTTTGGGGAGTTGGGAGAGGACGATATAGCACATATTCAGATTAATGCACTAGCTTAAACCAGAGGTGTGGTCCATAATACACCTGAGTGTGGCCCAAATCAGATCAAAATGTAACTGGGAAATATTTAACAAAATAAATAAAAATACAATAAAACGAATAATATTACATTTACAACTAAGTCAATATGTGATCCACCAGGATCCTTCTACATGGCTTAGTGGCCCCCCTATTTCTACTTGAGTTTAATACCAGTCCTTTGGCAGTAGGCTGTGCAACCTAGGGGCCAAGGGAGACTGATTATAATGCTACTCCTAAGGGCTGTTCAGAGCAGGGATCCTGTGGCACTGTGGGAATATCACTAAAGCTGGGAGCCGACAGCACAAGATGCTCTCTTGGCAGGAAATAAGAAAACCAAGGCAGTGATATGCAGCTCAGGAAAGCCGTGCTGTTTTGGGGGATCATAGCATGTAATTTTCTTAGAAAATTTATTGCACAGATCATTTTCATTTGTGAACCAAAAAATGTTTAAGTCTGTAGAAGACACTTAGCCCTGCTGAGCATTAAATCCACCTAGTTAAAAAGTGTTGGAACAAATATCCCAAAAAGGACCTCAACCACCCTCCAATCCCCAAGGGAAAAGGTAGGGTCTTCCCCTCCTGCATGATTTAAAGAGTACTTTAATGGGTCCTCTTCTGAGACACCCACCTTTGGGCTCTTGGACTCTGCCCAGTTGTAGAGACCGCTTCAGGTTATATTAAGTCACTGCAGAAAGTTCACTACTGGTTGTCGGGCACTTTTTTACATCTGAAAAAGTGGTATTGATGGCAAAGAGAGAAACTTTGCTACCTTCATTTGGTGACTCTGTCATCTCAGGGGAGCGACCAGAGAGATGCCTGTCTCTTAAAGTCATTTAACTACTCTGTGTGACAGTTTCCTCATGTGTAAAATGGGGATAATAATAGCACCTACTTCTCAGGGTTGTGACAAATGAGACATTATTTTAAAAGCTCTTTACAGACCTTCAATGCCATATAAATGCTAGCTATTATTAAAAATCTTTGTTATTAGTAAGTCAATAAACAAACGTTTTTTGAGATCTTACTCTCCCCTCTGTATCCTTCTGCCCTTCCATGCCCTAGTGCTAGGTATTATTGAGTTAAAAGTTGCATTCCTGGTTTTTATTTAATGTTTTTCCCAATTACATGTAAAAACAATTTTTAACATATTTTTAAATTTTGAGTTTTAACTTCTTTCCCTCCCTCCCTATGCATTCCTGTTTTCAATAACTTTACAGTCTAATTGAGGAGGTGATACACATACTCATGAAAAGATAACATACAGTGCAAAGAGTGGAGTGGTAGATGCCAAATGAGTAAGTTCTATGTGTGTTCAGAGGATGACCAGATTAGTTCAGATGCCAGGGGAAGAACTATTGAAGTAACTAAAGATTCTTAGTCTGAAAAGAGAAAGTATTGGGGAGGCACGATAACAGTGAAGTATTTCAGAATCACAGACCTTGGGAGCTGGAAGGGCCCTTAGGGTTTAGACCAGCCTGTGCAGGAAAGGAAGCCGCGCTATACCGTACCCATCAAGTGGTTGTGCAGCCTCTGTGAGGAGATGTCCAAGGGTCAGAGTCCCCCACCTACCTCCCATTTCACTTTTAGACCTTAGTTCTAACCGTTAGGTAGTTTTTCCTGATGCCGAGCCTAAAGTGACCTCCTTGCAGTTTTCCCTTCTTGTTCCTGGTTCTTCCGTCTAGGGCCAAATAGAATGAATCCAAGCTCTCCTACTTATGATAGCCCTTCAGATACTTAAAAGTCAGCTGTCATGTGCCCTTTGGGTCTACTCTTCTCCAGGCTAAATGTGTCAGTGCCCTTAATTGATATTTGATGAGTTGTCAAGAAGGATATGAACTAGAACCTGTTCTGTGTGGCCGCAAGGGCACCTAAAGAACAGTGAATAGAACCTTTGGAGAGGTAGATGTAGGCTTGAGCTAAGAAAAAACTTGCTAAGATTTAGAACTATCCAGAAATGGAATGGGATGGATGCATTGGGAGTTGATGGGCTCGTCCTCACTAGAGGTCTGTAAATGAAGGCTGGATGATGCCATGGACAGAATGTGTTAGATGAGCTCCCCCTTTAGGAATACTTTGGACAACCTGGCCTCTGCAGCCCTTTACGACTGCCTTCCCCGCTGCAACTATACCTTTGGCCAAACTCTTCTCTGTGCCCAGTGATTTTTAGAAATGCCTGTTTCAAGCTCATGTAAACTACCTGCCGTTGCAGTTGCCAAGAACCAATACAGTCCACCAGGATTATTCCAGTGATCTCAATATTTTTCGTCTCCACCCCTTTCTCCCTAGTCACACCACAGCCAACTTCAGTGAGATCCTCACCGCCTTTCTCTCCCCTGAACTATTGCAAAACTTCTCCTCATTGGTTTCACTGCCTCGAGACTCTCCCCTAATCATTCTCTCCTCTCTGAAGCTGGAACATACTGTGTGTGAAGGGAGAGCACTGTGTGATAAACCTGGGGAAAGTGGCCCAGGACCAGACGGTGAAGGGTTTGAAATTCCAAATAGAGAAGTTTGCATTTTCTTCTGGAGGCAAGAGGGAGTCAGAAAGCTTCTTGAGAAGAAAGGGCAGGAGTCAGATCCATCCTTTAGAAATACCCATTTGACAACAGTGTGAAGGATAATTTGGAGAAGGGAAGGACTAGAGATAAGGAGAACATTGGGAAACTATCACAATAATCCAGAGGAGAAGGGATAAAGGCATGAACTAGAAGAGTTGTTGTGTAAATGGTGAGAATGGGAAGAACACGAGAGAATCTTGCAGAAGAAAGAACCAGAAAGACATTGCAATTGATTTGATGTAAGAGAAAGTGGGGCAGCCAGGTGGCACAGTGGATGAAGTGGTAGGCCTAGAGTCAGGAAGAACTGAGTTCACCTTCTTCCTCAGATACTTACTAGCTGTATGACCCTGGGCAAGTCACTTAACCTCTGTTTGCCTCAGTTTCTTCATCTGTAAAATGGGGGTAATAATAGCACCTGACTCCCAGAGTTGTCGTGAGGATCGAATGAGATCATATTTGTCAAGTGCTTAGCACAGTGCCTGGCACATAGTAAGCACTATATAAATGTTAGCTATCACTCTTATTAATAGGAGTGCTAAAGTGGGTCTCTTGGGTGACAGACGACATCAGTCTCTCAGTGCCTCTAAAATGAGGAGGGGGAGCTAGCTCATCTTGAAAGTCTCTTCCAGCCAAATATTCTATTAGTCTATAAAAGCAAGTAACCTAACAGGAAGGTTTTCAAATGGAAATTCATTACCAGTCATTATGATGTACATTTCTACAGCTCTTTAAGGTTTACAAAGCATTTTCCTCCAAAGAACCCTATGAGGAAGACAGTGAAAATACAGTGTCCCAAAAGTCTTAGTACAGTTTTTAAGCTAATAAAGTTTTAAAATTGCACTAAAGTCTTTTTGGGACGTCCTAACCCCATTTTACAGGTG
This sequence comes from Phascolarctos cinereus, assembly GCF_003287225.1. Lineage (NCBI taxonomy): Eukaryota > Metazoa > Chordata > Mammalia > Diprotodontia > Phascolarctidae > Phascolarctos > Phascolarctos cinereus. The sequence goes on along the minus strand of NW_027555625.1, from coordinate 403,672,436 downwards.
AGCTCAGAGAAGCTTAACAAAATGAGGAAGGAAAAATATTCAGCATAAGGCCAGAGATAGCTGAAGATGTAATTACAGCAGCCACACTGGTCTATTCAAACTGGAGGGCTGTATACAACAGGAGAACACCTTCTTTTTTTTGGTGGGGGGGAGGCAATTGGGGTTAAGTGACTTGCCCAGGGTCACACTACTGCCACCTAGCTGCCCCAGGAGAACACCTTCTTGAATGGGTAGAAGGAAAGGTCGGATTCTTTTGGGGAGGGAGAACAGGTGAATCTTTCTAAAGCTGGGCTGTTGTTTCAGTTACAGCCAGGCCCTTCTTTTCATTAGTCTCTCTAATTTTACCTCATTCAGCCATAGAAATAACTAGTGGGAAAAAGGCATTTCTTATCTCCGCGTTGAGAAGAGCCAGGATACTGATGATCTTGCTACAATGGATGGCTTGGAAAGAGGAGAGGAGAGGAGATTGGCAGAGGGTCAGGAGCAGCCACTCTGCGAGCCGTCGGTTGCTTTGTGTGGAATGCTGCTGCACTTTGTATCAGAGGGTGGTGTTTCGCTTCAGAGTTGTATCAGAGTTGACAAACCCATATGTGTCTCTCCCGTGGTGTCAGCACTGAGCACTCCATCTCTGCCAAAAACATTCAGCTTTTTTAAATAGACGTATTAGAACGTGTCCATTTAAACTGATGGCTATTATTTGCCATTGTTAACATTTTTCTATGAAGCTCTGCCTATTACTACAAGTGCATGAACCCAAATTACACGTAAATGCCGATTATCACTTCTCAGGAACTGAATGTGCTGAGCATCCTGCCTACCGAAGCAAATAAATACCCAGTGTAGAAGGTTAAGTTTACAGAGTACCCTGAAAGCCAGCAAGTCGGAGCTCTTTAAACTCTTTTCCAGCCCAGCACTGACCTTCTCCCTCCATTTTTCAGTAGCACTAAAGCAGAAGTAGCATCTTCCTCGGGCTTGTGGATGCCAGACTTTTTCAGAGTTCTTACTGTGTGTTTGAGGCATAGGAAGTACTTCAGTGCCTTTTCATTATCTAATTCATGCATTCATCCCAGAAGCAGCACCCATCATTTGCTTTTGGACCCAAAATAACTATAGTGTCTTAGAATGTTAGATCTGGAAAGAACTAGAAGAAAGATCCTCAAAGAAGCTGGAGCCCAGAAAGGAGCTCAGTGCTGTGTATCCTGACTCTGATTCCAGCACCCTTTCTGTTATGCATGTAGTCTCCATGTTCTAATACCCATGCACATACTCACGCATATACACACACAGTGCTCTCGTAGCACTTTATGATTCTCTTCTGTGTCTGTCGTCGTCCCATTGGGGTTATGTTTATCTATGAAAATATCTTGTCACCCCAGCTAGACTGTAAGGTGTTGGTACAGGGACTGAGTATTATTTATCTTTTCATCTTCCCCAGAACCTTTGCATGTATAAGGTACTTAATGTATAATGAATGCTTGGGTGCATATAACACTGTCAGAGAAGAATCATAGAATTTTAGAGATGGAAAGGACCTTAGAAATCTAATTAGTGTAAGTAATCCTCTCATTTTCTAGAAGAGGGAACTGAAGTCCTTAGGGGGAAAATGACTTGGCCAAGTATATGTAGCTAACAAATAACGGAGCTGAGACTAAAACTCAGGTGTGCTCATTGCACTTTGTCTTATGATACTTTAATGAATTTGTCATGTTCTATTGTGTATAGGAATGACAATGTGGCATAGAGAATGTAATTGTTGTTCAAGGTTTTAGTTGTGTCTGAATCTTTATGACGCCTTTTGGCGTTTTCTTAGCGAAGATACTAAATGGTTTGCTATTTTTTTCTCCAGCTCATTTTACAGATGAGGAAACTGAGGCAAACAGGGATAAGTGACTTGCCCAGGGTTACACAGCTAGTAAGTGTCTGAAGCCAGATTTGAACTGAGGAAGAGGAGTCTTTCTGCTTCGAGGCCTGGCACTCTATCTGTCCTACCTCTTAGCTGCCCTGGTGGATACAGAATCAACCACAAAATTAGAAGGACCTAGGTCAAAGTGTCCAAGTGTCAAAGTATGCAAGTCAGCTCTCTAAGAACTATATAGGTTCTAGAACAAGTGAGAATCTGATTAAGGTAGTTTCTTCTCTAGGAGTTCTTTACATTCCCTGTGGCAGGTTCCCCACCCCTGCAGCCTATGCAGATGAAATCAAGGTCTGATCATCCTCAACCCCCTCCCTCTACCTCTATCTCTACTTCTACCTCTCAATCAGTGTTTATATATACACATACACATATATGATCTCTTTTTCTCCCTTTTTCCTCTCTCTCTCTCTCTCTCTCTCTCTCTCTCTCTCTCTCTCTCTCTCTCTCTCTCTCTCTCTCTCTCTCTCTCTCTCTCTCTCTCTCTCTTTCTCTTCATGTATATATGTAATACATATACATATATATACATATATATTGCACAGAGGGAAATGTGAAGCAACCCCCCCCAAAAAAAAGCTTGTTGTGTATCAATCTCTGTTAACAGATATTTAAGTAATATACTGTCATCAGTAACATGATGACCTAACCTAGGCAATGCAATGCTTTAACTCAGCTGAGTTTCATGTGTTTCTAGAAGTTCTTTAAAAAGTAACTCAAGGGAGAGGGTTTTTCTAGCTCATCTTCCCTAGCCATTGTGTCCTATTGCCCTTGGGGCCCACTATGCTGAGTACACATCACTAGATGCCCTTTCTTTTCCCAAGTCTTTTCTCCATTCTTTTCTAAAGTCTTATAAAGAGAGAGACAGAAATTCTCTTTTTCTTTTCATACCCCTAGGCAAAGAAGATCCAACTGCATAGTTAAATTCCTTAGAGTTAAAATTATCTTTTCATATAGATTATTTACTCCATCTGGATGCTTATACCTCAGTATTTCAAGGGATCTCTGATCCTACTGGTATGGCCACCACTTTCACCAGTATAAATCATAACCAAGCTCCATCTTTTCATCTGTTGAGATTCTTGTTTTTGTCTTTACATAAATCTTTTGCCAGAGTATCTACCCAAGATCCTAGAAGTTCCTTGTGTGGCTACCAGTATACTACTCTTTATGTATACTTACATAGTGGGCAACTAGGCGGCAGGGTGAATAGTAGAGCGCCGGGCCTGGAATCAGGAAGACCTGAGTTCAAATCTGGTCTTGAACACTTATGTGACTCTAGGCAAGACACTTTTAACCCTTTTTGCCTCAGTTTCCCCATCTGTAAAATGAGACTCAGAAGAAATGGCAAAACATTCCAATATCTTGCCAAGAAAACCCAAAATCAGGTCACAAAGAGTCAGACATGACTGAAAATGACTGAACAATAACATACCTACATAGGCTTGAATCTACATGGGGAGAGGTAGGGCAAAATGGTGGCTAGAATGGGAATCAGAGGACCAGGGTTTGAATCCTTGCTCTGCCCACTTATCACCTGGATATGTGATTCTGAATCAATCACTTCACCCCTATGGCCATTAGTCTCTTCATCCTTACAATGAAGAGGTTGAACTAAATGACCTAGAAGGTCTGCTTTCATGCTAAATCTGTGATTCTTACAAGGGCTATATCTAATGACAATCTTTCTCTACCAGATAGACCCCTTGAATATCTGGGGCAGTTAAGGATATACTTACTCTTCACAGATCTGCCCCTAGAAACACCCTGAAAAGTCTCCCTGCCTCTTAATCTCTCAGTTTCTTCATGTCACCAAATGAGGGAAATTAGGTAAGAGCTAGCTAAGGATAATCCCTTAACCACTCTGAGCATCAGTTTCCTCTTCTAGAAAATGAGGGTAATGCCTCTGTTTTATATTTCAGTTGTTAGGAATGTGCTTTGCAAACCTTAAAATACTATAGAAATGTGAGTTGTTGTTATTATTGTTATTATCATTGTTATTAAGAGGCTAGAATCAAGGAAACACTCTATAAATGCCAGGCAGGAAGCTCACCTGTTGACAGTTCAGGGGAATGGGAATATGTCATACATATAAGGGCAGGTACCCCCTGCTGAGCAGACTTAGTTTGTTTTCAAAGAATTTTTCCTTTTAGTTGTGTTTAATTTGTCCAACCCATGCCAAGCATTGCGACTTAGCTGGAAGTAAGTGGAATGTGGGAGGCCACTGTTGGGAATTCTATGAGCAAAGCAACAAAAACAAAGTATCTCTTTCTCTTCCTTAGAGAATGTTGCAAAAGCGGAGTGGGGTGGGGCTCTAGTTTCTTTTGTCTCCTCCGTAGGGACCACGTTGGGGTGTAGTTTCTGTTGATTCTGCTGTGCAGTGACTGCCTGACTCCATTGACTCCATTGTCTTCCGTATGGGCCATTTCCATTCACATGGTGCCAGGAAGAGATCAAAACAGGAGATCTGATGTTGACCATTCAGATTTTTCAAGCCCATTTCAATTGTCACGGTTTTATATGCAGTGAGATCAATGCAAGTATGGGGCTTTTCGGAAAGCAGGAGTGTGGAGAAAGGCTATCTCAAAAGTAGCTTGAAAAAGAATAATAGACCCATCATTTTGAATCAAACAACTGAACCACCTGATCTCATCCGTTTATCCTTGTCTGATTCTCATTATTTTAGTAGGGAACAAAGGAAGGGAATTCTAAAACCATGTGTATGTATTATCCCTGTCTGTCTATTTTACAAAAGTCAAATGGGCTGCTTAAAGAGGTAGTAGGTCCCCCCTTGAAGTCTTCAAGCATAGCATTTGTTGGGTATGTGGGGAGTTCTTTTGTGTATGGGTTGGACTAGATAGCCTATGAAGTCCCTTCTAATTCTCAGTTTCTTAGACCTGGGATAGGATGACCTAGTGGTCCCATAAAACCCAGGCACAATGGGACTTCTTCACTGTCTCTATCATTTACAACCTGCCTTGTTGAGAATCTACCTGGTCCCAACTCTATGAAAAGAGAAGTTTCCTCTCCCACTTCTTCATTAGATTAAGGATATACTACCAGTATGCACATTTAGGGTAAGGATTCCGCAGGAATCCAAGCCTGCCACCCCCACTCCCGGCCTTTGTTGATTTTGACCCTTTGTAATTTATTATCATTAACATTTGCATATGTCCAACTACATTGAACCAAGTTGCTGTTGCCATTTGCATGGAAGGAAATATTTGCATTTCATCGGTGTCCCTGGCTGTGGTCTTGACCAGCCATGAGATATCTTTCAACAAGGAATCACTGCCCGCCAACCCTCTGACCTCTGGAAAACGAATTTCATCACAGTCAGACTGGCCCCAGTTCCCCTTGCCCAAGTGAAATGTCAATTAGATCACTGTCTGAATATCTTTTTTGTCTACTTGTGCATATTTAGTCTGTAAGTATATAAATGGTTTTTTTTCTTTTTTTGTTTTTTAATCAAGGGAGTCTGGACAGAGTTCAGAGTGTTTCCCTACCTTGCCTGTAGTCAGTTTAAGAAGGCCATGCTTTGGTGTAATTGCAGTTTGCCACAAAAGCAAACCCTATGCCATCCATCATGAATGGTTTCTTTTCATTGAATATGGGATCTTCTGTTTCTGATATATGGGGTATATATTGTCTGCGTGGAACAATCAAAAATGTGCTCAATTCAGAGCCTAGAGACTTTGGTTCAAATCCTGCGTCTTCGACTTACTACCTGTGTGACTCCAGGCAAACCACAAAAAATCTTTGGGCCTCATTTTCCTCATCTATAAAATGAACTAGATGGCCTCTAAGGTCCCCTCTGGCTCTAAATCTCTGTTTCTACATGGTCACATTCCTCCTTGCCCTTTTGAGAATCATGCATCTTTTTCCTAAGTTGAGTAGTAAGATTTTTTTTTAAATCACCATTCCCTTGAGTGATGTTTAACAATAAAAGAAAGCCTAGATATTGGGTGTAAGAAGAAAACCCTAGCTAATCTCTGCCAGAACAATACAGTAAAGTACTTCCCTAATACTCAGTAAAACCCTGATGGTTTAAAATTCAAGTAAACAGATTTTTTCCCCTACACATGACTTTCAGAAGGCAGAAGCAAATCATAAGTTTCTGTTGGGGACTTAAGAAAACAAAAAGGCATTCTGGGGTCAGTACACATTCAGTCCAGCTTCCTAAATATTCTACATCTTCATCCATACCCAAGAAGCACTTAGTCATCATAAGAAAAATTTTGTCTTGGTCATTATATCCTCCCAAGTGCCAATTAAGTCAGGAAAGTGTACAAATGGATTTTGGAGTGATTTGCCCCAGCAGACAAACTCTTAGGAGACCTGGGTCCTAGTCTCAGCTCTGTCCCAAATTGTGTGAACTTGGAAGAAAAAAAAAACACTTTACCTCCGTGGATCTCACATATAAAATGAAAGGCAGAGCAGTATGGTCCTTGGAGAGGTAGTCTTCGCTCTGGAACCTAGAAAGAGCTGGGTTTAAATCCTATCTCTAACACATAGTGGATGGCATACCTTTGACAAGTCACTTAACTACTCAGTGCCCTGGGGCAACTCTTTAAGACCAAGTGATGAAGTAGATAGAGCTATGGATGTTGAGTCAGAAAGTCCTGAGTTCAAATCCTTTCTCAGACACTAGGTATGTGACCCTGGACAAGTCACTTAACCTGTCTGTCTCAGTTTCCTAATCAGTCAAATGGAGATGATAATAGCACCTACCTCTCAGAGTGGTTGTTGAGGGGAGGATGAGATAATATTAATAAAGCACTTTGCAAACCTCAAAACTCTTTGTGAATGAATAAATGAATGGTACATAGCTCTTAAAAGTTGCAGAGCATGAGCCAGTCTTCACCAGGAAAGTAAGTCTCTCAGTGGGAGCTCCTATACACTAATAACATAACAATTCTAGTTTTTAAAAATGAGGTTGGAGGACCTCTAAGGCCCTCTACTTCCACTATTTCCCTTGAAATGATAATAAGAAAGAAAGATACCAAGAACTAGTGTGGTACAGATCAAAATTCCCATCTGAGCCTAAAGTATAAATAGATAGCATATAAAAGATTCTGAACACTTACAATCATCTCTCTCACTGGTCCTTAGGATGCTACCCCTCTTACTTTCACAAATCCATGATCTCACGAGTGCGGGTACTTTCTCTACTACCAGTAATTCTTGTCCATATATTCTAGTATATCCACCATAGAAGATCTAGCTATGTTCATGCACCATTAAATGATGTCTCCTATGTTCGCCATATTTGGTTAGGACCTGTGATTTCATGGGTGTGGGGAACTTCCATTCAGAAGATTCCTTCTAGCATTGCAGATCTGCAACTAACAGTCTTAGAGAATTGCCTAGTTGGGTGTCTGGGGAAGGGCAGAAAAGCCATTTCTGCCCTCTACATTCTGTTTCATTATCATTAACCACCTACTAATGTGGGAGTGGGTTAATCATCACCTCTTTTTAAAAACACTCGTAGCCCCCAATGTAGTGTGCTTACTCCATATGTCAATCTAAGCTCCCATGGCCTGAATTTGGGTTTGTTCTGAAGTCACCCCACTTCTTCTGGATCTTCCTGGCAAGCAATATATTCTGTCTGTGATTCCCTATAGCAAATTTTTGGAATCTGCTGTTGGGAAGTATAATTGAGCTGAAGAAGTGCTAATGTTCTATGCTAATGTTTGAATCTTCTGCTCTTTGAAGATATTACATCTAACAGAACCCAAGTCTGTGGTCCATCAGGGCCCAATGCCAAGCTCCATTGCTGTAATCAGATGGCTGACTCAATTGAATTGACTAAAATGTATAGGTTTCCTTGTCTATGCATCCAAAGACACAATGTTGGATATGCTTTTAGAATAAATAACCTGCCTGGCAAGCAGTGTCTCTATATCAAAGCACTGCCTTCAATATCTAATGGAATCAGAAAACTTAGAAAATTGGGGTCTTCTTGTCCAGTCCTTGAGTTCCAAAGCCGAATTAAGAGTAAACAAGCATTTGGAGTTTATACTACTCCATTTACCATGTGTAAACAGATTATTTTGAGCATATTTGCATTCCCATGATTTTATATAAAATTCCTAGTATTCTAAGAGGGAGCAGAGGGAGGAAGATTCTAAGACTACACACCATATGTGTCTGTCGGTCCAAAAGTAGAATGGCCTACCTCAAGAGATGGTGGGCTTCTCCTCCTTGGAGTCTTCAAGCATAATCTGGACAACCAGTTGGTGGCCATGTTCTAATGGGAAGTCCCTGCATCCATGTACTTACATATAGTTTTACACTGAATCACAGCTCTCAGAGCTAGAAGGGGCCTCCAAAGTTATTTAGTCCATACCGAACTTGAATAGGACCCCCCAGTGCAGTGTCCCCAATAAGTGGTCATCCAGCTGTCACTTCAAAAGCTCCAGTGATGAGGGCCTACTGCTTGCAGCCCATTCCACTTTGGGGCAGTCCTAATCCTTAGCAAGCTTGTCTTTATACGGGGCTGAAATCAGCCTCTCTTCCTCTCCAGGCATTGCTCCTGCTTCCGCCTCTGGGCCAAGCAGAACCCTGAGTCTGATTCTTCTCTTCCATCTGAGCACCCTTCAGAACCTTCAAGGCTTCTGGCCTGACCCCTCCCTACTAGGACTTCTCTTCTCCAGACTAAACAAACCAATTGATTGCTTTCGACCTGTCCTCCTACAATATGGTCTCCAGCTCCTTCATCATCTTGGTGGTTCTCCTCTGGATGTATTCCAGTTTGTCAATGTTTTACATAATGCGGTGTCCCAAACGGAATACAATACCTTTGTATGGTGCTTCCTACTTAACAAAGCACTTTGTGTACGTTATCTAATCCAATGCTCAAAATAACCTTGTGAGGGAAGTAGCATAGGTATTGCTGTCCCTATTTTAGAGCTGTGAGACAGAGCACGGTATGGTTAACAGACCAGTATTAGAGTCAGAAAGACTTGGGTTCCGATCCTGCCTCTGATGCATACTCCATTTGTTGGGGCATACTTGAATGGGCAAGTCAGCCTTTGGGCACATCAGACAACTCTGTAATACTGTAAGTTAAAGGCTAGCTGCCGAGCTGTATCAATCAGGGATGCAGTTTGCACAATGATGAAATCATGCCTGTGGACCCATTATCCACCTAGCCCCTCCCCAAACAGCTGAGGTTTGGAAGGGATAAATGGCGTGCCCAAAGACAGTGCTTAACACAGTTGTCTGATAGATAGTAGGTGCTTAATAAATGTTTACTGACTGTTCGACTGACACACAGGTTGTAAGGGATCAAACCCACTCAAACCTAGGTCTTTTGACTCTGAAGCCTCTTTCCACTTCAGAATATACAGTCTTAATTCATTTGCTATTGTTTCATGCGTTTTATTTTCCTCTCCCCAGCTAGATTGCAAGCTCATCGGTATTAGGGACCAAATCTGATGTTTCTGTATTCCCCAACCTTTACTCCCCACAAACACGCACACATTTTCTTCTCTCTCTGTCTCGTGTGTGTGTGTGTGTGTGTGTGTGTGTGTGTGTGTGTGCGTGTGTGTGTCTCAGCACAGTCCTCAGCACATTGTAGGAGCTGAATAAAAATTTCTTCTTTGAAATTATTGAGTCTCTGGATCAAGGCCCCACATGTAAAGCCTAGTCAGTTCCAAAAAATCCTCAGGATTGCACATTAGTCCTCTTTCTGCTGGTTGTATGGTATTTGAAGGGAGCAGGGGGATAATGTCTCCTACATAGAGTCCTCTTGTACTTCAGAGTCTGGACTTGTAAGAAAATAAACTGGAGAAGGCTAACTCCTTAGAGCTGAGGAGCCTCTGGCCATTCCCCCTATTTTGAAACACAGAAGGCACTTTTTGCCTCTTATAGTCTTTCACTATGTGATGCATGAAACAGCAAGGGTAAGTTAGATCCTGAGTTGGGTAAATACAGAGACAGCATTTGAGTCGCATTGAGAAGCAGTTGTCAGAAATGTGCCATTCATTCAGAGTCTCTAAGTGCTCTGTCAGGCTTTAACTTGATTAAAATTGAAAACCGCATCACTGGAAAACCAAACGTGAAATCGAAATCTCTTTACTTGGTGCTCTTACATCCCGAAGCCTGGACTTATAGATTATCCTCAGCTAATTTATGCCATCCTTGTGCCATACATTAATTTTGAATATATTTGTTGAAAATTTCCTGTAGCTTGCATTTGTGGTTGTCAAAGGGGCTTTTATCCCCCAAAAAAATGGTGCTGGTTTTAATTACAATTCTAAATAGCTTCATAACCATCGTGAACTCTGGATTTACATCATTTTATGACAGCCGCACGGTTCCTGCTTTATTGATTTTGTCATCTGCTTCATTACAGTTAATGCAAACCTTTTGTACAGAGATTATTCTGGTGCTGGGCTCTTCTGGGAGGGGTTAGTATGACCCAGGCTAACCAAAACAGACCACACTGTTCCATTTTCAGTGCTGATCCCAGGGAAAATAAGATGAGAAGCATGGCCAATGGGACCGTTAACTTTGGCCAGAGGAAATGGCCTTGGGGTGGCCAAATCTTTCCTCTCATCTGATGGTTCAGCATTCTTCTGCTGTGCAGTCCCCTAGCCTAGTTTATTTTGATGGGGTAACCAGATTTCTTCTACCTTCTGAGTACTCTTCTAAGATTGCTTCTACCCAGGCTTCCCAATCTATCCTTTATACTAATGCAGACACCCTGTGGTAGCCAGACACTTGTATGAAAAGACCTTGAGCAAAATCCACCTCCTCATAAGCCAATAAGAATTAAGAGCCTCCAGTTTATTGGGAAAGAGGAGTACACTTTTATTGACCTCTCTGCCTCGAGTTTCTCCAATCCATCCTTCACAGAAGCCACCAAAGTACAGGCCTAATCTTGTCATTCCTCTTCTCAATAAATAACAATTGTTCTGTTACCTTGAGGATCATCCATTAACTTCTCAGTTTGACTTAGTTGGCCAATCTAACTAGACTTTAGAAGTGTGAAGAGAAGTGACGTTTAATGAGGCTGGAAAGGTACATGGGCCAAGTTGTAACGGCTTTAAATGCCATACTGGACGTCTTTACAGTTCCTTGTACACAGCACTCCATTTCCATCTCCAAACCTTTGCATCAACTCTCCCCTGTGTTTGGAATGCAATCTCTAGTAGGCATCTTTTAGCATTGCTAATCTCCTTTGAGACTCAGCTTCTCCATGAGGCCTTTCCTGATCTCCCCCTCCCCAACTACTAGTTTATGTTCATTTTCTATATACCCATACATGTACATTATATGGCCCCATTAGGATATAAGCTGTTTGAGGACAGGCACTGTTTCACTTCTGCCTTTGTATCCCTACTTCCTGACATGGTACCTGGCACAGAGGAGGTACCTGATAAGTGCTTCTTGGTTCATTGATTGCTTCCAAGTTGATTGATGGTCTATGCTAATATTTGTTCAACAAGATACCATAATCAATAAATGATTTGCCTAGGTGATTTTCTATTATAGTTTTCAAAGATTTTGGGAGTCATAAACAATCTTAGACCTCATCTAGTATCGTCCTTTCCTCCATGATATCAGATTACTAAGACAAAAACAGGGTAAGTGATTTGCCCAGGGTTACAAAGATAGTAAGTACCAGAAACAGAATTTGAACCCAAGTCTTATGACTCCAAATCCTGTGATCTTTCCATTGTACTGAGGTGCTTCTTATCAGTAAAGTGAGGTGTTGAGGATCAAGATGGGTGAGAGTTGGATTCCTAAATGGCAAAGTTGTGAAGAAACTGAGATTTTAATGGAGGTTTAAAATTCTGTAGGTGACACAGGTTGATCTATTCAGCTTATCAGATGGTATTGGCCACTTGTTGAGAAGGGAATGGAAATCTGGGAGAACAAGATTGTCCTGGATATATTGATCAGATTTCTATATGCCCATAAGAGCATATTGATCAATTTGTGGAATTGCAGAGATGCTGCCAAATGAGGCAGATGATCTGAGTGGGCTCGAGAAGTTTTGACCAGAAATCAAGGAGTGAACAAAAAATCCAGAGAGGAGAAAACTTGTTTCTCTAATGATCAAGGGAGGTGAAGAAATTGGGCTCAAGTGAATTGTCAAATCCAGCAAAGACAGAATAACTCCAAAGGACATAACAAGAAGAAGAGCCCAGAAATGTCTAGTTCCCTTTATTGGAAGATTCCATGAAAGCAATACGGGAAGAAATATGGCCTGCACCTCGACCTCCTTACCGAAGCATAGACTGCAACCCTGGACAGCTCCTCTTCTCCTTGCACCTCTCAAGCTGTGTTCTTTCCCTTCCGGTCGAAGAGAAAACTGTTATCTTCCAGCATCTTGTTAGGAAGAAATGGTTTCCCATTCAAATATATTATAACTTTATTGCTTTTTTCATTTTATTTTTTCAATTAATCAAAACATTTCTTTCCCTCCCACCCACCCCCATTGAAAAAGAAAGAAAAAATGAAATCCTAATGATAAATATGCACAGTCAAGAAAAACAAATGCTCAAATTGGCCTTGTCCAAAAAAGAAAATGTCTCAGTCTGCCCTCAGTCTGTTACTCCTTTATCTGGATGTGGGGAGCATGTTCATCCGGAGTCCTCTGGAGTCGCGGTTACTTATTGTGTTGCTGAAGAATCTTAAATTTCTTCAAAGTTAATTGGTTTTTACAATGTTGTTGCTATTTAATATGTCGATCTTCTGGTTCTGTTTCATTCACTGTGCATCACTTCATACAAGTCTTCCCAGGTTTTTTCTTATCCGCAGTTTTACAAAGTAAGGACAAAGTGTCAAAATGGCCATTTTCAACAACAATTCTATGACTTTTTAGTTTTGTTTCTAGGACCAGTCTTTTCCAGGAACCTCAGGAACAAGGAGGAGACAGAACTTTGCAAACAAATGGGGCTACTTCCCTGGGAAGCTGTAGCATCCTGAGTCCTTGGGCACTACAAATGTAGTACTCAGACTTAGTGGCCTAGAGCCTTCTTGGGACATGCCTTTGTCGACTTTAGGGAGTGTTTCTGGAGAGTTAAGGAGTGTTTCCCTGGAAAACTTTAGTAGGAAAACATATCCTTCAGACCATTAATATAAGGGAAAGTTCTGGGATTTGCTTATTAATAAAGAAGGGGCAGAAAAAGAAACTTTACCATATTTACCTAGCAATGATTTTATAAGGTATAATTTTTTAAATGAATCTCACATTTCAGAAAAGCACTTGTAATAAAATGAGAAAAGTCTCTGTGAAGGGTGTGAACATTCAGTGGTCTTGTCTCCTAAAATGAAAACTAAAACTCAGCTTTTTCCAAATGAGATAAAATGTTCTAGAGCCTCTGAACCTCAGCTCTGTTTACGAGAAATGTCCTTAATTCTTTTCCTGGAATCTTAAAAAGAGTTGGAAATAATGTCTTCATGTTTTTTTTGCCTAAGTTCCCCTGTTTAAAGAGAAGCAGGCACAGTTCAAGCTGAAAATGATTATTTGAATGGACCATAGTTTCTCTATCCTAAAGTCGTTTCCTCTATGACCCTGTTTCAGGGCACTGTCTCAGTCTCCTTCTTCCTTTTGATAGCCAACCTTTATGTTTCACTGTATAATTGATTTAGTACCTAAAGGAAACTTAAAGGTCATCTAGTTCAACCCCACCATTTTACCTGTGAGGAAGCTGAGGCCCAGAGAAGTTAAATGTGGTTCAATGGGAAAAACACTAGGTTTAGAGTCAAAGGACCTGGCTTAAATCCAAGTACACTACTTGCTAACTCTGTGCCCTTGGGCAAATCATTTAACCCCTCTGGGCCTCAGTTTCCTCATTTGTAAAATAAAACCATTGGGCTAGATAATCTCCAAGGCCCCTTCTAGCTCTAAATCTATTTTCCTGTGACTTGTCCAAGTTCATACAAGGCTCTTCCACTGCACAGTTTTGTATTGTCACCTTATTTTTATATGCCCTTTCTCCTATAAAAGCTTTTCACTGGTGCCAGTGCAGAGCCTTCTCATGCCCAAGGGGTATCTATCTCTCCATTGCCCCTTGAGTGACCCTGCAACTTTCGTTCTTGGGAGTTTGTAGTGTCATTTGATGTTTAAAAACGGGACTTTGTTTCAAGGAGAATTTTGGCCATATGAACAGCACTATTTTCTTTCACAGTTTGCTCTCTTCCATGTATTAAATTCTGGGCTCAGTATATTGTTCATTCTCAGAGTCCATCAAAAATGTATGTACTGAGGGACCCATTCTCTTGCTCCTAACAGGTGCTCTGAATATTCCTTCTTTTCACTAGAGTTATGGTGACATGGACCAGTTTGTGATCCTACAGTGATCCGGGAGAGAATGGCTTGCCCTTCCAAGTTGGACATTTCCATTTCCCACAGATTCTACATTCCTGATCTGGTCTATTTGCCATCATTACATAGTATAGTGAGAAGAGTGTTAGACTTTGAGCCAGGAGATCTGGGTTCCAATCATGACTCCAATACTTTGTAAGTGTGTGACCCTGGGCAAGTAATTTAACCTTTCAGAGTATCAGTTTCCTTATCAAAAATACACTATTTACCTTGTAAGGTAGGGGCCATCTCCAGTCATCCTGATGCGTATCTGGCCACTGGCCCCAAATGGCTCTGGAGGAGAAAGCAAGGCTGGCGATGTTACACGGCCCTCCCTCATTTAAATCTAATCTCCTTGCATGTCATGGCATCACTTCCATGATGTTATGGTCCTCTTCAATAATGAAGGACAAGGGGCAGTTAGGTGGTGCAGTGGATAGAGCACTGGCCCTGGAGTCAGGAGGACTTGAGTTCAAATCTGGCCTCAGACACTTGACAATAGCTGTGTGACCCTGGGCAAGTCACTTACCCCCAACTGCCTCACCAAAATGAATGAAGACTGCAGGACAAGCAATAACAACCTAATCAGGTAATTGTGAGAAAAGTGCTTTGCGAACCCTAACGCCCAATATAAACATGAAGGGGGGTTTTTTGTCTGTACCAGTGATTTCACTGTAGTGAGGAATTCGCGGTGAGGAAATTCCACCTACCAATGCAGACTCTACAACTGACAGCCTTAGAGAGCGGCCTGGGGTCACTGAGTGGCCAATGGACTTGCTTAAGGTCACACAGCCAGTCTGTATCAGAAGCCAGACTTGAATCGTGTCTTTCTGACACCAAAACCCACTGCACCATAGTGGGTTTGTGGCAGCAATCAGTCAATGGAAGAATATTTATTAAGTATTTATTCTGTGCCAGGCACAGTGTTAGGAACTAGGGATACACAGAATGAAATAATCTCTGTTCCAAAAGTGTCTGCATTCTAAGGAGGGAGACAATAAGAACGTACAAATACAAACATATCCAAAGGAGCTCAAAACAAGGCAGCTGGGGAGGAAAGGCATTAACATTTGGGGACCTGGAGAGGCTTCATGTGGAAACTGATACTTGAGCTGCATGTTAAAGGAAGAGGGGGAGTCTATGAAGCAAAGGTAAGGAGAGAGTGCATTCCAGGCACGAGGGGCAGCTAGTACAAAAGCACCAAGGTAGGAGATGGAGCATTGTATGTGGTGAACAAAAACAGAGCCAGATAGAATGAATCTCAAATTATATGAGGGAGATTGACATCCAGTGACACTGGAAAGATCATCGGGAGTTGGGTTGTGAAGAGCTTCGAAAGTCAAGCAGAGGAGTTGACATTGATGTCATCGTCATCATCATCATTGTTGGTGGCAGCAGCAACCTCTGCTCCCTCACCACCATCTTTCCAGGACTCTTACATCTTATATCCCACCCATGCCCCCATATCTAAGATCCAGTGATACTAGCCTTTTAGCTAAACATTTCATCTCCTTACTCTGGGCATTTCTCTTGGCTGTCCCCATGCCTGGAATGCTCTCCCTCTTCATCTCTGCCTGCTGTCTTTCCTGGCTTCCTTCAAAGTTGCAGCTAAAATCCCACCCTCTTCCCCAACCTTTCTGAACCCCTCTTCGTTCTAGTGACTTCCCTCTATTGAGGATCTTCAGTTTATCTTGCATCTAACTTGTTTGTGCATATTTGTTTTCGAGTCTCAGATGAACATCAGAATGAACTCCTAGAGAGCAAGGATTGTCTTTTGCCTTTCTTTGCATCCTCGTTGCTTTGCATTCTGCCTGGCACATAGTAAGGGCATAACAAATGTTTATTGGCTAACTATCCAGCTGGCTTCTTTCTGCTCAGATAATCTCCTTAAAACCCTCACAAGAGGTCTACAAGCAAAAGCTAGATGACTGCTTCTTGCAAAGGGAATTCTTGGTCAGGTACAGGTTTCACCGGATGGCCTCTGGAGTCCTTTGCGGCTCTGAGACTCTGATTCTGTGTAATGAGCAAAAAGGCAACCTGGAGAAGGCATTTCTTATTGGGGCAGCCCTGCCTCACTGCCCCTAAAGGGTGGAGATGGAGGTGGAAGGTGAGCTGAAGGTCACATATTTTCATAGAAAATGAAGAGTCAGAGTGGATACTGAACCTTCTCCATCTCTCTCCCTCTCTCTCTCCCCACCCTCTCCCCGTCTCTCTCCCTCTCCCGCTCCCTTTCCCTTTCCCTCTCCCTCTCTCCCTGTACCTCTCTCTCTCTCTCTCTCTCTCTCTCTCTCTCTCTCTCTCTCTCTCTCTCTCTCTCTCTCTCTCTCTCTCTCTCTCTCTCTTCTCTCTCTCTCTCTCTCTTCTCTCTCTCTCTCTCTCTCTCTCTCTCTCTCTTTCTCTCTCTTTCTCTCTCTCTCCTCTTCCTTCTCCTCCTCTGAGAAAGAGGAGGTGGAAAAACCTCATATAACTAAAAGGAAATAATCTGAATGGGAGTATGGTATTCAGTCTTTGAAATGCAAATATTAGTCAACTCTCCATTCTCTGTGTTATCTGTTAATGCTATAGAAAATCCAAAATAGTCAATGATCGAAAAATATTTTATAATTGGCTTTAGAGTACATTGTATAACTTGCCCCCCCCCAGCAGTTCTGCCTTCTCAATTCTGTTATGATTAGATTGATATTAGTTTGCAGTCCCTAAGCACACACTGACAGTAGCCTCAGAGCATGCTAGGAGGAAGAAACTGGTCTGAGATAGAGGAAAAAAATGGTGTAGATGGTCCACAAAGTGGACAGAGCAAAAAATCACCTTCATCCTTATTTTTCATAGTATGCCTAATTATTTCTTTTCACGTCTCTATATGTCTGCTTTGTCTTATCACCTGCCTAGGAGTTTAGGCCCTTTCTGTCCTATCTTCCTCAATTAGCTTTTCCTGAGTTTATGCCACTTTAAAAAAAAATAGAATGAAGGCTCAATAAAGTTCTTCAGTGCCCCTGGAAATGTATGGCTATCCATTTGGGTAAGAGGTAGGGGTGTGTGTGTGTGTGTGTGTGTGTGTGTGTGTGTGTGTGTGTGTGTGTGTGTGTGTCTAATACAATAGTGATACTTGTATCTGGAGTCTGTAGGTATCAATTCCTCACTGAAAATACCTGCAAAGAAAAAACAGACATATGGACTTTTCCTAAGCACCTTCAGTCACCGGTAAGATAACACAGCAATCGATGCAGTCACTACCTCTTTTAAACATTTAACTATAGGCTCCTTGATGCCCCAATAACATGAAGTTGATAAGATTTTTTAAATTGGCTTGCTCTACATGATGCTTAACTAAAGGCCACCAATCCTTAAAATTGTACGTATGCTTCCATGCCCACACCGCTCCATTCCTTTCTCAGCCAAGGTAATATTTGCATTGTGAGGCTAGATATTAGCCAAAGGCAGGTGATCCTGTCTAGCATTTCCAAAAGGCAGTCTAGAATTACATGCTATGTGAACTGTGAAGTTTAGAACTCTCCACAGACAGGGTGAGTGGGATATATCCATCTGCCACATCCATGGGAATGATTGCATCCAGCCAGGGAACACCAACAAGGATTCATTAGGTACCCTGAACCCTGATGTCTGTCTGTTTAAAGTGATGGAAAGTGTCAATTTTTCTCCACGGACAGAGCAAAACTTGGCTTGCTTTCAAAGTGCCTATCACGTCAAGTCGATTTGTATCCAGAGTTACTTTTAGTTCTAACCCAATCTTTTGGCAACAGTCACAGTCACACTTGGGCTTGCCGTTTAGCCTGTCACCTTCTCTTGAGCCAATGCTTTTGCAGGAGGGTAACAACACATACCTTACCTATCTCAGCCCCACAGATGTCCCAAGTAATGATGGTGGGGCAAAAGAAACTCATGTTTTTCCACTGGCCCCCTGTGGACGTGCCAAGATAAGCATATCTTAGGATTTCTGTTTTATTAAGTCATACTCAAAACCTCAGGGGCAGTTAGGTGGCACAGTAGATAAGAGCATTGGGTTTGGAATCAGGAAGATTCATCTTCATGAGTCCAAATCTGCCCTTAGACACTTGCTAATTGTGTGACCTTGGGTAAGTCACTTAACTCTATATGCCTTAGCTTCCTCATCTGCAAAATGAGCTAGAGAAGGAAATGTAAACCACGTCAGTATCTTTGCCAAGAAAACCCCAACTGGGTCACAAAGAGTTGGACACAACTGAAACGATTGAACAAAAGCAATTTAAAACCTCAGATGAATCTGTGATTTACTCAACATGGATGTCCCATGCACCCTACCCCAGCCCATCCCCACCTGCACCCCTGCCAGCAATGCGGAGCAGACTCATCTATGCCTGCCCATCTTGTGTGACTCTCGTCTGGGTCCTCCCATATATTCACTCATAGGATCTGCTCTCATGCTGAGGTTACCTGTGAGTCACGCAGGCTAGTCACATTTGCTCTCTCCATATGACCAGCTGATCTTTTCTATTTGTATATTTTCCTGAGAACATTGTTTTACTCTGCTTTGTCTTTGAACATTCTTAGTACTATTTATTGCAGCCTGCTTCCACCCACCACGCACCTCTCCGATGCCCTTCATATGTTACTCGCTTTTAGTTTTTCAGAGGCTATCATCTTCCTATAGTCTCAAACAACAAAACTAGTAGAATGTTCATATTTTTTTTAAAAACTCTTATTTCTGAGAGAAATTCAAGATCATTAGAGGTTTGCAATTTTCCAAAGGCAGTCCAGCCTTGAAAAGATATATTAATAGGAAAAACATTCTTTCCTCTATATTCCCACTGCCCTCATCACCTCAGGCATGTAGAACTACAGAAACATCCTAGGTGGCCTGTGCAACTCTAAGAGTTCTTTGCCTCAGTCTATCCTATATACTAATTCCTGAGTTCCTTATTCACCAATTTTACCATATCTTTCTCCTACTTAAAAACATCTGGTGGCTTCTTTTTACCTATAACATAAAATCTTGCTTTCATACTTTGTCCCCATTTTACCTATCCAGTATCATTTCCCTTTACTCCCCTACTTGTTTTAGCCAAGCCAGGCTCTTCACTGTCCCCAGCATATATGCTCATTCCCCACCTCTAAACCTTTGATTGTACTATTAACTTACAGAGACAATGCACTCTTCTCCATGGAATTCCATCTCTCCTTTAGGGTACAGTTTAAAACCCATATTCTCCATGAAGGGGGAGCATTCTAAGCAGAGGAAACAGCATGAACAAAGGCGAGAGGGCATGCACATGTCCAGTAAATACAGGTTTGCTGTGTGGAGTATAAAGTATGTATGGGGAAGTAGTCTGAAATAATGCCAGAAAAGTAGGGTGACTTTTTTGTTTTTCCAAATTAATTTTATTATTTTTTCTAATTCAGTGAAAAAAAATTTTTTGGCAATTTAATTGGGATGGCATTGGATATATAAATTGGTTTGGGTAAAAGTGTCATTTTTATTATATTGGCCTTGACTACCCATGAACAATTAATATTTCTTCAATTACTTAAATCAGATTTTATTTGTATAAAAATTTTTTTTGAATTTTGTTTACCAAGTTCCTGGGTTTGTTTTGGCAGGTGTATTCCTAGGTATTTTACTGTCTAGATTTTTTTTTAATGGGGTATTTTTTACAGTCTCTTCTTGCAGAGTTTTGTTTGTGACATATAGGAATGCTAATGATTTATGTGGGTTTACTTTATATCCTGCTACTTCGCTAAAATTGTTAATTGTTTCAACCAACTTTTTAGTTGAGTCTTTGAGAAAGGTAGAATGGGAACAAATTGTGGATATCCTTAAATGTCAGGTAAAGGAGTCTGAACTTTATTTATTTATTAGGAAATGGAGAGCCATTGGAGGATTTTGAACAAAGAAGTGGCATGACCAGATCTTTGTATGAGGAAAACAAGTATGGCCAGGGTATGAAGTATGATGTAGGGGAAGGTGAAAGGTTCAGGGAGCAGAGAGGGGAGTTAGCAGGACAATAGTGGCAGAAAGGTCTGTAAGACCTGGATACTGCAATAATCTGGGCAAGTGAGAATGAGGGCCTGAACTAGGACAGTGTCTCATGTAATGTACAGGAAGGAATGGGTATGAGAAGTCCTGTGAAGGTGCATGAGACTCGATAACTGGCTGGATGTTTGAAATAGGAGAGAAGAAAGGTCATTCTTTGTTGAAGAGGACATCATGTAAAACATTTTATGAACTGTGGTGCAAATTATAGGCCAACTTGACTTCCGTGTCACTTGGGGAAATTTGGCCTTCACTTGCAGCAGGCATATGCATCTGACTATATACTGTTAGACCAATAAGAACACATTACAAATAATAGATTTTTCACTGTAGGAAGATATATACGTATTTTAAGTGGGGTTCTGACACTTGAAATTCCGCATTGATAAGGATGATGATAATTCTAGCATTTCCATAGTGCTTTAAGGTTTACAAAGTACTATAAATGTCTTTTGATCCTCACAACTCTGAAGTAGGTGCTATCATGCCTACACTGCATGTGTAGCAACTGAGGGAGTCAGAGCTTAAGTGACATTCCTGTGGTCATATAACTGGTAAGTGTCTGAAGCAAAATTTGAACTAACATCTTACTGCCTCTAAATCTAGTGTTCTATTCCCCTCTGACACCTTGCTACCTATACTGATGGATCTATGCTTTCATTGATGTGAATATTCCCTTTGCCTAGGCAAATCACAACTCCTCCACACCTTATCATTCTGTGAATTTCTTCAACAAATTTTCCGTAGAGTACCAATTCAGTTTATTGACTACCTTGGGTGGCTCAGTGTTCTAATGGTGTGTTATTTAATGGTAATAACAAACACTGAACAAGTATATACATATATATATATATATATATATATATACACACACACACACACCACACACACACACACACATATGTATGGATATATGTATGTATTAAGCATTTATTGTGTGTATTGTTCTGCGGTGCTAAGAATACAAGGTCAAAAATGAAAGTGGACCTAGTACTGGAAAAAGCTCACATTCTACTGCTAAGGAAAAACAACATGTACACAGATAAGAAAATACTAAAAAAAAAAGATTTTTTTTTGTGGGGGTAGGAGTTAGTGCTAAATACTTGGGGAAATCAGAAAAGATCTCCTTTGGGAAGCTATTGAGCACTAAAGAGATCTAGGGATTCTAAGAGATAGAGGTAAGGAAGAGAAGCTTTATGTGTTTTAGAGATAGAGGCTATGCAAAGGTATAAAGAAGGGAACATCTCATACAGGGAATAGCCGGTGAGTGAGTTTGCTAGGATGTGGAGTACATAAGGAGAAGTCATTTAAAATGGGCGTTTCAGGACAAATAAAAAATATTGCTTTACTCATATCAGAAATGAACATCATCGGTCACCTGTTCTATGCCAGGTACCGTGCTAAGTGCTTTACGGAGAACTCATTTGCTCCTCACAACAGCCCTGGGAGGCAGACACTATAGTTATCTCCATTTTATAGTTGAGAAAGCCGAGTCAGATGAAGGTTAAGTGACTTGCCTAGGATCACATAGCTAATAAGTGAGGCTAGATTTTAACTCCGGGCATCCTGTCTCCAGGCCCAGTGCACTATCTATTGTACCACCTAACAGCCTCTAGGAGGTAGATCAGATTAGACAAAACATTTGTTAGGTGCTTAATTGTGCCAGATACAGCTCTTGTTTATTTTAACATTTCCTCCACTCTTAGTACATGACCATACCATCTCTTTTAACCTTGGATATCCTTAATAATGTCATTTTAAATACCCAAATCGTCGTTGATAATGTGTTGCTACTTATTTACTACTCAAATATGTCTTCTCATTTCCCTTTGGGTCATGAGCAGTTTTGATTCTTTTAATATCTCTAAGGCCTCTTCCAGCTTTTGCATTCTGTGCTTCTATGAAGAGTAGGACCCATTAAACTCCACTATGTGATTGGCCTTTCTGTACCTACTTTGCAGAAAGATTGTGTCTTCTTGGCAAGGCATTTTCTAGGTTCTTGTAGGTTTTGTTTTTGTTGTTGTTAAGATCATTGCCCATCAGTTAAACTTCTTTAGGAAATACTGCTCCTCAGAGTTCACAGCTTTACTTTGATTCAATTCCCCCTTTTTCAGAATCAAGACTTTAATGAAACTGTTGGTTAGGGTTGAAGCCACTGTCACTGTATGAAGTGATTTCATCTTTGTTCTTTCTTCTAATTTGATGTTAATTTTTTACCTTTGCTTTATCTTATTGATGACATGACTACACGCAGGCAGCCGATTCTGAAATGATTTCTGCATAACTAACCAAATGTTTCCCATCCACTGAGATAGGCAGTTTCATCATGTGTCTTTGATTCTGTGATTTCTGTTGGATGTCCACCATGGCTAGGGCCTTTCAGATCCCTTCTTGGAGAAAATATTAATGATCTGCAGTAGTGAAGCTTCTGAGTAATCTATAATCCTTTGATCTCTTTCATTGATCCCTAACCATAATTTCCAACATTTCCCATAATTTCCACTCACGATACCCATCTTTTAATTGACATCTTTGAGTATCCAAAGTTTATGTTCAGTTTTGGAGACATTGTGGTTCAGGAGAAAAACTGTTGATCTCATTGTCACACAATCAGATTTTGAATCCTGATTGCCTGTGTGACATTGAGGAAGTCGCTTAACTTCCATGGGCCTCAGTTTCTCATCTGTAAAAATGAGTGGTTTGGGACAGACCATCTCTAAGGTACCTTCTAGCTCTAGCTTTATGAACCTATAGTTCGGAAGATCTGGTCCAGTTTTTCAATTAAATTTTTTTCCCTTCATTCTTGGAGGGTTGCGTGGACTAAAAAACAACTGCAGCAGAAAGACAGCTTCAAGGGATGTCTTGGTGCAGTGGAGAGATCACTGGGCTGTGAGCAAAGAGATCTGTCCTCTACTCCCAGCTCTGTTACTGATTCACTGTGTGGTCTCTGGACCTTGCTTGCCTCGTCCATAAAATGAGAGGGTCGAGCTAGCTGCTTTTGGAGTCCCTTCCACTTCTAACATTCTATAATTCTGTAATTTCTTAGGCAAGAGGTCTATATGGAGTCTTCAGGGAAACTCAAATGTTATAGTATCTTGGCGTCATAGTGGATATGAGCACCGGACCCGGAGGCAGGAACTCTTCAGTTAAAATATTGGTTCACACCAGTTGTGCTACCCTAGGCTAGTAACTCAATCTCTGTTTGCCTCAGTTTCCTCATTATGCAATGGAGATAATGATATTATCTACCTCACAATGTTATGGTGAGGATCAAACGAAATAATATATGTAAGGTATTTTGTAAATCTTAAAATACTAAATAAATTTTAATTATAATAATAATTATAATTGCCATCATCATCATCATTATTTTATTCTCCAAGGTCCCCTTAAGGTCTAAATCCTTTGATTTGACATCTCTAACCTTTTGTGGTTGAAGTTCCACCCCTCGTTTGTTATATAAACTTGACCAATTATGAGGTAATAAGAGTTTTATTCCCTACCTCACTGGTTTCACAGGATCATTTACTTAGATGACTTCAGTTATCAAGGGACTTTAGAGAGATCCTTGTTTTCAGATGAGACCCAGAAGCCCAGAGAAATAAAGGGGCTGATCTAAGGTCACATAGCTTAGCAAGGAGCAGATCCTATATTGGAACCCAGGTTGTTGTTGTTGTTTTTAAACTCCAATTTAGTAGTCGAAGTGGTAGTGGTATTTTTTTTAAATCACTAACATTGTAATATACATGTACCTGGTGCCACTTGTCAGAAAGAGAACACGAGACTAGATGTACTTACAGTGACAATTCTTATATAACCCACAAATTGGTGAGTTGTTTCTGCCTTATAGTTGTTTCTGCCTTGTCTTGCTGAGAGGAAATGTCTCTGTTCTGGATTGTAATTGTCAAGCTTATTAACACAGACTGGGCTGGTTTATCACTATAGAACCTAAAGAAGGAGCAGAAATTCCAAAGACTCTGTAAAAAAATGAAACATGCTGTTGTTTGTGCTACTGGGTGAAAAAAAAAGTGATGCAAGAGATAACTTTCCATACTCACTAGCAAAAGCGCATTTCATCTTCCCAGTTTTTCACTCCTTCTCCCCTTGTGTGACGATGTCATTGAGGAGCAACCGATGGTTATCACTCAAGAGTGTCACTAGGGAAACCACAAAACCTGCCCCAATTGCTATGGAGACAGCCATTTATTTGTTCGGTCTCTGACTATTCATTACATCAGCAGAGCAGGAGACTCAAATACGGATACTTTCCCCCCCCAAAAAAATGTTTTTAATCCCCAAAATAAGAAGAATAAAAACACACACAGGAACATTTAGTGCTTCCTTTAGATTTGCGTTGGCCTGCCTCAAGATGTTAAAAATGCGTCAGCATAGGGAGATTCCTCTCTACCTTTAAAAAAAAAATAGATGCTCCGGTAGGTTTTCATTTAAAGCTACCTAGTTTTAGTGCCTGGAATCCTGGTTTGTGAATAAGCAGTTTTGCCAGGATGCGCTATGCTGGGAAAGGCAAGCTGAAAAGGAGTCCATTATCAGCTCAGATGATTCCGCTTTGGTTTTTTAGGTTCATCCTGAAGAGTCAGTTCCGATGAGCCACGTCACCACAAGAAATCCAGAAATATCCTCTCGAATAGCGAGGGTAGCCTCTCCAAACACTGAGCAAGGCCCTTATTTCTATCGTTCAGTCTAGAGCACATCAAAGTAAAAAGTTTCCTTCAGAAATAATCAGATAGATGGGGACTTCTCTTTTGATCTGAACACGGTTAAGATTTCTTTTATTTTTTGTTTTCATTTGCAGGAGCTAGTAAAGATGGATCCCCAAGTTAGACTGAATCTTACTGTACACCTACCTGAATTCTTGTTTTATTTTTGGTTTTCTTTTAAAGATTGGGGGTGGTAACTCTGCTCCACTGGTTTGCAATTTCTTCTTTTTTTTTTTCAGTTACAAAATTCATTTGCAAAACTCCTAACAGAGCAAACATGCAAGTAGAGCTATTGGTATTTCCCAGTGATGTGTAAAAGTTTCCTTTATTCTCTGAGTCTTGATGCCCTTCTTGTTAGTAATCTATCATCTGTGTTTGTGTTATAGTAGCGCTTTCCTGTGTGAGTCTTTATTAGAGGAAATGTAGCTATTCTCCTGCTGAGAAGTTGCATATGTTGAACAGCAATATGAAATATATTAAATAAAAGGTATTAAACCCATCTAATGGCAAAGCATGCATAATGATGCTTGTTAAATAGATTCATGTTTAAATTTTTAACTAGGCTCCAGGCAGGGCATACAGATCATAGACCTTAATTAACCTAAGACTTTCTTCTTTGTAATGTTGATTCAGTTGGGTGAATTCTACAAAACCCTAATAAACACAATTATTCAAGTATCTCTGTATATGTATGTGTTTGTATAATAAATGCCAGAGATCTGTAAAATGAATCATTACCCCAATTTTTGAAGATATGTGTTAACAGAGATTAAAAAAAACAAATATAATTAATTATATCTATATCATTAAAATATAAACATTTACAGTTATTGGCTATGTGTAGACATGGTTCTGTAGAGCTAAAGATACCCATTTTTATGTATCTGTACATACACATATATTGATGTGCCTCAATGTTTGAAGTTAAATTTTGAAAATGCATGTTTTATCTTTGAATTAATTTGTTCTTTTAATGTATGATTATAGTAGTCACTTACAGATGTGAAGTTAGTGATATTTCATTAGCAGCTTGCAGGAAGGGTTTTTGCATACAAAGTATAACTAGTACCCATTATATAAAATATGTACATTTCCTTTGAACATTTATATTGTCTCATTTTGCTAGCTAAAATAATTTTATGTTTTCATTTTTTTCCCCAGTTGAACAGTCTGGCCTTCACTAGACAAATGTCTTTTAAAATTTCATTCCTTCCCTTAATAGAAAAATATCTTAGATTATCACAAGAATTCAAAAAATGTGCCCAGCTTCCTTGCTTTCTATTTAAAACACAGTTAAAATGAAACAAGGTGATACGTTCTTGTGTTTCTGCTGCTTTATAAAATTTTACTTGCCAGTATTATTTTGGGAATGTAGTCTCCTCTTTTTTGGAGTTGCGATGCTATAATATTATTTTAGTGATTTGAGGCATAGTGATTTTTTAAAAAATTTGCTATACTCTCCAACACATAACGCAGAAAATAAGAACTGTGTGGTATATGATAAATATATTTATAGTTACATATTAATTAAAGTGAATTAAAATCTCATAAAAAATTTTGATTGATTTCAGCTGTTCTCCTATGGATATTACATGATAAGAATTTGAGGACCCTGCCTTAAAATGATCATTTCCTTGAAGGCAAAGACTTTTGTCTTCATCCATGTGTATGTGCCTAGTACAGTAGTAGGTTCATAGGAGGACGGAAACAAATGTTTATGTTTTTACTTATTTGCTTTATTTAGTCAAAGACATGTTTTGACTTGGGAATTAATTCCCTTCACATTTTAAGGCAGAAGAACATTTCTGTCAAATTTCTAAGTACAGGCTAACTAAGAGAAATTGGTGGCCCACCCCAAAGAATTTGGAAAATAATCCGTTTGGTGGGAAAACATTGCAGTGATGCTGGCTATCTTAGCCACCCGCAGTCTTAGAGCAGAAAGCGTCTGCTAATTTGGTCCAAAGCACTCTAATAATATACAAAAGGGATAGCACTTAAGGAGGGGGAATGTATCCTAAAACAATAGCCATATGTATATATGTATAGATATATAGGCTCTTATTTTGAAAGGTGAACAATTTAATCATGAATTCCAGAGAGTAAACAGACTCAGTTTTCCACTTTTCATTCAGATTGGGTAATCTTTGGATGTTCTGTTTTCAAAAATAGATTCCCAATGCCCTAGTGGAGAAAAGAGGAAGCAAGGGATAGAATGTGGTGTTTCTTATAATGAAGATAAGAGGAATGAAAATACATTCTTTTCTTGGGGCTGAGTCCCCTGAACCTTGAATCTTACTAGTTAGTGTTATGCTTAGTTCCTGGGTGTTTTTTTAACTTACGTTTTGAAATATTTACCCAAAGTTTAAACCACTAAGAAATTTTGTGGTCCATTTTTAGCGTGAAAATGGAAATTTGGATCAATTGTCCAAAGTAATAATAGGATGGCATATTGTGCTTACAATGGGAGTTCTTACAAAAATTCCATCTGTTTGTTGTTTTAAGGAGTAATTTTACCTTCTTACATTAGCCTTCGGACACTTGCCCGATCGACTTTGGTGCTTTCCCAGAGCATCATCGCAGCCGGAAAGCTATTCTTGTCTCTGGGTTCGTCTGCTACCTTTTTCACTTCTTAATAGTGAATTCCAGCTGCAGAAATCTGTGATCCCAGGAGCTCCCAAGTAAATCAAAGCAGGTAATTTAATCAGACAAATTCCAGGACTGCCCCACTCACCTTGGCAGAAGAGTTCTGAGCAAATGCGTGAAGTTGAAATCCAGTGCACTGTACCATGCCGGAGGAGAACACAGGCAGTGTTATTTTAGCCTCAACTAAGGATGTTTCGTATTTAACCTCCAGCATACCTCTTCCTCAGGCCATAAGCAGTCAGATTTTCCCTTCCAAACCTCCTTCCCAAAGCATGGGGCTTCCTCTCCAGGACTAATGGGGATGTGCTTTAGTTCTATCCCTCCACAAGTTATTGGATTGTCAGACCTGAATCCAGGTCTGACATTTTCTGAGTCTGTGCTTTGATATTTCCAGAGGTCTTTATTTCATACAGGTATTTGGGAATATATTTTATTAGCACTGGAAAACTGACTTCTTGTGGCCCAAGGGAAAGTAGAAACAATAACCTTTGTGTGTCCCAGGAATGGGACCCCCAGTGGGCTGCAGAGTCTCTGGAATGAAATCTGTATTTAACTGAGAGGTGTGGGTCTTTTTGTTTACTTTAAAAGAGTAGCTTAGAACAAATTCTTTCAAAGGTGTGAAATAGACCTTTGACATGGGAACTTGTAATATCCATCAGCAGGCTCAAGTTAAGTTATCCCACAGAAGTAGACCTCCGAGACAGATGCCATCATACCGGCTCCCAAAGCTTTATGGGTTTATGTATTCTAATGACAAGATTATAATAATTTATTTCCAGGTGTCCTGCTCCTTCACAGTCAGAAAAGCATGAGTTTTGGGTTCATGTTGCTGCCAGTGGCCCATGATAATGTAAAAATAGTTTTTGTGCCTCTAATTGCTATATATTTTTTATATAAAAGTTATTCTGGTGACATTTTTTAACCAAATATTTATTTACTTTGTTTTTATTATTGAGACCATCTCATCTACTAAGCTAATTACTGGGAGTGTTCTTTGACTCTGAAATATTGTGGAAAAATGGAAAAATCTGGCTTTATGTTTGGCACTGCGTAGACAAATTGGTATCAGTGATTGGCTGAAAATTTCCGTTTTCATTCAGGTTTGTGACTTCTCAAAGATCTGACTAGAGACTGATATAATAAATAGTGTGACTTGAGTGTGGCTTTTTGACTAGCACATATTGTAGTCGCTGTAAAGTCTGCTGCTTGGGCTTAGAGCATTGTTATAGTGAACAGACGACCATGCCAGTGAAAATAAACAGGACTGCATCCTCACAAGTGAAGAATGAAAATGAAACCCATTCAAACATCCGCATTTCAAATTCTGGTAGTTTTCATATATGTTTTTAAATAGCTACTACATAAAGCAGACCTAGACAATTATATTTAGATGTCAAACCTAGTTCCCTTTCCTTATGGTTAAACAACTACCTGTCAACTGGCACCGTCAAGTGAAAATTTTAAAACATCACGTAACTGACATGATATATTAGACGTACCGATTTGCCTTAAGGTGGCCAAACTATTTGTAATAAATGTTGCTTCTAGAATGCATGGTACCCTATAAGGACGTCAAACGCTGTGGGAGGTTGAATGTCAGAGTACAGCAGGACTTAGGTAGGCTGGCATTGTCTCTTCTTTCCTCTAGCAATTTTTTTTTCTCCTTTTACATCCACTTCCCCATTGCCATTTTTCTTTTATTCTTTCTTTCCCTCTGAATTCTGGTTGTATAATGTTAAATGCCTCACATTTAAAGTTCCTTGCTCTTTTCCCTGACATTCTTGGAAAGTCAACTAAAATGGTTTGGAAATATGACTGATCAATAATACACAACCAACACAGACCCTTTTGATCTTTCGGCAGAAATTGAAGACTGAGAGCTTGCTGATCTCTGGCCACTGTCCTAGAATCCAATCTGATTACTTAAATGTCATGCTGCTTAGGTAGGACTGTAGGATTTTGCCTAATTCAGCAGGTTCCGTGAACATCTCCTTGGAGTTGTAAGTCAATTGCATTGTATTTCTTCTTGGTTAAGGCTTGGTGGCCTTGTCTTGGGCTTGGGGGTTGGGGTGGTTGGAGAGTGAGGAGATCAGACTAGTGTCGATTCATAAGTCCTTGAAATATTGGAGATCATATTCAGTTGCTTATATGGGACACCAGAGAGGAATGGTAACTCTAGCATCAACTAGCATTGATACATAAACCCTTGAAATATCGATAAATCTGGAATATCATGATGAGTTGCTTACATGAGACATTAGAGGGGAATGAGGAACCCCAACAATAGCAGAATAGCTCATAGGATGTGTTGTGCTAGTATGAAGAAGTGCTTCAAGAAAGGCCAAACAGGCATGGCTTAGAGTATGAGTCCTCCGGGGATAAAATCCCAGAAGCAGCTTAAAATCATTACCATACATTGAACTCGCAAACTTAAAGAGTACTTTTGCCTAGTGAGATGCTAACTTCCTGTTTTGTTAAAAAATTAAGATGCCTCAGTCTTGTTTATGAACTTTTACTAAAGTGATGCAATTTCCCACAATATCACGGCAGACCGTTTCATACCATATCTCTATTGGGTATGTAATCGGGTACGCTTTATACATGTGCATAGATACACACACGTATACTTTATATATTGTCCAACAACCTTTTTACTGTGACAGCATCATTCTTCTAAGAAATTTGGGCAGATTTCATGAAGATCGTCTAATATATCCTTACCCTTTTCTTTAAGGGAGATCAGATTGTCTCTGTAAAGTGTAATACACCATACAAATTATAATTCTTGTGATAGGAACTCCCTGGGTGGAGAGGCGTTTTTCCTGATATTTAAAAAAGAAAAACGGTTTATCTTTAAGTTTTCTGATAGTGTTGTGCTTCTTATAGTTGGTTACTGGGAAGATTGTTATAGGATTCACCAGTGTAAAGTTAAAGAGAAAATCTGTCAATTGCAAATTTAGCATATTTTTTTCCTTCCGAGATCAAATTGGTTATATATGTATATATATATTTTTAATTCCCAGGCATACATACTATATATGCCTATATACATACACAGATACACATTAGGAAGGTTCTACATGTGTTTTGTTTTTAAATATGTTATTTGCCAAAAGGTTCCCGAAATAATCTGATTCCAACTAAAATTCTGAAGTCTTCAGTTCGTACTAAAAATGTGAAACTAGTGAAAACGTCTATTCCTAAGACATAAGTAAAATGCTCACTGGATAGCGGGGATGCAGGGTGGAAAGGGAAGAAAGGAGGTACCAGATAGGTGCATTTAATCCTTCCCAATTTAAAATGAAGTGTCCATCTTTCTTTAAGGCAGTAACTATAATGCTTCCCGCCCCCCCCCCCCCAGTGCTTCTCTCAATGGATTTCTTTAATGCTGATGATGGTTGGTGCAGTTTGTGGGAATCTGTATTTAGTCAGAAATGTTTCAATAGAATGACCTACCAGATGGGACCAGTAACAATGCAGAGAGGCATCGAACCACCACAGACATTTGGTGCTTAGAATAATAAAAAGACTATAAAATTAGATTAGTTGAGTCTAATTTGGAATTGGTATATTCCCCATGCACCCTTGCAGCTCTTGGGCAGATAAAGCCCTGAGATTTAGCACTGTGTCAGGACAGAGGACTGCAACTTCCAGTAAAAGGGAAAAGAGAGAGAGGGAGAGAGCGAGAGAAAAGAGGCATTCTGGGAGGTCGCAGAGGGCAGAGCAGTGACCTCCAATGATTTACAGGCCTTTAGCTTAATGAAATTGTTTCAGTGACATGACAGTAAGAGCTCGTAATGGATTGGATGCCCTAATGTAATGAAATTACTCCCTTCTGCCTTAAAAAAAAAAAATGCGCAATTAATATTTACTGAGACCTGACAGCCTTTGGTGTGCTCGTCTGTGCAGTTCTTTCAGACAGTCAGTGTGGAGAGACCGAGCAGCGTGGCAGGCAGTGAGCAAACCTCCTCTCTGGTGCCGAGCACAGACTGCAAAGGGGTAGAGGGACACACCAGTGGCCAGGGGACGCTGGGCCCCCTGCGCTTCCGGGCAGCCCCCAGTTCTCCCCTCCTCAGCCTTCATGCTCTCCCCTTCATTTTCTGCAGGCAACTGGACAATAACCGTATCAGCTGCATCGAAGATGGAGCCTTCAGAGCCCTGCGTGATTTGGAGATCCTGTGAGTTGATTTTGTGATTTGTTCTTCCTGTGTGTCTATGTGAACATGTTTGTGTCTGTGTCTCTGTGTGAGTGTGTGTGTGTGTGTGTGTGTGTGTGTGTGTGTGTGCGCGCACACATTTCTGTGCCCCTTGCTGCAATGCTATTAAAATTGAAAAGGGGTAAAGCCCTCTGGGTTGTCTCGGTCAAAGAGTTGCAGGCAGCAAAGTGTGATTTCTCACCTCCCACAAACTGGGGTTCCTCCTAATTAAGTCACAATAGAGCCGTTGCTCCCAGGGAGCTCCGAAAATGCCATATTTGTTGCTGGTTGAAACAGATGGACCGTGGCTGGGCAAGAACCTTGCACGGTACACACCGAGAGCCTTTCAGAGCATATGTGAGCAGAAAGGATGGGTAACAGGTTTGGTAGGGGCAAGGTTGGGAAGGAGGGCCACTTCGAATTTCACCCCAGATCTGAAAGGGACCTCTGGGCAGAGGGCAGGTGCTAATCTCCGAAGAGATCTTGTGGCTGTGCTCTGAGACCAAAAAAAAAAAAAACCAACCAAACAAAAAGTCCAGTCATTGTTGCTGAGATTTCCTAATTTAAATCCTAACTTTATGCATTGACCCTAAAGGACCGTGGAAAACAAAGGCTGTAGGAGGTCCCCACTAGGATCACCACCCACAATCTCCACCCAACCTGCCTGGGGGGAAAAAACCCCGTTGCTAATCAAAGTGCTCTAGAGCTAGTCCCCTAAAGTTTCCAACTGGCATGAAAAAGGCAGCCTGATTACAAAGCAGTGGGGAAAGTCCTCTGTGCCCCACAGCCTGGAAGTTCTGTCTATTAGCTGGTGTCATCGGGCAAATGTGAGATTTGGATGGTAGCCACGGAAAGCTATACTTCTCTTTGGAAATAGAGAAGAGGGTGCTGCATGACTAAAGAATGCTCTATTTGTCGTCAGCCAACCATGTGACCTTGGGCAAGACACCTCATCTCAGTCTCAGTTTCCCTATCTCGATGAACCTCAGTTTCCCCATCTATGAAATGAGGAGGATGGGGTAGAAGGTCCCTAAACTCCTTTCTACTTCCAGTGTCCTATGTTTCTAAATTATTCTGATGGTATCATTTCACCCAGGAGAGAGGGGGTGTATTAGAGATTTATTTTATCCTTTCCTTAAAATGAATGATTCAGAAACTGAAGAATATGTATCTCTGACTCTCAGATGAAGGAATGAATGAATGCATGAAGAAGTCACCTTTGTACTTGAGGGAAGAAAGAGAAAGAGAAAATCCCGGCTCTACTCACACACCCAACCTGAACCCTGCCCTGCAGACAGAGATGAGTTGAAAAAGGCCTAGCCACATTATTAGCAAAGGAGATGAATCAGGGAAGGATCATGGGAAATAAAAGGGAGATACGGATGCTGTGAGACTTTTGAAATTTGATGAGAGGCAAAGTAGCAGAATGAAAAGATCATTGGATTCAGTGATAGATGATCTAGTTTTGAGTCCAGGTTCCAATACTTTCTAGTTATATGACTGTGGGCAGGTCACAACCTCTGTAAACTTCAGTTTCCTCCCCTATAGAGTGGAGATAATAATAATTTTGCTACCTGACTCAAAGGGCTAGTATGTGGGTAGTGCTCTGAAAACCTTAAGGGTGTGACACCTCGAATTCCCAGTCAGTCCCATGCAGCACTAAGAAAAGCAAGAAATCCACTCTTCTTAACCACCTTCAACCACCCAGGGTATGCAATGATGGTAAAGACATGGTTGCCAGAAGCCAAGGGGATCTGATTTTATCATCTCAATTCCAAACTAGCTCAGTTTGGTAGCATAGTTTTAGACTTGCTCCTCTGGCCCTGCGTAGTTAAGCACTTAAAATTAATCATAATCAGTGATTCCATGAGTTTTAAATGTCTAGCATAGGTATATAGCTCTGAAATAATCCATCTTAGAACTGAGAGATTCTGAAATTGGTTAGCACTAACTATTTCATGAGACCTCCCCTATTGAAGAATTACCCTCCACTCTGCCACCTAACCCACTCATCCCTCAAACTTCAGTAACTCAGTCATTTTCATTTCTACATCAACATCTAATTGATAACAACAACAGGCAGCATTTAGCTAGTGCTTTGGGGCTGGCAAAGCACTCTACATACATTATCTCACTTGATAAACACCATCTCTGATATTAAAGTGTACACTAGAAAATGTTGAAATTACCTAATAAGTGGGCTTTAAGCGTACTTGATGGGGGGAAGGGAGGGAATTCCAAAACTATCCCCATGCCCACAAAAGACAATGTGTCTACGCACATCATGAAGAAACCAAAGCCCATGACTTTTAATGAGGTGACCCAACCAGTTTACTTCATATGAAGAGGGGCTCTGCTTGACTCGAGGGAGCAAAACCAGGACCCAGGAGAGGCAGATTTTGGCTCAGTGCAGGGGAGAGCTTAACAATTAAAGCTCTCCAAAAACGGAATGGACGTATTGGTAGCAGCAGAGTTTCCTGTCACAGGTAGCCCTCAGAGCAGAAAATGGATTGGAGATGTTGTGGATAGGATATACACTTTGGGTGGGAATGAGCTGCCCTTAAACTCTGCAATGCCTCACAACTCCATAATTCTGTGAGTCTGTACTTTGCCCATACATTCTAAAGCTGGCAGCAGGAAGCCAGAGAGACCTACGGTAATCCCAGGGAATACAGTCTTCTAACTGACTTGGGAGGGGAAGGAAGTGGTAGATTGGAAGCACCTGTGGAAACAGATCAAGTGGAATAACCCAGTGATCCCATCTACCTTGGAAATAGAAGAGCTGTGTTCACCTTCCGTGAAAACAATCATTTGAGCCTCCTTGCTTCAGATTGTGCCACCAAGGCGGGATTGATGTGGCCAATTGCATTGTCTTAGGAAAGAGATAAGTGCTAGAGGAAAGACAGCTTTTAGAGCCAGTTTGTAAGGGTGAATGGCAGTTGTCAGACTGATGCCATTTTAAAAGCTGTATGAGTATCGCCTGCTTGTCACCAGTGTATTAGCGAGTGCTACTTTTAATAATAACCATAGCTCACATTTCTATAGTACTTGAAGTTTACAGAGACTGCAACCCTGTCCACTAGTGCAAATATGGTTATCCCCATTTTACAGATGAGGAAATTGAGGATCAGAATGGTCAAGTGGCTTCCCCAGGATTACACAGCTAATATTAAAGCCAGGACTTTAACCAAGGTCTTCATACTCCCAAGTCCATTGTTCTTTCCCCTATCACACACCAACTCTCTAATCACCATAGGTTCTTCCCTAGGTCAGCAATCAGTGGAATCATAGAATTTGGGAGTTGAAAGGGCCTCTTCAGCAGTCTGCTCTAGTCCATACCTGAAAAAGGAAAACCTTAGGCTGTATATGTGACAAGTAGTCATCTTGCCTAAGGACAGAGTAAGCATGGGAGTGTTTTCCATGGAGGACCTTACTGGAACTGCATCATATGATTGCCAGTGAAATCCGATCTACCAAGAGATTCCCTCCTTCAGCTTCTGTTTAGCAGAGCTAGTATTTACCTCTGGATCAGGTACCTGTCCCTCAGTGAATTGTAATGAATAAGAGTCTTTCAGTCACATCCTAGTCTGCCACAGTTGTATAGAATCATTTTGTCTGATTGCTAAATTATTTGCATTACTACATCTCACTCAGAAGATATCTACAAGCAAAATTGAATGTAGATCAGAGGTTTTTGTTTGTTTATTTTGTAAATTGAATCCTGTTTTCCCACTTACACCCATAATTCTGATTGATCTTCAATTTATAGTAGAACCTAACAGTTCAGCATTAATTTTTTCTGTCCTTTCGAGACATACTGTCAAATGCTTAATAGTGAACAAACATGAAAATGCACTAGAATAGATGATTTTGTGATGAGATCCTTACATGAAGCAGGTGATGCCTTTGTGACACAAATCATCATGGCCCCCTAAACCATTTGTTCTATTACAATGGGCTTAAATGTTTTGAGGTTTTGTTTTGTTTCATTAAGATGGGCATATCTGTATTCAGTCCAAGAAGTCCAAATAGGTGTGTCCCTTTGCACATAGTAAATCATTAATCAGTTGTTTTTTTCTTTTCATTCATACATTCCTTCTCTGTGCTCCCTGTTGTAGGTAAGGTCATTTGTCAATTTCTTAGGTAGTGTATTTCCATTGATTCTCTACATTCTCAGCCAGGCAAGGCAAGAGAACTTTAGGACACTGAGGCAGAGCTAGGAGATTCAGATAGCTTGCCTGCCATGTGTCTTCATAACTTAGTAGGGTAATAGGGGTATGGTACAGCTTGTAGGGTTTTAGACTAGGAGTCGGGAAGATCTGCGTGTTTAATCGCCCCTTAAATACTTAACTAGTGAGTCACTGTAATCTGTCTGGTCTTCAGTTTTCCTCATCTATAAAAGACAGGGGTGGATTTGACAACCTATAAGGTACCTCCCAATTCTAAGTCTATGATCCTTACCAAATATTTAGAAAACAAAATATCACAGCGTTGGGGAGGGTAGGAAGAGGGGGGGAGAAAACAATTCATGCTACTCACCTGGGAGTTACTGCCTAGCAATAATACAAAGACAGGTCGCCAAAGGCATTGGGATAGAGTGTAGAAAATTTTTAAAAATATCTCTTGTCTTCCTCTGGTTGGTCAGATCTTGGCCAATCACTACTCTCAACTAAATCACATAAAGGTTACAACAGGTCTGTATATTTCTCATATGCACCGAGTTGAATATGACTCTATTCTTGGTCTATGTCACCTGTAGGTTTTGATTATTCCTCTTACTTTTCCAAACACTAGTCTGTTGAGTGGAACACTTAATGAAAATGGGTTGAAGGGTGGGACATGAGGGTGGAGTTGAAGTCCAAATCCTTTGCAAACTTTTCCAGAAAAAAAAATTCACACTACATATGAACTTCCGGGGGGGGAAGGTGGGGGGGAGAGAAGGTAAGGGAAATAATTAAATGTTTATGATCAAGAAAGAATATGTTCTTATTTTTAATACTGTTTCATCTTGGAATACTTTAAGGTTTTTTATTACCAGGCTTCTTAGTCAAAGAAATTTCTACGTGCCACATTCTTCTGGAGTTCCTGAGGCACATGAAGAGTTGGGGTGGTGGCTTGGAGGCTGTGACTTCCCTAGATAGCCGGGACTAGGGATAGGCAAGGTAGGCAAATGCCTAAGGCACAACATACATTGGAATACAACAAGAGACACTTTTAATATGACTTTTTTAAGTATGTATAATTTTAATACCAGTAAATTCTAGTCTCCACAACACATGGGTATCACTTATTTTATTATTTTATTTGTTTGCTTTTTGGTCTCATTAATTTTGTCTGAAGCCATCACATATGTAAGGGGTGTGATTTTTCCAGTTCAGCAGGACATAGCTTTAAGCCATGCCTAGGATATGGAAACACCTCATCTTGACTTTGCCTCTGGATTTTAAACTGACTGGGGTCACTAACCTAGGAAACCCACAGGGTCCTGTTTTTACTTCTTCTTATGGGCTACTCTTTTCAAGAAATGAGCCATTCAGTGAATCCCCTTTGATTTTGAAGGCAATTTCATCTTTAGTTTAACCAAGGGAGGTTAAAAAGTAAGGCATGAATTAGACCCACAGTTGATTTTTTTTAAAATCACAATGGACTCACAGCAATGGTCCTCTCCTATTGCCATTTCTCCTACATCATCGTCTTTTTGATTGTTATCCAAAATTTCTTTTTTTTTTATGTCCAGGTCTATGGCTTCATCAATTTGTGTAGCTCCTGGTAAGGCAACTCCCCCCACTGATTCGAATCAGCAATTTCAGTAGCTTATCCATAGCTTTTAGTCTTAGAAAGTTGCCAAGGGCAAGGAGAAGTGAAGTAGATGGTGAAGTAGATAGCCAGTGTGTGTCATATTTGAACCCAAATCTTCTTGATTCCATGGCTGACCCTCCATCCATTCTGCCACATTGCCTATCAGGCATAACAATGATAGGCAGTGTGGTGTAGTAGGTTGGGGTGAGCCTAAGATTTGGAAGAGCTAGAAGCTGGGCCTCTGACACATACTGGTTGTGTGACCGCTGGCCAAAGAACTTGGCCTCGGGGCTCTGAGGCTATCATTTAAAACTGTTCATTGATCTGCATTGCTAGAGTGAGTTTCTTCATTGGAAGTTCCCTATACAAATGAAATCACATTTGCCTAAAAAGAATAACTAAAATTTATAAAGGGACTTTAAGAATTTACAAATCCCGTGACATATCATCTCATTGAATTCTCACAATGATTGTGAGGTAAGTGCTCCTAATATTATTCTCCCCATTTAGACAGATGAGGAAACTGAGACAGAAAGCAGTTAAGTGACTTGCTCAGGATCACACAGCTATTAAGTGTTGGCATCAGGAATGGAAATGATATCTCTCTTCCAACCCCACTGCTCCAGCCACTTTGTACTCTGAAGCCCTATTCCACACATACTCTACACATACTGTACACATGCACCATACATGCTCCATGGTAACACAAGGTATCACAGAGATACCAGCTCCACTGGAAAATGTTCCACATTGAGAAAAGAAACCTTCAAATATTTACTGAATTTTTAGAGATGATTCAACATTTCATAGTTGTTCTCACCCAGCAAGACCATATAGGAGAGTTAAGTAGATTAAAAAAATGCTGTGGGAAACAATGTGTCAGGCAAGAAAGCCAGTGCAATCTTAGGCTGTGTTGATAGGCAGAGCATCCAGGACCACAGAGGTGATGGTCTCATCGCCCTCTGCATGGTCCAGGGGTGGGGTACCTGTGGACTCAAGGCCACATCTGGCCCTCCAGGTCCTCAAGTGCAGCCCTTTGACTAAATCTAAACTTCATCGAATAAATCGAGGCTGCAGGTTCTCCACACCTGGAGCATTAAGTGGTAGCTTTAATAATAGCTAACATTTAGATAGTGCTTTAAGGTCTGCTAAGCATTTTACAAATATTGTCTCAAATGTGATTCGAACTCAAGTCTTCCTGAATTCCTTGTGCCACTTGCCTGAAGAAGAAAAGATTTAGAGGGAGTACATTATGATCGTAATCAAGTATTTGAAGAGCTGTCACATAGACTTGTTTTGCTTGACCCTATGGGGAAAAATTAGGAACCATACAAACAAAATACAAATTTAGGCTTGATGTAAAGAATTACATCCTAGCAGTTAGACCTGTGCAAAAATGGAATGACCTGTTTCATGACACAATTTTTGCCCCTCCAAGGGTATTTTTCAAACAAAGGGTGATTAATTACTTGGTGTGGGGTGGATTAGATAAAATGGAAGGAAGAAAACAAGCATTTATTAAATGCCTACTATGTACCAGGCACTGTGCTAAGCTCTTTATAAATAACCCTGGGAGGTCAGTGCTATTATTATCATCTGAATTTTACAGTAGAGAAAACTGAGATAGACAGAGATTAAGTGATTTCCCAAGGTCACACAGCAAGGAAGTGGCTGAAGCTGGATTTGAACTCGTGAGTTCCTTATTCCTTTGCTAGCATTCTAACCACGGCACTACCTCGATGCCTTTCATATAGCTTCAGAG
The DNA here is from genome assembly GCF_003287225.1 of Phascolarctos cinereus. Classification (NCBI taxonomy): domain Eukaryota; kingdom Metazoa; phylum Chordata; class Mammalia; order Diprotodontia; family Phascolarctidae; genus Phascolarctos; species Phascolarctos cinereus. The sequence continues at coordinate 403,633,056 of NW_027555625.1, read as the reverse complement.
TTCCCATCCCAACTCTGAGATTCCATGATTCTGGCTTGGGGATTTCTAAGATGTGCTATGCCGTTTGTTTCCCAAATCACAGAAATCTACTTTCACACCAAAAAGCAAGTGGAAAAGGAAGTCACAAAAATTTCTAATAAACCACAGTGTAGCTCAGTTGGTAGCAAAAGCCCTGTCACAGAGAGGTGAGGGTTAATTTCAGTCCATCATTCTTCTGTAGCTGGGCCAAAGCTGCCAATAGTACCTGTTGTGCCTAAGGAGTTCGATACTAGAAGCATCAAACTTAAAATTAAGACTTTGATGGCCATTGAAAATTCAGTGTTTGAAGCCACTTATGTCTGGAAAAAAATACTTCCTGAATTGAATTGTATTGAGAATTGAAATGAACTGGATCCCTGGAAAAGGTTGAATTTTGAAGAAGAATTTTGAAGGAAGGCTATGATTTGGTGAAAAAGAACTAATATTTTTACACTTATGTCTTATCTATGGCCTTGGTTTAATTAAGACTTCTATATATTTGGGAGGGTTTTGGTTTTTCTCTATATGGAAAGTTTATCCAGAAAGATGCTTCCAGCACTTCATATTGAAAATAATAATAATAGTAATAATAATGCTTGGAGTCACTCTGCACAACATGAGCTTGCTTTTCATTTACAAAAGTCTTTTTTTTTTATCTACCAAACATTAACTATGAAAGAGACAAAGATGGCAGTTAATTGTAGGACCACTTCTCTCTGAACTCCATTGAAAATGAGAAGAATGGGATAATAACAGTAACTGGCATTTACGTTCTGATTATGGTTTGCAAAATATCTTGTCTTATTTTAACTTTACAACCACCCTTCAAAGTGAGTGCTTTATTTCCATTTTACAGACGAGGGAGGAAAGACTAAGCCAGATAATTGGCATGCTCGTGGTCATACTTGTAGTAAATGCTGAGATGGAATTCTGAACTCAGGACTTTTATGACTCCAAATATGAGACACTACTCAGCCTTACAACAGTCTTCCCGTTCTCCAATAAAAATTATCCCTTATAGGAACTTAGAGTGTAGTTGTCCCCTAATTATGTTTAAATATCTTACTGCAGTTTTTTTCTTTGAAGCTCAGTCACTTTTGCTGGGTTGCCTTCTCGGTGAGCTCTCCATGATTTGCATTTTTCTAGCCATGTGGTGATTTTCTTAAAATCAACAAAATTGGGGATGCTGAGAATCAGAGTCTTCTGTCTGAAAGAGAGCAGCTCCATTTCCCCCTATTTGCAGAATATCTGGGTAGAGTGTCTCTAATAAATGGAAACATTCTATTAACTTCAACTGTTTTTGGAGGCAGAGTGTTAGTCATGACATAACTTTGAATATGCAGGTTGTCATTTCTTAACAAAAGCCTAAAACTGCCGCAAGAATGTGATTTCTTTCTCTGTTTCCCTGAAAATTGTGATCAGTTCAGGCAATCAGGAATAAATTTGCAGGGCACAAGGTGCATTCTTAACTTCTTTCCTACTGCTGGAATATTTGAACACAAATGCAGTTTTCCCACATACATTTTCTCCTTCATGTTGCATGAGCCCTTTGTTTCATTTCATCCAGACTTCCCCTCTTATGAACTTGAAATAAAAGTCTTAATATAGACTCAGAAGCTATCTTTTACCATAGAGAGAAAGGGAGAAGAGCCTTGCAACCCAAAATCTTTTCCCCTGATTTTTAAAGAATAGCTGCTCGTTTAAAAAAAAATCTCGTGTAACCAAAATGCTTGGGGAACTCATTATTTCTAGTTAACTGAGAGTGAAGTAGAAATCCTGTTTTCTTTGCGGTTAAAATCTTTCTTAACTATATTAGAACGCATTCTTGCCTTACAGAGTAGACCCAAGTATAGACAGGGTATATAACTGAATCTTCATTTGGTGACTGAAAACCTTGAAGTATCTCAGGGTCATAATTCACTTTCAATTCTCAATTCTCATTGTACTGGCCTGTAGATACAAACAGATGTCAGAGCTGTGGGCTGTGGATTCTATGCTAGTGCCAAGACTTTATCTGTTTTTTTTTCAACAAAATCCCTTATTTTCTTATAATTGGCCTTTTTTCCCCAAAAAAAAATTCCAGTTAATTAAAGATCTTGTTTAATTGGCTTCATTATACTCAAGCATCTTAGCTGTGCAATTTTCCTGACCAAAGTTCTGGCTGCACATGCTTTGCCAACAGCTTTGCATTAGGCGCTAAAGGGATAGGGACCAGGCCTGTGATTTCACTGATATATGGAATTTCAAAAAGTGAGGAAACTCCATCTACCAACTCAGCTCAGAACCTTTTCTACAACTTAAAGTCTTTAGAGAGTTGTCTGGGGGACAGCTAGGTGGCGCGGTGGATAGAGCTCCGGCCTTGGAATCAGGAGGACCTGAGTTCAAATCCAACCTCAGACACATAACACTTACTAGCTGTGTGACCCTGGGCAAGTCACTTAACACTGATTGACTCACCAAAAAGCAAAAAACAAACAAACAAAAAAAAAAAACCTAAAAAAAAAGAAAGAAAAGAAAAGAGGGAATTGTCTGAAGCTCTTAAAAGTTAAGTCATTTGTTCAGGAGCACACAGCCAGTATGTTAGAAGTGGGACTGGAACTCAGATCTTCCTAGTTTCAATGTCAGCTCTCTCTCTACACTGATTACACTGACCCTCTTTATGCCCTAAAACAGAATTCTTAACATTTTTGTGTCCTGGACCCCTATGACAGTCTGGTGAAGTCTATGGACCCCTTCTAAGAAAAAAAAAAGGTTTTTAAATGCATAAAATAAAATATACACAATTACAAAGGAATCCAGTTACACTGAAATAGAGTTATTGATTTTTTTTAAGAGCTCACAGACCCCAGAGAAAAACCCCCTCCACTGAAACAACCAGGAAAAAAAATGAGCTCAGCATTCTGGAAGAGATTCCGCTGCTTTTCCACAAAGGAAATATGGAGGCAGGTGTGGCATCAGCAAGTTTGGGGTTGGGGAATAGCCATATGACAGCCAGACTGATAGGGAGAGAAAATCATTCCAGAAACCAAGTTTCCATCCAGTTGGGTACCTCTCACCCTACATGCAAAGATGTCATGGGACAGATGGTTGGATTCTCTGCATTCTCCTGTTCCTCAGTTGCCTGGAGAAGCTCTGATGAATACTGTTATGAGCATGTCTAGTGGTTATTTTTCCCTTTCATCAGTCCCCATCTCATTTTTACGTCCCTCTATCCAAGAGAGCAATGTTCACACCAAACTATAGAATCACAGAAAACAGCATCCTGTTGCCCCATTTTCCCTTTGGGAGCTCCAAATTGGCCAGTTACTATGGTAGTCAGGAAATCTTCTTGTTTAGGGAGGGCCTCTCTGAAGAGCTCTTATGCCTAGAATAAATTACCTCTGCTTTAGACCTCCCTCTTCCTGCTTGGTACCCCTTCCTTTTCTGGAACCTTCTAAAGCTGAGATTTTCCATGCTGTGATCTTTTGTGCTGAAAACTTCTGTGTCAGGAGCCATCTAGCCAACCCCTGGCGTCTCCCTGGTTGTCACCTCAGAAACACCTGGGCAAGACTCCATCCCCTCCCTATCAGTGAAAAACCTCTGGCCTGGCCCTTGCCTGCTTTGCTGAGAAATTCTTACGTGTGCAGGATGGAAGGTGAGCAAGAAGGAACAAGGGGAGCTGGGCTGCGCCTAAATATGCCAAGTCCAGAGGGCAGTCTTTCAAAATGTCTTTAACCCCCTTTCTACTCCTGCTACGTAGAACAAGGATCACTTACCACACCAGAGGCCTAGTGATTTCCCTCTTGGAGGGCCTTGGACACCCAAGTTGTAGCCTTTTCTCCGTAGTGGCTGAGACTCAGATGTATCATTTGCTTTGATCCTTTCTGCCGTCCTGCCCCACCTCTACTCCTTGCCCAAGTTAGGTCTTCTGCTTTCCCTGACAGTGACCTGAAATAAACGGCTTTGCTTTTAGTATCAAGGACTAATCTGCCTCTCTGCAAAAGCCTACAGGTCCCTGAAATTATAGAAATAGCTGCAACATTTACTTTTTCAAAGTTCCTGGTATCCCAGAGAACATTTGGGAGAAAAGCAATGGTGCTATTCTATCCCACGTAGCTTCGTAAGATGTTGTAAAGTAGACAGAAAGGTTGATAGCCTGGTAGATAGTAGGCACTATATAAATGTCATTATCATGATCAGCATCATTATTAATAAGGAGTGGGCTGCAATTTCCTAAGCTATGAGAGTCTGAGCAAAATTCTTTACTTTCTCTGAGCCTTAATTGTCCTTGTTGTGAAGAATTAAAATTAGATGTTCTCTTCTAAGACCCCTTCCAACACAAAAATATTCTTTGATTCTACATTATTCCATTTTGTTCCTTGTCTAGTAAGCAGTGAGAGAAATAGTATGTTGGGTGTTTTGGTTTTTTTTAATCTCTTCCTCAGATGACTGATTTAGAAGCCACAGGATAAATATCCCTATCTCCCAGATGAATGAAGGAATGAAATGAGTCATTGTTGTACTTACAAAAGAAAGAGGAAACAGTTTGGAGATGTGGATAGGGAGGGAGGGAAGTGAGAAAGAGAGGGAAAAAAAGAGGTGATAAAAAAAACCAACAACATTGAGTTCTGTGCTAGACACCAGGGGAGATATAATGTTTAAAAAAGCCAAGGTCTCTGCCCTTAAAGAGCCTACAGTCTAACAAGGAAATGCCCTCTGTTTCTCCAAGGTAAAGTCAATACTGATTAGTAAATTTTGAGAAGTCATTATGATATTCTGATTTATAATGCTGTAGCAGAGCCCTAACTAGTAATAATGGTGGTATCTGAGGCAAATACCATGAAAGGTCCTCTAAATTCAACTTTTAAAAGCAGATTGAGGGGGAGAGACCTCACAACAAGACTTCCATTGTAAGGACACAAGTTCCCATGGGGGGAGAAAAGATAAGGCTGATGCCTAGGGTGAGCGTAGAACAGGATGATGACCAGGATGGACCTCACTGCTTAAGGAAGGCATGTTGCTATCTGATGGTGGCTTATTTTAATTAAGTATTCTTGCTAACTAGGTACAGTTCGATTGTATCTCCTTGCTGAAGGAGTATGAGTGCTATCATTGCTGTCTAAATTTTAGAGTAAAGCCTGGTCATCTTGTCCTACTTACAGCTCTGAGCCATGGGCATAGATACAGATATAAACTATTTAGTGTTTGATTCGTAAAATTAAACCTTGATCAAAACGCCTCCAGCTCCTTATGAAATCCATTAAAAAAAAGGAAGTTCCTAACAGCATTTTTTTTTGGAGAAAACTACCCTGTTTGGGTGATCTTTTTTTTCTTTCTTAATCTACCCTGTTTCTTCTCCTCTCTTAATTTAAAAATGTGCCTGGCACCACGCAGGAGAGCAGCAAACTGGCATTATGATTACAAAACCACCCCTACAAAACAAAACACCCCAAACTTCTTTGGTCAGTCAGGCAACACACATTAATTAAGTGTTTACTCTGAGCTAGGCACTGTGCTAAGCCCTGGGAATACAGATACAAACAGAAAGTTTGCCCTTCAAGGACCTTTGTTGTTATTCGTTCATCTCAAGTCATGTCCAACTCTTCAAGACCCCATCTGGGGTGGTTGGCCATTTCCTTCTTCAGCTCATTTGAGAGATGAGGAAACTGAGGCAAACAAGGTTACGTTACTTGCACAGGCTCACACAGCTAGTAAGTGTCTGAGGTCAGATTTGAACTCAGATTCTTCTGCCTTCAGGCCTGGCTCTCTGTGCACTATGGCGCCATCTACCTGCTCCTTTAAAGGAGCTCCCATTCAAGCTTTGTGACTTAGGCTGGAGGAGTAAGTGTTGATCCTTTATTTCATTATGATCTTAAAAGGTCTGTGAAAAACGGAGCAGCCCGCAACATTTCTCCGAGTTTCTTGAGCCTATTCTCACACTACAAACCAACCCCGACATCCCATGCCTTTAATGGACAGATGAACAGAAAGTCAGATATTTGGCTGGAGAGTGAAAGTCCGCCAATCACTTGAATGCTTCCAAATGCTGCAATCTTTGGACTGCGTTTTTCCCATTTCCACCAGACACCCTGTTACCGTTCAAACACAGGCTCCATTACTGTGTGGCAAAATGAATAATTTACAGTCAGTTCTCATCGCCTTAGGATCCTATGGTGAGGAGATTTCATTTCACACCATTGCTACCAACCAGTGGTGAAAATCATGGTACCTGTAAGTCCCTACCTTCTGTATAACCAGGCGTATTGAAAATACAGTCCCTGTATTGACAGAGATCAAGATTGAGAACCTCTTTTAACCTTTCAGTTAATAAAAGGCAAACGGCTTAGTAGAAAGAGTTCTAGATTAAGTCAGAAGGCTTGGGTTGGAAGCCCGAGGTTTCTTGCTACCTGTGGGAGCAAGTATTCATGTCTTTGGGCCTCAATTCCCTCATTTGTAAAACAATTGTTAAGGCCTCTTCCAACTCTAATCCTGTGATGGTATAATGATTTTTTTTTAATTTCTTAGCTTGGAGGCCCACAATATGCACAAAAGTTCACACAATTTTAGAGCTAAAGGTAACCTTTGAGATCATCTTGTCCATTTCCCACCTTTTACAGATGAGGAAACTGATAGATGTTCCTTTTGCTAAAGAATTTGAGCTGCTTCCTTTCGCACTACTGAGAGTTCAAACCATAAGTAATGTATAGTTTAAATAGGTTACATAATCTACTTAAACTATGTATCCATGAGTACAACCCCCAAAGTGGTGAGTACCACATGGAGGCACAGCTGTGGAGAAAGAGACTTTCTGGGGATCCTAGGACTCAGAGCTAGAAAAGATCTTAAAAATCATGTAGTCAGTAGAGCACCGGCCCTGGAGTCAGGAGGACCAGAGTTCAAATCCAGCCTCATACACATAACACCCACTAGCTGGGTGACAAGTCGCTTAACCCCAATTCCCTCACCAAAAAAAAGAACAAACACTTTAAATCTATATAAAACTTTTAAAAAATCACGTAGTCCAGGGTTCTTAATCTGGGGTTCGTGAACTTGTTTTTAAAAACATTTTGAGAACCATATTTCAATATAATTGCTTCCCTTTGTGATTTTCTGTATGCCTTTTATTCTGAGAAGGGTTCCATAGACTTTGCCAAACTGCTGAAGCATTCCACGACATAAAAAAGGATCAGGACCCCCACTTTACTCATAGGACAACTGAGGCCCCAAAGGTCTCTTCAGTTCTGACTTAACTGGGGAGAGACAGCACGTAACAGTGGAAAGACCACTGGCTTTAGAGACAGAGGGCTTGAGTTCAAATTCTGCTTCTGATAATCCCTCTGTGGTAACCTTGGACGTCATTTAGCTTTTCTGTAGCCCTGTTTCCTCATCTGTAAAATGACAGGACAGACGAGACAGCCTCTGAGGCTGAATCTGGTATCCTGTGACTTTCCCAAGATTATGCTAGCAGAGCCAGTGTTCATATCTATGTTGATAATGAAGGAAGCTCTGAAAGACTAATGATCATAGTAACATTGATAATAGTATAATAGCTAGGATTTATATAGTGCTTTAAGGTATGCAAAGCACTTCATACTTTGTGATCTGATTTTGTCTCACAACAACCCTAGGAGGTAGGTGTTATTATTACCCCCATTTTACAGTTGAGAAAACTGAGGCAAAGTAACTTGACCAGGGTCACATAGCCAGTAGGTATCTGAGGCTAGATTGACTCAGGTCTTCTTGACTCTACGTCCAGCAGTTGATTCACTGCATCACCTAATCAGAGCTGAAAAATCAAAAATGACCAGCTTATCAAAGTCCATGTCATCTTTAATGAGATGAAACCTTTTCTCCCCTGAGAATAAACAGAAATAGCATAGGATTTAGAGCCAGAAGGGACCTCACAGTCCATTTAGTCTGACCCCCATCATTTTACAGGTGAGGAAACTGAGGTCCAAGTATCAGAGGAATGACTTGCCTAGGGTCACACAGTTAGCTTGTTCTAGAGATCTAGAACTCAGGCTTCAGAAAATATGACAAAGACGAATTACTAGGATGCAAAATAGAATGTGATGAGGCCAGAGGGTATTCCAGCAAAGCTCTATGAGAGATCTGTTATGTGAAGCAAGTTCTTTGAATCTGTTATTAGAAGTGTGTTAGTTAACCTTCTGGGGTATCTGTTCCCTTATTGTAAAATGTGTGTGGTAGGATTGAGGTGGGAGGGAGAGACTTTACCTGCCTTATCTAACTCAGGTTATTGTGAAAATGAAATGAGAGACACCTTGGCTTAATGAATAGAGAGCCAGCATTGGTGTCAAGAAGGCCTGGATTCTAGTCTTATTTATAAAACATGACAGATCTATAACTATAGGGTAAGCGACCTTTCAACAGAGGTGCGCATAGCATGTGGGTCGGACAGGTCACCAGGCACAGCCCATGTTCTGTGAACACCTGTGTTCTCAGTGTCATAGCCAACTCCCTAAGGCTGAAGTTGGGGTGGATTGCTAGTCTACCAATGAAATCACACGACTAGACAAAAAGAAAAAAATTAACACAGAGCATTAATTCTATCCAGCAAACATTAATTAAGCAACTGTTAGACGGCCGGGGTTACAGAGATGTTTTTTAAGGACTTTTACAATATAAGTGCTATGTTTTTAAAGAGCTTATAACGTAGGTGTGTGTTAGTGGAAGGTAACACTTTTGTTCTTGTTGTTAATAATAATTACAATAGATCAGTATTTCGTAGGACCCGTGATTTCATCAGTACAGGCATTTACTCCAGAGGGAGACAGGTCACAGGCCCTCTGCGTTTTAAGGGCTGGTCTTTGTGAGTTGCTGAGTCTGAAATAATACATAATCCAGTGGCCATCCTTCTAACAATGGACCTTCAAATGGAGCTGAGCTGGTCTTCTGATAAGACATCTAGCTAGTCTATCACTGGGGCCATGCTTGAAGCCTTTCCAGCTCGGCCAAGGACCAGCCAGGATCTCTGTTCTGTTTAATATAGCCTTTGAAAACCCAGGGTCATTTCCATGTCACAGTGAGGTGCCAGAGAAGAACTTTAGTAAAAGAACTATTATTATTATGCAAAGTTAAGACCACCAGAGCACCTGGAGATTACTATGCTTTGGAGAGTTTTACTTAGTATTTATTTATATGCCTCTCTTAAGTACTTCTTATCCCCTAATAACAACTATTGAAAGTTTCATTAAGAATAATCCTTTAAAAAATAATCCATCTGAATAGAGGGTATCGGAGATGAGATTTAAGTGGAGAGGTGGTAGGAAGAGGAAACTAAGGCATTTAACTACATTTTACCATATACAAACATTTAAACAGAACCTGAAAATCCCAGCATTCAGAGAGATATTCCTGCAGAGATCTACCTGCTGTATTATACCTGGAAAATTTTCCTTATGGATTTTTTTATTTAGTCTTATAAAACACTTGTTTGATAAAACCCTTAAACTACCCAATCATTTAGCAGAGAGTACAAAATTTTAAAGGGGTATATGGTAAGGGACCTCGCTGAGCCCCTCATTTTATGGATGAAATGCAGAGAGGAGTGACTTGCCCAGATAGCTCTGTTGGCAGAGCCTACCCTCCTAAGTAATACTTCACTGCTTCTTCAGCTTCACTGTGCGGTCTCTCTACTCTCCACTACTTGGGGTCTGCATAGAATCTATCACGATTCGATTTCTATTCCTCTTTCAGTCCATTCAACTGTCCACGTATGTCCATTGAGGTTATTCTTTCATGTTAAACACTTCACATGTGCCTTCTCTGCCCTTTGTAGTGTATTGCCTCTGGTGTTGTATAGGAAGAACTTTGCCATTAACTCTCTCTGTGACCTCAGGAAAGATACTTAACCCCTCAATGCCTCAGTTCCCTCTTTGTTGTTTCCAGTTAGACTGGAGCACCCATAAGGTTTCTTGCAGTTCTGAATTCTTTAGAATTTTAGACTAGAAGAAGCCTCAGAAACCACTTAATCTAATCCATCCTGAGACATAAATCTCCTCATCTGCCTCCTCTGGCACTGGGGAACTCACTGCTGCATGAGGTTTTCCATTCAATGTTTCATCATTGGGAACTTTTCCCTTTTATGAATATTGGTACTTTCTACTTATTGACCCTAATTTACCTTCTGGAGTCAAGCAAAATGAGCACAACATCTCATTTGTATGTAATGTTCTAAATATTCAAAGATGACATTCATGCTCCCCCACCTAAGTCTAGTCTTCTCCAGGGTAAATATCCCCATCCTCATGTGGGTGATTTTGATGCCTTCACCATCCTGAACATCCTTCTTTCTATGTACTCCAGTTTATTGCAGTGTTTACAATTTGGTCCTAATAACTTTGGTAGGACCTACTGATGCGCAAGCTTTTATTTTTATAAATGATGGCATAGAATAGGGAAAAATGGCTTTTCATTGATCCCCTAACTTACAGCATATTCAGCAAATATCGTCTTTGATTCAAGGCAGTCATACCATTCTCAATTTACCACTGGGTTCTACCTCCTATGAGAACAAATGAGAGTATAGGAGCATAAATGTGGAGCTGGAAAGGACCTTAGAGGCCATCATAGTGCAACTTCCTCCCCATATTGCAGATGATGAAAAAGCGGAGGCTTTGTCCAATTAAGTAGTTTGTCCAAGGTTACAAAGCTAGTAAGTGTCTGAGGGGGGATTTGAACCTGGTCCTTACTCCAAATCTAGCACTCTGTCAATTACACCACAGTGATCTCTGAAAATGCATCTGGCCCTTTGGAAACAATAAAAGTCATGAATAAAGACAGTGTTAAGAATGAAAGAAACCAAAAGATGGAGAGATCCAAAATTTTATTTTTTTCTCTATTTTTCATATTTTACATTTAAAAATAGCTAGAGAATTACCTTTTATTTTTAACAAAGAAATCAATTGGTTAAATAGAAGCAGTTTTTCACGAATCATAATCTAGTTTCAAAATTTATAATGAATCACAGATAAGACCTCCTATTAAGGAGTCATTCTCATAAAAAAAAAAGGCCCTAAATTGGCAATTGATTGTTTTTATTTATTTCTGTAGGTTTTACATGACACCTGGAGAACATTTAAAATGTTACTTGGCGGTAAGAGCTCTGTGTTTAAAAATAACGCTCACCCAGTGCCAAATCACTTTCGAGTTGGGTACAAATATTGAGACAAAAACCCCAGCTGTTATTGCTTTGGCTGCTAATTTGAGGTGTCAAATTAGAACCCGACTGCTATACGTCAGTGAATAAGGCCCCTTGTGAGATCATTATGTTTTCTAACAGTTGAGAGTAATGGATTAATCAGTGAAGCATCAGTTGCTTTCATTATATGCCCACACAGTGGTTATGAGCTTTAATTTAAATGGTCCTCAGAGAGATCAAAGACTCTAGTAAACTGCAGCACCCAGGATATAGGCTAAAGTAAGAGGCTGAGTAAGAGGCATCTCCACACTCTTCCCATTGCAGCTCCAAAAGTCCCATTGACTGCTTTTGACCACCAGACCCGAGGCAGAACCAGGGGAGCCTGGTTAAGAGAGAGCATTCCTATTAGCCCACTGCTGAGATGATTCCCTTCTGTGTATAATGTAGGCAGAGAGGAAGGGACTTACTTATGATGCTGATGAAATTTGTTGAGCCTCAGCATTCGGGCTGAGCGCAGCCCTTGCCCATGGGAATAGACAGTACATTACATACGACGAAGGTTTATTAAGCACCTACTGCAGGGAGCAGAGCAGACAGTTCACATAAGAATGGTGTGATCCACCCCCTGCCTGCTGAAAAACAGAAGAGAGTTCACGCTAGAACTGTGTCCGTGCCAATTAGGTTTTCTTGAAAGATGCGTTCTTCCCCTTCCTCTTTTAGAGTTTGTGAAGGCCTTCAACGAGGGCAGGCAACTGGCAGCTTAGGGAGAAAATAAACAGTAATAATAATGTTATTTATATACTGCTTTACAGCTGACAAAATGCTTTCCAAAAAGGTTGGGTGGGACATAGGATAATGGATTGACTTTGTATGGAAAGAAGAGTGAGACAGGGGGAAAGATGGTAACTAGATTAGGAGTCAAAAGACCTGGGTTCTAGTTCAGTCCAACTCAGTAAGCATTTATTAAGCACCTAGGATGTGCTAGGCACTGGGTTACCAAAATAAAATGAAAGCCTGTTAAGGAGCTTACATTCTATTGGGCATGGGATAGGTGATAACATACATAAATAGATACATACATACATACATACATACATACATACATGTTGTTGAGTCATTTTTCAGTCATGTCGGACTCTTTGTGATCCCTTTTGGGTTTTTCTTAGTATTTCCTTCTCCAGCTCATTGAGGAAACTGAGGCAAACAGAGTTAAGTGACTTGCTCAGGGTAACACAGTAAGTATCTGTAAGTGTCTGAGGCCATATTTGAACTTAGGGAGAAGAGTCTTCCTGATTTGAGGGCATGCACTCTATCCACTACACCACCTAGGTGCCCCACATACATACATACATGCATGCATACATGCATACATACGTACATACATAGATACGTACCTACCACACATACGTACAAACAAACATAATTCAAGGAAAGAGTGCTCGTAAGCTAAACGCTGCTACTTAACTGACTGCAGGAAATTGAACTATTCACCTTGCTTTTCAGTTTCCCTATCTGTGAAATGGAAAGAATAATACCCACCCTGCTTTCCTCACTGGATTATTATAAAGATCAAAAGAAATAATGTATGGTGTCATGCTTTATAAATGATAAAGTCCTATTACCCATCAACCAGTCAAGCATTTATTAAGCATCAACTCTATGCTGGGCATTGGATGCAAAGGCAAAAATGACGTCTCCTTGCCCAGGAGGAGGTTACTACATTCTATAAGAGAAGACAGGATGTCCACGTCATTGTGTAGAAAACAAATACAAGGTTATTATGTTTGATGGGGCTGGACTACCTAGTATCACCTCCAAGTATTTTTGTAGTTCTTATTATTCAGAAGCAGGCGAGTTGCCGGCCGTGAGGAGGAAAGACCTGATCATTGGGCTAGTGTCCTGGGCCTAGAGGAAGAGCAGTGCCACTCTTTCCTCAACTCAAACGGGTCCCTCTTGCATGCGATCAATAATGCAGCCTCAGCAAAGACTAGGCATTCTGAATGCATTCTAATGGAGCTGACTCAGCACAGTAGCATGAAGACGATTTCTAGGCAGGGAAGATGGTAGTGCTGGGACTAATGGCCCACAATCAGGAGCCCGCAGGTCTCGTTTCATGGTGCTTCTGGCGATCAGCCGCCTCTGTTGAGCTCTTTGCTAATCGTAACTCACGGGAGAGGATCGGGAAGAGTCTTCGCAGGCATTTCCTATGCCCTTATCATGCACTGGGCACAGTGCTCAAGGACAGGGTACAAAGAGAGGTCAAAATAGTCTCTGCCCTCAAGGAGCACACACTTTGTTGGAAAAGACAGCAGTATGAAGAAGGGTGCAGGGGATAGAGCGCTGGGCCTAGAGTAAGGAAGAACTGAGTTCAAATTCAGCCTGAGGAATTTACTAGCTCTATGACCCTGAGCAAGGCATTTAGCTTCTGTCTGCTTCAGTTTTCTCATCTGTAAAATGGGGATACTAATAACACCCACCTCCTAGGATTGTTGTGAGGATCAAATGAAATAATCATTGTAAAACCCTTAGAGGGTTTTATTCCGAGTGCCTGGCATATAGCAAGTGACATAAACATATGTATGTATGTATGTATACATATATGCACACATATCTGTATGTATGCATATATACACAAATGTTTGTATATCATATTTACATGTTACGTGTATAATATGTACTATATGCATACTGCACATACACACATAGTCAACACAATTTATTAGCATCAGATCATCCTTCCTGTCTGCCTACATTATACATAGATGGGAATGGCTTCAGCTGTGGATAATAGGAACCCTCTCTTTAAACTGAAACTCTCTAAATTTATATCTATCTATAGCTAATACTCATATAGCATGTGTCTATGTGTATGTATGCATGCATGCATGCATGTGGTCCTATCAGAGAGAGCAGCTGTGAGGGGGTGCAGTAAATAGAGTGCCAGGCCTCAAGTCAGGAAGACTCATCTCCCTGAGTTCAAATTTGGCCTCACACACGTGTTAGTTGAATGACCCTGGGCAAGTCACTTATTTCTGTCTGCCTCCGTTTCCTCATCTGTAATGAGCTGGAGAAGGAAATGGCAAACCGCTCCATTATATTTGCCAAGGAAACCCCAAAAGGAGCCATGAAGACTCAGACATGACTGAAACAACTGAACAACATCTCAGACAGGAAACTAGGAGAGGGGGACAAAGAACAGAAACCAGAAAGGAAGATTGCTTGCCGAAGGTCAGTCAGCATTTATGAAATGCCTGCTGTATGCTAGATGTTGTGCTGAGTGCTAGAGATACAAAGAAAGACCCTGCTCTCGAGAAGCACGGGGTAGACGTCATGAAAACCACTACGTACCGACGCTAAGCATGCAGGCTAGATTGGGGGTGACAACTGGAGACGGTGGGGTTTGAGCTGAGTCGTGAAGGAAGCCCGGGAAATCGGGAGGTGGGGACGAGGAAGGAGGGCATTCTAAAGACAGGCAGCAGCCGCTGAAAAAGCAGATGGAATGTTGTGCGCAAGGAAGAGCAGAGCCGGGTCACAGGGCCGTAACACCGGAGATGAATAAACATAAAAACCGGAAGAGAGGCGGGAAGGGGCTACTCGCCAGGGCTTTGAAGGCCAGACTGAAGGCTTTGTATTTGATCACGGGGTTTGAAGCTTATGATTACTATTAATTATATTATATGAGCTATTATAGATTATTGTAGATTTGATCTATTTGAGTTTATTGAGTGGGGAGGGGGCGTGATGTAGGTATGGATTATGGGAAAATCACATGGCCACTGAGAAGATGGATTGGTTTAAGAGAGACTCTGGGTCGTAAGGGTCCTACCTGTGAGGGGGGACAGGAGAGAAAAAGTGACCTCTGCCCACAAAAGGAAAGAGTCTACAAGGGTCACCTTTCTCTGGGATGAAGGAGCAGCAGGTTGTCTATAAAGCCTGTTCTTCCATGACCATTTTCGCAACCGGAAGTCTTTGCATCCTGAGAGGCCAGACAGCCTTCCGTGCCCATTATCCAAACCCTAGGGCAGGAGGTGTTACCCGATTTTAGCATGTCTTCTTTTGGTCACATACCCTGATGCTCCCCCTTATCTTGGTATTCGTAGGGTTTTAGATTCAGAGTTGGAAAGGACTTTCAAGGTCAAGTTTGATTCCTTCATCTTTGAAACTGAATTTCAGAGAGGTTGGGACTTGCCAGTGGTGACACAGCTAATCAGTGTCTGAGGTAGGATTCGAACCCGAGGCCTTCCTAATTCCTGAGCTGAGAGTGCCCTATTACACAACACCACTTCTAACTGAAATCTAGTATTCTGCTTTCTCCTATCTATTTTAAACTTTGCATTTTGGGGTTGTTGTTGTTGTTTTTTTGGAGAGGGTGTTGTTGTTTAAACTGGGAGGTTAGTGTGGCTAACAGACCTCCGTTATTTCAGGCATTACATTTCCTTGACTTTATTAGTTTGGTTGAGGGATCAGCCAACTAACCCAGGGAGGAAGACAGGGTCCAGCTAATCTTCCTTCCTTTTCCCCCCTCCTCTTACCCCCACTACACTGTTGCAGACTCCTTCTGAACTTACAATACCTATTCCAGAAGCTAAAAACAGAAGTAAAACGCTCCTGAAGCATCTCACGCAACTCTTGCACATAGTAGGTGTCCAACAAATAATTGTGTTGTAATGTTGATTTAGCCTCTCTTATCTGAAGCATGGACACTCCTGAGAATCAGAACTGGGCACGTTTAAAGTCCATTGCCTCTGACATACTTAGGGGAAGAACCACTGATGGACAGAACATACTAATTTTTCCAATAATATACAGAATAGTGCATCTCCAGGCTACATATATGGGCAGAGGAGAGAATCTGGCTGCCTCGGGTTCTGAGAGCTGCCCAAAGAGGCTTTGAAATTTTGAACGTAAGAGAGACCCTAACTGTTTGGGCTTGGGCAAGAGTCATCTTCCCTCAACACAGAAACGAACAGGATAACCTACAAGGGGGCCTGACCAACCTTAGGAGTCTGTGAAAGGCCCTTGATTCCCAGCTGAACCTGGGAGCAGCCCAGAAGAATGGCAGGCAGGCAGGCTAGAGTGGCATCAGCTACAGATGCCCAGTTTTGCAATTATCTATTGCATGCACATAGATAATATTGTTGCATTAGAGCCAATTACATGGTGTTATGGACACACAACACACAGATTACACCCAGAGCCAGGAAAGCACACAATGATAAAGCGGTGGCCTAATCAGAGGAGACAGAGGGAAATGTCAGCCTTGTTAAGGCTGCCAGCGCTGAGGCTGCTCCAGCCAGGCCCAGACCCTCCAGATCAAAGATGTCTATCCTGAACGAGATTAGGGAGCAGCTACAGAACGAGGCAGATGAGCTCCTGGCATTCAGCAAGAGGGACCCAGAAGCCGAGATGGGAAAAGAAGCAAAGTCGGGACTCTTCAAGTGTGACTGCCGTTCACATCCTGAGAGAGCCAGTGGCTTGTTATTTGCAGGGTCCAAATCTCCTCCTCAAAGCTTCTACCAGTAGCCAAAAACACCAAGTGCTCCATATGATCTATATTCAGCTCAATCAGTTTCTAGGAAGGGGAGAGTAGGCAGAGACAGAGATAGTAGACTATTCCGATCGCAGCTTTTTCCTTATCTCTCTCCCCTCCCAGCTCCGCTGGGCTTCTGTGCTGTTTCTGATGCTCTTAGCCTCCTCCTAACCCAGGCTCCAACCATGGGCCCACGTGCTTACCTTACCTGGCAAGTGAAGGCATCTCTGTATTCACCCAACAGCCTTGTAGCTAGCCCATGGTCAGGTCTCCACTAGTAGCAATCAGAATAGGCAAGTTTCTTTTCTTCTTCCTTTTTGTTTTTTTCCATTTCCAGTAGGAAGGTTGCTGAGTAATTGCAGAGAGAGGGAGGTAGAGACAAGGAGGGATCAAGAGAAAAGAGGGAAAGAGAGAAGGGAGAGGAGGAGGAAGAAAAAAAGAATGGAGGGGAAGGAAGAGGAAGGAGGAAAAGGAAAGAGGGGGAGGAAGAAGTGAAAAGGGGAGGAAGGAAGAGAAGGAGGAGAAAATCAACTTTAAATCAAAATCAGGGTTTCCTTAGTCTGTGACAGTAGGTTTGGCCTATATGTCCTTCCATGTCGTGAACCATAGCTTATAGGCAGGCTTGCAAAGTAATGCACCAGAGATGGGCCTTAGCCTGGTAAACCTCGCATCTTGTACCAGTCACTATCACCTGTTTCATTGTATATACTTGTGAAGGTCACCTGTTATCTCTGGGCGTCTGTGGCTCCCTCCATAAAGTGGGGATGACCATCCCTGCTCTTTCATTCTGAGCTGATATTTCTGCTAAGATTTTCAAAGGAAGGAGGGAGCTTCATATATGTATATATATATATATATATATATATATATATTATATATATATATATATATATATATATGTATATATATATATATATATATACATTCATACATAGACAGATATTTACATATATGTGTGTGTGTGTGTGTGTATATATATATACACACACACACACACACACATTATATATATATATATATATATGTATGTATGTGTGTATAGGGCAGCTAGGTGGCGCCATAGTGCATAGAGCACCAGGACTGGAGTCAGGAAGACTCATCTTCCTGAGTTCAAAGCTGGCCTCAGACACTTGAACCAGTGTCTTTTAACCCTGGGGCAGTCATTTAACCCTGGTTATCGCAATTTCCTCTTCTATCAAATGAGCTGGTGAAGGAAATGGCAAACTGCTCTATTATCTTTGCCAAGAGAACTGCAAATGGGGTCATGGAGAGTCAAACAACATACATACATGCATACATACATACATACCCATATCAAGAAGCTGTTAGAGAATTTTAGAGCTAGGGACAACATCTAGTGAATCCTTCCTTGCCTTATAACTACGCAATAAAAAAATCAGCTATCTCCTCATTGACTGGCGTAGTCCTCAGCACACAGTGGGGGCTTAATGTTTGTTTAATTGAATTGAGGAGTTGAAGTGACAAGCCCAAACTCACAGTATTAATTAGGAGCAAAGCCGAGGCTATAACCAGTGACTCTTGATTCCCAAGCCAATAATTTTCCCTCTCTGCTGTAGTATCTTTGATTGTCCTCAATTATTGTTAATGAGTCAGATATTTTCTAGTGCCCCAAGTCACTCCGTTCGTTAATTGTGTGCTAGTGAGACGTTAGCTCCTCCACAGCTTCGGGATAACATTTAGAGCAGTGGGACAAAAAATAAACACATTACGATCAACCTTGGAGAAAAGGTAAGAAAAGGCACATCCCTCCTTTTATTTAAGAGGTGGGACTATCGGTGTGGGGGTGTCCCATGTGTGTCCAGAACAAGTTCTGGAGTAGTCCAGTGAGGAGCTGGATTTGGACGTGGAGTCAGGAAAGTCCAAGTTCAAAGCTTACCTCAGACACTTCCTAGCTATGTCACCCCGGTTCTCGTAGCCTTATTTTTCTCAACAGTCAAACGGGGATAATAATTGCACCTACCTCACAAGGCCATTGCAAAGATCAAATGAGAAAACATGTAAACTACTTCAAAAACCTTAAAGCGCTAAACAAGTGCCAGATAGCAGTGTTATTATTATCAATTATTGTTTTATTATCCTCCTTTGTTTTTCGTCTCTGTCACGTGAAATGGCTTCTTTGGTAAAGGAGGGACATATTCAGAGGCTGATATGCAGCAAAAAACAAAACACATCAATGCCAATAAGATAATATGACAAAATAATAAATGTTGCAGCCAGCATGTCAGTAAGCCTTTCTAACAGTCACAATTAATATATTAACCGTTTATGATTCCACAATGCTTTAAATTTTACAAAATCTTCCTCAAAATAGCCTTGTGAACTAGGTCATCAAACTATTATCTCCATGTTACAGATGAGGAAACTGAGGCTCAGAGATACAGTATAACCACGCAGGTATTACCAGTGTTATAACCTCTGCTAAATAATCTTTAAAAACAAGTCTAACCATGTCACTCCTCTGCTGAAAATCTCCAGTAGTTTATCATTTCCTCAAGGAAGAAATTTAAATGTGTCCCTCTGCCATTGGAAGCCCTTTAGAATGAGTCTCCTACCTACCTTTCCAGGAGAGCTGGTTGTTAACATTTCAGTGTGAGCATTTACACCTCAGGAATTAGCAAGCATTACAAATCAGAGCTTGACTTACTGTTTCCTTTCATCTAAACTTAAGAAAGTCATGGGGAAAATGTTAACACTGCAGATTACACTTTAAAGTATGCCATGGGTATTCTCTCTCCTCCACCCCCCACCCCCGAGAACCGATTGTTAAATATTTACCAGCACACTGCTTGTGTAGAATCTAAGAACGGGCACACAGAGCCATTCCACACCAATCTCTCTAACTGTGGGCAGCAAGCAGGGTGACGGCTACAACCCATCTGGGTTCCTGGGGAGGGGGCTTGCCCTAAGGACCAACGACAGAGAGTATCCACAAAACACCAAGATTGAGAAGGGATTTCAGAGCTCTCTAAGCACGACTATTGAACCTAAGTACAACATACTGAAAAATCCCCTCAACAACATCAGTGAAAGGAAGCCCCCTCTTCCCAAGGTAGTTCACTTTTATTGTTGTTGTTCACCTGGGTTAGTCAAGTCTGACTCTCTGTGACCCTATTTGGGCTTTTCTTGTCAAAGATACTGAAGTTGTTTGCTATTCCCTTCTCTAGCTCATTTTATAGATGAGGAAACTTGGGTAAACAGGGTTAAGTGACTTGCCCAGGGTCACACACTTAGTAAGTGTCCGAGACCAGATTTGAACTCAGGAAGACTCATCTTCCTGACTCCAGGCCCTGTGTTCTGTGCACTATGGCGCCACCTGGCTACCCCAGTCCACTTTCAGGTCATTCTCATTGTAAAGATACTTTTGCTGAACAGACACAATAGATTCAGGGGCAGCCTTAGCATAGTTTAGACGTGAGTTCCAATTTTACCTCTTGGCAGCTATGTGATCACTTAGCTTCTCAATTCCTCACGTACTTCATTAGACTATACCTACATTAGTGAAGGGAATTTCTATATGGGAGTTCCCCCATATCAATCAGTGAAATTCTAGGTCTCGACCAACCCTGGATCTGCCTTTTGTCCCTTCCACTCATCGCTCCTGCCATGTAGAGACCACGCAGAGCCAGAAACATCTCTCTTCTCTATGCCAGGCCTTCAAATAATTGAAGAGATCTGTCATGCCCATTCAGCCCCTCACCTCCAACATTTTCTTCTCCCCCATTAAACATCCCCAGTTCCTACAACCACTGTCTATGAATCAATCTCCAAGACACGTGGGGATTCCCAGATTGGGATATGGTGCCATGGCAAACAAGAAGCAAAAGTGAGCTTCTTCGTCAGGTGAAAACTTGAGAGCTTCATTGTGGCCCCACCTCATAAGCCCCCACCACAAAATGCTGGTGGTTCTGAGTTAAACGGGCCCAGGTGCCAGATCATCAAAGTCTGAATACAGTGTTTAGCCATTTTGGTTCTGGAGTAATTGCTGTTATCGTAAATGCTTTATAGCTCTCATTATAGCCCACATTTAAATATCAATATAATAATACATTAATAAGTCATCTGTGCAGTGTTGCTGTCTGCTGTAGTTACAGTTGAAGCCCAGTGTTTAATTGTACCATACATGCAGCCAAATTAGGGCCTGGCCATTTGCTGGAGATCTCCCTGGGTTGTTTGGTAAATGCTGTCACTGCAAATGGAAGGAGGGAAGACGGGAGGTGGGGGGTGAGGGGTGGGAGGAGAAGGTCTCTATTATTTAAAGGGCCTGTAGGTCTTTGCATTTATGAGGCAAAGAAGCTATTCTAGTGAGCATCTGGCAGTCAGTCAGTTTGGTTCAACACAACACACGTTTATTAGGCAAGGCACTGCGTGAGACGCTACCGGTGTTATTGTTGTGGATGTCCTTTGGTAAGGGCTCTGCGCTAAAAAGAAGAAAATAAAAAACACGGTCATCTGTCTTTGGGGAATTCCCAAACTGATGGGGAAGCTGGAAAGGATGTTAAAAGTCTAGTTCAGCTTCTTCGTTTTACAGATGAAGAAACTAAGGGCCAGAGAGATGAAGCAATCTTTCCAGGCTCATGAAAGTACTAAGTGGCAAGGCCAGGATTCACATCAGTCAACAAAGAAGCATGTATTAAGTGACTTCCACATATCAGGCATTACTGTACTAGGCAATGGAGAAAAAGTGCAGAGAAAAAAATAATCATTATATTATAATAAGAGAAACAAATGTACACATACAACACGAATGTAAAATTAATAAATACAAATGCATAGATCGAGGCGTCCCAGAAGTCTTAGTTCAGTTTTAAGCTTTAGTAACTTCAGAAATATAAATACTGCATATATAACCTATACCAAATTGCTTACCATTTTAGGAAGAGGGGAAGGAGAAAAATTTGGAACTCAAAGTCTTATAAAAATGGATGCTAAAAATTGTCTTTATGTATAATTAGTGAAAAACAAAATACTGTTTTATAAAGTTAAAAGAGAAATATAAATGTTACAAATTCATAAAAACATACTTTAAAAGTTAGTTATTTAACATTTTTAACGTGATGTTTAATTGATTTTAAAACTTTGTAAAGACTTTCATCAGCTGCTGCTTAGTGACTGAAAGGATTGCTTTTGTAATCCTGGCCTTAAGAAAAACGAGGGTTTGATGCATGCGACAGCTTTGACGTGACCCCACAAGTAAAAGTCTAATGGAGATAGATCAGGGGACTGAGGTGGCCAAACCAGGGGACCTCCTTTACCACTCCACTGGTTTGAGAAGGCCTGTGTGCCCAGTATCTCCATATGAGGCAAAAAGAAAAACCGCATGGAGCCAAAATCTATAAGTGGGGGAAGGGCGGCAATCAAGGAACCCTTTTGATCAGCTCCCTGCACAGAAGTCCCACACGAAGGTTGACCTCTGAGTTAATTCATTAAATTGATCGGAGAATTCAAAATCACAGGATGAAGGGAATTCCCTGACTAATTGCATAGAATCTGGGAAATGAGGGAGCTCCTTTGATCGGTCCCCCTGTACCAGGGTTACGAAATTAGACTCGGGCTATGCAGCTCTCGTGTTGAAAGGGCTTGAGAAGTGGCAGGAATGAGTGAGGTAAGGTAGATGGTGAACCAAAGAAAGAATTGAAAAAGACAAGTTGTGAGTTATCGAGGCATCCTTGTTCTTAATGTTCTGCCTCAGGGTGACCCTTAAATCTTGCTCTGCTGAGTGTCCCAGTATATACCTCTTTCACTAACCCATGGGGCTCAGCCCTTTCCACTTCTGGCTGGGTAAATGTGAAACACCAAACTGCCACTTCTCTCATTCCTTGAGAGCCAACCAGGTTCCTGTTTGAGGATGGCTTAGGCGGTAGGGCTCCAGCAATAACCAGAAAGGATTTTGTTCGGAAACCTGCTTTGGCTTGGTTGTAGGAGAGGGACGTAAGCCCATCAGAAGATTATGGATTAGGTCAGTTACAGAAAAGCCTCTGCTTATATTTCAGTGGGGTGGGGGACAGACTGTCTGTGTAGGGATAGACAATTTACACATGTAGAACACCAGGCCGTTTGACAGTCTCTTGGCATTCATACCATACCACTGGTAACATTTCCCTCCCAACATCTGGAAAAGAAGGGTTTTTCCCTGTCCTTATAGCCCTTAAGCAAAACTGTGCCTAGATCTGAAGATGAAGGAAGAGGGATGTCCCAAGCATTCTCCTCTGAGGCTTCAGCCAAGGCTCAGCTGGTGCCACCAGCAAACCCAAACCAGTAGGGCACGAATGACGGGCTTTGTGATGTGGCCAAGCCTGGTGTCTCAGAAGGCCAGTTCTCTGAGGGCAGAAGGTAAAAATAGCCCTCCTTTGCTGAAGCAAGGGAAACCTCCAGGGAGAGGACACTTTCCTACTACTAGAAAAATGGTGGAGGGACATGCAGAGAGGTGCTAGTGTAGGGAGGAGCGAGGTGAAAAAGGATAATGGGGTCCCTAGTAAACTGTGGAGTAATGGAGGACAATATAGAGTGACAGGATTGTAAAGTTGGACGATGCCTTAGAGACCTTCCAATCCAACTCCCCCCCAACCCCGACACACACACACACACACACACACACACACACACACATACACACACAGAGGTTTGTTTTTATGTTTGGGTATCAAAGTTGTCACTTGCACCCAAGGTTACGTGGTAAATAGCACTGCTGAGAGTAAACAAAGAAGAAATTCTGTCAAAAAGCTACACCCACATCCTTATTTTCAAATTCCTCTTCATCTTGTGGCTTAAAAAGCCATGAAACTGGGCAGGGGCTGGGGGTGGGGGTGGGGTACACTGTTAGTCTCAGAGCTGTCATCTCCAAGGATGAGGACGGCAGAAATGGATTCCTCATTCCCATATCCAAACAATCCAATCCTCCCTCACTTGACCCTGCCCCTCAGAGGGTTTTTGCTTTTGTCTCTTTTATTAATTTCCATTTCCCATGGAATCTTTGATGAACTTTACAGCTTCTAATCTGTCAAGGAGTCATCGATGTAATTAGGAGCAGTACAGATGAGGGCAGCCTGCCCTAGACAACTCACACAGCCAGTTTGTTTATAGAAGAAAATATTAATCAGCTCCCTTGACTCAGAGCAAACTGCCTGGGATCTCCTCTTTTAGGGAGTGGGACTAAGGATTACAGTTCACCTGCTAGAAGCTGAGGGTTTGTCCTAAGAGGTCCATCCATCTAGGCTCAGGATTTATAAGGATGGACATTTTTCCACTGAGCTAAGGCCCGAGTTCAAATTCTGCCTCAGACACCTGGTACCTGTGTGACTCTGGGCAATTTCCTCAGTCTCAATTCCCCAATCTATAAAATGCAGAAATTGGACTCAATGGCTCTAAGGTCCCTTCCAGCTCTAAACTTATAATCCTATAATCTCTAGTATATTCATCCTATAATGTTATGTATTCTAGGTATCTGTGCTCATAACAACCCCCTACTGCTTACACAGTGGTTGCAAACTCTTTTATATCTCCCTAGCTTCCTTTAAAAAAATAATGTTAAAAACTTATTATTGTTACTGGTGGCAAGCACCTGCGGTCACTACATCACAGCTGAGGCTGAGCCTGAGCCCCACTCCCCCATCCCTGGGAACAGGGGGCCAGGTCAGAACTTCTGTGAAGATCATCAGTGGAGTCAGGCTTGTCAACGGACACGGTATTTCCAACCTGGGCAAGACAGGAAGATCCAGTCTTTTTTTTTTTGTTTTAAAGTTTGCTATTGTTCTATAAGCACTGGGTTATCTAGCATTCCTTGAGATCCAAGGAGAGAGTTGTTAATGAATGGGGGATCAGGGAAGGCTGCATGGAAGAGGTGGCATTTGAGTTAGATCAGTGATTCATTATAAAATTATAGAGAAAGAGACCAACAGAGTGTTGTAGTATTCAGAAGGAATCTGGAGGTGCTGAGAGGAAGACAGGGTTTGTCCACCTGGGGAAGTGAAGGATTTGATGGGCACTCCTCTGCATTTTTTTTTTTGGCATTTGGGGTTAAGTGACTTGCCCAGGGTCACACAGCTAATAAGTGTCAAGTGTTTGGTCTGAGACCGGATTTGAACTCGGGTCCTCCTGACTTCAGGGCCGGTGCTCTATCTGCTGCGCCACCTGGCTGCCCCACTCCTCTCCATTTTTGGTTGTCGAGTGGCGAGGCTACCCAGATTGGATTGGCTGTGTTAGAGCCAGCCTCGCCATTCCTAGTTCTGCTGTCACCGGTAGGCCAGTAAGTGCGGCTGCCCAGCCCATCCCCTCGATAATCATAGGCTGCCGATTTATGGGTGCTCTCGTAATCTTCCCCTGTCCCCACGACATTGCCTCGTGTAAACAGCCCTCTGCCCGCCAGCACAGATCCATCGATCGCCTCGTGACATTTTGTTCCTCCTCTTCTGTCTCGACAGAACTCTCAACAACAATAACATCAGCCGTATCCCAGTCACCAGCTTCAATCACATGCCGAAGATCCGCACCCTGTGAGTATTTACCTCCCGCGTGCTCCCCTCCTCTGCCTATCCTGCCCCGTCGTGGGTACTGCAGGCCTCCCCATGCTGAGCCTCCGGGAACCTCGGACGGTGTCACCTGGCACCTTCTTGTAGTTACTGCTCTTCCTTTAAATGCTCTGAGTGGACCCAGGCTTTGTCCTCAGGGCTTCAGTCTCTGTGCCGACCAAGGGAGCAGTGAACTCCTCAATAAAATGGGAAATTTCCCCCAGCACATTTAGTTTTTAAGGCCCTTTTAGAAGGCTGACCATGCTGGTTGGCAGAAATGGAACTTCTCTGGGGTCTTGGTAGCGGGTAGAATTGAGCTGTGTGGCAACGGGCTTTAGCCACAGTACAGTAGAACATTGAACCTTTTACCCAGAAATCTGAGCAAAAGCCCGAAGCAGCCAAACTGTTGTTTCAAGGAGAATGCAAGCCCCTTGAGGACAGAGATGGTTTCATTTCTGTCTTTTTATCTCTAACATCTGGCATACAGTAGGCATTAATAATTGCTCAGTGAATCAACCTGAGCTAAGCTGAATATGAGCCCATGGAGATTTGAGAAATCCCCGGGGGGCCTCATTGAAGCCAAGTGGTCCATCCCCCTGCCACCTAACTGAAGAGGAGCAAGCCAGAGAGATGAGATTCCATTCTGCAAGTCAACGATTTTACAGATTGGCCCAGTTCCCAGATTAGCTTCCCAAACTCTTCCCACAGCCACTCATGTAACAATGTAATTGGCAAAATAAAACATGAATTCCTGCATGTATATTCTTTTCCTTCCCCCTTTAAATGTGTGGAGGATGGAAGAGATGAAGGTTTAAAGAGAAGCTCATTGGGACGACTCCAAGGGCTAAAGCAAATCCTAAAAATAGTGAATGAAGAAGGCAGTCTGTGTCTTGGAGAAGGAAGCTGGGGCTGCTGCGGGATGGAGTGTATATCTCCCCAGACAAGCGACTTGAATAGAAGAAAAATGACTCTCACCTGCAGAAATTGGCAGGCTGATTCCTGTGGGCTGATAATCAGTGATTTATACTTCCTCTCCTTTGTTGTCCTTTAAGGAGTAGCATTAATAGAAGCCAGGGCTGTTTTCTTTTGGGGGGGGGGGGCAGAGTTGTTTGGTACATTGTTTTGAGGAAACCTTTGTGTTTGTGGCTGCTGTCATCCCCCCTGATATTCCAGAATACTCATCTGGTGATTTCAGATCAATCAATCAATCTTGCCCATTCCTGGAGCTGCCTGTCTACGGC
Organism: Phascolarctos cinereus; assembly: GCF_003287225.1. Classification (NCBI taxonomy): domain Eukaryota; kingdom Metazoa; phylum Chordata; class Mammalia; order Diprotodontia; family Phascolarctidae; genus Phascolarctos; species Phascolarctos cinereus. The sequence continues at coordinate 403,606,602 of NW_027555625.1, read as the reverse complement.
CATTTTTTTCTTTAGTTTAATTTCAGAGATGGCTTTGTATATCTCTCCCTGGAGGCGTACACTGACTAATCCCACCCCCTTTCTCTGTAATTAAGGGGGGGAGAGATGGAGCAGAAGGAGGGGGGTGAGGAGGAGAAGGGAAGGAAGTCATAAATAGGATTTATAAAGGGAAGCTTTTATATTGAATTCAGAGAACCACATTTTATAGAAAATGAACACTGACCCCTCTCTAAAAGGATTTGCTGGAAATTTAATTTTGAATCTGTGGCTAAAAGGTACCTTTATAAATTGGCATTTGTATTCATTCACCTTATGTTCTCTAAAGGTGGTTTCATCAGTATTGAGGGCACCGCGGCAGTCAGCTAATGGTCGTACAGCAATACGCACTAGTCAGCCACCTCTACCGTTCAGTGTATAAATAAAGAAAAACAACAAGGAATAGGGACATGTGAGGAGAGGAGTCTGGGGCTGGATGGAAATGGTTTACTTCTTCTTTTTACCATCCATCTGTTTCATCCATACCAGAAGGACCATCAAAAGCGTAACACACGCCCACTGAACAGAGCCAAAGAATGGGAGACCCAGCTCTATTCTGTCTGACTCTTTCCTCGATGCCAGATCCTTGGGAGCCAGTACATCTACCCCTATTATCACCCCTGTCGTTACTTTTCACAGAAATTATTTAAAGCTATTAAAATAATTACACACGCACACACACACACACACACACACGCACACACACACACACACTCAACCTTAGTTCAGGATTATTAGAAACATTCCTGGCAATATCTAGGGTCAGGTTTCATGATCATTTAACTTTAATATTAAAGCTATTTTTTGCTGGTGCCTCCTAGCTTCCAAACTAGATTACTCAGGGCAGCTTGGAATAATCAGTCAGGTCGGGCTCCCCCATTAGCTCTGACAGGTCAAGTTCATAAAGGAAGAAATTAACTCCACCCACTACCCCAGTTCTTTAGCCAGAACCTTCATTGCTGGCTCTTAATGTCATTTTGGGAGGCTCAGGATCCCCTCTAAAAGTATCAAGATGGTGCCTTTTGATAAAGAGGCGGTGGACAGTAGATATGGAATGAGGCATATCTTTTCAGGGTTGACCAATATGTTGATTTGATTTGTGTGCGTGTATTTATTTTATATAAAACAGAGTTCCATTGCATAGGAAAGTGACAAGCATTTTTTGTCTAAAAAAAGGGGGGGTTGGAAATTAAACTGAAAAAAAGTAGAAAATTCTTTATAAGCCTTTAAAAAGTAGTGTGGGGGGGTGGGGGATAGAGGAAGGCTCATAGGGCAGGCTGGTGGTGATAAATAAATATGTAACAATTGAAAGAAAATGCCCAGTGGGACAGGGGTCTTCCAAAGGGGGGGTGGAGAGAAGGATGAATACAGTTGTAGAACTCTAGACACTTTTTTCCATTCTCTAAATTAATCAGCTCAGTAAGAATCTGGATAAACCTTCTTTTGTTATTGCATCGATCTCTTACCCTTGATTAGAACTGACAAGAATTAGCCTGCATCGATCCCCCTCTTTCCATTTTTTGTTGTTATTCCTTTCTCAAATGACTTTATTTATGCTCATCATTCGGCTCAGTGTTCATTTCTGAAATGGTGAATCTCCTGCGGCCCCTCCATGGTGAGTGACAATCGCCTTTACAAATCCAAATGGAACTCTGATGAATAGGTCTTTGGGTTGCTAAAGCAGAAAGGAATGCCTCAGCCCCCAAGTCTAGCTGAAGCCTGTCCAGCACTTCCTTGTTGTTGCTGATGACTTATTTGTGAGTGAGGTTTCACTCTGATTGTTTTCCATAACTGCTGATGGCTCCAGATCCCATGTAGCTTCCAGCCTAGTTGACAGTAGAGCAGTCATCAGTATGTCTTGGGCTAAAGAATTTGAGCTTGTGCAAATAGACTTTTTAACTAGACTCTAAGAGAAGAGAAAAGGAACATCCCTTTGTTTCAATATTGATGTGAAGGTGTTCAATTAATGAAAAATATCTCATTCCTTCTCATCCCATCAAGAATGTTGATTTCAGAATCAATCAATCAACAAGGGGAAAGGGGAGGGAAGGGCAGAAGCATTTATAAGTGTCTACTGTGTGCCAGCCACTGTGCTGAGCAGTTTACAAATAGAATCTCATTTTAACAAGCATTTATTAAGCTCCTTCTATGTGCCAGACACTGTTTTTAGGCACTAAGGGTACAAAGCCAAAAATGAAACAGTTCCTGCTCTCAAGGGTGGATGGGGACAATTTGAAAAGGAGAAGATGAGGATGACACCCTGGTTATGATCCTGGGGGAGAGGATGATGGTGCCCCTGACAGAAATAGGGAAATCCAGTAAAGGGAGGAAAGATAATGAGTTCTATTTTAGACATATTAAATTTGAGATGTTTGGGGGATGTCTAGTTTGAAAAGTCTACTAGGCAGTTGCTGATGATGGGACTGAGCTCAGGAGAGATACTGGGTCTGGATATATAGATTTGTGAGAGGCACCTGAATACTAACTTCAACTCCACCATCATATCACTAAAGCCATCCTTTCCCTCCGTACACCAAGCTCTCAAATAAAATGTAACAAGCAGCGATTAAATGCCTATTATATTCTGAGTACTGTGTTTGGTGCAAGGGGTGGGAGAAGATACGAAGATTAGATAAGAAACTGTTCTCAGCCTCATGGAATTTAGGGAGAATGAGATATACACGGATAATTATAATGCACATAATGTATTATTCTAAGTATGTTAGTGTGGCAAAAGGAAGGGCCACAGGCATTGAGAGCTGGTTCCAAAACCCCCAGACAGAGCTGTGGTCCCAGAACTCTTCTCCAGCCCAGTCTGGAGCAGTAGGATAAGAATTTGGCTCTGTTGGGGAGGGGCCACTTGGTCTCTGCATGAGCCTGAGCTGTGGATAGAGAGGGCTCTCCCTAGGATTGAAGTTGACAAGGGCTCTGTGTGTGTATATGTGTATACATCATTACAGCTTGCACATATGTCTCTACCGGCACATTAGTGGAAGTCTACTGCACTCAGGCAACATTGTTGAACTTGATGTCAGTGAAGTATGTTGGAAAGCCCTTCAGCCAGCCCTGTTTCAGACAGGCTTGTCTGGAGTCCTTCAGGCAACGGCTTTAGCTTTGCTTAACAGGCTTGGCTCGTGGGTTAATTAAAAGTCTTGAGATACCTTTAATTGATTAACATTTCCAGGGTTGGACGTTGGAAACTTGGATCGAGAGCCTGCACTTTTGATTAGCTGACGTGAACGAGACTCACCTGCCACCATTAGAATGCTGCTTTTAGTAACCCAGAGACATTTGGAATGACCCGTAGAAATCTGAGATTTCTCCTCAGTTCCTTCTCACTCTAGTGAAAAGAAAAGCCCTATGGTGGAAACTTTAAAAACTTTTACAGATGCCTCGTGCTTTGCCTCCAATTAGTGGAGATATAAGTCACTCGACTAGACGTGGCCTTGCTTTAAGCCTGACACATATCATCCTTCTCCCTTCCTCCCTTACTGGGAAGGGGTGGCATTCACCCCACCCTACTCCTACCTCCCATCCCCACAGACACAGCAAAATGATCCCAAGTCCCAGGAACTAGATGGGTGAATGGTAAAGGTTATAGGCTGCAGTCTGTAGAGAAATCTTAAGACAAGCGGTAAAGGAAAAACTCCAGGTGCCTTTGAATTTGAGAAGGAGGGTGTGGGTGTGTGTGTGTGTGTGTGTGTGTGGTAGTGGGTTAATAGGAGCCTCTGTATAAATTAGAATCTCATTTTGATAATACCTTTTAAAAATGCAAGGATGAAGAAGGAATACTTCAATAAAAAGAACATTCCTTTTTGCCCTTTTCTTGTCTTATATGGCCCAGTTCTCTGATGAGAAAGTTGTGTTGTGATCCCAAGAATGCCAAGCAATCTGTGCCAAATTCAGATGCTTTAAAAGGCATTTAGGGGGAAAAAAAGGTGGGAGAAGAATGGAAGAGGTCCTAGCCCAGCATCTGGTCCTCCAGAGCTTTTTTCCATTTCTATACCAAGGGCATAATGATTTAACAGCAGAGAGGGAAATGTTTTCTCCCTGCTTGTCAGATTTTCCAGGCTCATAAATTAACTACATCATGGTAATGGGAGAAGGTGCCACAGAGATTCTAACCACCTGGATTCGGGACAGTGGGTTCTGTGCATTTCCCTTAGATGTGCCCTATTCAACTCAAAGCTTGACTCTGGAGACTTGGCCAGGAGGGCAATTTGAGGGCCCCCTCCCCCTATTCCATCCTGGCTACAACTATGTGTTTCTCTCCCTTGCCTTCTCTGCAGGCGACTCCACTCCAATCACCTGTACTGTGACTGCAGCCTGGCCTGGCTCTCTGATTGGCTACGGCAGAGGCGATCCATTGGCCAGTTCACCCTTTGCATGGCTCCCGTGCACCTGAGGGGCTTCAGTGTAGCTGATGTTCAGAAGAAAGACTATGTGTGCACAGGTGAGGGGACTATCTTCTCTCTTCCCCTTTCCTCCTCTCCCATGATTTCTCACTATCTCCCTCAGCCATCACATTAGAATTAGACAAACACAGACATGGAGAAAATTGTAATAGCGCTGTGTAGAAATCTTGTATAAAATTAGAGAAGGGGAAAGGAAGAGAAAGGAATAAGCAGTTGCATTTTTGTTGTTCAGTTGTTTCAGTCATGCCTGGCTCTTCCTGACCCTATTTGGACTTTTCTTGGAAAAGATATGAAATGGTTTGCCATTTCCTTCTCCACCTATATAGTGCCTGCTTATGCTCCAGGCACTGTTGTACTAAGAGCTTCTTACAAATATTATCTAATTTGATCCTCATAACAACCCTGCTATTCTACTCATTTTATGGTTGAATGACTTGCCCAGGGTCACACAGCTAGAAAGTGTCTGAGGACAGATTTGAACTTAGATCTTCCTGACTCCAAGTTCAGAGTTTTATCCACTACACCACTTAGCTGCTGTTTCTGACACATCCTCGCAGCATGACCCTGGATAGGGGACAATCTCCATGTCCCAAACAACTCTCTAGAACCATAAACTAATTCCACAGCAGTTGCAAATGGGTATTGGTAAAGGGAGTTTCCCCACTGGAGGGGTTCCTATGCCAATGTAATTATAGGTCCAGTCTTAAAAAAATATTGCATCAGTTCCATTACAAATTTTGAGAACTGTGTTGTGTAAAGATTGTACTTTTGGGGACAAGAAGGAAGTTCATTGTTTGGTAATGGAAACTGAGGAATTTGCCTTGACCTTTGATCACACCCCATTATTTATTAATTTTAGAACTGATCCCTGTGGAAAACTTACAAAAGAATGTGGACAAGAATCACACAGCATGGGTAGTCACTAAATGGTGGGTTAGTGCCCTATGTCACTGGAAAGAGTATGCCCATTTCAATGAGATCAGAGATCACTTATGCCATTGGAGGAATTTATGAAGCATCCCCAAGACAGAGATGGCACAGTGGGTTTCACAAAGTTTATTAGAGTTGTTCCAATTAACTAGGAATTTCTACTGTGGTGGGTAGACAAGATGAACCCAGCAGCTCTATATGGATACATTAAATAAAACAAATGCAAAAATTACCTAGGATATATAAGTAATGAATCACTATCTAGATCCATGATTGAAAATTGCTTGAATGTATGGAAACGGTAGGTGGTTCTGGGTCAAATGGAGAAGACTTTCTGGAAGTAGGTGGCTTTAAAAAAAAAAAAAGGATTCTCGTGTTTTTTTGTTTTTCAACTCATTGCTGACATCTGCTACTTCCACACAAGCAGCTTCTATTCCTAATGGCAAAGGTCCTCCAGGTCCCTTCTGAAAGCCAGAACATTCAATAGTGAGATAATGTAGACTTTCCAGTTAATCCAGCTGTGGAAATAGCTGCCCTCTGGTTTAGCTGTCTCTAACAGTCTCTAGTGTCTTGGTGCTAAGACCAGGCAAAGGGAGTAACAGAGTTAGCCACATGAATAAGTCAGGTGAGAGACAGAAAAGCAAAACCAAGGAGTTTATCCATTAATGGAATCAATTGTTACCTAAATAAGAAACTACCCTCTTACGATGTCATCACTGCTTTTGCACTAGGTACTGAGAGTAGTAGTAATGATGATGACGGTCATTAGAATAGCTGCAGCCACGTTTATATAGTTCTTTTAGGTTTACAAAGTGCCTTTTTTAAGCAGGAATATTATCTGTTCTTTGCAAGCTCAGTGTAGATCCATGCATAATATACAAAGAAACATAGGGATTATTGCGTTACTTAGAATTAATTCTACTTTTCTTAGGATCAGAGAAACAGTGGACCATAGTAGAGAGAGGGTCAGCCTTAGAGCCAAGAAGTCCTGGGTTCAAGTCCAGCTTATGACTTGCTATCTGACCATGGACAAAGCAGTTAACCTCTCAGTACCTCCAGGTCACTCTCTAAGACTACCACTTATAGATAATTAATCAATCAATAAGAATTTATTAAGTGCCTACTAAGTACCAGGCCCTCTTGAGAAAGAGCCTTGCATCAGTGGAGAGAATTTCCCCCACCAAGAATCCCTCCCAATGAACTCACAGGTCTAGACAAAAACAAAACAAAGCAACAATCTTTGTTCTAATTGCTTTTTAAGTGCCTTCAGCTTCATCAAATGTCTAATCTCTAAAGAGATTTTAGCATTTCTCATAGCAACACCTAAATAAATTCCTGTATACACTAGTAATTCCCACACCCACTTAGAAATAACTACCCATCAAATACATATAATAAAACCTTTTTATCACACAGGCATCAAATTCAGATATAGTCACTATAATTACAGTAATTATTAGGCAAAGGGTACAATATCTACATAAGTGCCAGTGAAAGAAATAATTATACAGTGCAGAAACCATACAAGGGCTAGTGAGAAAAACTAATTAGAGAGAATGTTAAAACACATCATTATGGTAGTGTGCCAAATTTAATACAGCACAGTCAGATGAACACCGTGCTGTCTCAGGTTTTCTGTCAGAACATACTATGTCATTGCCACCCAGGTCACAGGCAAAAGACTGTAGTGAGAGTCCCCAGACCAGAATGAGAAGCAAGCTCTCTTAAGTCTCCAACATGAGCGTTCCTCCTTTTGCAGATGTCTTGGTATGATGACGATGTCTAGATACAAGCTTTACAACTACCTTCCTTACTCATAGTAATTAACCTTACCAACTCATGAGCTTCTCCATATAGCCCCTTGATAACGAAGCCAGGTGACACTTAGCACATGAGAATTAAGTTCTTAGACCCCAGATGCCAGGAGGGTATTAATCCTACCTTTTCTCAGCCGCAGTCCACATTTAAGCAATACCCACTTTGTCACCTGCAGAACCATCTCAGGGATTCTAAATTAGCAGTGTGACATCTTGGTACTTCTGTACACACCAGAGATTTACAATTCTCTCAGTGCCTTTTAGGGGTGATGGAAATGGACTGGCATAAAAAGGTGAAGAATGTGCATGCAAGTGAAAATAGGAGACCCAGGCCATGACACAACTGTGTTAAAAATCTAATGCCAGCTCTGAGTAGAGGTCAAAGTGACTGGCAGCTATGGTAGACTGGGTGAAGACAGCATTATCGGCCTTAATGGTAATGGACCACCAGAGGCTGAGGGTTTAGGTTTGTGGGATTTTTTTTTAAACCTTCAGAGCCACAAAAGCTGCATGTTATTACAGCTCCACTAACATTTCACTGGAGAAGATTTCCTTTTGGAAAAGTGAGAACAGAACTTCTCTGGGAAAGTTCATTTTCTTCTGTCAGGGGCATCTGATAGGCCAAGGGGATGGGAGCTGGGAGAGTCAATTAAGCCATCCCAGGAGTGCAGTTTTGTCCCTGGAACCCTCATCACTGCAGCAGAATAAACCACCCTGAGCCCTTACATGGTAATGAGAAATTCACCTCACACATTACTCAGCAGATAGGGAGAAAGCTTTATCTTGCTCAGTGGGCCAGGGCCCTCCTGTCTCTATGTTCTTGTTATCTCTTTGAATTCAATCCAGCAGTCTGGTTGGTGACTGACCTCTTCTCAGAAGCCCAGAATGTGAGTTTCTTATCTCTAGTCAAGCTAGAAATTTGCTCACAGAGCACTTCACTTTAATTCCAGTCCCCCTGACAAATGCAGCCTGCCATTTAAAGGTACTTATTTTATGTACTCAGGGGAGGTGATTGGGGGTTGGTAGAAAGGTTGTCTCAGACTCTTCTTTTTTAAAGGAGTTTTTGCAGTTGTCCAGATATTCCCTCCCCATCCTCCCCACTCTCCATGTTTGGCTTCCTTCAGATAAAGTTAAAGGAAACTCCTTCTTAATTTTTCTTAGTTAAAAATGAAATGTAAAACCCTAGACCTGGAAGGAACCTTGGAAGGTTCTGCCCTTTGGAAGGACCAAATCCTACCATGGAGGAGGGGGCTTCTCCTGTCAAAGGTACATGGAAGTAGATGATGCCTTGGTGACTAACTCCAATATTATTTGACCTACAGTTTCTTCCTTTACTCTATCCTAAATGATTGTGGTAGAAAACTACCTAAAGGAAGTAAATGGGGACTGTATATTAGGTTTCCTGAGCACTTTATTACAGGAGAATCCCCACCTTTTTTCCCCACAGTCATAGTTTAAAAATCTAAAGTCAAGACTTCCGAGTTCTTGGCCAGGCTCTGCTTAGGTCACTTCTACCTTCAGCATCTTTGATTCCTTAGACATAAATGAGAAGATTGAACTAAATTATCTCTAAGGTACCTCTTAGCTTTAAAATTCCACGTTCTTTCCCTCCTCTAGATTCTTAAAACACTTATTATCAATGTAAGCAGTGGAAAGAATGCCGGATTTTTAAATCAAATAACCTGAGTTCATATCTCAGATCTGCTAGATTATTTTGGGCCAGTCATTTGATCTGGGGTTGGGGATAGGAGGGTGACATTTACTCATCTATAAAATTAGGAGGTTAAGCTAGATGGCCTAAAGTTACTTCTGACTCTAAATCCATGAGGCTATGATCACTTTTGGCAATTATCAAAAACCACCTTACATTTTTGATTCCCTTTTTTTGTATGTATTTGTCTTATCTTGTCTCCCTTACTTAATCTAAATTCTTTGTGAAAAGGGGTTTATCATATAATTTTTTACATCCCCTAGCCCTGGACCTAGCACATACTAGGTACTCAGTAAATACCTGTTGATTGATTGATTGATAAAAATAGAATAGGCAATGTCCTTGTGTGTGTTTTATTCAATTTTTTTTTTCTGAGACCAGATACTAAGGCTAAAAAGAATTAAGAAGGTGAACCTTGACTAGGCACAGCCTCCTTGGTAGATTTTAATTAATGTGCTATAATTGGACATCACAAGAAAGAGATTATTAGGTTTATTTAGCCATTTCCAAACTTATAATGCCTCTGGCATTTAAATCATATTCATTTATATTCTTTCCATAATTGCTCCCGCGCCATTGTCATTGCAATCTGTTGTCGGCTTTTGAAAGGCCAGAGGCCAATGGGGATGCTTAATTTGAAAACAGGAATTAATTTATTTCTGTACATGCATGGGTCCTATAGATTTCTCCACTGTGGGCACACTGCAGCATGAGGTTTGAAAATGAGGAAATAAAGAAAGTGAGTTATAATGCAACAAAAGAGTTCAGTCATCCTGGTCTGCAAAGTGAAAAGATGGGACCATTAAACAATAATCCAAGGGCCTTTCCAGCTCTGACATTCGATGACTCTGCAGCCCTGAGTCACACAGAGCTTAGACACCCAGCCAGTGTCTAGACTGTTCAGTGCCGCCTACTCCTCCTGTCCTTTGGGATGCTAAGGACATTTTCAATCCTAAAGCAAAGAAAAGAGCAGTTTGGGGTATTTGCTCTCGACTCTGCCATCTATAAACTCAGACTCAAAGTTTTCTACAAACCAAGAGATTTGAGTTCTAGTCCAGCTTTGTTATTGTTGTCATTGTTTCAGTCTTGTCTGACTCTTCGGACCCCATTTGGAGTTTTCTTGGCAAAGATACTGGAGTGGTTTGCCATTTCCTTCTCCAGCTTATTTGACAGATGAGGAAACTGGGACAAACAGAGATAAGTGACTTGCCCAGGGTCATACAGGTAGTAAGTCTCTGAGGCTTCATTGGAGCTCGGGTCTTCCTGATTCCAGCTTGGTAGGTTAGCCACTAATTACCTGAACTCAAACAAGTTATTTAACCACATCTGTGGCTCTCAATTCCCTGCTCTCTGAATTGAAAGGGTTGGGCCAAATGATCTCTGAGGTCACCTTCCTGCTCAGACAGTGCCAGACGAGAGGGCTGAGGGCTCTGTGTAACCCTGGGTATATATAAGTGCTTATGTCCATTGAGATCCATGTGAGATGGCAGTGGTGCCTACCCTCAAGTCTTTGGAAAACTCATTTCTCTAGGCCCCATTTTCCTCTTATATAAAATAAGAGGATATTACGTTTAGATAGAACTTTAAGGTTTGCAAAGTACATACACACACACACACACACACACACACACACACACACACATATAGATACACATACATACATTGTGTCTGTGTGAATACACATAAACTTATATGTATATGTGTGTATATGTAATTATCCCCATTTTATAAATGAGAAAACTGAGGCAGACACAAGTTCAGTGCCTGCACATGGTCACACAACTAGTTAGTATCTAAGGTACTATCTAACTAACCTCAGGTCCAGAATCTATCCCAACTACCACCCACCTATATCATGACAAGATACTCCCTAAGGGTCCCTCCAGCTCTTACATTCCATCTCCTATATCCTAACAGTCTATGGTCTAAGGTCTCTTCTGGATCATACTTTATGATTTAAATTCCTTATTTCCAACAGACTAGATGAGCATGTATTTCTCTTTGGCTTTATTCAAAGCATGCATGCATGCTCTTGCGCTCTCTCTCGCTCTCTCTCTCTCGTTCTCTCTCTCTCTCACACACACACACACACACACACACACACACACACACACACACACACACTCTCTCTCTCTCTCTCTCTCTCTCTCTCTCTTTAGGATTAGTTTGGATTATTTTTCGCATTTTTCAGGGTGCAAAATGAGGTGGAAGCCTAGCAAGGGGTGGTTTCCCACCCCACAGCTGGGTCTACTTCATTGCCAAAGTAGAGAAAAATAGAACAAGGTCATGGAGTTAGCATACCAGAGGCGCTAGCTAGTGAGATGCCCACAATGACTTTCCAAATTGAGAGGTTTGATCTGGAAACCATCCCCTGTCATCTTTCCGCAATTCAGATGCTCATTTGGCCTGGGAGCAATTCCCTCTGATTATCAGGAGAAGGCAGTTCCCATGGAAAACCCCAGCTGCCTCTTCTCCCTGGACTGTTCTCTGTTCTTAGGATATTGTGCCAGGGCTATTACAGTTTGAGCATGAGGCCAGTAAAGGCATAGTTGTTTCCAGGAGAAAGAATGTTTTGCCCCACTTTTCTATATGTTTTAATATGATTTCAGAATTCAAGAAAGGCATTCAGAGGTGCTAGGGGACTTAGCCCATGGCAGAATGGCAGGTACTATGTAGATGTCCTGACTCCATTCTCCTAATAAAAGGATGGGAATGGCCAGAGGGTTCTAGACATGGTGGGGTGGAGGCGTGGTGTTTAGATCCATGGAAAGAGCTCCCAAGACCAGGTACCTTAGTGCTCATTAAAAAATGAAGAACTGAAGAATAGATTCTCGTAGACACACAGAGATGTACAAAAGGAAGTCTTTAGAAAGATTACAAGTGCTCTCAACACTAATGTCTGTTATTTGCAGCTCTCATTGAGGGCAGCTTTTGAGTGGGGGTGGGGGGAGATGGGGAAGAAGAGTCCTACAAAGCTGGTTCACACAAGGATACAGTGGATTAATGAGAGATGATGAGGAATTGTATACACATGTGGAATGGGCTGACCAGGCAGCTTATTCCTTGTGTGTTGCCCTTTTCCTCCAAAGGAGTGTGGGAATCTCTTTTTTTCTCTCTGGATAAAAAACTTTGCTCCCGAACTTTGATGCTTTGTCTGCCCTGAGGCTCTGCAACACGTCAGGGAGGAAGGCAGATCTTCTGCTACTTCCCCTTGAAGCATAGCTCTGGGGTGGGTCACCACCTGGAAGAGAACCACAGACTGCTTCTTTGTCCTCCTTGGAAGTTTCCTCTCTCCCTCCAGCCACTCACAGGTAGGAGTGGGAGCTATGACTAGGCAGAGCCCAAGATGTTGGGAGGTGGGTTAGAGATCAAGGGGTGACATGAACTCCTGGCCTCACCACAGAAGTGGGGGGTGTCCCCAGAGGGAGCTCCACAGAATTCTGCAGTTTCCCTTTAGCCTCCAGACACCCCACCCCCTGCCCTGTCAGCACCTGACCCCAACCTATAAGCAATAGCACCTGGCCAACCAGTGGTACTCATTTCCCCAAGCCCATTCTGCTCACATTTATATAGCAATTTTATGATTATAAAGCATTTCACATAATTATCTTATTTCACCATTATTATTAATAGGTCATATTTAAATAGTGCTTGAAAGCATGCAAGGTACTTTACATGTATTAATTAGGTAGTGCTCATCTTTTCCCCTATTTTCCTGATGAGGAAATTGAGACTCGCTAAGAGGGTAGACAAGCTAGTAAGTGGTAGAGCTGGAATTTGAACTCAGATTCCCAGACTCTGGGTCCACTGATTTTCTACCACATCACACTGAGGGAAACTTCAAGGTGAGGGGAGAACCCTCCCTCATTTCTGGGGACATCTAGCTCAAGCAGTCCTATCTTGCCATGAAATTAGATGTCCTCACTTGAATGAGCCAAGTGGCCTGTCCTCAGGGTCATCACAGGGGCACTAAAGCATACCTCTGAGTGTTGAGGTGACCACCCATTTGAAATATGCTCCTGAGACCCCAAAGAAGTCAGCTTCCCTGAGGCAAAAAGCAAATGGGAAAAATCTCCTCAAATCTACCAGTGATTTGGATGAAGGCAGAGATGGTGTAAAAATGAAATTTGCAGATGACACAGATCTCAAAGTTGTTTTTCACGTTGTCATAGTGGAGAGGGATAATCTAATACACTGGTCGCACAATTATGACGTTAAAAATCTCAAGCTGTATCAGTGGGCTGAAACTAACAAGATGAAATCTAATAGGGAAAAATGTAAAAACCTGTGCTTGGGTCAAAAGAATCAACTGTACAAATATAAGAGAAGGGAGACATAGCTAGAAGGTACATTATGTGAAAAAAAAGACCAGAGGGTTTTAATTGGCTATTAGCTTAGTAGGAGTCAGCAGGGTGATATGAAAGCCAAAAAAAGCTAGTAGGATCTTAATTCCATAAAAATAGAAGTACAGTTATCCCTTCCACATTTCGACTTTCCCCATTGCAGTTTCGATATATCATGGCTTGGAATAAGAAATTAAATGGGAATTTTGGAGTAGTTTTACAGAAGCCTCAGATGCCAGGAGAAGGTCCATAGACAGCACAGAGCCTCTGGTCAAATACTTAGCCCAAATTTTACAATAAGGTACTGTAAACACCCTATAAAAGAAAAAGAAAAAATTCAGACTGTCTTCTCTGGTACGAAGGGAGGGCCAAAAAAATTTACATGAATTTTCCAGATCACAGAGGCACTACACCCCTACACCCCATGATGTGGAAGGGATAACTGTATAGTTTTCAGCATAAAGGAGATGGTAGCCCTTTTGTGTTGAATCCTGGTCAGACCATACCTATAGTGTCAAGCCCAGGGATGGACATCACATTTTAGAATGCAGTATTCAAACTATATGAGGACCAGTTAAAGGAACTGTAGAAGAGTAAGAAGGGGAGGGGAGACAACAGCCATTCTTTAAATATTGAGAGAGAGAGAGAGAGAGAGAGAGAGAAGAGAGAGAGAGAGAGAGAGAGAGAGAGAGAGAGAGAGAGAGAGAGAGAGAGAGAGAGAGAGAGAGAGAGACTGATATAGCAAATCTTGCATGGCTATAGAGGGCAGAATTTGAACCAATGGATAGAAGTTACAGCAAAGCACATTTCACATAAACAGAGGTATAGAATTTCTTAACAGAGCTGTCTGGAAAGGACAGACTACAGAAGTCGAGAGTTCTCCATGACTCCCCCTTCAAGCAGAGGGAGGAATACCACTTATCTACCATGTTGTCAATAATATTCCCAAATACTTGGGAATGAATTAGAATAAATACCCTCAGAAATTCCCTTCCACCATGGCATTTATGACCACAGTGGTTTCCAAATACAAAAGCCTTGTCAAAAAGCAGGTCCATGGCCTGTAGTACTGAAAGGGGCAGAATTTTTGGTCTCCGGCTTAACCCTGAAGTATCCTATTGAAGAAAGTAGAGACTAGCTTCATTGAATGCAAATACCAAATTAATGGCAGCCCAAGATACTGGGGGAAGATATTTTTTTAAACCATTGTTTTAATGTAAGGTGCAGATAGCAACAAAATCTTTGGATTTAAAATGCTTTTTTCTTCATATTGGACAGTGCTGCTTGAAACATGGAATGTACTTTTCACATATACAAAGCCACTAGGACTCTGTGGAAAAACACAACAACCCCCAGGAGAGGCTTCAGTACCAATTCGATTTTACTTTGCAGAGAATTAGCTGCAGGGGGAAAGTTGGAAGGACCTGTTTTTTTTTTAAGTCCATTTCAGCACCTCCTGCCTCCAATATCAGCCTGAGCACACATTGTCTCTCTTTCTCCCATTTTCTGACACATCCTATCCAAATAATATTGGCAGATCAAAAGAAAGATGACCATCGGCTTCAGTCTATTTGAACTGATGGAAATTCAAGTGCACAGACACCAATTCTCTATGGAATTCATGACATTTCTCAAACAAGAGGCATGGGTTTTGCTGCAATTCTCCTTTGCTTTTGTCAGGAGAATTCACCCCTTGATGTAGAAGACCAGTCACTGGCAGTTTCTGTTGGTAGAGCCATCTGCATTTCAAAATCCTGACATTTGTGCCCAAGAACGGTGCATCTCTCTGATGCATGCTGATGGGATGGAAGCCATTTACCCCCAATATTCCTTTTTAAAATCTCCAAATGGCGGAAGGAGAAGATACTTCCAAGAAGCAGGAAAAGTAACTATCTGGAGGATTCTTTCAGAAACTGGTAAACTATCCCCATTTGGAAATATGTCTGCTATTTCTTCCATCTTTAGGAGAATGACTCAATTCTAGCTTCTTATGGTCCCTTGTCATTTCTCCATTCCAACAGAGTTTTTCCATTATATCTTACTAGGCTCTCCTGATGGTCAGTATAACTAGGTATTATATGACTTTGAAGTCCTCATCCCTATGCACACAAGTTCCTCAGCAGATATACAAGTTAATTCATAATGGTGGGAGACGTGTATAATTTGTACATGTCTGTGGATGGGGGGTGGTGAAGCATATAGGGGTCTCTGAGTGGCGGTTATTATATGTTGTCCCAGGGTACGTATGCTAATTGCTGTTGGCATTTGCTGAGGCAGGGCTCCTGCTGCCATATTAAGCATTCCACATTAAGCTTCAGACCTCAGTCCAAGGATCTGTAGAGTGAACACACTCTGGCATGAGGAGATTTCAACAGGGGTGGTAAAAGGCTCTCTCTTAAGAGTCCAACTGAGGATCTGCTTTGGGCACTTTGGCTCTCTGCTCCAAACCAGCTGCAGCTCTGACTCACTTTAAGCTTCTGAGTCTTTCTGGTGAATTGAATGCAAACCAAAATATGTGTGTGTGTATGTGTATATATGTGTATGTATATGTGTGTGTGTGTCTGTATATGTATGTGTGTGTGTATACATATATCTATATATATATTTCCTTCCTTGAAGAATTTTCCTACATTTCCTCTTTAATCTGTGGCCTGAGAGGTTCTAGTCACAGGTTCTAGACTGTCCAACATGAGGTCGATAGGCTTGGGCTGGGTTTTTCCCTGCCTGAAATCCTTCCTTCAGCAAGGTAGGGGTTGAAAAGAAATTGAACTAAACCATCTGTGGATAAATGTGGCTGGGGTGTAGTGAGGCCCTGCTGGGGAATCAGGGATGAGAAGAGCAGGTTTGGGTCTGGTTTGCTTTGGAGGCCATAAATTTCCCAATTCACAGGCAGTTTGTTACTGGAAAACTGACTATGTTTTTAAGATTTTTAGCTCACATTAAAAAATTGAGTAAGAGAACAAAAAAACATCTCTTGAAAACTTCTGAAAGATCTTCTTGGACAAGGATATGATGGTAGAAATGGAGAGAGGAATTGGAATTTTTATCTGCTCTATGAATGTTGAGTTTCTTCAGGGGCTTCCAATGTTTCCCAGATTTGGCTTTATAAATAAGCTTTTTGTGGGGCTTTATCACTTGGCTTTGGTTCTAACTTGATATCCACTAAAGCACACAAAGCAGAGGGATGGCTTTAGTGTTTATAATTATTGTATTTCATGTGTTGGTTTGTTTTTTTGTTCTTTATCCCTTGGAATTAAGGCATACCTAAATTCTAAGAGATTCCAAAATGCCTTTCATGTCACTGAGGGTAAACTCTGTTGACAGTTGAGTCAGAAAGCCTCCAGGTAGTAGAAAAGGCATTGATGTTTAATTTATTTATTCATTCAGCAACAACAACAAAATATGTTCTGGGAGCCAGATAAATAAATAAGAAATAAACAGACTCTGTCCCTACCCTCAACAATCCTGCAGTCTGATAGGGGAGAGACAGCACAATTGATAAATACGATATACATTAGAATTTGATAAATGCGCAAGAAGAGAAGTAAGACATTAAATGAGGGAGAAATTACTTCCAGTCAAGGATCCAAGAGAGGCTTCATGGAGGAGGTATCATTTGAACTGATTCTTAAAGGATGGGTAGTAGATAGAGCACCAGGCCTGAAGTCAGGAAGACCTGAACTCAAATCCAGCCTCAGACTTTTACGAGCTGTGTGACCCTTGGCAAGACAATTAACCCAGTTTGCCTCAGTTTCCTCATTTGTAAAATGAGCTGGAGAAGGCAATGACACACTACTCGAGTGTCTTTGCCAAGAAAACCCCAAATAGGGTCATGAAGAATCAGACACAAATGAAACAGCCGGCGAACAATGAAAATGTCAGTGAAGTGGGGATTGGAGAGGAAAGGTGTCTCAGGTGTAAAGAGGAGTATGTGTAAGAGAGTAGCAGTGAGACGGCGTGGGCCACCTTCAGGAGATGATGAGTAGTCCAGTTTTATTTCAACTATGACGAAAGCACATCAGGGGAAAACTGTGGAAAATATTGTCTATTTTCCTCCTGCTCCTCCTAGAGTTTGGGTAAGTTGGTTCTAGGACTTCCTGCCTTAAAAAGTGGCCCAGGCACTTTCGTGCTTAGAATCTAACCTTGACATTCACTTAAATTTCGGTTGTTTCTCCATCCAACACCAACTAGCCAGATGGAAATTGGAAAACCCAGCCTGTCATCCAAATATTTCTAATTATGCAGAGGTTTGGCCTCATCAAGACTAACTGATGAAGATATTGTGAGCTCTTCACTGGTCCTCCAGATGTTTGGCAGCCTATGAACACTGTTTCATTACGTTGGCTTTAGATTCCACGGACGACTTTTTATTCTAGTTTAACCCCAAGGCCCCCTTTTCCTCTGAAACAGAAGGATAATGGAGTAACAAAGCAGAAGGAACACTGTGGAAAGGGGCTGGGGTCAGGGCCAAACTCTAGAACGTCTCCCGCTTGCTGAATATACAGTCTGTGGCAGCTGTAACTCTGTAGGTTCTCTGAAGCGGAAAATTGGCAATGATTATCCAGATAATTCACTGCCCAGTTCTTCTTTGGGGCCTAAGTGATCCGAGCCGTTGCCACCTTGATGGGAAGCTCTGGGTGAGAACCGGAAGACCCAGATTCTTGTTTATTGGCTTTTCCTTCTTTGACCCCACAGGTGCCCACTCAGAGCCTCCATCCTGCAGTGTCAATTCGATATCCTGCCCATCTGCATGTACCTGTAGCAACAATATTGTGGATTGTCGAGGAAAAGGCTTGACAGAAATCCCAGCCAACTTGCCAGAGGGCATCGTGGAAATGTAAGTTCCTGTGTTCATGGCCGTTCCGGTCCTGATAACTCTTCCTCAGTCAAATCTCTGCTGAGCTGTCTCCACGGGCCATCAGGAGATTGGGGCTGTTAGCTGCTGATAGACTGGGCCAATGGGGAAGTGTTTTTGCCATCATCTCTGTTATTTCTCATTAATGGGTCTTACAGCCTATTCATTACTGCCGCCTCTCTGACAGAGGGGGAGGATTGAGCTCTTGTTGATTTCATTTGAAGTAAGATTTTAACCTCTGCCACTCCTGTACTTTACGCAAAGAATTTTTTGGGGGGGGGGTGAGGCAATTGGGGTTAAGTGACTTGCCCAAGATCACACAGCTAGTAAGTGTCAAGCATCTGGTCTGGGACTGGATTTGAACTCAGGTCATCCTGACTCCAGGGCTAGTGCTCTATCCATTGTGCAACCTAGCTGCCCTGGCAAAGAAATTTTTAAAAGTTCATGTACCTGTGTGTGTGAACTTATGTATACACAGAGACAACTGTGTCTATATGTGCATATGCCTATTTTTAAGTTTCCTGTGAAAAAGTGTGTATGGCAGTGTAACTGGCTTTGGTGCATTCTCCCCATATCATAGAAACTACTCGCTGTGAAACTCTGGTCTGAGTGCATTGTCAGTATCAATCACAAAATCTTTGTTAGATGTTCTTCACCTTTTTAATAATGATTTCCTCATTTCCTAAGTTTGCCCTCAGATGACTGTCCAAGCCAGGTTTGACAATTCCTTCAGACACCCAGGACGAACATTCTTCAGCCTGCAGCCCCTGGACTCCACCCATCCTGTTTTCCATCTTTCATTAGAGGGGCTGGTAATCTTTGGTTCCTGCCTTAATTATTCCTCTTTTCCTCCTGCTCCTCAGCTTCCTTGGTCCCATAAGATCACTGATTATGCCTCAGCCTTAGTCTTTATTTTCTTCTTCCTCTTCTCCTGATGTAGCTTAAACTTCTCTTTTCTCTTGAAAACTTTCTTACAGACACTTCCCCCCCCACCAAAGAAGACAATCCGTTTTCTCTTCTCTCCTTCTAGGGAGTGACCCTTGTCAGCGTAGAACCTTTTATCTATTACCTTTTACAGGTCGTTCACAACTCCTATTGCCTATCCATAAGAAGTTTCCCTACTTCCTCTAGCAAATCCTCATGCTCTAGCGAATTCCTGTTCCACCCCTTCCTAAGTCCTCCAGTCTTCTTCTCAACCAAGCTACTAGCCATCCATTATCTCCACTTCTAATTCCAACTCTTCTAGGCTACCCATACTAAGCCATTCTGGCACTTCCTAGGGTTTTCTTTGGAGGTTGATTTTTAAATTGCTATTTCTGAACATATTCTCCCAACATGGCGTACCCACATCAAAGAAGGTGCTGTGTTTTATAAGCAAAGCAGAACTGAAGTAGCTCAACAGAGACGTGAGATGTGCAAATTGAGAGAATCCCTCCCCCAAAATGTTCACATGGACCTTTTTTGTCTGACCTGTGGTAAAGCATTCCAAGTTCGCATTGGTCTGATAAACCACAGTCGAACACACCATAACTTGACTCTGACATACTGATGTGATTTTGGTCCTCTTCGAGAACTAAGGACAGCGACCAAAAACCTATTTCTCAGGGATTTTCTCCAGTGAACTCTCTTTAAATAGGACTCAACCTCCCTGTAACTCTATTCATCCTTCTATCCCTCTCCTTCTCTCTCTCTGTTTCCCTTCCCCACCTCTTTACCTCTTTATCTTTCTCATTCTTTCCCTTTTCCTTCCTCCTCTTCTCTTACTCTGCCCCTCTCAACTTCCCATCTTTTTTCCTTGTTCCCCCCATTTCTCTCCCTTTCCTCTACCCCCTGCCTCTTCTTTCTACTTATTTAGCCTTCTTTTCTATGCTCTCTGTCTGTTCTTTGTGGCATTTACCCTCCCAGGGCTAGGAATTTTTTTTCTGGGCATTAATTAGTTGTTCAGGATAGAATTCCTATTACAGTCCTATCGCCTTTCACAGATCATCCCTCTTCTCTCCATCCCACTTCATTCAGCTCTCCCTAGGCTATTTGTTTATTATTTCACTTTGGCAACCATGGTACTTCCCTTGGCCTAATTCCACAACCACAGAGTCTGTTTTGAGAAGCCAGTCTGAGGAAAGTTGTGCTGTAGCCATCAGCCCCCATCCCAGGAATCATTTTTCTGAAAATTTGTGCCATGACTTTTTCTGATTGACCTGCCCACCCACCTTGTCTGATACAGATCCCTGTTGTTACTGGCTTAGGCCTTTACTGAGGGGTAGGCTTACATGTATAGCTATGACCTGTGGGAGATAAAATTGAAAATATGTCTAGTTGATTTGGGTTGTTATATTGTCCAGAAAATGGGGAGTAACAGTCCCACAATACTCTGCACTGCGTATTCTATAATAGTTGGGCACTGAATTTTCAGAGAATCAATAATTGAACAGATTGCTTTAGGAGACAGTGAGCTCAGACACTGGAAGAATTTAACTATAGGATGGATAACCGTCTTGCAGGGATATTTTGAAAAGATGAATTCTTTAAACAAAGGAAAAACTATGTGGCCTCTTAAGTTCTTATCTAATTCTATGATTATATGAATTAGTCTAAGAGATGCAGTATAATATAATGGATAGACAGCTATTCTCTTGGAATGAAGAAGACCTGGGTCCAAGTCCTGGCTCTTACACACAATAGCTTTGTGTCCCTGAGCGATACACTTAGCCCCTCAGTGCCCCCACCCTGGATCTATAAACTGCAGTTGAGTTGCCAGTCTGTGGCAGTGGAGGGAGTTTTCACACCAGGAGTTCCCTACGCTGATGAAGTCATCAGTACCTATAACGACAATGCCTGAACCTCACTCTCTTTCCAGTCAAAAACAGATGATGGCATTGCTTCTCTCCCAGCCTTTGATCTTTTTCTAGCTGGGTGAATGCGACTGATTGTTGGATTGGTTGGAGGAGGAATCAGCCAAGGCCAATCCCAAAACGGCAGGCCGAGTTGAAGTCCCACAGGTGTTTGTTCCTCCCCCGTGTTCCTGGGCCCGTGTTGCCCTCTGCCCCAGCCTCTCAGATGAGAGATACATGAAGACTTTGCCTTCCTCATTGATTGCCCACTGCTTCAAGGATTCATCTACTCCCAGGGGTGGGGAAACAGTTCTTTAGCCTCTCGTTCAGTCGGTCAGAGCATAGGTGTGTGATTAAGCCGTTTTCCACTTGCTGCTGCTTTGGGGCTCAGATGGCTCTTGGCTTCTCTCCTTTTGTCTCATTTTGGATGAAGCTCAGTTTCCAGCAAGCGCAGTGGAGGGAGAGTATCAGTTTTTTCTAGCTGATCAGCATCATAACGTAGGCTAAAATGAAGCCAAGTCAACTCCTGATCATTTAGAGACCAGTCATCGAAGGAGTTAATTACCTAGGGCTTTGCATCTCTTGTTTTATCTTACTATTTATTAGTTGTATGTGGGCTAGAAAATTGAGGCACATGGAGAAATGTTTCTGTGATTGGAGAGTGGTAGGGTAGAGGAAGGTGACACAGGAGGGAAAACTGGGGGGCTGGAGAGGAAAGAGAGACAGACAGAGAGAGACAGAGAGAGAGAGAGAGAGAGAGAGAGAGAGAGAGAGAGAGAGAGAGAGAGAGAGAGAGAGAGAGAGAGAGCTTGTTTCCAAGGGTAACATTGCCTGTCACTAGAGGCAATTCATTGAGTTGTTATCAAAATATGTAAAGTATATATAGGCGCAGTATCTGAGATTAAGATGATTTAAGAATTCTCTAAAAGTGAAAAGAAAAGGGGTGCCCTAAATTAGCAAGTAGAAAGCAGATGGAAAGGAAGAAGATGAGTTGACAGAGATGACAAAGGCGAAGAAATAGCACATTCCCCAGAATAGAATCAGGGAAGTTTTCACCATCTAAACAAGACATAGGAGAAAAATTTGAAAACCTGCCCCATATCTCACCACCTGTCCACAGCCTCTGGTATATTCCTTCTTAATGGCTGCATAGAAACCTCCCTGATTTCCCCCTGGGAATGTTTGCTATCATATTGTGGCTTCCTGCCCCTTCTCTTTTCACTTTTATAAAACTCTTACATTGTCTTCATTCAGCACAGGTACTGGGCCTGTATTTCTCAGCATTTCAAGTGAAATGGGCCTCTTAGTTTATTCAAAGACTAATTGAAATTGAAGCGTTTTTAGTTCTCTCTGGAGCCAGTCCCTTTAACCATCCCTCCTTTCATGGAATACACAGTGAGTCTCACTGCAGATTTTCTTTGGAAATGAGCTCCCATCAGCATTCCTCACTGTCATTTCTCTGAACTGGATCCCAATCCAGGAGAGATGATTTCTGAGAACTTCTACAAATGCTTCTGTGGTCTGCCATCTGAAAGTCCAGTTTATATTGCCTGCAGGACTCCAGGCAGAGAGGGAGTTAGGTGGTAATCATACTCCTTTACTATGAGGGAAAGAGTAATACCCCCAGACTAGATGGGAAGGTTTCAGAGACAGAGCGGCTAAAACACATGTTGATTCAAGTGATGACAGTGTTCTCCTGATGCTTTATCCCCTCCTATCAAGAGGAAAGAGCAGAAAACTAAATCATGTGAAAATCTTAAGTACTTAATCTTGTTTAACCTTTCCTTTTTAAAAGAATGAGAAAAATATTTGATCCAAAGAGATGGATCTTTTATAACAGATATCAGGCACTCTAGCTTAGGGATTCTTAACCTGAGGTCTGTGAAATTCTTTTTAAAAAATATTTTGTTAATTGTATTTCATATAATTGGTTTCCTTTGTAAATCCATATATATTATATTTAAAATTATTATTCTGAGAAGGGGTCCATAAGTTTTATCAGACTACCAAAGGCATTCAGGACATAAAAACAGGTTAAGAATCCCTGTTTAAGGGGCAGGTGGGTGGCACAGTGGATAGAGCACCGTGCCTGGATTCAGGAGGACCTGAGTTCAAATGTGCCCTCAGATATGTAACACTTACTGGCTGTGTGACCCTGGGCAAGTCACTTAATCCCATTGCCTAGCCAAAAAAAAAAAGAAGAAGAAGAAAAATCCCTGTTCAAGCACTTGAATATGGGATAGATTTTGTGTGTGTGTGTGTGTGTGTGTGTGTGTGTGTGTGTGTGTGTGTTCAGGTGAGCTTTTCTTTCATTCTTCAAATCACACCTTTCTATCTATAGGTACATCTGGGAAAAACTGGATTTCTGACTTCAAGTTTACTGTAGAGAATGGCCTTGAATGGACCTCACAGAAGGTGTCCCCAGAGGCAAAAAAATCCCACCCACCCTAGACCTTGACCCTTTGCCTCCACACATAAAAAGAAGAAGATCTTCATCCATAGTAAAGGCAACCCTAGAAACATTTGGGCTACCACTATAACATACATACACCCACCCACCCCCACCCTCTCCCACACACACACATACACACACACATATACATACATTAGATCTTAATGTTGCCTTGACCCAGCTGTGGGAAATATAGGTCAAAGGGGATGAGATGTATGAACTCTCAAGAGGGAAAAATGTTTGGAGTTGAACCCAAGATAGGCTAAAGGATGGGACCTTCCCTACCAAGACTCAATAAGCTAATCATTGTATGAGTGACTCTAGCTTTCTGAGCTAAGATTCCTGGCTTGGGGAGTTTGCATATAGAGATTTCACTGACCACTCTTCCCTCGCCCCCATTCCTTGCCAACATACACTTTACCCAACATTGAGTGAACATGTAGGCCTGGGGAAAAGAGGACTTAGTCTAGGATTTTATATAAAAATATTACACTACGATGACCCACCTCACACCTCTACCCTAACATACATACATACATACATACATACATACATATGTATATATATATATATATATATATATATATATATATATATATATATATATGTAATATATCCATTTTCTAAAATTAGAATGATTTAGTCTAAGTTTCCATCCCAGACTATGTGTGTTTTTTTAGGATGTAAAAACATACCCTGTGTTTTAGCCCCTAAGCTCATATATATATACATATATATATATGAGAAGAACAAATCTGGTTTGGTTTCTGGGCCTCTGTTCTCTGTAGACACTGCTATGTACACTACAGACGGCTGTTTGAGAGCCTGGTTTATGTTAGAAATACATACATTCCACATTTTTGATGTTGAATAAACATAGAAACTTGGGTGACTAATGTAACCAGGATTCATTGCAGAAACCAGGAGCTCATAAGCTGAGGAGAAGAAAAAAATGAGGCCAGAACTGGATTGTACCCCAAATGGAATGGGACATGTGTCTGGGGAGTAACCTTGGAAGCAGCCTTTGTCAGAGACAAAGGGCATCACAGTAGTAACCAGAGCCCCTGGACACTCTAAGACCATAGATTTAGAGACAGAAGGGTCATTAGAGGGCATGAACTTCAATCCCCTCATTTTATTGATTAGGAAACTGAAGCCTAGAAATTAAGTGACTTGCCCAGGGTTACATAGCTATTAAGTGCTTGAGGGTGAGATTTGAACCCATGTCTTCTTGACTCAAAGTGCCATATCTATCACACCATGCTGTCTTTTAGATTCCTAGAGCTAACGTCTAGCTGGCTTTGGGAAGGTGATTGACTGCCCATGCTCCAGATTGGGCTGGATTTTACTTCCCTAAGAAGGCCTTGGTAGGAGAGGAGTGCCTAGGTTAGGGAGCATGGTGCCTGGCACGGAGTAGACACTTAAAACAAGCATGCTAACCTGCATCACATTGCATTATATTGAATTAAATTAAAAGCAGCAAGAGAGCTGCAGGTAGAGAAAGGCTCATAAAGAAGTGTCTGAAACGCTCGTTAAGGCCAACACTGCTAGCAGCTCAGCCAGAAACAAGAGGAGCTTCCAAACCTGGTTTGAATGGCCGACAAGGGGAGCAAACTTACAAGCAAATGTTGGAAAACATCAGACACATCCTTGCTGGGGGGCCCAGGGTCTGATGTTGACTTAACTATTGCAAGAAATGCTTTGTGCTCTGTCATGTGCTTACATCTTGAAAGTTCGTTAAGGAAGTGCAGGTGGAGCCAGAGTAGATCAATACGGAGGACAAACCCCTAAAATCTCTTTGAAGGCTCTCATTTTTGATGGGGCGGGGAGATGCTCGCCTGTTTGATTTGTATGTTTGTTTTCCCACTAGTTTTATTAAATCAGCTCACAGCCTGATGAATGTTTGCCAGCAAAAGGAAGTCATGAAAACCAGTTAACAGAAGACCTAAAACAGCTGTTTGCTTCAGACATAGCCCTAAATGTGACAGCTCACACTAAATCTGCCTTCCAGAAAGAGACCCATACTTCTGTCTTCCCCCACCTGTTTTTGCTTCATTGAATGTTTCTTTTGGTTCATTTCCTAGCCTGTGGTGTCTGATCCCCTTGGACTGTGTGGTATGTGCAGGTTAGAACCCCGCATGAGAAGCTACCTCTTACACAAAGGTGCTTAGCACAGTGCCTAACACAGAGTAGGTGCTTAATAGATGTGTGTTGAGGAACTAACAACCTTACTCAAATGACCCTCCATTGACAGGGGTGCCGTTTTTCCTGAGGAAAAGACACCATATTGAATCATTTCAGATTCTGCCCCACATCCACCGTAGTTCCTAGGGTCCGCAGTGAAAGCAGGCCTGTGTTTGTGACTCCCACCCAGATAGGTCAGGAAAGGGGAGGCCCCAGCCCTGGAGGAGGTGATGTCAGTTAGCATAGGATTAACAGGCATGATGACACGGCCATGCCTTGAAGCCAAAGCACAACAAAGAGGCTGCATGTTTGCTGTCTCCTTTCTGTGGCTCTGAGTATGACAAGCAAAAAGCAAATCCTTGGTGTTTGCTTGTATGAATGGTACTGGCTGCAGAGAGAAGTACTCCTTTCTCAGGGTTAGCTGGCTCAGATTTGGGGGTTTGGTGTGGAAATCAAGCCTTGAAATCCTTATTCCTTCTCCTATTTAACTGTCTGTTTCCACGCACTTTGGTACTTAAGTATTAACGGGTAGAAGAGTGGGAGTGGAAAGAACACAGGACCAGGATGGAGAGGTCTAGGGGATAGTCCCAGGTCTACCAATGACCATGTGACCTCAAGGCAGTGGGCCTGGGTTCAAATCCCATCTTGTCACTGATCATCTGTGTGACCGTGGGCTGACTTAACGTTTCTCAGCATCCATTTCCTCATCTGCAAAATGATGGGGTTGAAGTAGATGAGCTCAAACCACCCTTCAAGCTCAAATTCTATGATCTGATGAGCCCCTCACTTTGGAGATGTAAACTTCTTAAGGACAGGGACCACTTCTGTGAAAGCAGCGTAATAGTACAGGGCTATTTAGGAGGAGATGCTTAATACATACAAACAGATTATTTGTCTGGCTCTCCCCACTCTGCTGTTGTTTTTGGTGGTGGTGTTGTAGGGCAGCTAGGTGGCACAGTAGATAGAGCGCCAGGCCTGGAGTCAGGAAGACTCACCTTCATGAGTTCAAATCTGTCCTCAGACACTTCCTCGCTGTGTGACCGTGGACAAGTCACTTACCCCGTTTCCCTCAATTTCCTCATCTGTAAAATTATCTGGAGAAGGAAATGTCAGACCACTCCAGTGTCTCTGCCATGAAAATCCCCAGATGAGATCACAAAAATCAGTCATGACTGAAAATGACTGAACGACAACACACACGAGCAGCCCCAAGGTTTTGTGTGCCTAAACCTCGATTTGATCTAATATATACTTATTAAGCACCTGCTGTATGTAAAGCGTTAGGTTAATCATTGGACATAGAAAAATGACACGGTACCGACCCTCAAAAAAGCTTGTATTCTCCTAGAGACATATATTCATAACACATATTCAGATAAGAACTGTGTTTATTCTCCCTAGCTAGGTTATAAACTGCTTGAAACCAAGGTAGAAGGTGACAGAGTCAAAGTGCTCTGGGGATATTTGAGATTGGAGAAAATACCCTCAGCTAGGAGTAATCATGGATGGCTTCATGGAGGAGGTAGTATTTGAGCTGAACCTCAAAGAAAGAAAAGGACTTTGACAGACTGGATAGAGACTTTATGTGCTATGGCCAAGAGAGCCATCCTTAATGCCTCTTATCAATAGTCACTCTGCCACAGGAAGTCATAGAGTAGATTATCTGATCTAACCCCAGAGAGAAGTGACTGTCGAGGGTCACACAGCTAGTCAGTAGCAGAGACAGGACTGGTGCATAGGCTCCCAGACCAGTGCCCTTCCTCCCATATCATACTGCCTACATCCTGAGAAGTCACTGGGCCGCTTGTCTCAGAGATGGGCAAACTTGTCTTTTCAGTGCCCTCCCAGCTGAAGGAGGTACCCCTGGCTGGAGTAGGAGGTAGCTAGGTGGCTCGGTGGATAGAGTGCTAGGCCTGGGTTCAGGAAGACCTGAGTTCAAGTCTGCCCTCGGGTACTAGCTGTGTGAGTCCTGGGAAAATCCTTCAACCCTTAATTCACTGGAGAAGGAAATGGCAAACCACTCCAGTATCTTTGCCAAGAAAACCCCAAGCAGCATAATCAGGAGGAATCAGACATGATTGAATGATTGAACAGTGGCAGCATTGGCCGGGCAGGCCCTACCAAATCCCTGCTGCAAAGGCGCAGCACCATCCTTAGAGAACTGCAAAGTCATCTCCCCCTTTTCACACCTTCTGCAGGTGTTGCCTGTTTACTGCCCTTGCTGTCTAGCCCCGCATAACCCTGTTACCCCCAAGGTGAGGTCTCTCTGCCCACTCTGGGTAGGCCCGGCTTTCATCTTCACCTCATCCATCTAGTCAATCTGAGGCCACAGATACAACAAAGGACACTTTCTGATGCCTCTCAGTAAGGCACAAAGGCAGTGTTAATAGACCGTGGCATTCTCATTTGTAGACTCTATTCATCCGACAGCCAAGAATTATCAGTACTAATGTTCCTCCAACTTGCCCTCCCTTTTTTTACCTTTTTTCTCCCCCTTTCTTTTGCCTCGAGAGTGATTTGTCTGTGTTATGGGTAGGCCTGACAAACCATTACGCATTAGCGACTGAGATGTTGTTTGAAATGGGAAAATTGCTGGCAAACTGCTCCATTAGCAGGCCGAGTAACAAATACTTTCTTCCCCCAATGAAGACGAGATAGCTGAGGCACAAATTAATACAACTGTCTCCCCCACTCCGCCGTGGGGATTACTCTTTGAGACAAATGGTCTCATCACTGCCAGGGATGGGAGATGGTTATACACAGACTGGGAAGTGCGATCCTCCTCTGCTCCCCTCCTCAGCAGCTTGTGTTTCCTCCCTCCTCCACCCCCATCCTGAGAGTTTAGGGAACACAAGCTCCAAATGAGGAGGTGATGAAAAGATCTGCACCTTGGTGAGATGCAAGACTGATTAGGATGGGATCCTCAGTGCTTAGTCTGGGCCAAACCATCATCCATCAACCCTAATGGAAGCAGCCCTTCCCTAGATCTCCTAGCTGCCTTCCCGCTGTGCCAGGCCTTGAAGACATGACAGGGTGGAGAAAATGGGAAAATTTGATTTTCTTTCCACAGCTCCTTCCCGTCCGAGAAAGCTACAACTCTTGGATCTCCAGGGTTTCTGGCACTTCCTAGAGTGAGCTGGTTCAGCGATGGTAAAGGAAAGGTGACTTTGACCTCCACCGTGGATGCTTGTTCTAGTGCTAATCTATCCACCCCTCTCAGAGCTACCAGAGGCCAAAGCGGCAAGCTCTAGGAGTCCTGGGCACGAAGGGATCTAACCCTGAAAATCAGCCCGGGAGATTGGAAAACGAATCAGGAAATGGGGCAGAAAGCTTAGACATTTAGGTTGTGTCTTGACAAAGGCCGAGACAAAAGAGTGAACAAAATCAGTCAACCAGTGAGTGGCTTTGCCTACATCATGCTCATCAGTTTTGCTGATGTTTTCTTAGCAGAGTAGCAAGGTGGTTTATTGGTGAGTAGTCATGTCCTAAGTCTCTGCTTTTTATTCCTTTTCTTGGTGTCTTGGGCTTCTCAGGAAATCTGCATTGGTACAAGATAGATGTTGCAGTTATTTGCTAGAATTAAACCCCAGGGCCTCCTGGGAGAGAGAAGGCCTGGTCCCAAAGATGTCCTTTCTTAGGCCAGGACTCAGAGGGTCATGGAAGACCAGAGCTTCTGGACCATTCCTCTGCGAATTGGGACAGATATTCTCCTGACAATGCACAGCCCCTCAGAGAGGCAGCTGAGTCAATTAAGTGGCCCTGGGCAGTTCAGCTCATACATTGTGCAGCATCAATTCATTCAGTCAGTGTCTAGAGGAATGACTCAATTAATTGTTGGGATATTCAAGGAGCTTGTTGAAAGAAACTTCTTTACTGTGAGGTGGTGTCATTGCTGAATAAGAAACAAAGTCAGCTTCCTAAAGAAAGATATTTCCTCCTTTCAGTTTATTTTTTCAAACAAAAACTCACCTTAGATAGCTTTTTTTTTTTTGGTGAGGCAATCAGGGTTAAGTGACTTGCCCAGAGTCACACAGCTAGTGTTATGTGTCTGAGGCTGATTTGAACTCAGGTCCTCCAGACTCCAGGGCCAGTGCTCTATCCACTGTGCCACCTAGCTGCCCCAACTTCATTTTTTTTAACAGCAGCTCAGCATACTGACTAGAGACCTGGCAATTGAGGCAGGAAGACCTGAGTTCAAATTCTGCCTTTGACATATATACTGGCTGTGTGAACTTGGTAAGTTGTTTAAATTGTCAGTGCCTCGGGGAAATTCTTTAAGACTATAAATTAATGAAAGGTGGTGGAATGGTATGGAGCTGTATCAGTGTAAAAAGTTTCCTATGACAATGAAATCATGAATCCATACAAAAAAAAAAGATTCTGTATATATGAGTGTGTGTGTTGTGTGTGTGAGAGAGAGAGAGAGACAGTGTTTTCCTACCCAGAATACTCTCTCTTTCCCTACCAACTATTATGTTACACATCCTTCGAGGCCCATCTGTTATCCTACCTTTTTTCTGATGAAACCTTCCCCCACCTCATCTCTCTAGTCATTACTGACAGAACCGTATGATTGCAGTGTGTGTCACACAATTCTTGCATGTGCCACACAACTCAGCACTGACTTCCATACTGTCTTATTTTGTTCTGCAATTGTCTCACACGTGTTAATCTCCTCTGCTCAGCTGGATTGTAAACTCCGTGAGATCAAGGATTCCATCTGTATCCCCTAAGCCATGTGCTTGTAGTAGGTGTTCAAGACACTCAATATACTTGTTTGTGGATTAATTGATTGACTGACTGACTTGCTTTGGTCTCATTTTTCAGACGCCTGGAACAGAACTCTATCAGAGCCGTCCCTGCAGGAGCCTTCACCCAATATAAGAAGCTAAAAAGGATGTAAGTTTCTGTGCCTGGACTTCCAAGAGGGAAATGAAATGAGTACTGATCCGTTGTCTACTTCTGTCTTTTGCCTTGGGAGGTAGCAAATTTGGTGATGATGCAACATATTTCAGAGACTGGACTCTGCCTGGGTAGGAGGGCTAAGCATAGCCCTCTGTTAGCTCGGATTCAGGCCTGGTCACCCTGGTGCTGAAAGAAGCTTAGGGAATGTTTTGTGCTAAAGGGAGAAGTGCTGGCTGTGAAAGACTTTGGGCTGGACATATTGAGTATGGAACCTGAAAATTTGTCCTATTAGACTTAGATTATTTGGAAAACAAGAAGTATGTGTCAGGGAAAAGAGAAGGGGGCATTGTAGCCTGCATTATCCAAATGTTTACATATCCTAGCCACTTGGATTTTATTACGCAGACCCAGAGTAAGAACTTTAGAGATGCCGATACCTCCATCACAGATACCACTATAAAACTGCCATCACCACTTTCCTTAGAGAGACAGTATGGCGTGGTGGACCATGGCATGAGCAGGAGAAGCCTAGGTTTGAATTCCTACCTCTGACACTTATTAGCTGTGTGACCAGAGGCAAGCCTCAGCATCCTTAAGCCTCAGTTTCTTTATCTGTAGAAGAAGAAGAATAGTGTCTGAAGTACCGACCTCATGAAGTTATTACAAGTATCATACATAGTGAGATGATATAATGTGTATACAAAGTACTTTGCACAGAATGAGGTAACACACACATATACACACATACGTGTGTGTGTGTGTGTGTGCGTGTGTGTGCGCGCGCGCGCGTAAGGAGAGAGAGAGAGAGTCACAACTAGATGGCACAGTGAATAGAGTGCCAGGCCTGGAGTCAGGAAGACTCCTCTTTGTAAGTTCAAATCTAGCCTCAGACACTAGCTGTGTGACCCTCTTTGACTCAGTTTCCTCATCTGTAAAATGAGCTGGAGAGGAAAATGAAAAATTACTCCAGTATCTTTGCCAAGAAAACCCCAAATGGGGTCATGAAGAGTTGGACACAATTAAAACCACTCAGCAAGTGTGTGTGTGTATGTATACGTGTGTGTATCTGTATGTGTGTGTGTGTGTGTGTGTGTGTATATATATATATACATATACACATATATATATCAACATATATACACACACACATACACACACTCAGAATCTTTTAAACCCTTAAAGTGCTATAGAATTGTCAATTATTATCATTATTGTTATAATTGTCATGATTCAATTTTATCACTACTCTGGGTATCACTAACATAGTATCTAGTCACATAAAATTCTCTGAGCCTCAGTTTGCTCATCCATCAAATGGAATGAATAATTCCTGTAACAATTATCTCATGGGGCTGGGTCTCATGGGGATCTCATGAGATAATGTGTAAATAACTTTGCCAACCTTAAACTGCTATCTAAATGTCAGCTATCCATCTATTCGTCATTTCCAATATTGCCATCATCTCTCCTAGTGGTATTAATTATACTTCCACTGCTCCTGTCACTACCACCTCAAACGTAATATCGAACAATAAGGTTGAGGTCCTGGCTTGCTATTAGGGACCTTATTGGTCGGAATAGTAAAGT
The DNA here is from genome assembly GCF_003287225.1 of Phascolarctos cinereus. Taxonomy (NCBI): domain Eukaryota; kingdom Metazoa; phylum Chordata; class Mammalia; order Diprotodontia; family Phascolarctidae; genus Phascolarctos; species Phascolarctos cinereus. The sequence goes on along the minus strand of NW_027555625.1, from coordinate 403,574,536 downwards.
CCTACACTGGTGATGGAGCATAACCTTGCATCTTTTTTTTTTTTAGGCAATTGGGATTAAGTGACTTGCCCAGGGTCACACAGCTAGTAAGTGTCAAGTGTTTGGTCTGAGGCTGTGTTTGAACCAGTGCTCTATCCACTGCCCCCATAACCTTGCATCTTAGGGCCCTGATGACCATGTAGGCGCAGCCCACTGACCACTTGAGAACTCAGAAAGAAAATGGAAAATCCTGTTGGCTTCAGACTAAGAGGGAGGCAAGATAGATGGTCAGCCAACATGTATTTAAAGCTCCTTTGTGTGCAGAAGGGCTTAATGAACACTCCCAGGCAATGCGTTTACATGTAATTTAGTTTGCTAAAGAGTCCCTCATTTCTTTGCCCTTAAGAAGAAGGTCATTTTTTGAAGCTCATCAAGACGGTGTTCTCATTGGTTTCACTCCTTTTGTTTCCTCACTCCCCTCCCCCAGGGGCAGAGAACAAGCAGCTAGAAATGCCTGTGAACTAAATCGTGGTTTGTCCTTATGCTGAAGAAAGAGCTGTTTGTGTCTTCTGAATAGGAAGGACTGATCACTAAAGAGGTTAAGTGTCTGCCATCTCATTTCTCTTGTAATTAAACACAACTTGTGGAATAGCATTAAGTTTTGCCCTCAGATAGTAGTGCTTTTACATAGCGCTTACTATGTGCCAGGCATTATGATAAGCACTTTACAAATATTATCTCAATGGATCCTCACAACAACCCTGGGAGGTAGGTTAGCACCTACCCTGTTTTATTATCTGTATTATCCCTGTTTTGGAGTTGAGGAAACTGAGGCAAACAAAGGGTCATGCAGCTCGTAAGTGTCTCAGGCTAGATTTGAACTCAGGTTGTCCTAACTCCTGAGTTCATGCTGAGTGTAGTTTCTCTCACCCTTATTTCCCCCAAAATCCTAGGTGGGGATTGTTGCACTTGCCTGATGAGAGCTCCTCCAAATGCTGTCTGGAAAAACATGAGCTTCACCTAAACCATGACTGGGGCACACTAACTTGTCCTTGAGAAGAATTCCCTTTAACAAATACAATCTTGCCTTCCTACTCCCAGTAGCAAATCTAGCACCAGGTAAGATTTCTCTAAGGAAAGGCGCAGGAAATAGAAGCCCAAGCCATTGGAAGAGTAGAAGACAGTGTTGTTTCCTGTTTGACACTGGAGAAAGTCTAATAAGTCTGTCCACATGACCAGAGCATCCTCAGTATGGAAGAATATGGAAGAACCTAGGGAACTCTTGTGTGCACATTAGTATTCTTATCTGTACATTCAATAGAATGTAAACTTCTTGAGGTCATGGTTTGTTTTGTTCATATCTTTGTACCCCCAGCTCTCAACATGGTACCTGGCACATCGTCAGCACTCTAAATGCTGGTCAGATTGAGAATGCAATAGAAGTTAGGGAATTAGACTAAATTACCTCTAAGGTCCTTTCTAGCTCTAAAATTTTGTGATTCAATAACCCTGAAACTCTTTCTTTTCTAAGTCTTATTTCCTATCACACTTCAAATCATGTATCCACACCACTTCCTACTGTCTAGAGGAGCTTACTGAATGTTCATGTCTTATGTGAACTCCCCTCATAAGACTGAAACAAGTTTCCATATTAGTTATGGAGAGTGAACTTGCATCCTAGGGATCTGGTGACCATGTAAGGTCAGCCCATCCTCACTAAAGACCTGAGAAAGACAACAGGGAATCTGTTGCATTTTGGCAGTTCAATGGGAACACGGCCACTGTGAACGAAAGTGACTTTCGTCCATAATGACTTGCTAGCCCACCGCACCAGAGGCTAATGCTTCAGGAAGGAAGGGCTAGGATACTCCTGGTGCATACACTTCCTAAGACCCTTCTATGAAAAGAGGAAGCTGAAGAAAATCTCAATTTAAGCTGGTGCGCTTGCAAATACAACCTGTGGATTTGTTAGTGGGGATCTCACTGGCTAAAGGGATAAGCTGAACAGCTGTAGCTAAGAAGCTTGAACCTGTGCAGTATCTTTCCAAATAGAGACTCTCAAGGAGGGGGATGGGAAATTGATTGTTCTCTACTTTTCATGGTTTAAAAAAAAAAAGGAAAGGAAAACATGCCAATTGGGACTCCATCCCCAGGCTTCAGTTGTACTTGTTTAAGAGAACCAAAGAGCTTTAGTCATTCCCATTTGAAGAAAGTATTTTTAGGAGTATTTTCAGGGTGCTGTTTCTTCAGTGTGTTCCCCTCTCCATCTCTCTGACCCTTGGAGGTCCTGTCTTCTTTCCTAATTCACACCCAAGCAAAGAAAATTGGCTTTCTTTCTTGTAAAGAAAAGAGGTGTTAAAATATCATTGTCAATTTTGCATGTCTCTGTCTGGCCGCCCAGTCCCATGACCAGTTCCCAATACAAGTAACTCCTAGAAATGAAAACTCCCCTTTAGTGAAGGGTCACTAGCAAAACCTGAAGCTAGTGCTTATAGACATAACGGGAACCAATCAATCATAAAGTATTTATTAAGCACTTGATATGTGCCAAGCCCATGCTGGGGATACAAATACAAGCACTGGGGATAAAAAGAAACAATGCCTGCTCTCAAATAGCTTACATTCTAATGGGGGGAAATTTATGTATAAAGAGAATTAGTATAAAGAGAATAAATATAAATACAAAATAAACACAAGGTAGTTTGGAAGGGAGGGCTCAGTGAGGTAGAAATGCGGAGGAAGTGTGTTCCAGGCAGGGTTGGGGATGTTTAGAAAAGGCAGAGATGAGCAGGGGGGTGGAGGGTGGCCAGTGCTAAAACACAGAGATGGAAGATAGGAGGGTTGTGTCTAAGGAGCAGAGAGAAGGCCAGTTAGGCTTCATTGCAGAGTGTGGGATGAGGAGTAATGCCCATTGAGGCTGAATAGATAGGCTGGGGACAGGTTGTAAAGAGCCAAGAGAGAGCTATGGGGGTTGACAGAGAAGGGGAGGGACCTGGCCAAGGAAATGTGTGCTTAAGGAAATCTGGCAGCACGGTATTGGATGGACTAGTTTGGGGAGAGATCTGAGAAAGAGAAACCATCGGCAATAATCCGGGTTAGCGGTGACAGAGGCCTGTTCTAATACGAACAGCCTCATTGAGCTTGGTGCCCTTAAGTAATGGGAGAAAGAGCATTCGATTGGTAGCCGTGTGACCTAGAGGTCTAACCCCAAGTAACTAGCTGTGTGACTTGGATCTGATTATTTGACATCCCTGAGTCCTAGTCTGTTTTCTCTGTCAAATGAGAGGGCTGGGTTGTATAATCTCTAAGTACCCCTCTGCCTCTCATGTTTTATGAGAAAGTGAAGCAAGGCAACGGGGTTTCTGAAGTGCATGATGTGGGCTAAACATGCGACAACATGGGTAGTGCAGAGAAGACTGGATTTGAAATCAAAACGGTTGAAGTGCTGCTGTTGACCCACACGAGCTGTGTGGCTAGTCATTTCGCTTCTCACTAATGGAACCAAATCCCTAAAATGGTAAATTACTAATGAGTTGTCAGTCCGTGTCAGGAAAAGCAGCGTCTACCCCCAGGAATACCCTTTTATGATGCACAGCTCTGGCCCAAGTCCATGCTCATCCAGTAATACAGAATAGACTCTCTTCCAGGACCTGGTACCAATCACACAGACAGGCGTTAGTAAGTTTCTAAGGTACATCATCTCTCCTGTGCTCTTGTCACCCAGAAAGCAAGGCACTCAATTTTCCTATTTGTTTGGTTTTTCCTTTGTTTGGTTTTTCGAAATGTTGAACAGGTTTTGCAACTCAACTGCTTAAAAAAATAAAAAGCCACAACAGTTCCAAAGCTCATTTCAGAATTGCTGCTCTTTCCAGGTGTATGTGTGTTTATAGCTAAAAACATATTTTATTTTCCCACCTTCCATGGCCCAGATATTCCACCTAATAAGGTATTTCAGTTGGCTCAGGTGGCTTGCTGCTCAAGGCATTATTCAAGTCTGGGAGGGAAAACAGCCAGCAGGTTTGAGAATAGCATATAGGGTTTGCGGAGAGTGAGAGGAGGAGGAGGGGAGATGATCAGGAGGATGATTATGTGATAAATGTGGCTGTGGGATGAGTCATAAGGAATTCTGGGCTAGAAATCCAGAAATCTGGGTTCTAGGCCTTTCTCTGTCATGAATGCTGCAAAAAGAGAGTGAGCTCTAAGGGTTCTGCTAGTCTCAAATGCCTTGCTTTTAGGAACGACTTTACTATTTTATGAATGATTCTATGATTTTATAACCCAAGGTCTTATTTCACCCCATCAATGTTTTTCAGAGACATCAGCAAGAATCAGATCTCAGACATTGCACCAGATGCGTTCCAGGGCTTAAAATCCCTCACCTCGCTGTAAGTGGAGAATACAGTTGCAATGAGAAATGGGAAAGGGATGTTTCCATATTTTTCAGAAGGTGTTTATCATGGCTTTTATGTTCCCCTATGCACTCATGGCAACTTTATAAAGAAACAAATATTTCTTAGGGGGGGAAATTGATCCTGCGAATATTTGTACAACCCAAATGCATTCTTTTTATTGATTAAATGCCCTGCAGATTTTCTAGCTATTTGCTTCTAATTCTAATATATCTCCTACTCTAACATCCGCTCTCTCCCCCTCCCATTCTATGAACTGTAAAATTGCTGCCTCTGGTAGAAAATGTATGGAGATGACTGGACTCTATGTGCACTACTGAGCCTGCTCTTTTTCCCCATTAATTCAGGAGTGGAGGTTTCCCCCATATACCTATATAAAAGAATGTTCGGTTATTACCCCTTAGTTTGAGGCACTCTCTCAGGAACTAAATGCAAGGGGGAATGTGCAGCCTTTTTGTGTTTTTTTAGTAATTTTCTCGTGTGTGTGTGTGTGTGTGTGTGTGTGTGTGTGTGTGTGTGTCCATTTGTGGAATTATCAGACACCCCAGTGGGTAGGACATGCCCACTAGGAGCTTCTGGTGACGATATGGTATAGTGGAAACACCACTGGCTTATAAAGACCAAATGAGATAATGTACTTGAAAGTGCTTTCCAGGGAGAAAACAGGTGTCCGAGGTCTGCTTGTCATCATTATTCATCTCTGGTGGCCTCCATGCTCCATTTTGGGTGATGAGACTCAAACCCTCATGAATTAGACATGCCATCCCCTCACTCACTCACTGTAAAGTTTTTGCCTTGTTATTAGTTGAGTGGATAGTTAATAAATTACAGATTTTTTTTTCCCACCAAGACCCCAGTCCATTGGGAATAGGCTGAGAAGAGGATCAGGAAGGCCTCTGATTCAGCTGCTGCCTGCTGCTTCTCAAGTAAATTAGTTTTGGTTTATCAGATGAAACATCTGTCTGGGATATCAGAGACAGGATTGTGTGTGAGATTAGTGTCTGCTTATTGTATTAAGGATCACAGGGAAAGGGAGAGAGGTCTGCCAGCTGCCAAGTTACTTCTATGCTCTCTCTATTTCACATTCCTCTGGCAGGATCCAGAAACAATCTAGGGACAGTTAGTATGACGTGACCTGCCTGCTACACCCCACTAGGATGCCAGATTAGAATGAAAGCTATTTCATAATCTGGCTCCTCTACCAATAAGGCGTTAGGTACATCTAGACATTGGGTCTAGTTCCCCACTCCGTGTTCATCGGTCTAGGACTCACTCAGACTCCTTGGGGCTGCAAACAATATAAGGTAGTGGTGAGAACATTGGACTTGGAGTCAGAAGGCAAGGTTCAAATCCTAGTTCTGTTACTTAAAATTGTTGTGATGTTGGCTAAATCATTTAACATCTCTGGGCCTCAGTTTCCACAACTACAAAATGAAGCAATTGGACTCAAAAGATATAGAAAGGTCTTCAGAGGTAATTTAGACTAACCCCTTGATGTTATAGTTGAGGATCAGAGCCCATACTCTTCTCACTGTGTCAAAAGTCACTTCCAGCTCTGTCCTGTGATTCACAGAATCTTAAACACAAAAGAGACTCTCAGAGGTTAAAGGAGGTATCTGATTCTAGGTCTTCCTGAGCATCTAACTGGAGACCAAGAAGGCCAAGGGCCTTCTGCAGACAGCTCAGAGTGGTCCAAACTCAGGCACGTAGTATCCAGGCGATACACACAGTGAATCAAGCTTCCAATGTGCTTCATGCTGCTGTGGATTTTGTCCAGCCAGGCTTGGAGAGCAGGTTAGCCTTCCTTGTAATCAGCGTGTTTACTTCTAAAGCTCGAAGCCAACAGGAGTGAGGAGACCGTGAGCAAAGACACTAATGGCATGCCCCTCTCCTCTCCCTTTCATCCTCTCCTCTCCACCCCAAGCAGCTCTCGATTGCTATCCTGGAAGCTTTGACATCAGCTGTGAAATACTGGGCAGACAGTGACATTAGTTCATTTGGCACGGTGAGCAGCAGAACATTAATATGAATTACAAATGTGTGCCTGAGCCATCATGCTGACTTTTATTTAGTCATTAATTTGTTGAAACATTAATGAAACACACCCACAGGCTGAGCAAAAAGCATGGAAATGCTTACTCCTTGCTTCTGGTAGCATTGGGAAATGGGCTGTTTTGTTTCATCATTTCTATTTACCAGTTTTTCCCCCTTGCTCAAAGAGGACTAATGAGAGTCGTGGTCTCCATGGGAATTGGATGTTATGATCAGATTCTCTTTGAAGAAGAGCCTGTGGGGAATGGAGATGGGGGCAGGAGTAGAGAGTGTAAAAGAGGCAACATGGTACCTATGGAAGGAGTGTTTGCCTTTGGAGTCAGAGGACTTGGCTTCAAATCCCGACTCTGCTACTTACTATCCATGTGACTTCAGCAAGCACATCCCCTCACTTCTCTGGGCCTCAGTTTCTTCATCTGTAAAATAAGCACGTTGGACCAGATGATTGCTAAGGTTCCTGTCAAGCTCTGAATCCTGTGAGCCTATAAATCTTCTCTGTCAGCCCTATTCCCTTTGTTGTGCTGGCAAGCGATCCTAAAAGCCAACTGGGCCAAACAAGGAAAGAGAAAGGTCCTTGGACTCAGAGAAAAAGAGAATTGTCCCAAAGGAGCCATGAGTAATCTTCCCCATCCCTCACCTGGTAATTAGGTCCTGCCCTTAGGTTTGGTGGGTTTTCCTATGGAGATCTGGGTCTCCCTGGAGAGAGTTTCCAGAAGTCATCTTCCTAGGTATAGAGTCCGCAGCCAAAGAGGAGTTCTCAGGTATAGGTGAGCATAGGTGTGGGAAAACAGACTATGAAATGAATATTGTGGTGTCCTTCTGTCAGAAGGGCATGACTATACTCTAAGAAAGGACTCTGATCCAATAATACTATTTGTTGGGACCATACCCCAAAGGTGTTTTTAAAAAACAAACAGCTACCTAATCAGTAAATTCCAGAATAGCATTTTTTGGAATTATAAAAAAAATGAAAACAACGTAATTACACCTCCCCCAAATAAAGGAATAATTGAATAAAGTCTGGCACATTCACATAATGGAATTATAGAATGCAATTAAAGCCAAAAAGTATGAGGAATATAAAAAAGTCTGAAAGATCTTTAATAATGCAACAGAGGAAAAAAAGCAGATCCAGAAGAATGGAGTACATACTTAATGCAACCATGTAAGAGGAAAGAATGAATGGACACTGAATCCTAATAGAGACTTAGAAGGAGATACCAAAAAGTTGGAGTCATGAGTTGTTAATTTATTTAAAAGCGGATGAGTGCAGAACACCTTAATTTGTTATATTGGTGTTTAAGATTGTTTCATTATAAATACTTTTTTTAAATGACTCCAGGGTCATTTGGGGCTATTGAACGTTGAATACTGGGCTGAGCAAAGGAATCACTGTTTTCCAACTTGCAAGGTCCACCTTAAGCATAGTCAGAGTAGATAACCACCTCTTTAGTGTGATTTCAGGGGCACAGAGAAGGCCTCTATTCCTCAACAAATATCTTACTACTTACTGATTGATGTCTTACTGTTAAATGTGTCCATTCCTTGGGGAAAGACATTTTCATCAGAAAAAAATAATGTGAAGTCCATTAGAAAAGGTAAGTAGGACATTAAACTATTGCTATCCATTTCTCTCTTGATGTTAATGAATTAATCAGCCCCTTTTCTGAGAGTGAGGAGAGAGAGAGAGAGAGAGAGAGAGAGAGAGAGAGAGAGAGAGAGAGAGAGAGAGAGAGAGAGACAGGAGAGAGAGAGAGACAGAGACAGAGAGAGAGAGCACAACTAAGGAAAGGACGATTTATAAGAACATAAGATTCAAAGCTAGACAGGAACTTAGAGCTCAACTGGTCCAACCCCTTCATTTTACAGATGAAAACACTGGTTAGACGCAGGAAGAGCAGCCTGGTGATGACCCAAAATAAAGTGCCCCTGCTTCCTAGTGGTGAGGCACATATGTGCCCCCCTCTTCCCAGCAGCCATCCTGGTATCTGGATAGAAATGAATGGATTTGGTCCAGAAATTCCTGGGATTTGAAAGGACCTTTAAAAGTAGATTTCTTTAGATTATGTTCGACATAATCAGTATCCAATGAAGATGTAAAAGACATGAAAGATTAAGGCTCTAGGCGATTCATCACGAGTCCAAAGTGTGACTGGCGCTAAGAAACTTAGGAATGTCCCCTGAAGAGTCCTATTTTTCCTTTGGAGGAAGACCAGGAATGTGCACAGGTGGGGGCCCATGACCCCATGGTGTATGGACAGTCTGAAGCATCCCCTCTGTCTTCTTATCTGCTGCCCTGTCTGGTTTCAACTCCATGGAATAAGATGCTTCTCCTACTAAACTCACCACCATGCTGCTGGACATGCTGTGATTGACTCTACTTCCCTTAGCCTCCTCTCTCCTTTGTTTGGAAGGTTGGAGGGTGGAGCACCAAACTCTTCCCAAGGCCTTCCTTTGTAAAGGGCAAAAACTGGACCCTCAGATCACTCCACTTTGTACCTGGTTTCAACTCCGTGGAATAAGATGCACATGCACTGGGTACTCCCTTGTGTCCTGTTCCACCCCACCCTCTCCTGCCTCCTTCTGTGTATTGTCTCCCACTTTTAGACTGTAAACTCATTGAGGGCAGGGACTGTTTTATTATTATTATTATTATTAATTGTATCACCAGTGCTTAGCACAGTTCTTGGCACATCAAAGGAGTGTAATAAATGTTTATTGGATTTATTAGATTGGGTTACGGGTTACCTGGGGAGGTGAAAGTAGGAATGATATTCAAAGTAGAGAGAAAGAAGAAAGGATATTTGGCTAATGGACAGCTCCTGTGTAACAGATTCATTTTGACATGAGGTTCTTGGCTGTGGATCCTAGCATCTCTGTGAAAGCCATATGTCCTGCTGGAGCAAAGTCAGATCAGTGAAGAAATAGAATGCCCTCAGAAGGCAGGCATGGATTACAAGCTCAAACAAAGCAGGAATCCCATAGGGTGGATGGAAGATAACCATGAAGGCAATGATGACTAATGCTCCCTCCCTCTCTCCCTCAGAGTTCTCTATGGAAACAAGATCACCGAGATTGCCAAGGGCTTATTTGATGGACTGGTGTCCCTGCAGTTGCTGTGAGTATGACCTCTATCCTTCTCACTTGGTCATTGCTCTAGGAACAAGACAATTGGTAGACTCAGACTTTGATTTCAGAATAGAACACTTGGCCCTTTACCTAAATTTGTGCCTGAAAGAACAAAGGTGTTTAGTTGTCTATCCCTCCATCCCTAGCACTAATGCTTTTCTTGGGAGAGTACCAGACAGTCAGGAGGTGAAGGGATAAGGTCAGGTGGCTGTCCAAAAAAACCCAAAAAGCCAAGGTACCCCTTATTCTCTTTAATAGGTTTATGAATCCCACAATTGACCCCAGAAATACAGGTTGAAGGTAGAAAATAAAGATCCTTACTCAAACGGGGAAATGTCTTGATGGTAATGATACCAGAGGTTTTAGAATCAGAAAACAGTTACAACACCACATTTTATATTGGAAACTAAGACTGTTCTGAGAGTTTGTGGCACCTTGATGTATGTGTTTGGGAATAGAAATGGGGAGATGAAGAACCATTAATGGGGGGAATGGTCATTAGGTGATGGGGATCAGTCTGTCAGAGATAGCTAGAGAGGAAAATAGTCACTGCATTGAAAAGAAGATTTATTGGATAGAATTTGCAACTGTGTATCATCTATTTGCATTTATCTTGGTCATTGGAGCTAATGCTGTTTGAAGGCAGTAATCGGGATTTTCAGCTAGTTAATGTGGAGAGACAGAAGAAAAGTTGTCATTTTGGTGCATTATAAGATTTTTATCGTCTATTCAGAGTGACTCCTGATTTGTAAATGATTATACAGATGAAATACTTGGCACCATAGCTATAAACTCTACCTATAAAGATAAATATAAACTACATACCATGCACACACACACACACACACACATACACATTCATACATGTTACTTCTCTTCTCAGAATCTTCAGTGGCTCCTTAGTGTTTATTGAATAGAGTTTAGACTCCTTTTTCTGCCTAGCGTTTGAGGGGTCTCCATGACCTAATGGCACCATAACTTCCCAGACGTTTATTTTTCGGGGGGGGTAAGCTGGACTAGTGATTTTATTGGTATAGGGAACTCCTGGAAAGGAAGTGAAAAATAATAATAATAACTTACATAGTGCTTTAGGGCATGCAAAGCGCTTTACATATTATTTCATTTTATCTTCACAACAACCCTGGGAGGCAAGTGCTATTATTTTCTCCATTTTACAGGTAAAGAAACTGAGGCAGACATTAGTTAGGTGACTTGCACCAATCTGCATGACTAGTAGATGCCTGACGCAGGAATAGAAGCAGTTGTTCTGCAGTAGTCTTATAGAATTGCGTAGGAGAGGTCAAGTGACTTATTTGAGAGTGCACAACCAATATGTATCCAAGGTGAAACTTGAATCCAGGTTTTCTGACTCTCAGACCAGATCTCTATGTACTATGTCATGCTGCCTCACTCTTTCAAATGCCTTCTTTCTATACACTCTACTTTCTAGTCACACAGGATAACTCATTGCCCCTTTAGGCCTCTGTGACTTTGCTCAGACCCTTACTCAGACCTGAAACGCTTAAAAATTTTGCCTGTCGCATTCTTACCCGTCCTTTAAAGCCCAATTCACCTATCACCTCTTCAAAGAAGTCTCCTTCCAGCTAGTAACAACCCCCTCCCCAAACACCCCACATAGTTGTCACATCGTGCTGTGCATTATAGCTGCCCAAGTTGGTGGCTCATCTCTTTCTACACTATAAGCTCCCTGAGGAAAAAGGCTGCATGTTATCTAAACTTAGCAAAATGTTCTACATACAGTAAGTATTTAATACATGCAAGTTTACTGTATTTGTTGTAATGGATGATGCACACAGGTGTGTGTGCCTGCCCCCATGCCTACAGACACATATACACAGTCATATTTAGGGATCACTGGTCAGTCGCAGCCCCAGGGGTCAGTTTCCATCTGAACATAGGGATACACATCTATAAATGCACAGAGCTAATATATACAGATAGATGTGTGATCATCACTTTCCCTAACAGCACCTCTGGGAGGTTTCTTTGATCTTTTTCTGCCTCTTTTACAGATGAGGATATGAAGTATAGGATGTTATATTACTATCTCACTGTCACCAATCAAATTAGGGTCACGTTGTCTGAAGTCTCTTATGGTGCAGAGACCTACCCTGGTTCAATAAGCAGGGAGCGTTCAAAGATATGTGTGCTTCAGTGCAGATGGTTTTAAGTTCTATCTGTTACTTACAAAGTTGTGACTCTCCTAGAAGTGAAATGGTCGGCCAGCTCAGACCCAACAGCCAGTAGCTGTAACATGCATAAGTAAGAAAGCTAATTGAAGGATTGTTGCTGGTATCAAAAATAATGACAATTTCCAGGCAAGGAATCTGAGCCAAGGTCTAAAGGACGTTTTTTAAGAAGTAGATTGAAGGAGACAAGGCAAGGGCAAGGGGAAAGATTAGGGAAAGAAGAATCAGACAATCAGATTCAAGGGAATGGTCATTTAAAAGCTTCCTGAGAAAAGCTCCATGGGAAAGATGATATGAAATTTTCCCGTCTACTTTTCACAACTTTTCTTGATGTGTCCATCTTCTGCTCCAGGGGGCAGATCATGAAAACCTAGAGAGAGTTCCAGGAACAGCCCCAGGAAAATTTTATGTTGGCAGCGGGACTCCCGTGAAGCTCCCTCATGACCTGATTTGATGCCACATCTGTCAGAGCAACAATCAAGTCTATTTCTGAGTAGGAAATAAGAAGGAAAATGTTCAAGTCCTGCTCGTCTTTACTTTGCTATACCCCTCCCCCTCAGTGTGCTGTGGGCTCAGCCCCATGGAGCCTTTACAGCTGTTTGTTAGAATGACAGGCAGGGCTCTGTGTGAAGTTGGGTGAATGGCAGATGGTGAGTTTTGCTTGTAGCTGTAAGATAGAACCGCTAACATAAGGCTAGTTAACTGTGGCTATCAATCCCTTGGAAGAAGAGTGACAATATTATCCTGTCTCATGGTGGATTTGGGAATTAGGTAACCCTGTGTGTTGGTGTGGGTGTCGATTTTAAATATGAATGTGTCAGAGTGGGAAGATTAGAGAGGAAAGGGCATAGAAATGTAGAAAAGAGCATAACTAGGAGATCCTTGTGGATCATTTGACTGTAAGGTGGGTAGACATTTGAGGGTCATTCCATTCATTAAGTAATTCATGCTTAATATTGTCATTTGGAGAAGGTAAAATTGAATAGCTCAGTCTCGGGTTAAAATCTCACCAGGGTTTGAAACAATTTGAATTTTCTCCTTTTTCCCATAAGAAGAGGACTCCTGACACTCAAGTAGCAGTCACTGGTTTGGGGGGGGGGGTTTGTTGGGGGTTTTTTGGCCTGCTGTTGAACAGTTCAGAAACAGGTCCTGATTAGATCTAATTTAGCATTCAGTGAGCTTTAGATTGGATTTCTCCTTGTTAGACTGGAGACACAATGCTAAGAGGATTCTTGATTAGAATACCCTGGTGGTCTGGGACATTTCCTCCACTTTAATGGGCAGTTCTTTGGTGGAGTTGATTCTTTTTTCTCACTCTGCCAGAATAAGACAGCTCTGAGACCTTTCCTAGTGGTCTGTGGGACAATGCTGACTGTAGCTAGCTAAGCCTCTTAGGGCAGAGAAGTACAAAGGTGGTGCTATTGTGTTTGCTTATCCCAGTCTCTGGGTTTTCAGGCCATTTCAGTAGTTCCATAGGATTCCCCAGGAGCTAGCTTCTCGGGATGATTTTTTTTTTGGTCATCTTATATTGGGCTGATGCCCAAAGCTGATGATGATGATGATGATGATGATGATGATGATGATGTAATCCCAACACCTTCTGACATTTATCAAATGCTTTAAGATGTGCAAAATATTTTATCACCCACTTACAGTAGAATAGTTCATATTTGTTGTTTGGCTGAACCTTCTGTAGATGCATGATGCATGATGGGCCCTGGCACTCCTGGAAGATGGCCCCTGAGCCCATGACTCACTGTCCTTCAGGGAATGATAGTCTCCATTGTGTTTCCTCATGCAAGACAAATCTTAAAGTCCTTTCTTGGAATTCTCAATCGTGGAGTTGAATGGTTCTTGAAAAATTCAATCTGTTCAAAGAATCTGTGGATAAATTTCTTGGGGTACTTGAAATTGGATGGAAAAAAAGTCTACATCTTTATTTGAATGTCACTGATTGCCTTTGTAATCTTATGTGTTTTATTTTATGTATTTAAAAACAGGATTCTGAGAAAGGATCCTTAGGCTTCACCAGACTACCGAAGGGATCATGACACAAAAAAAGACTCCTGATCTAGTTCAGCTATTTATAGAGTTGAAGAACCTCTTCCACGGCTTCCCTTGGTTAATAATTATTGAGCCTCTGTTTAAAGCCTTCCAGTGACGGGGCTCATTTCCTCACGAGGCAGCCTGTTCCAGTGTCAGACAGCTCCAAGTATTTTTTAATCTTTTTTATATTGAGTGGTCTGATTCTTTGTAACTTCCATCCCTTGGTCCCGCTCCTCTTCTGTATAACAGCGTATCAGGAATTTGAAGACAGGTAGCATGTCTCCCCTTTGCCTTCTCATTACCAGCTTCTCCAACTATTCTTCAAATAAGTTGTTTTCTTACCATTCTGATTATCTTCCTCTAAAGCAGCGATTAGCAAAATGTGGTGTGGAAACTCCTAGGGGAACCTGAGACCCTCTCATGGAATTCACAAGGTCAAAACTATTTTCATAATAACACTAAGAAGTTTTAATTTCAAATATGGTAAATACCAATAGATATAACCCACATAACCAAAAGTTCTTTGGGGTCCTTAATGAGAGTATAAATGGTTCCAGAGATCAAAAGACTCGAGAACTACTGCTCCAAAGGCTCTCTAGCTTTTTACCTTCTTGAACTAAAATGCTCAGAATTGAGGATGGTACTCCAGGTAGCAGTAGAGAAGAAATATGGTGAGAAGGTCTCTTCCACAACAGTGGGATCTTTTGTATCTCCCAGGAAAAAGCTGGTAGACTAAAGTCTCTTCTCAGATAAGGAAAGGCCTACCCAGTTTCATGGGTTAATTCACCTCTGATCCTTCCCTATATATGAAACAGAGTGATGTAACTGAGGAGTTTCATCCTATTCCAATTGCATTATCCATCATTATCACTTATTATTAACACACTGCTATTTGCCTGAACCCAAAGGAAGGAAGTCTATGGTGTTAATGGCTGTATACACAGAAAACCATGAGTGAGATCAGGTCACAACTGCCCTTGAAGCAGGTGCCTGACTAGGGCTCTCTTCTCAGAGTACAATTCATCATTAAGCCAGGAAAATCGGTCACTGTGTCAATGGGACTGTAATTTCCTCTACTGACGGGCAGCTGCTAGCACTGTTGTAACAGCTCCAGGGTGGAATAAATAGCATTCGTTCAATTCTCATTGATTGCATGGCATATATAGGAAACTCACTCAAGTGGAGAGGGCATTAATTTGAGGTGGAAGTTTTCACGTGAATGTTAGCCACGTTGTATTTTACAGCCATTCCAGGAGATCTTAAGCTAATGCTGCGCTGTCTTGAGGCTGGAATAAATTAAGGCAACCTAGTCCACCTGTCCTTCAGTTTTCTTGGAAGGCAGACAAGACCATTCAAGAATATTGGAGTTTGCCAAGAAATGTGCCATTCAAAGCAGATTTTGCAAAAATGTAACTTCTTCCTGCTTGTCTTCTCTCTGACAGATAATATTGGCCATTCCTCTTTGAGTCCCATTGCAACCTAGTCTGCATAGTTGAAGATACAACCGGGATTCCCATGGCTTAAACCCTGCAAAGTCAATAATGAGTTGGATGTTTGTTAATCATTCTTTTCATTCCTAAATACAGTGCTGTTAGTCCTTATCCCAGTTGAAAGCAAGCTACCCTAGAGTCTGTAGTTTTATGGCTCTGGCTTTTTTCCCTGGGCATCCTCACACCAACTTACAGAATTTCCAAGTTGGAAAGGACACCAATAGCCATCTAGTCTTATTCATATCTGAAAAGAACCCTCACTGCAACACATGCAACAAGTGGTAATGCAGCCTTGGCTTGCAGACCTCCAGTCTGAGGCATCCTCCCTCCCCACCCCTGAGATATGTCATTCTACTCTTATAAACTTTGATAATTGCTAGGAAGTTTTTCCTTCCATCAAATTTTAACTTGCTCGCTTATACCTTCTTTCTCTTGCTTCTAGCTCTGCCCTCTAGGTCCAGATTTCTCTCATATCTGAAAGCAGTCAGGGCAGTTGACTTCTTAGATTTATTTCATGCCTGATAAATTCATTTTCCATAATGTTTCCTTATGGAAAGATACCCAGCCCACCTGCTGATCATGACATTACTCTTATGTATTATCTCTGTGGAAAGCCCTCATAGTAGCAGACATAACTGGAATCACTAAAGATGCAGTAATTGATTATTTAATGGTTTACTCATCTCTGAATGGCTTGAAAAGTATCTAGCTATCAAAAAGAAAGTAACCACCTTGAGTATGTGCTAGGGGAGAAATGAGGGAGAACCAGTACCTATTTAAACATTAGGCAAAGGCATTTCATCTCTCAACATCCAAGTCACGGAGTCTCCTAGCAGGAATTTGGAAATTCTCTGGTTTCCAAAGGCTCTCTTCTTGGTGTTCAGGACAACTTTGATGCACTCGTGGTTTTCATTTCATCAGAGTTCATGGTAACTCTCAGGACATCCCAGTGTGCCCATGACTCTGCCTCCGGCAACCATCAGCTGCTCTGCCTGAGCTAATGGTAAATGAATCTGTGAGTTTTCTTTGGCTATTTGGAATTTTTCTATGACAGATCGTGGGATCAAAGACCTAGAGTTGAAAGGGATATTAGAGGTCATGTAATCCAACTCCCTTGTTTTACGTTGAGACTGCAGTCCCTAAAGATAAGGTAACCAGACCAATATTATATAGGTAGTAAGTAGCAGAGCAAAGATTTAAACCCAGGTCCTGTGATTCCAAATCTGTAATTCTTTCTCTTGTCTCCATATATGCATAAGTATGTGCATATATATATATATATATATATATATATATGTGTGTGTGTATGTTATATGTGTATATGTAGTCTCTGTGTTATATACATGTGTGTATATATACATATGTGTGTGTATACTATGCTCTGTAATTATACATATCTCTGAATACCTAAAAGGAGCCTTACCACCATGGGGATCACTTAGAATTTTTGTCATATACTAGGGACTTAATAAATGTTTGTCATTTGATTGGCTTATGTGTAGACCATCCCTGAAAGGGTCACACTCCTTCAGCCTCAGTCTAAATACATCTCCTGTTTCATCGATGGGAGGTGCTTTTGGTCTTTTAAGCCTTATCCTGCCCCTATAGCTAAATGGTGCAGTGGCTACATGTTGGACCTGGAATCAGGAAGATCTGAAATCAAATCCCACATCAGACACTTCCTAGCTATGTGAACCTGGGCAAATCATTTCATCTCTCCCAGCCTCAGTTTCATCACCTGTAAAATGGGGGAGATAATAGCACCTAGGCTCCCAAAGTTGTTTTGAGGATCAAATAAGAAAAATACATTGCAAACCTTAAAGTGGTATATAAATGCTAGCTATTATTATCATTATAGTCATCATCATTGTTATTGTTATTGTTATTATTATTACCATTGCCATTTTGAGATCATCTAAGATAGAGCATTTCTATTTAGTAAACCCATATTTGCCACTCAGGCAGGCATCATGTTTTTTATTTGCTTACCTCAATTGTCAGGGCAACTCTTTGATAACCATCCCATAATATTGACTGAAACTAAAATAGCGATGATCCTCATCTGCTTCCTCTGGTCTCCCTCAGGGGAACATAATGCTCATCTCTGTGTGTGTCCTGAGTATGTCCTGTGTGGCTCTAAGACATGTGAGGAAGGCAAAGTCGTTCTCAATCAGGGAAGGTAGTCTACCCAGGACTTGGTGTTAAGCCAAGGCAAGACTGACTCTAAGTTCTCCTGTATGGGCCTGAAGCAAGTATTGGCACATGCCTTTTAGAATACCCACTGTGCCTGTACTGTGCCTTCTCTGCTAGTCCAGACAATAGAGCTATTCAGCATGCACATAAATTAGATGTCCCTTCTCTCTGCACCTGCTGCTGCAGAAGACCAGTGAGAAGGTTTCCTTTAATTCTGAGTATTTCCAACACTTCCAATTCAAACAGTTCTTCAATTATTACTGTTGAGGGAAGGGCCTTGATGGATTTCAGGCAACCTCAGATTTCTCCTGCAAGTTGCCTATGTCCCTGGTAGTGTTTCAGAAACAGAGGAATGGCTTCTAGGGAAAGAGGGAGGTTTTAGTGAAGCATATCCCATGTCAGGAGTCCTGGGCCTTCCCCGTGACTAGAATAACATTTCCTGGAATTGAAATTATTACCCTGGAAGGGGACTGAACTCTCCAGACATCAGCTTTCTGCTTAGACCTTGAACTCAGGAGGTTGGAATTTGTTGACTGCATTTCAGATAAACATTGCATGTGCATAGGAGCCGTGTTGCCGTCTTACCACCGATCGACGGGCAGGTGGGGAGAATATTAATATAGCCCAGAATGATTGCTCAGAGCCACTAATCCAACATGTGAATGACTGCAGTTGCCAAAGTGATTTTAGTACAACCTGTATGTGTTAAGCCTTGCTCCAGATGTTTGTGTTTTCCAAACCCTGCAGCAATGGGCCTAGTGTAACTGCTGATGAATTGGCTGCCATGGGGACCTGGATTTAAGTTTCTCTGCTGCCCCTCAGGCTGGGTAACTGCCAAGGACACGTTGCCAGGACCAGCAGGTGCAGATGGAGCTGTGGGTCTTGGACCTGCTCATGTTTTTGGCCAGGAATATTTTAGGTTATCTTTTGCTTCATTGGTCTGCTTAGGGAGTCAGGGAGATAGATAAGCAATCTTTCACACCTCAGCATGGGCCTTATCTTCCATACCACGAGCTGGAGATAATGATGCCTCCGTCCTATTTGGATGTAGAACAGAATGAGAATGCAAGATGTTTGGGGGCCTTTAGGAGTCATGATGGCAAGTACACATGGAGAGATTGAGGCTGCCAGAAACTTTTAACTCTCAGGGCAACCCCCAACCCAACTGGAAGTGTGCCGGAGCTTATACTGTGGATGAATACTTTCAAGCTCCAGTTTCATTCTGTTAAGCACCTTCCACATCCTGCCTCACTTTCCTCAAAAGCAGCAAGTCATGGTAAGAATTGGATCTGAATTCTCTGGTTCATCACAATTTTTTTTTTCAATCAGTGCCCTTGAGTGTTAATGCCTCTTGACATGTAGCATATGTGGAAGTCAAAAGGACTCCAAGGAAAGGAGGAAGGCATAGTGCATCATAGGTTAGGGTCTGGGAAATGAATTTAGAAGATGACATAATTTTACCCCCACTCTCTAATATGCCACTTCCCTTAATTCCCTCTGACAAGAGAGTAGTTCATGTTTTTGATCACATAGTAATCAGTAACTTGGTTTGAATGGGCATATAGTACCAAATTATTCATCCTCCTTTCTGTATTAGGTGATAGTCAGAGACAGTCCCCTAATAAAGGGGACTGAGTGAGAGGCATTTCTGTTATACCTGACATCCAAGGGGTCTGGCTCCCTCAGCCTCCATCTCTCCTCCTACTTATGGTTCCCTTCCTTTTCTGAGAAAAACTTAACATGGCTGTTCACGTGTTGCCCTGTGACTGAGTTTCAGGGAGTTGACCGAAGAATAGGGAATCGATCCTCTCTCCTGTAAATAGCTTTAAGAGTAGAAGATACTATATTGCGTCAAGGTGGGACTGGGGAGGGGGAGAATAAATGACTTCTCAAAAACTCCTTGCCAATACCACTTTCCCTCCTCCCCAACTCTTAGCCTAAAATCATTATCCCATTATCCCTCAGGGATCAGACAGTGTAGCCTACTAGGGATGCCAGCTTTAGGGATTCATTCCATCCTTCAGAAAGCTCAGAGAGGAGAGCAGCTGCCTCCTGGTGGGCCTCACTAATTCTCCTCTCCTCTAAGATCTGATCAACAGGCAATCCCACTGAGCTTTACTGTGGAATAATTAAGTCACTCTTGGTAATCAGGATAGTTCCATACCACTCCCAACCCTGTCCAGTAGCAGGTTCAGCTGGGATCGAATCTCCTGTGACCTGGGGGCCTCCGTTTTTTAAGTGTAATAGGAATAATTAGCCAGGCATTCACAGATTCCCTATCCGTAATTGTTGTAAATTCAGCATATGAGTGTACAGGGTATGATTTCTGAATCCAAGCATTGCCCAAGTAGCCCCTAAAATTATCTCAGTTTGCAATGGTGCCCTTTTGCATCCTGATGAAGCAGTCCTGCTTTTCTGTCTTCATTGCATTTTGATTGCATTGTGGGGTGGAAGGAGAGCATGCTTGGGGATGGGAGTGGTGTTTAAAGGGAGCAAAATAAGGAGGCTCATACCTATAAACGCTATGTACTCTCAAAGATAATGATTTCCTATTATGTTTAGGAAGTTCAGCGTGGTATCCTTGCCTATTCTTCATAATTTATAGTATGTGTTGTGTATTATTCAATTAGGGAGCCCCGTCATTTTGCAGAAGAGTGTTCAGGCTTTGGCTGCACCAGTTTGAGGTCATCTTCTCCCTTGATCTCAGCATTCTCAGCAGTAAGCAGGCGGCTCTCCTGAGTGGTGCTGCCTGCGTGCTGATTCTTCTTTGCTAGCCTGCTAGTTCATCCCCTCTTGCTTGTTGTTTTACCATTCCCCACACTGCATCAGGGCTAGCCCAGACTTCAGGTGGACCTGCCTGAGCAGATCCAGGCTTGCAAAAGTAGCCACTCTCCAGAGGCAAATATTGAATGATCTCTGTAGGAAGAGGAATAGAAAATTGATAGTTCATGCACTAATTGTTCAGTGAGACACTTCAAAGTAGGAAAGACCAGTCCTTTAAAAAAAAAAAGTACTATAGTAGCCAGGATGTGAAAGTGTATGTCCCAGCACTCAACAGAATGAATGAATAAGAAGCATGTAAGTGCATATTATGTGCTCAATTCTGAGCATACAAATATAAAAGAGAGAAATAGTCCCTTAATTCTTAGGGAGCTCACATTCTAATAGAGGGAAGTAAAATAGGAAGAGGATTAGGCTGCAGAGTAGGTAGAGAGATCTGATTGTCCTTTGGGTGAGGGGGCGGGGCGCATGGTGAGGCCTGGTGATCCAGAAGGTGCTGCGGCAGAGTAGATGGCAAAGTCCAGTGAAGAGGTAGAAAGGGGGCTGTGCATAAAACAAAAAGACCACTTTCTAGATCTGATGCTCTCAATTTGGAAACCTGCTGATTCCTCTGTTGAGTAATTCTCTTTACTCCAAGTTTGCTAAAAAGCATTTCTTTTCACACATCCTATTTCCATACCAACAGCCCAGAAAGCTCGTAGGTTGTTAAATGGGAGAATTGAGTTGGCCTAACCAAGAAAAGATTGGGTGGAGGCACAGACTTTGTGACCTTGTCACCTTGTAAGTTTAGGCTTTCCCTAGACTTTAGAACTGGCATACCCTAGAACTAAGTGGCTCTCCCGTATCTTAATCTGCACCTATGTTTGCCACCTTCAAGAGCCAAGAAATCAGAAAAAGAAAGAATATTCCCTCCTTTTTTGTTCCATGCCTTTTGGGATCTAGACCAGTTTCACTGTACATTTTAAGAGTAATTCTTCCATGCTTTCATTCTGATGCCTTGTCATCAGGGAGATATTTCACAGTCACCATCCCATCCTACAGCTTTTACTACTGATCCATGAGTCTGAAATGAAAGGATTACAGCTGAACCCTCAAAGCAGCCCAGGAGAAATGACTAGCTTTCTGCAGAACCCCAAATTCCTCACCAAATGGTTCCAGCTCTACTTAAAAAACCCAGACTAATTTCTCCAGAAGTGCTAGACAAGTCAGTTTTTTAAATGATTTGTTTATGTAATACATTTTTCCCCCTGAAGGTGCCTTCTTTTTTGTTTTTTTTTAAGAATTTTTGTTAATGTTCCCAACCAATAAATCCAAGTTATTCCTGAATCCTCCCATCTTCCAGTTTCTTCTGACTGGTTCTCTACTTGAGAAGGTCATTCTTGGATCCGAAAAGTGTTCTTGCTCAAATGGTTGGTGGCTTTGGCCAGAGTTTATGGGATAAAATAGTCGGCAACAATTTGTTAAACACTTAATATGTGCCAGCCAATCTATATGCACCAGAAATATAAAGAAAGGCAAAAGCGTGGTTGATTTGTGCAGTCATAGAGATCACATTCTAATTGAGAAGACAACATGCAAATAGCTATGCATGTAAGATATATAGATATCTATATCTACAGAGGGAGGGAGAAGATAGAGAGAGAGAAAGAGAGAGAAGATATGGAAGATAATCTCAAAAGGAAAGGCCTGGAAGTCAGGGTGAGGGCAAGGAAGGGTTCCTATAGAAAGTGAGATTTAGGCTGAGTCTTGAAGAAAACCAGGAAAGCTAGGAGTCATAGGTAAAGAGGGACAGCATTCTAGACATGGATAGCCAGTGCAAATGAACGGTCAAGAGATGTATTGTAGTGTATGAGAAGCCACAAGGCCAATGCAGTTGAATTATCTATAATGGATAATTGGTGTGGAGGGAAGTAAAATATAGGAAGACTGGAAAGATATGTAAGGCGTAAGTTGTGAAGGGCATTAAATGCCAAACAAAGGATTTTATAATTGGAGTTTAGTAATCAGCTGAAATTTAATGAATATAGTCAGACCTGTGCTCTGGAACAATTACTTTGGAAGCTGAATAGAGGATGGATTGGAGTAGGGAGAGACTTGAGGCAGGGAGACTCAGGAGGCCCAGGCAAGAGGTGATGAGAGGTAGTTGTGTGAATGGAGACAAGAGGGTATCTGAGCCAGGTTGCAAAGATGAAAAACAAGATTTGGGGGCAGCTAGGTGGCACAGTGGATAGAGCACCGGCCCTGAAGTCAGGAGGACCTGAGTTCAAATCTGGCCTCAGACCAAACACTTGACACTTACTAGCTGTGTGACCCCGGGCAAGTCACTTAACCCCAATTGCCTAAAAGCAAAAAAATTAAATTAAATTAAATTTTAAAAAAAAACAAACAAGATTTGAATTTGAGTTGAGGAGGTGAGGATGACACCAAGGTTTTGAGCCTTGGTGCCTAGGATGTTGGGGTGCCCTTGAGAGCAATAGGAAATTTAAGAAGAGGGGAGAGTTGGGTGGTGACTGGCATAGAATGCCCTTTGGGGGAAAAAAAGCTGAGAACAGTATGAATAGGGAGTCAGAAATAGATATTGTGGAAAATCTCCAAAATCCACAGTACGGAGAAGCTAATGGATGCCATAATAATGTAACAGAATAATCTATGTTATAAAACTCTAATGCTGTATCATTGCAGCACCGTAACTAATAGAGTCAAGAGGTCTGCATTCAAGTTCTAACTTTGTCACTTAATTTCCTGTGTAACCTTGAGCAAGTTATTTAACCTCTCCAAGAGTCAATTATCTTATCTGTAAAAGTTGATACCAGCCCTGCATGCCCGTGTATGGTTGTTATGAGAATTAGATTAGATAGTGTACATGAGGACTTGGAAAATTATAAAAGCACTCTAACACACATAAACAATTGTTAGCTGCAGGGTAAAACTAAATGAGTGCCCTGGGATTTTGTCCATTAGCCATGGGTAGTTCTATGTATCACTCGCTATGCTGGCCTTATATATCTGGAGAATACATGGTGAGTCAGTTTTCTCACCTGTACATTCAGTCAAATTGAATAACTATTATATATCTACTATGTATCTACAAAGGCTTTGTGCTAGGAATTAAGAAACAAAAACAAAATAGGCCCCACCCTCAAGGAGCTTAAATTCCACTGGGCCAGGCTAAGATACAACTGGTACACAAATAAGCACAAGATGATTTTGAGGAGGGGCCAGATCGATAGCAGTGAGACAGGGAAGTGAGCTGTCAGGAGCGACTTCCCAAAGCCTTTGCTGAGCCATATCGATTCCTGAGGATGAAGTGCTTGGGGGGTAGCTTTCAGAACACATGGATGGTGGAAGATGGGCTCTGAGGTAGAGTGTGGGAAGGGGAGTCATGTCAAATAATAAATGGAAAGGTCAGGCAGAGCCAGTTTGCAGTTGGCCTCAAATGCTCAGCTGGGAAGCTTATATTTTATGCTAGTAGAATAGGAAGCCACTGAAGGGTGTTCAGGAGACAAGGCAGGGCTTGTGTGTTGGAAGATTACTTTGCTAGCTTTGTAGAGGATGGATTGGGGAGGGGAGAAGTTGGAATCAGGGAGACCAACTAGGAGATTGCTCCCTAAGTCAGTGAATGGCTCAGATAGAGTGATCGGCCATGAAAGCAGGCATGTCAACCCTGTCAACTCCACATCTCCCACGCTCTTTTGATCACTGATGAATCTTAGTTTAAGAGTTTCTAGATACAATCTTTGGTCACCAGTCTGTGGGTTGTCTGGCCACTTACCAAGGGGTTAAACAGCCATTCACATCGGGGCCAGACAAGTTAAACCTCCTTTAAACAACTATCTCTCTCAAGAGGAAGTACATTTTTGTTTTGTTTTATTTTTAAGTCCTTATCTTTGTTATCCAAAGTAGAACAATCAGTCCCAGGTAAATTCGTTAAGAAAATAATTTTAGACCAAAGAACCTTGATATAATGCCCCTCCTAGAATGGACTCCAAGCTCGTTGCTCAGACATTTATAACACCCACCCTACCTATGAGCCAGACCCTCAGCCAAGAGGCAAAGACTCCAAGAAGGCCTTAGGATCTATGATCCAGCAAGCTTGGTTGCACTGGTCTTCCCAAACTATAGGGAACACTCTTTCAAAAACCATTGCCTGTCTGTAGTGTAGAGAGGTAACACGGTACAGTGGAAAGAACATTAGCTCTAGGATCAGAAGACTTGGGTTAAAATCTTGCCTCTGACATTATATGTGTAACTTTGAGCAAGTCACTTAACACCCTTGGACTTCAGTTTCCTCGTAAGTAAAATAAGGAGATTAGATTAGCTAGCTACAGAATTTCCTTCCAGGTCTAGAATCCTGTAAATGATGGTGTCAAGTTGCTTTTCTTTTTGGAATTCCTGGATCCCTGAATTCCCAAAATGGAAGCTATTGAATATGTGGAGGGGTGTGTGTGTGCGCGCGCGCGCGCAAATTCAATTCCTGCTTCAGACACTTACTTAGTTGTATGACGGTGGACAAGTCGCTTAACCTTGATCAACCTTAGCTTCCTCATCTATAAAAGGTTGTTAGTAATAATATCTGCTCCACAGGGTTGTTGTGAGAATCAATTAAGTTAATGTTTATAAAGCACTTTGTAAAACATAGAACCATAAATGGATGGATGGCTGGATGGATGGCTAGATATTGGCTATTATTATTATGAACACTGGTGTATTGGGTTATATACACCTGTGACTTTTTTCTGTCATTTGGGGAGTGTGTGATCATGTTTTGTGTGTGTGTGTGTGTGTGTAGTTTCATCCCTTTCTTTGTGTTGCCAGAACCTAGCACATAGTAGACACATAAGAAATGCTTGTTGATGGCTTGATTTGAAGGCTTTATGGATGGCCCCATGGTTGTAACTCTTCCCTCAAGAGCAGCGGAAGCCCAAAGCCTTATAATAAAGAGTAACTGGAGTTTTCCTGCCCTCCCCGAGCTTAGCCTTCTTTTGGCAATTACAAGGGTTAGTTTATAAACCCCTCCTCTGCTTCCAGGCTTCTCAACGCCAACAAGATCAACTGTCTGCGGGTAAACACATTCCAAGATCTGCATAACCTCCACCTGCTCTCCCTGTATGACAATAAACTGCAAACCATCAGCAAAGGTCTCTTTGCTCCTCTTCAGTCCATCCAGACACTGTGAGTACATGGGCCCTGGTAGTGTGGGTCTCTGGGAAGAGCTACAAGTGTGTGGGAACCTACAACAGACACTCAGCTGACCATAAGCACCCCAAAACCCAGTCACCAAGCCCACTCAAGACACAGGATTAATATGCACTCTTAGCAGATGAGCATTCATCCAGCCAGCTGTCTCGTCTCCGACACCTCCTGGTTAGTCATTCGCTAGGGAGATGTCTTAACGTTTTCAAGTGAACTTATGAAGAGCTGCAAACAAATCCTGGCCCCCTGTTTGAAGAACCAAGCCCCGGGGTTAGACTTCCTACATGTGTCCCAGCCTGGTTTTCAGCCACATCTTTTAAGTCTAGAGAGGAAGTGTAACATGGTGGATGCTAGATCTGGAGTCGGGAAGACCTGGATTTGCTTCTTGCAGAAGACCTTTAATCCTGCATTTAACCTCTCTAGGCCTTGTATGTAAAATGGGTATAATAATCACACCTACCTTAGAGGGCTCTTATAATAAACACATGAAATCATGTATCCAAAGTCTTTGCAGCACTGTTTGAATGTGAATTTAGCACCGTGTCTTAGCACATAGTAGGTGCTTCATAAATGTTTGTTAACTACTAATTGAATTATGAATTCTATGGAAGCCTCCTGAGATTGTTTTGTGCGATACAGCAACCAGACACAGACCCCAAACAACTAGAGCCTGTCTT
Organism: Phascolarctos cinereus; assembly: GCF_003287225.1. Lineage (NCBI taxonomy): Eukaryota > Metazoa > Chordata > Mammalia > Diprotodontia > Phascolarctidae > Phascolarctos > Phascolarctos cinereus. The sequence goes on along the minus strand of NW_027555625.1, from coordinate 403,548,377 downwards.
GGCAATAGAGAATTCCATGGGTTTGGGGTAGGCTAAGAAATGCGTTTTGACACGGGGGCCATGCAAAGCTGGAGAGTATGTGAGGATGGGTGAGAAGACTGGATGATGAGCTCCTGGAAAGTAACTGCCAGCTCTTCCCACGTTTGCCATTTCTATGTGACAGGCCTCCTAGTGCCCCCTCCGTAAGTCATGTCTGAAAGTAGGCCCCCACCTTCCGATATCTCCGCCCCCTCCCATCTCTGGCAGGGGGCAAGAGTGGTGGGAGCCTCCAGCAGGTGGGGAGAGAGCGATGGGCATGGGTCACAGTTCATTCCTAATTAACCGCCCTGTCTCTGTCTCTGTCTCTGTCTCTCTCTCTCAGACATCTAGCCCAAAACCCATTTGTGTGCGACTGCCACTTGAAGTGGCTGGCTGACTACCTCCAGGATAACCCGATCGAGACGAGCGGGGGCCCGCTGCAGTGGCCCGAGGCGCCTCGCCAACAAGCGGATCAGCCAAATCAAGAGCAAGAAGTTCCGCTGCTCAGGTAATCGGGTTATGCCGGCCAGGGCCACGCTTTTCAATTCAGAAATCAGCAGCCCCGGAGAGGCTGCTAATCCAATTTGCAGGACAGTGTGTGCTGTAATGGATCCTCACGGAGCATCTTTGCAAATTAAATTGGAGAAATTTGGTTAGCCCTCCAGAAAACCAATTACCTTATGGATTTAAAAGAAAACACACACACACACACACACACACACACACACTAAAAGCTGGACTGAGGCGAGGAGTGGGATGGAGGGGGTGGAGAAACTGATGGGGAAGTAAAGGAAAAGGAAAACATAGTCTATAGGCTATCTCAGTCTCATTGGGAACCAGGGAGAGGGTAGCATTTGCATGCATATGTTTTAATGTCCTTGTGGTTTGCTTTTAAAAGGAAAAGTGTGCTCCCCAAAGAGTAGAAATTAAAATCAAATTGTTTGCTATCCCAAGCCAGGCTACAAGTCATACTGGGTAATCTCTGGGGCCTTGCCTTCAATGCAGTTGTTCATTTCCCATTCTGCAGGATTCCCTGCCCCCCCCCCAAGCCTAGGTAGGTGTTAGGTCATGTATCAAGTGTACGGGAAGAGGAAGAAGCTTGCCTCGGAAGCCTGCGGCCAAGCTCTCTAGTGTTTAACTTGCTCTGGAGCGAGCTCAGCTGGTCTTGGAGCACCCCCTGAAGGGACAGCAGCGCACAAGGAAGTCTCTCAGCCCATCGTGGTTGGAAGAAAAATGGCACTTATTGACTGAATAGCTAGACAGGTGTGTGGATAAAAATTACTATCATTTATGTCTTTTTTCTACTGGAAAAATCACCATGATAGATTGTGCTCCCAGTGGTGAGAGATTGATAGCATGAGGCGCTAAGATTGGACGTGGACAACTCTAGCAATCTGTGTCATCAAGAAAAGCTCTCTTCCCCCTCTCCTTCACATCCCCCCAGTCCTCTTTCCCCTCCTCCTTCCTAAGAGTTTCCTCTTGAGATTAGCTTTCTTTGAGTGTTCATGAACCAGTCGCTAGAGGAAAGGACTTCGCTGGTAACCAGAAACCTGCAGACAGCGAGCAGCTTTGTCTTGCTTCAGGAGCATTGTTTTTGTTATCTGTATTAGACCTTTCAGTACTGTGTCCCAAGTAGAAACATAGAGATTTTCTTAACCTAACGTACTAGGTAGGAGAATCTAGAGTATGTTACCCCAGGACTTTGATTTACTATGAGAATTTTGCCTCAGTTTGCTTATACTATGAAGCTCTGGCACCCAGAGCATGAGAATTTGTGACCAACATTCTGGCCACATTAATTACAACCTCTCTCATTCTGAAGCCAATCTCACAAGCCCCTTCCTGCCAACCCTACCCCCTGGGCTCTTTCCTAAGCCTATCAGAGTCCCAGGGTGAAAAACCTTCTCCTCTAAGCCCCTGGCTGCTACCTCAGACAAGGGGGCTTAAAGAGGTGATGGCTGACACCAGCATCCTTCCACCTACTCACACCTCCTTTCTATCAAGCCTGGAATGATCTAATTAAGTGTTCTAATCTAAATTGCTCTTGGACACTCCAACCCGGAGGTTAAGATTCAAATATGTGGGGAGAAGATGAGGAGAAGGATAGGATGCCATCTGCCAGCTGTAATCTCTCTATCACTGATGGGACTGACACTAGCTTGGCCTGGGATGGAGAGTATATAGACGTGTTAGTGGGAACCTGGAGTCAATTAAGTAGCAGCCTCACCGAAATAAGAGAAGGGAGAGACCAATTTAGGCAGTACCAAGAAAGTCCACTACCCTGAAATACAGGACAAATAGGAGCCAACGAGAATATGTGATTTTACTGACTCTCAGGCCGGATCCTCAGGTCTTGGAATTCGCTATAGGAAGCAGTGCTGCTGCTAAGTCGTTTCAGTCCTGTCCAGTGCTTCGTGACCCTGTCTGGGGTTTTCTTGGCAAATATACTAGAGCAGTTTGCTATTTCCTTCTCCAGCTCATTTTATAGATGAGGAAACTGTGAAACAGGATTGAGTGACTTGCCCAGGTCACACAGCTAGTAAATGTTTCAGGACAGATTTGAACTCAGGTTTTCCTGACTCCAGGCTGGGTGTTCTATAGGAAGTAACCTCAATTTTGAGATGAGTCTCACTCCTATAAGAGAGTTTTTGCCTTTGTTCTTGTCACCCCAAAAGGCGGTTGCTATAATGCAACACACACACACGCACACACACACACACACACACAAGACTTCAAGGCAAGTCAGAAAGAGTTGGACATGACTGAAAAAATAACTGAACAGATAAGCTGGAAAGCGTCCAGAGAAGAGGGTAAATGGGATGACAAAGGGCCTTGAGTCCATATCATATGAGGATCATTTAAAAAGACTTGGGAAGTTTAATCGTGGAGAAGAGAAGACTCGGGGAGGATGTTATCTTCAAGGAAGGCCTCCAAGCAGAAGCTAAGTGATCATATGCCAGTATGTTAGAGTGCGGATTCCTTTTGGGTTGGTGTTGAGCAAGATGATCAGTGAGGTCCTTCCAACTCTCAAAGTCTGTGCTTCTTTCCTATGTAAGAAAAATCAGGTGCCACCAATTCCCAATTATTTGGGGAGTGAGGGTGGAGCCCCGGGAAATCAAGTCTGAGAAATAAATCCCAGTCTCCCTTTCAGTTCCCTCCTCAGACTCACTTTCACATTATAATTGCTAGAAAGGAAACAGAACAGACTGGCTCTGGCCAATCAGATCAAAATTGTACCTTCTTCTGTCTGCCTCTCCTTTCTGGTAGAGGTGGTAATGAGCAGTGGGGGAGACTGAGGGAGCAAGAGAAGGGGGAAATGGAGGAGACTGTCCATACCTAGCTCCTGATTAATAAAAAGTTTGTGTTGCAGGAGACTAGAAGGCTGAATATTCCTCCCAAAGGAAACACCCCCAAATCGAGCTAGGAGTTTGGGGTTCTGAGTAGATACAGAGAGACTCTGCAGGGCTAGGGACCTATATGTAAGATGAAGATAAGGCTGCCTAAAAACCTAACCAGCCTCCCCAGCTGATTGATGAATGTTTATTGGGCTTTTAATGAACAAAACTTTACATCTCCCCTTGAAAAAGCCCTCTGGAAATATGCAATTTGCACATTGCAAATGTTGTAGCAGATGAGAAGAGAGAAATAGAGGAAAAGAGGGACACCTTGACAGCAAAAGGATAAGAGAAAGTGTCCTCAGATGACTTCACTGCCCCTGAAATCAAGGCAATCCTAAATTAGAGAGCAGAAGATACTGGGCAACACTGTTTTGATGGTATAGGAGGCTCTGTGTCTGAAACTGCCTGGTTTCTAAGAGACACTAGGAGAAATAGAAGGGCGAGTGACAGATATTAAGTTTGGCAGATAATAACTCTTCATTTTACTTTACCCTAAAAGCTCCCCTATTGAAAAGATGGGTGATTTAATTAAAACCCAATTAGAGTTCTGTTTCTGAAACTTGGAAAGCTGTTCTTTGACTGGGCCACATCTGGTTTCCTAGCTGTCTCATCTCTGCTCCTCCATATCAGCAGCATCCGGTGCCTGGGGCCGATGTCAGGTTAGAGGTGAATGCTGGGGGCTTGTGTAATCTGGTCATCCGATTAAGCCCTTCTGAAAAGCAATGGTCTGGCTGGCTGAGAACCTAAAAGCTATTCCCAGAATAATGTATGTTGCATTTAAAAACTGTCTGCAGCTTATTATTTTTCCTCTGTGGTATAGGCATGTATATGAAACAATATTAGTTTTGTGGGGGGAAATGTGGTGATACCTTCGATTTGCCCAGTTTGGAGGCTGTCTGATTGTTGGATAAATCAAATGGTAAGATGATTTCAGTGGAAGCACAATATGTTAGATCAGGAAAGGAAGGGGCCACAGAGATCATGTAGTCCTGTCCCCCTCATTTTTCAGAAGTAGGAACTAAGGCTCAAGGAGTGGATGTGACTTGCCCAAGGCCACGCAGTAAGATTCAAAGTTAGGATTTGAACCCAGGCCTTCTAACTCCTTGATTGGTGTTTTCTCCACTATAATTCACTACTCCTTATTTCTTTTTCTTCCTGGAGGAGAAGCAAAAGAAGGAGTAAGATGAGGCCATAAGGTTTGATCATGGGAAGAGAAGGATTTTTCCCTGGTCCTGGTGTTGCTGTTCTTCTCTCTCTTCAGATGCTGAATTTAGAGTCATATGACTTCATTTGGAATTTCAAAGCTGTCTCTGAGACTTTGGACAAATCCCTCAACCTCCCTCAGTTTCCTTATCTGTAAAATTAGGAGATTGGAGGAAATAGCCTCTGAAGTCCCCATTCAGCTCCAGATCTTTGACCCCGTGAGAATCATAGGCCAAGATAAAGCCAAGCGTGAGGAAGGCTTGACTCTAGAGCTCCACGGTACTGAGTCTGGACTTCCTAAAGGCCTGATTTTTCTCCTCTGTAAGAGCTCCACAGAGCTGGGGGTGCTTCTCCAATGATAGCCCCAATCTGCCAGGACTTAAGCCAGAGCCTTTCTGGGGAGTGCTAGGTAGTCTTAGTCAGAACCTATCTCCACAGAGAAGGTCAATTTCATTTATAAAAATTTCAGACCTAATGACAGAGTCAAGTGGAGAGTATCTCCTAAGAAGAATAACCCCGTGGGGATAGGCCTTGAATGAGTAAACCCTTCGTGGCTCCTTCATCACCTCTGGATAATGATTTTAATAGTGACTTCCCAGTCCCTGGAACAACACACACACATACGTATATGTGTATATGTATATATGTGTGTGTATGTATACATATACATGTATGTTATATTTTTTGGTGCTGATTTAAGCATCAAAATTAAGAATAAATGGAAAAATCTAAAAAGAGGTATATTCATCTAAATTTTTAGAAAAAGATAACCAGGTTCAGCCTACATATATATTTAACAAAAACCACACAACATAGTCCCAGTGCCAGATTTTAGAATCTAAGAATCTGGCTCCAAATCCTAACTCTATTACTTTTTAACCTTGGGCAAGTCTCTCCCTCCTAGAACCTCAGCTTCCTCCTCTGTGAAATGAGGGGCTTTGGACAAGATGATCTTAAAAGGTCTCTTCCAGCTCTAAATCCTATGAGTTCCTCTGTTCTCAAATGATGATGGCCCATGTCAGTCTATTTTCTTTCCTTCATCAGTTCTAGATTGGAAATTAAAAAGCCCCTGGACAATTCTGTGGGCCATAAAAGACAAGTGTTTCAGAGACAAACGTGCCTTTGAGTTTCTTGAGTCCCGACAAACGCTAAGCATCTCGTTCCCAATATGGAGACCCTGGTCTGTTTCCCAATGTTGTTTTGCAACACCACTTCTCTCCCAGTCCCATGCCTCCAATTGATCTGGAGGAAGACGGAAAAATATTGTAACGCAATGGTGGAATACCCGTAATTGTTTCAGGGAGACCTCTGAACTTAGAAGTGATGAGACAGTAGCTTGTCTAAGAAGAATCTGGCATAGCCCTGGGGAGGAATTGAAGGGTAAAAGGATAAAATGCATTAGCTAATCTTTGTCAATAGTAATGGGACCACTTATTGAGAGAGCCCATTGTGTGAATTGCCTGCCTTCATCCTGCTCCGTGTTCCTGTGAGGTAAGGAAGCCTGGGAATCATTTCACGGTTAGGACAAGTAGGGAACTGAGTGGTATGTCATTTGTTTGTTCCTGTTTACCAGATTTTCACTGTCAAAGTGTTCCTGTTGGGAAATGTCTATTGGTTTATGGGAGAAGAGGAGCTGACAGGGAGGCATTTGCTGCTATCACACAAGGGGAGGGGGGGTCTCACTATCTATGAAATTTGAAAACCACTCAGGACAAGTTCCTGCTGCTCTGGATTCCTTTTCAGCTCGTTCATAGTTTCAATGAGGGGTGGGGAGCAGGGGTCAAAGATTCCGCCCTGAGGCTGCGATGTACCCAGAGGCCAGCTCCAGGCCCCCAAGCTGCTGGCTCAGTCTTGTAAATATCTTCTTGCGGCCTGAAATGTTCCCACTGGGTGGGATGGAGGTCAGCTGCAAACCTTCCGAGTTTGTGTGTCTAACAAGCCTCCGTACCCGCTGCCACCTCTGTGCATCCGCCAGGCGGAAAGGGGGGAAGCCGGTCTGTTGTCCGTGGAAGCCCTTCGGCAGGAGCCTCCTCTGATGCACTAACAGGCCCCCAGCAGCTGCAGTCCTCTGCCGAGGCCAAGCCACCGAGCCTCGTGCAGCCAGCGGCCCGGCCAGGCTCACGCTTCCTCTCCACGCTGCTTCCTCTGAGCTCAGCGCTCCTCTCCTCTCTGGGATGCTGCTGCCTAACCTTGACTCTGACTGGCCACGGGGCTTTCCTTTGTGCTTGATCTAACCATGTGGTGGAACGATAGAAACAGAACATGGTTCTGTCAAGCACCGCGGAAAGCTCCGTGCTTTTCTGCAGCATGGCCCAGCGCCTCCTCCGCCTCTCCTTCTCCTCCTCCTCCTGCTGCTGCTCCTCCGCCGCCGGGACTCTTCTCTTCTCTGCTCTGGAGCACCGCTGGGAATGCCGTCTGCACCGGCCTCAGCCCTTGCCACAGCCAGGACGATCTGGGCTTCCGCCTCTCAACCCCTACCCGTCCACGCATCGACCCCTCCACCAGCCAGGGCATGGCCCCGGAGGGGACTCGAAGGACGAACTGAGGAAGTGCATGGGCCAGTTCTGTCCACAGTAATGGGACCACTTATTTAGGGAACACTCATGTCCAAGTGGTATATCTGTGAATTCCCTGGCGTTTTTTGACTGTGTTCTTATGAGGTGGGGGAGGGGGGAAGGATGGGAATTATTTTGCCGGTAGGAAAAGTGGAGAACAGAGAGGTGGGTTCATGCATCCAAGATCGCACAAGTTGGTGCTGAAGGCTAGACTTGAATCCAAGTGTAAACCAGTTCAACAAGGCACATACTCAGGGTCTTGGGATGGAGGAAGGAGACCTATGGTATTTGTCCTCTTTTCTCCCCTTAGGAGAAAAGAAGGAGTAGTCACTTGAACCAAGATACTCCCAAATTGACTGGGGTCCTGGGTCAGCTCCTTCCTTTCCCCTAAGGGGGGAAAAAGAACAAACACCCCAGGTCTCCTTCTCCCATTCCATGAGTCTTCCATTGCTTCATTGGAAAATCTCAACCCAGAATTTTTATCCCAGTATAGCTTTTCCAAAGGCTTTGTGTTAGGAATGTCATACTACTTCTAGGGTAAGAAATAATAGGCAGAACTACACAGTGAGTCTAGAAATGTAGCCGTGGGCAAGCAGGATCCACAAAGTCGAGGTGAGGGAAGCAATCTGGATGGCCCTTCCATTCTTGGCCAGGTCCCAGGCCCAGTCCCTATGCTGCTCAGCATTCACCCACAGCTTCCAAGTCTTGAGTAACAGGAGGGCCAAAAGTCCAGGCTGCCCCTATTAAGGACATTTTCTTTTGTCAAGGGTAAGCACCCTATGGAGGAATGTTGGCTTTGTCAATACAGAGAAGGACTCTGTTCCTCATCCCCCAAACCCCATTGCCACCACCTAATCCTACTCCCCTCTAGACTGACACATCATAAACTGTGATAGCTACCGCCATGGCAAATGGGCTCAATTTCATAGAACCATGGACTTTTGAGCTGGGAGAGGTCTTAGAAATTATCTCCTCAGTCCTTTCATTCATGCAAATGGAAACTCTGGCCCAGAAAGGTGAGTGACCTTTCCAATGTCATACAGCTAATAATTAGCAGAATTGAAATGCAAATCCTATTACTCTCAAAGATAATAATTAACAAAAATGAAATTCAAACCAGAATTAGAGAATGTGAAAGTTGGAAGGGATCTCTGTGGCCATCTAATCCACACCATATATGGTTTTCTGGTTCCAACTCTGACCTCCATGTTATTATTCCCTCTCAATCCAATGTTCAGGACCTAGGCTCCTAACTCATGTTCTAATGTGTGCGTCATCGTGTGATTCTAAGTGGTTCGTGGACCTCAGTTTATTCTCAGTGCAGAAATCAGTCCTGTTGACCAATAAAGAATGTAAGGGCAGTAGAATATCAAACAGGCGCTTGTTTCTTTGTTTGTTATAATACTCAGTATTATGACTGCTCTCTCTCAAGGTACTGTGTCTGTCATTATAGGATGGAAATTTTTTAGGAAATACAGACAATTCAAATGGATTTCCCCCTCCAGCAAAAGCTACATCAATACCTTTGTGAATAACAGCTTCAAAATAAACCTGTGAGCCCCAGAATTTCCCTTTCTTCTTGGACTAGGGAAAACAAACTCTGTTCCCCTCCACTGCTGCCGTTGTCTCTGTGTTGAGATGGATTGTTTACAGTGGAGGGGAGACTCTCCCAGGCCATCCTAAATCATGCCCCTTCAATCATTTGGACCTTAAAGTGCCCTGTCCAGTTGGGTCCTGAAAAAGCAGCACATGGTCAGAAAGCCATAGTCATTTAACTCAGCCTTGCGGGCAGATGGTTAGGGTGTGCATTCGTTTCTCTTGATGGGAATAACTTAATAGGGCAGCCACCTGCCCAAGTGATCACCAGGCTTCTAGTAAAATAGTAAATGTTATCGGGTTACTGGCGTCTGATTCCCTCTGCCTTTGCAGACTAATGGATGGGTTTGAGCGCCTGGCAAAGCTCTGTGTGTGCTATTCATCACTTCTGACTGTGTGCTTGTCCAGATAACTCTCTTTAGCTGACAAAACCCTGCAGACTTTCATTCTTCCCTATTATCTTTCCATCCTGTGTCCCTTCTTTCTGTTTCTGTCTCTTTTTCTTTCAGCCATCTCATCTTGAGGGATGGGAGGGGCAAAAGGGAAGGGGGAAAGAATCCTAGAGCAGTTCTGGAATGATCTGTTCCAGCCTGTGACATGAGGGTTAACAGTTCAAAGTTGATCCAGTTATTCTATAGGGCCCATCTGCGCAGCTAGAGGCTTTCAGTAACTCCCGTGGGACACTGACTTTCCTCTATCTAACTGTTGCCCAGGGATGAAGAGAAAGCACACACCATTAAGGCAGCAGCCTCGATGGTGCCCCACCCAACATGTTAGCACTGTATGCAAGGCGAGGGATTCCAAACTGCTGCTGGCAAGGAAATCATGCAAATGTTCTATTCCCTGTGTGTGTGCCCCTCCTGGAGAACATCGCCTGAGCAGGAATTAATAATGCAATTATGTTACTGATGGAAAAATGTGGATTCTCCCCGGCCTCCCCCTATTAAAGGTTTTAGGTTCCTCCCTCCCAACCCGATCACACAAATGTTGTTCAGAGCTGCCTGCTGGGAGGGAAGGGGATGGGGGGTGGGGGAAGAGGCACAGGGCCAAGATGACATCAGCTCTCCTAAGGCCCATTTCAAGGGGATTTTTATAGCCCTGCTCAAAAGCCTCCAAGAATTCTTCATTCCAAGTGCCCCTGAAGAGGAGGAGTCCTGCCTTCCTGGAGTTAGCCCTCTCCGCCTAAATATTTCTGGCAGTGACAAATCTGCATTGAGACTGCCGCTGACTTTTAAAGCTCTGGAAAAGTTAAAAATACTTTTTGGTAGCTATAATCAGTAGGTCTAACAAATGGCTCTAAGGTGCTCTGGGCAGTTCAGTAATGAAATACAAAGTGACAAGGCCAGCATTTCAAGCCAGGCCTGGGTTAGAAAGCCTTAGACTGCATGTACTTTTATTACCAATTGTCCCAACGTATAAAGATCACATCCCAACACAGTCTTTATTACCAACAATCACAATTGCAACAATAACAAGGGGAAAAAAGAAAGAAAGAAAGCTGAGAATAATAGATAAGTCCAGTAGATCTAATTGCAAGATCACTTTATTAAAATGGGTTAATATGTTTGTCACAGAGGTAGGTCTGCTATAATCTAGCCATATTGTAGAGAAGGTTCTCGCTAGCTACAAAGTGGCCTCCCTTTGAATATGATGAAAATGCATTTAATGGGCTAGTACCCTCACATGCTATCTTCTAGTCAGTGACCCCCCACCTTTTTAGCTCCTCTGTTGTAAAGCAGATGATGTACCTTGTCTGTCTCTCTCTGCCTTCCTTTGATCAGTAGCTCTGATATCTTGGTTCAGAAATCCCATTGTAAATACTTTCATAAATGAAATGCATTGCTGCTTCCCTTTTACTCATGGACTCATCGAAAGAGAACAAGTTACTTGGCAAGGAATTGCAAAGTGAGGTTCCATCTGGAACGCCACAAAGCCGCAGTGTCTAGGGAAAAATCATCCAAGTCAGTATAGTCCATAGGGGATAGAACTAGAGAGCCCTGGGCAGCCAATTTGCCTAACACATTGAGACGGAAAGCCCCAAATGTACGGAAGCTCATGTGCTTTTCTCCACGAGCTTCTTGCATCACACAAACTGGGATAGAATGGTCCCCAGAGCTCCCTCAGTTTTAGACAAATGCCTGCCACCTAGGAGTCAGTGCAAATGTGAGTAAAGGGAAGCTAAGGGGTGAGAAAGTTTGTCTTGGTCATCCCAGTAATCACCCAAAAGAGACCAATGCCACTTCAGTCATTGCTAATTTCGCATTTGTAATCATTCATTGGATTGGCCTAAAGTTTGCCTTTGTTTTGTCGATAAAGAAAGGTTTCACTAAGTTAGTAGCATAAATAGGATTACACAGGAAGCTTTTAAACTCCATGTAAAAACAAACTGTTTTTAAGTCCCTTTGGATACTTCAAAAGTACTCATGCAGAGTACAAAAATTACCCATTTTTGTAATAAAAATTTGAAACTTCAGATATGAAATTACAAATAATTTTCATCTCTTTATTATAGCAGTTCCCCTAAAAACCTCCCAGAGGCAATGAATCATTAGTTCATTTCTAGTTCCTATATATCCCAAAGGAATAAAAATTAATTTCCTTAAAATAATTTATAATTCTAATCTGGCCTACATCCCACCCCAGTTAATCTGAATTAATGAGATTCAACTTCAGCAGCTACAAAGCACTCCCAATATCTTGATTATTTTTTAATTTTGATCCCTAAGACTATGAGTGAAAATATGAATGTGGAGAGTATGCCTAACCATTTCTCTGTAAATAACTGGTACCAGGAAAGCTGGGGAAGGAGGCTATGGTAGAGTAGAGAGAAGCAGGGAAGAGGTGGACAGTACCCAAAGGTACATAAAGAGTTTTTATTCAGAAACCTGGAGCAAGAAGAGCATTTAGAGATTGTCTAGTCTAATCCTTTCATTTTAAAGGCAAGGAAACCCAGAGACAGGGGAAACATCTTGCTCTAAGCTCACACAACTAGACAGTGGCAAGGCTGGGCCCGGGAGGGCTCTTTCTAGTCTAGTACTTGTCCTACTGTACCATGCTGAATCAATCAATCACTCAATAAACATTTATTAATGACCTACTCTGTGCCAGGCACTCTGCTAAGTCCTAGGGATACAAAAAGAGGCAAGAGACAGTACCTGCCCTCAGGGAGCTTACAATCTAATCAACCAGTCTCTAGAAAAGAGAGAGCGTGTGTGGACAGGATAGTGTAACAAGCTACCCCTTTTTTGATTCCTCTCTTCCCATCCTTTCCTGGCATCTGTGTCTGGGGGTATATGTGAAGCTGATGTGGCCCCCGTTCTGCCTCCCCGCCCAGGTTCTGAGGACTATCGGAACAAATTCAGTGGAGATTGCTTCATGGACCTGGTGTGTCCTGAGAAGTGTCGCTGTGAAGGCACCATCGTGGACTGCTCCAACCAGAAACTGGCCCGGATCCCCAGCCACATCCCAGAATATGTGACTGACCTGTAAGTCTTCTGACACTCACCAGGCCATCCGTGATCACCAATACCAATATCCATCCTATAACTCTGTTGAATTGGGTGTGTTCTGTTGCTGTTGATGGACACGTGCCTCAATCTTGAGACTGGGAGGTGGGGGGAGAGAGAAGGGGACAGGGCAGTACCTAGAAAAGACAGAGATATTTCTGGCCTCCCAGAAGATCATGACTATGAAGCTGGTGAAATGGTTAATCAGTCAATAGTCATCAAGCATTTATAAAGCATCTGTTCTGTACCAAGCACTGTGCTCAACTTGGAAGATACAAAGAATGGCAAAAACTTAGTCCCTGCCTTCAAGGATCTCACATTCTAATGGAGGAGAAACATGCAAACAGCTGTGTACATACAAAACATATGCAGGCAGATAGGAGATAATATCTGAGGGAAGGCACCAGCATTAAGGGAAACCAAGAAAGGCTTCTTGAAGAAAGGGAGATTTTTAGCTGAGAATTGAAGGAATCCAAGAATCAGAAATGAGGAGAGAGAACATTCTAGGGATAAGAGATAACCAGTAAAAAATGCCTGGAGTTGGAAGATGGAGAATCTTGCTCCAGCAGCAGCAATGGGCCAGTGCTGCTGGATTACAGAGTATAAGGGGAGGGTAAAGTGTGAGAAGATTAGAGAGGTAAGAAGGGCATAATAACAGTATTTTCTTAACTGATTTATGATAATGAAGGTATCAGTGGGCAAACCATAATTACAGTATCCAAAACGTCATTGACAATTAAGGGTATGTCTTTTTCTGACCACAACAGTGCATTACAAATAGCATTCCTTGGGCACATATTAAAGAAAGTTGTTTCCCACTGCCTAAGCAGAGGGAGGAGGCTCAGAGATGTGGTGGGTGGCCTGAGATATTTTTAAAATATACATGTGGTGTGGTCAAAAGAGCAATGGGTTTGGAGTTGGAAAAACTTCAGTTTGAATTCTGGCCTGCAGCCCTTTATTAGCCTCTTGACAATAGGCAAATTACCTCATTTATTTGGCTCTAAGTTTCTTCATATGTGAAATGGTAACCATACTAATAATAGCTAGCATTTATATAAATACTCTTAGCTTTCCAAAGAACTCTACATGTGTTAACTCATTTGATCCTTTCAACAACCTTGGGAAGTAGATACTATCATTATTCCCATTTTGCAGATGAGGAAACATAAGATACATAAGAAGTCAAGTGACTTGCCCAGGGTCACAAAGCCAGTAAGAGTCTGAGGCAGGATTTGAACTCGTCTTCTTGACCCCCAAGTCTTGTGCTCCACTGTGCCACCTGCCAGCAAATGAGAGAATGGCTGTAAAGCATTACAAAACGTGAGGTTTCTGTTTTCAATGTGCCCAGTTCCCCATGTCTCCTTTTACCTCTTTACCAGTTAAATTCCTCCACATTTTTTAAAGCTCACATCAAATGCCACCTTTTCTGTGAAGGCTTCCCTGACTCCACCCCAAGGCAGGTATCTTTCCTCCTTCAGACCTCCTAGAACACTTTCTTTCACATATCTCATGTATTATTTTGCATTATTTTGTCTTTATTCTGGACCTATGACCTCGTAAATTCAGGTGTAGAAAGTCACTCCACCCATGCAGGTAGCTCTCCTCATCTAGAACTGCAAGTCTCAGAGAGTTGCCTGTAGCAGTAAGAGGTGGTCTTAGTTGTCTGGTCCAACAACTAGGGCGTGTGTCAGAAGCAGGATTTTAATCCAGTTCTTCTCCAAAGCCAGCCCTCTAATCACTGCTCCACCTCACCTCTCTCTTTTGTGTTGTAGTTCTTGGTATAGATGCATGCTGATGCCTTTACCAGAATGTAAGCTTCATGGTAATCAGCATATCTCTTGAGGCAGCTAGGTGGTACAGTGGTTAGAGCTCTGGGCCTGGAGTCAATAAGATCTGAGTTCAAATCCAGTCTCAAACTAGCTGTATGACCCTAGCCAAGTCATTTTACCTCTCTCTACCTCAGTTTCCTCAACTGTAAAAGTGGGATAATACCATTTACCTCCCAGGGTCATTGTGAGGATCAAATGAGACAATCTTTATAAAGCACTTTACAAAGATTAAAGTGTTATATAAATGCTATTTTTATTACTATTATTCCTCTAACACTGTGCTCTATACAATTAATACATTTGCCCAATTGAATTAAAATTAATCGTGAGTTTAAGTGCTGAAATAATTATATACATGGATGTGTCCAAAAAAGGACAACTTTCCGTAGTCCAGGAATGATTCCTGATGGAGATGGATAGATAGTGGTGACTTTTCTTTTCTTCCAGTATCTCTCCATGACCTTTAGAATTAAGATGTCAAGTATTCAAATGAGGAGCATTTGATAATACAGATGGGGTTCTACTTAGTTATATCTTTCAGATGTTGTGACTCATGTAGGGTGTCGGGGACTATGGATATATGGAGTTCTTTGAGTTATCCCAGTGAAGGTCACAGCCTTTCGAGGGTGGGAGAAATGGAAGCCACTTATCCTAACACCTAATGTCCTTCTTCCCTCTTGCTTCACTTCCAGACGCCTAAATGACAATGAAATCTCTGTCCTAGAAGCCACTGGGATCTTCAAGAAGCTGCCCAACCTGAGGAAGATGTGAGTAGAGGGCCCTGGGCCATAGCCACCACATTTCACCTGCGATGCAAAGCCAATGGACCTATAAGGCTAATGGGCAAAGTCAAGGAACCTAGAGAACTGTCAGATATTTGAGAAGTGGTCATGGAAATGGGTGGTGCAGTGGATAAGGTGCCAGACCTAGAGTCAGGAAGACCTGAGTCCAAATGTGGCCTGAAACACTTACTAGCTGGATGACCCTGGGCAAGTCACTTAATCCTGTGTGCCTCAGTTTCCTCTTCTGTACAATGAGCTGGAGAAGGAAATGACAAAACACTCCAGCATCTTTGCCAAGAAAACCCCAAAATAGGGTCAAGAAGAGTCAGACACAATTGAAAAACAACACAGGAAATGAGGCTTAGTTAGATTTGTTCTGCTTGGACCCAGAGGGTAAAACTACAAGTGATGAATAGAACCTACAGAGAGGTGGATTTAGGGTTGATTTTAAGGAAAAGTTTCCTAACTATTAAAGCTACCCAAAAGTGGAATGGGCTGCACTGAGAGGTGGTGAACTTTCCCTCACTAAAGGTCTTCCACTGAAGGTTGGATGATTGCTCACTTGAGAATGTTAGAGAACATTTTTGTTCATGTACAGGTTGAGATGTGTCTGGAGTCTCTAATCTCTGAGACTCTGTAAAGTATCTGGCCATGGCAGTTCTCCACTCCTTGGAGAATTACAAGAAGTCACTTATTAGGAGTTTTTCCCACCTTAGCTCCCCCCTACCATCAGTTGTCACAGTAGCTGCTAAGACCCTCCTGCTAATGAAATCCATTCAGAATTCCTTGCAAATCTAGCAGCTCTGGTATGCTTTGTTTTCAGTTCACAGAAGAGAAATACTCATAGATTCATGGAATGTTTGCCCTGGAAGGGACCAAAGATCTAATTCAAACCCCTTCTTTTAAATATGAAGAAACCATGGCCCAGCAAAGGGAAGGATGTTGCCCAAAGCCACCCAGTTGATTAGGGGCAAAGTCAGAACTTCGATAGTGCTGAAAAGCTGGGCTTAGGTCAGCGAGACTCAAATTCAAGTCTCCCCTCTGACATGTAGTGAGTGCATTGTGACCTTGAACAACGTCCCTTAACCTCTCGGGACCCTGGGGGACTCTCTGAAACTACGAGTTCCTAGAACAGATGTTCATCTGCAGAGAGTTTCCTCAGCGTTCCCTTACACAAGTGGAATCTCCAATCTAAAGCAGCCCCACCACTCCCCCTGCCAAAAAAAAAAAAAGTGAGAACTCAGAATTCACGTCCCAACTTTCATTCCTCTGCAAGGACTCTTCAAAATGTTTTGGCTTTCCTCACCACCTTGCAAGTAGTCAGTCAGCCAGTCAGTGAGTGCCTACCTACTGTGGCAGCTAGGTAACTCAGTGGGTAGAGCACCGGGCCTGGAGTCAGGAAGACCTGAGTTACTGTGTGACCTTGGGCAAGTCACTTCACCCTGTTGGCTTCAGTTTCCTCATCTGTAAAATGAGCTGGAGAAGGAAATGGCAAACCGCTCTAGCATCTTTGCCAAGAAAATGCCATGGACGATATTGGCATATTATAGTCCACAATGTCGTGAAGAATTGGACACAACCGAACAGCAACAAATGTGCTAGACATCTTGCTAAGCACTAGGGTTACAAAGAAAGTTAAAAGACCAGTCCCTGCCCTTAAAGAGCTGTCAGTGTCATGGAGTGGACAGCCTTCAAACAAGGATGTTACAAACAAGATGTAAACTGGATACAACGTAAATAATCAACAGAAGGAAGGCATAGCATTGAGAGGGATGAGGAAAGGCTTCTTGTAGAAGGTAGGGCTTTAGCTCATGCTGGAAGAAAGCATCGGGGTGAGGGGGGAGGGAGGGGTTATTATTGGGGGATGGGTTTGCTACTGGTTGGAAAGTGAAGTTTCTCTTTTTCTAGTTCCCTGAGGGACAGAGAAAGGAAAATATATTCAGGAGGAAATATTTAACTTAAGAGGGGTTTTTTTGGTTGTTTTTTTCTCCCTAAGTAAAGATAGATTCATTATCCTTTTTGGTACCAGCCTATGATTTCACTTGGCATGGGGCACTCCTTCCACAAATTCAGATAGGCAGCTCTTTGTAATTTATAGTCTTCAAGAGTTGTCTGAAGTACTGAGAGGTTAAGAGAATTGCCCGTGGTCACATACTCACCATAGATCTGAGATAGGAATAGAACCCAGGTTTTTCTGATTCCAAGATGAGCCCGCTATCTGCTACACCATACTGCCTATCCTTTTTTTCATATAGCTAGAAAAAAATATTTGTTTCATCAAGTCCTGATTTAAGAGAAGGGGAGTTTATTCTAGGTGTAAATAGCATTCTTCATTTAGTAAGGACTACAAAGGGTGTGATGAGGCCACTCCCAGCTGAAAGGGAAGGGGGTGAAGGATGGCAGTGTGTCTGCCAAGGCCCTATGATTATTCAGAACCCCAGCGGGAAGCCGTCTTGCTCTTGTTTCCTGTGAAGCAATAAGTCTTCCGTGCTCCGTTCTTGGCAGGAGATGAGAATGTAAACACACAGGTGTATTTCAGATGTCTGGAAACAGGCGGCCAGAGGTGATCGCACCCCGCTGTTCACTAAGAAGTGTGGGCCTCCTGTGGATTTGCCAAACCCTTTGCTGCCATCCTAATTGGCCAAGCTCTACCTGAACTCCCTCCTTCACAAAGAGTTCTTAAGTGGGGCTATTCTCTGACAGGGTTCAGCCCTAGCTTGTCTACTAAGAGGGGGAGAAAGTTGTTGTTGGAGACCCTGGATTTAGTCAAAACAACTTCACCTGTCAAAGGTTTATGGGGATGTGGAAGGGCTGGAGGAAGTAGATTCTATCTCCAGTAGCAATTTCTCAGCTTCTCTCTACACTAGCTCCTACTAGGGAAGGGTTAGACGGGGACTGGATGGGAACAGGACAGGACAGGCTGGCAGGGGGGTGGAGATACCTAGTCGGTCAAACATTTATTAAACATTTACTGTATGCCAGACAGTGTACTAATTTCAGAGACACAGAAAAAAAGTCATAGCCATAGTCCCTTACTTCCAGGGGCTCACATTCTGATGGGGGAGACACTATGCAAATGATTACATGCAAGATATTTAAGTGGAGGTAGTCTCAGAGAGAAGGCATTGGCGGTAGAGGGAAAGAGAAGATGAGGGGGGAAGAGAGAAGTTAGGGCTGGAAAAGACCTCCTGCAGAAGGCAGGGGTTTCTCCATTGCCTAGGAAAGGTTACTGAGCCAAAGGAGGACAGGATAGACTTGAAGATATCTGCCTTACTTTATACCATATTTGAGTTCCCAGAAAATGCATACATCATTGTTATAAATTGGTTCACATTTGTGGTTTGCTGGGAGAGCTGGCTATTTAAAAGAACCCTGTGGAGAAGCCTTTTGCAAAGCAGTTTTTGCTCTTCTTATAATCTGAGCAATCACCCCCAATGCACTGTTTTGTCAGTCTGGATCTTGTCCATCAGGTGTGCTCACAGCATAATATGCTGATGCCGGGAACTCTTGAGCTTGCTTAGAATGTGAGCTTCTGGAGGACAGGGGTGGTGTTTTTGTCTTTCTTGGTATCTCTAGTACATAGCACAGTACCAAGCACATAGTGAATGCTTAATAAATGTTTGTTGACCAACCAACTAACTGACTGACTGACTGACCTTTGTCTTCCCCCCAGTTAGTTGTGTCTTCATGAACGAGTTACTTCAACTCTGAGCCTCAGGGGGAATAGGTATCAGTTTCTTCATCTGTAAAATGGAGATGATAATAACAACACCTACCTTATAGAGTTGTTATGCTGATTAAATGAGATAATATTGTCGAGCATTTTGCAAACCTTCAAATACTATATAAATAATAGCTGCGTTATTATTGTTGTTGTTATTATGCATCAAATGAGGATAGCAATCCCTGCCCTGACTTCATTGTGAGAATAAAATGAGATCAGAGGAGAGTATTTTGAAAAGTATAAAGCACCAAACAAATGTAAGGGGTCGCTGCTATAACTCCAAACAAAAACTGAAATCGAATCTCTCTACAATGTCTTTTCTGGATTCACAGTGAGGGCTTATAAAGCTTTCTGTTTTATACCATGGGTTCTTACCCTGGGGTCCACTAGCTTGCTTTAAAAAAACATGTATTTCCTGCATATGGATTAAGAGAAAATTTGAATACAATAAACTCCCCACTGGAATATTCAAGGATTATTATTATTATATATTGAATACAGATGAAGAAAATTTGAATACAATAAACTCCCAACTGAGATATTCAAGGGTTATTGTTATATATATATATATATATATATATATATATATATAGAGAGAGAGAGAGAGAGAGAGAGAGAGAGAGAGAGAGAGAGAGAGAGAGAGAGAGAATACAAATGAAGAAAGAATCCTGGATAACCACAATACTTCCCATTGAATGATTTGTTTCATCCTAAATTGTTTACCTCCTTATCAACTATAAATCTCAAGATAATTGGTCTCCTTTGTCATGCTCTGTATTTTATTTTATGCCCTTAAAAAACATTATTCTGAGAAGAAGTCCATAGCCTTCATCAAACTGGCAAAAGGGTCTATTACAAAGACACACACACACACACACACAGTGTGCATGCACTCTTTTAAAAATTCCTGTTTTACGCTGATTTTTTTTTCTGTTTTTGGAGACTGAGTCCCCTTCTCTCACCCAAGCCAGGAGTACAGTAGCCACTTGGGGGCCTGAGACCTGCTCTGTTTCCAGCTGAGCTACTTCACCCTTCTTTAGGCAGCTGGCATTCCACTCTATTGTTGCCAGAGTTAATGGGGGACACCAGATCTGCTTTAGCATTACTGCACCTCAAAACTCCTGAACTCAAGCAATCCACCAGCCCCAGCCTCTCCAGGGGCAAGGACCACAGCATGTGCCACCACACCTGGCCTGCACTGGCTTGCAGGTTAGTTTCAGTGCTGAAGGAGCCTATTAGTGAAGTCTCCTGAGCAGGATGTAGGATCGTAAATTTAGAGTTTCAGGGCATCTCAGAAGCCACCTAATCCAACCCCTTCATTTTTCAGACCAAGAAACTGAAGCCTAAGGAAGTCCAGTGATTTACCCAAGATCACAGAGATAGTGTGAGAGGCAGGATCTGAACCCAGCTCCTCTGACTACAGAGCCAGGGTTCTTTCCGCTGTACCATACGTGCTTGTCTATCCAGATGGGAAACCCAAAATGCAACCTTTTCACTTGTCAGTTTTATTAGTTTCTGGGAAAAGATGTTTTCCACCCTCCTCCTGTCTCTTACCTCCATCCCTGTCTGAGCCTGAGGCCAGTGCTTTCACCTGGATTACAACCACCTCCCTCCTGTCAAGCAGGGTTTATAGTATATCCAACAAGCATGAAAAATAGAGACCCCTAATAGACAAAGCTTTGCCTTGTCAGACTGAAGCTCTACGGACTCGCCTTGGCTTATGGAGGTGACGACAATCACATTTCATGGAAAGAAAACAGAAAACAGAAGTTCATTTGGTGTGCAGTTTTCCTTAGAGTTGATTTCTCCAAGTTGGCCTGCTTTGACTAAACCCTGGGTGTGAGGCGGCGGTTTGGAACTGCAGGCAGTTCTGTTGTCACTCGACCTGTGCGTTCCCAGAAAGCACCTCGCTATGCAAAATTAGTCAATAAAAAAACACAGAGCTTATGAGGTTCTGGGCATGGCACTCAAAATGTGTCAAAATGTGTTACTTTGTTAGTGACACATTCAAAAAAAGATAGGAACCTAACAAAAACATGGTAGCACAGTTTTGTACATGTTAAAAGTTTCAAAAATACTTTTAAAAAATACGTGAATATGATAAATTCAATAAATTATAACCTGGTCCCCAGCCTTCAGCTGCTGCTAGGCCTATACCTTGAGCTGCTGTGCAGAAAGGACTGGGGGTGGTATGGGCCAGTCTTTCTCTTCTCCCAGCTTCTATTACAACAAAAAAATCCACAATGAATATGACATATTATCTTGACAAAGACTTACTGATGGCTTATGAAAGTGGGCATCCAAAAGGTTTATCTTGTGAGTTATTGAAAAGTGGTGCAGTTAGTTATGTTTTCTTGATGTTTCTTATGAAGTAAAAGAAATCCACATTAGCAAACTGAAAATGTGAGGTGTGCTCAAACCATTCCCTGATACATCAATTGTGTTGGAACCAATTTGCATTTTGCAAACACGATTTATAGCAGAACTGCCTGTAGAGGGGCCTCTCTTGTCCTATTCATCATTCTCACCTCCATCCCTATCATTATAAAGGTCCTGACAACTCATCTATTAGTGGGTGGCTGTACAGAGAAAAAAAGGTAGAGGAGTTAGGGATTTCCTACGATACTGCTTATAGGACCAGACTGCTCTGGGAGTCCCTCAGCTCTTTATTGCAGTAAGTGAGGATTCTGTGCCTGGTTTCCAACTATTTGCCTTAGCGCTATTCAGTGCTTTTCCAGTCCCTGTAATATTGAAGAGAAGTTGTAGCAGCAAGGCTCTCCGTATATTTTATTCTTTCTATTTTTCTCCTCTTCTTTCTTCTGTCCTCTTAGCCTTGGGAAATCCAATGTGAAACCTTACAGTAATGCGATGTTGATTTTGTATATTTAAAGAAACAGATATCAGGAAATGGGGAAATACTCATTTCATAGGCAGTCATATTCATTTTCATTGCCTGTTGTGGGCACTTTAATCCACCAAGAAGCCCAACTCTCAAAGCAAAAATCTCCCTCTTCTGGCATGTGGGTGAGTTATAGCTATGGAGGGAACTTTTATTTCCCATTTAGTTTCTGATCTGGGGTAATTTACAGTCTTCTCATTGCATTACCATCATTCCTGGGTTATCCTATGTCCAGGTTCCCAGGACTGAAGAGAAAACAGACTAAACCCAAATGAAATAAGGCAGTGATCCTAAATACAGTAAAGTTTAACCTGTCCATTGAATATTTCTCCACGGGCCATGAGAAGGTTGAGTATGTTAGCCCATGCTGTGTTTCATTGAGCAAGTCACTTCCCCACCCTAGACTCCTGGACTCAGTTTACTCATCTGTAAAATGAGAGTTGTCAGTCAATAAACATTTATTAAGCATCCGGATCTAACCAGCAATGGTTCCATAAGGGATTAAGCAGGAATGAACACACACACAGCACACACACATCTGTCACTGGGGCAGGTGCCTTCCCAACTATTGTTTGTGCGTTTTCCTGGGATGGGAGAGAAAGAAACAACAAGGGTCATTATATGACTGCCTCATACACAAGGGCCGTGTCTGCAACAGCTTTAGCCGATATATTCCTATCTACAGGTTAGTGTGCCCATCCTGGCCCCCAGGGCTGTGGCGGGGACATCCATGGACTAGCTCATTGGATGGGCTGGATGGTTCACAGGAGGTTGGAGAGCAGGTTTACCAGACAGACTACTTGTCTGGTGACTAGGATGTGCTCGGTCAGGCTAAACTCCTCCCCTTGGATTGTGTAAATATCGGTTGGATCTGTGCCATTCGTCAGCCCCTGGAAGCCTTTCACGTTTGACAATCTGGGCTCTTCTGTCATCTGGGTGGGCTGGAGCCATGCACCGCTGGTGTTCACCCGGGAAGAGTCTCAAACAAGTAGTTCATGTTTTGATTGAACAACCAAGGCCTGTTCATCATGATCCTCTTATGAGGTTTGTTCTGAGGTGGCTTCTTTCAGCAAAAGAGTGAACTGTCATTTCAGAGCCCAGCCCTGAAAGCTGGGACCTGGGCGGGGGGTGAGAGCGAGGGGGGAACATGAGGGAACTGAGTGTAGGATGCAAGTCAGTCCTGTTTTGAAAGTACCCGATGCCCGAAACTCTGTGTTTATGAAGCAAAAATATCAGGAGTGGCCATCACGTGGGCCCCTACTTTTAATGGCATTGCCCCTTCAGGAAGCAGGGGCTGTCCCATTTCCTCACCTTTCTTCTTGCACTCCCCTACCTCAACTCATTTGGACATTGTATTCTTATCCTTTGCTACTTCTTCCCTTCTCTAAGTCCTGTAGAAGCATTTATATTTTTATATTTTACACACACATACACACACACACACACACGCATATGCATGCGTGCATCTCCCACTACCGGTATTGACATTAACCTTTGTCTCGTCCATACCTCCTTGACTAGAAGTGACAGTTGTTCACATTGCAAAGGATTCCTTTCAGTGGCCGGTTCTGCTCTCTCCCCACCCTGTCATTTGCAGATATTTTATTTAGATGTCAGGTATACAGAGAGGCAGCAAAGTATAGTGGATAGTAAGCTGGGTGGAAACCTGGGTTCAAGTCCCACTTCTGACACATCCTGGCTGTGTGAACTTGGCCAAGTCACTTAACCTCTCAGTGCTCCAGGCAACTCCCTAAAACAATAAGTTTCAGAGATGCTTCCTCTGCATTGGTAGAAGTTTACCTGCCAAAATGTTCCCTGTACCAGTAAAACAACAGGTCTAGCCCTATTCCTATCTCCCTTGTTTTCAAGGGTACACCTATTGCATGAATCAAAGCGTACTTTGAATAGTGCCATACCCACAAGTCTCTGGGCTGAAAGTACTCAAATATGATGGATCCTCTGGGCTGGGTTCCTTAGCAGCTCTTCATCTCCCCTTTCCTTCCTCCCATACCCATTGTCCAGCCCTCCAAAAGGAGTAAGTGTATCTGCGGATGATATACCACCTGCCTCACTTTTACCCTCATGTTTCTACTTGGTTGGAATGGGGCAATGGGTTTCTCATGCCACTCAAGGTCACCACTGCCTTTCCCTTCCCCTCCCCTCTCCTGCTTTCTTCTCTTCCTTCAGAAACCTGAGTAACAACAAGATCAAGGAGATGCGAGAAGGTGTCTTTGATGGGGCAGCCAACGTACAGGAGCTGATGCTGACAGGGAACCAGCTGGAGTTGGTGCATGGACGAATGTT
Source organism: Phascolarctos cinereus (assembly GCF_003287225.1). NCBI lineage: Eukaryota > Metazoa > Chordata > Mammalia > Diprotodontia > Phascolarctidae > Phascolarctos > Phascolarctos cinereus. Next base: position 403,524,563 of record NW_027555625.1, on the reverse strand, counting down.
CCGTGGGCTCACCAGCCTCAAGACAATGTGAGTGCACCAAAGCCTGGTAGGTTGGAATAGGGATAGAGGTCCAGGCTGGGGTGGGACCAAAAGAATGGGAGGGAACAGAAAGAATAAGCATTTGGGTCTGGATCTATATGTTGAGGTGGTAATGGTTACACCTTGATCACCCAGTACCATCATGAGAGAAAAGTGAAATCCTGCAGTGGAGTGAGTAATAGAGAATGTGTGCTCTGGCTCTCTCTCCTAGAGGCAGACAGGCCACACCTCCCCCTTAGGGATGTAGCTTGCAGTAAACCTGTTTTACTGCCATCAGCTGTGTCCCCACATTGTTAGGAGCCAGTTAGTAGCACCCCACTTCCATTTAACACTTAACATCTATTAGCTTTTACAAAAGGATGTTTCCTTCAAAGACAGCCAGAACAAACATACAAACATTTCCCACACGAAGCACTTCAGGTTATACTCTTCGCTTTATTGGCTTGGATTCTGGGGTAGAAGGCTCACAATGTATCTCAGCTGGTCCCACCAGCTTCATAATTACATGCAGCACGACTGCCCGATGAGCCCTGTCTCAGGTACTGCTGGCCTGGGGTCCCAAAGGCCATTCTTAGATCCTTGGGGCACCGATGCTGCAGTACCTTCAAAACCCATTCCCAGTCCTAGGTTCTTGTGGCTCCTCTCGACTTCTCAAAACTCTTAAGGTTAGCCTAGTCTGTCATGAAATGCTGTGAGCTAAGGAACAAAGAGAAAGTGGTCAGTGCTGACAAGTCTTCTGTGAATGCCTCCAGAGCCCACCCAAAACCTCCCCTGCACCAGGTGGTTAACATGGTTCGCCAACCGAGACCAGTTATGGAATGTCTACACACGCTCCCCTGTCTCTCCAAGGCACCTCATCATGATCCCCCCAGAAATAATCTGCTAGTGCCCTCCGTGTGAAGAGGCCGCATCAGTTGAGAAAGTTGATGGAGTTTGCTCGGTTACGGTAGCTTGAGGTGGGAGATGTTCTAATGCTGTGCAATCCCTTTAGACGTGCATGCACACGTGGAGTAGCCCATTCTGGGACGCAGGTCTGGGGCGTATCGCAGAGGACCTGAGAAACGAATGCTGACTTTGAGGCCTGAAATGGTGGAGAAGGAAACGGCCTCCAGTCTGCCACTTATCACCAGGCCTCTTCTTGCAGGATGCTGAGAAGCAACCTCATCAGCTGTGTGAACAACGACACCTTTGCGGGACTGAGCTCAGTGAGGCTGCTGTCCCTCTATGACAACAGGATTACCACCATCACCCCAGGAGCCTTCACCACACTCGTCTCCCTGTCAACTATGTGAGTTGTGCTGTTCCTACAATCTGCTCTGCTTAGCAGAGGCGGCCCTGGGGAGGGATGGAAAACTCCCTGTGGCCATACCTGGATCAAAACCGTCTTTAACTTCCCATTCCCCAGATCTCCGTATTATCTTGGGAGCCTGATGTAGTGGAGGCAACCTGAATGACAAAATAAAAGTCCTAGATTCAATTAATTTAACTTTTATTCTCTTGCATTGGTAGCTTGTTTGCTTTTTTTTATTGAGCAAATAGCCAGTACTCAGTAAATGTGGATGATGCCAAAGATAACAGGAAAGTTATAGCTCCCATCCTTTGGGAGCTTACGGTCTGATTAAAATTTTATTTTTATTTATTTTTCATTAAAATTTTTATTTTTTCAATCAATGAAAATTTGCCTTTTCTCCCTCAGACCCCCACAAAAAAAGCCACTTATTTTAAAGATGTAGAGTCAAGCAAAACAAATTCTCTCATTGGCCATTTAAAAAAAAATTATCTCAATCTGTGAGTTTATTACCACCTCTTTGTCAGGAGGCAGGTTAACATGTTTCATCCTGAGTCCTCTAGAATCATAGTTAGTCATCGGATTGATCAGAATTCTTAAGTCTTTCAAAGTAGCTTATCTTTAATGATAATAATAACTAGTACTTGTATGTTATATTTTATATACAAGAGCTTTAAGGTTTACAAAACATTGCACATCTATTATCTGATCTCAACTTCATAACAACTCTGGAAGGTAGGTGCTATTATTATCCCCATTTTACAGGTGAGGAAACTGGGATTGAGAGTGGTTAAATGACTTGTGCAGAGCAACACAGCTTCTGAGGCACATTTGGAACTCAAGTCTTCCTGACTTCAAGTCCAATATCCTTAACCACTTAGCTACCTAGCTTCTTCTTTACAATATTGCTGTCATTGTATACATCATTCTCCTGGTTCTGCTCACTTCACTTTGCCTTAGTCCATACAAGCCCGGGTTTCTCTGAAACTGTCCGCTTCATCATTTCTACAGCACGGTAGCATTCCATCACGTTTAGCCCTTACCCTGTTGATTGGCACTCCCTCAGTTTCCAACTCTTTGCCATCCTCAAAAGAGCAGGAGCTCACATTCTAAGGATGAGATGCAATGTTTTTCCTAAAAGGGAGGTCTAATAAAGAAAAGAATCCCTGCCCTCAGGGAGCTTTCGGTGTGATAATAAAGGCATGGCTTCATACTTAAGGAAGGACTGTCGGTATGAAAGAGGGAATGGATTGTTGTTTGGGGTCCCAAAGAGCGGAATTGTTAGGAGCAGATGGCTGGACACTGTGGAAGAGAGAAATTTATGAGAGAACTTCCTGACGATAACCAGAGGTGCCCAAAAGGGGAGTGGGCTACATTGGTCAGGGGTAAGAGGCTTCCCTTCACTGAAGGTCTTCAAATGGAGGCTGAGTGATCACTTGTCAGGAGTCTTTTAGAGCGGATCCCTGTACTGGCACAGTACCTGGTATACAGTAGGTGATACACAAATGTTTGTTGATTGACTCCTGATTGATTGTATGGGTGAGTGATTCATAGCCTCTGATGTCTATGAGATGCTGTAATTAGTCTAACAGGAAAAGCACAGTTCCTGCCCTTGACAGTACATAGACCTATATGAGAAACTATATGTCTGTATACACACATATACATTATATATGTATATATATATACACACACACATACACATATATGTGGGTGTGTGTATACACATATACATAAATACACATGTATTATAATGTGTATATATACATATGTATGTGTATACTTATATGTGCTGTATATATGCATGTATGTATGTGTATAATTATATAGGTATTATATATGTATAGGTATGTGTGTATACACACACACACGTTGTAGACACCTAGAAGCAAGGCCATGAGCAGGTGCAGTGCTGCAGGTCTATCCCTATATGCTTAACAGGGAGTAACAAGAGATAAGTAATTTGAACTTGCATTAATAAGTAAAAAGAATAAAGACAAAGCATGTATTCAGCATTTACTCTGTGCCAGAAACATAGAAGAAAAGGCAAGGCAGGATTGCAAAGGGATTTGTATGTAGCTGCCCCCTATCAAAATGCATCAAGCCCTTTGCCTTATCTTATAATCCATACAGGATCAGGAAGCAGATGCCTTTCAGCAAATCAGAAAGCACGTACTGAGCACCTTTCTGAAGTGCTTTCCTTACTATAACCCTGTGAAGCCGGCAAAGCAAGGACTGTGATCTCTGTCTGGGTCTCAATTTCCTCATCTGTAAAATGAGGGCACAAGACTAGGATAGCTGCTATTGGGCCTTCTGGCTCTACGTCTATTGTATCCATTTTAATAGATGAGCAAACTGAGCCTCGGAGAAGTGCTCAAGATCACCGTAGTAAGCCTGGGAGTCGAGACTTGACCCAAATCTTTTGACTCCAAGCCAGTGCTCTTTTTATTATATCACACAAGTCACTATATTTCACTGCTTCATAGGTTTCTCCTCTGTACCATGAGGACCTTAAACTATGTCCCTTTTGGCTCTAATTACCACAACAATCCTATGATTAGATGACATGACCTGTAACCTCCCTTCCAGTCCTAAAATCCCAGGCTCCTGGGATTCTGAGTGCCAGCTCTGGTGGTGATTCACTATGGTCAAAGGACGTAGAGCTGATACAGACCTTAGAGGTCTAGTCCAAAACAGCCCTTTTGCAGATGAGAAAACTGAGGCTCAGTTGGGGCAGGCTTCTTGGAGAAGACAGGACCCGTTTATTAAAGTAGAAATAAAAAGAGGGGAAGTGGGAACACCTTTCCACATTTGGAAGCAGCCTAATCAAAGGCTGCTTCGAGAGAGGTAGGAGTAAGAATGAGGCTTGTATAAGGACAAGCAGACAGGCAGGATGGATCGACAGAGGGTTGTGGTGGTTAGTCATTCATTCTGGAAGAGGACCAATGACATGAGGAGGGAGCTGTCTTGATTTGCAAGTGATTTCGATGTAAGTGAGGCAGAGCTGTGCAAAGTCATCAGCCTCACTCTCTCCTCCAGTGTCATCGGAGTCCAATGGTCAAGGCAGCCAGCAATGACCCTAGATGTAGTAGTGGACCTTGGCCTTTTTAAGCTAAGGTCTTTCCCAGGTCTCGATTTGTCTAAGGCAATGCCCATTCAGTAATTAAAGGCTAGGTAAGATTTGAGGCAAAAGATGGCCTAGTTTGCCTTCCTTTTCAGCTGTCTTCCCCTCCCAGATTGATAGATAGAGGGCTTTAAGAATGGATGAGTAGGGTGGGACCAGTCTGTAGAGGATAGGAACTCCCTTTCATTTCTGCAAGAACTCTGTTGCCTAACAAGCCTCCAACCCCTCTCTGCTTTCCACCTCTTTATCTACCCTTGGCAAGGTAATGCAATCTCTGGCACTATTGCTTTTGAAAAAGGTTTGTCAGTTGACTTTCCTATGGAAACTCACCACCCCTCTAACTCTCTAGATGAGGGTTCCTGGCCTTTTTTGTGTCATGGACTCCTTTGGCAATCTGGTGAATCTCTCGGACTTCTTCTCAGAATAATATTTTTTTAAGGCAATTGGGGTTAAGTGACTTGCCCAGGGTCACACAGCTAGAAAGTGTCAAGTGTTTGGTCTGAGGGTGGATTTGAACTCAGGTCCTCCTGACTTCTGGGCTGGTGCTCTATCCACTGTATCACCTAGCTGCCTCTCAGAATAATATTTTTTAAAGCATAAAATAAAACACAGAGGATTAAAGAGGAAACCAATTATAATGAAATACAATTATATATTTTTTCAAGTTCATGGACCCCAGGTTAAGATTCTCCACCCTAGATGAAAGCTTTCTCCACCTATTAGAATGTAAGTTCCTTGAGGATACTGTCTCACTTTCTCTTGTAGCTAAGTACTTAAAATAGTGCCTGCTACACAGTAGTGGCTTTAATAAATGCTTTTGCATTCATTCTTTCTTTTACTCATTCAAGTCATTCACTGTGGCTTATAACAATTAAGTGGGGAATATTCAGCTGTCAGTCTAGGGAACAGAAGTTTGATTGATAAAGTCTTCAAAATAGGAACTGATACAAAGTGGAGTAAGCAGAACCAGAAGAACGTTGTACACAGTAACAGCAATGTTGTGTGACGAAGAACTGTGAATAACTTAGCTATTCTTAGCAATACCATGTTCCAAGACAATGCCAAAGGACTAATGATGAAGGATACTATCTGCCTTCAGAGAAAAAACTGACTGAAGCATGCTATTTTTCACTTTCTTTCTTTCATCCTTTTTTTATTCAAGTCTACTTGTACAAAATGACTAATATGGAAATGTTTTGCATGATTGCACATGTATAACCTATATCTGATTGCTTACTATCTCAGAGAGGGGGAAGGGGAAGGAGGGATAGAATTTGAAACTAAAAAAAAAACCAAATGTTAAAAGATTATTTTAATGTGTAATTGGAGAAAAAAATGAAATACATATATTTATGTATATGTGTGTGTGTGTGTGTGCCTTCTTCACAACCTTTCTACCCTTCCTATCCTGCCCTCATGCCCCCAAACTCCAGACCCCTCTCCTGCCTTGTCCTCTGGCTCCACACCATGTCCGTCTTCCAGTAGTCAAGTAAATTCCTTGTCAGCTTCTCCTGAAGCTCCAGCTGAAGCTATTATCGTTCAGTCATTTTCAGTTGTTTCCAACTCTTTGTGACGCCATTTGAGGTTTTCTTGGCAAAGGTACTGGAATGGTTTGCCATTTCCTTTTCCAGCTCATTTTACAGATGAAGAAACTGAAGCAGAGTTAAGTGACTCGCCCAGGGTCACCTAGCTAGTAAATGTCTGAGGCCTAATTTGAAGCTATAGATACTGCTAACCTCACTATTCAGGCAACATCACATTGTCATCTGTTGCCACTGGGAAAGAATCCAGCTTACTAGGAAAGTTGTGTAAGTTCACCAAATTTGATTAGGCTACATCTTTATGTATATCTCCCCCTCTCCTAAAAACACCCCAGACTTCAAGTGGCTGAATCTACTGCCAAATTATCTAATACTGAATCATTACTACAACCTACAGATGAGGAACTTAGGGGAAAGAAACCAGAGTGGAACACCAGAGCTCCTCTCTCTGCCATCTCATTTGCTACGTGAGCTTGAACAAGTCGCTTCTCTCTGGGTTTGTAAAATGAGGGGCACAGCCCAAAATCTGAAGCTACCCTTCAGCTCTAAAATCCTGCAATGAAGGTACACCCCCAGACCTGCTGAGAAAGCTCATCCAGGATTCTGACAGGAGTTTGTTGTGTGTTTGTTTGTTTGTAATGCCAGCAGGTAAAAACATGTCCTTTCTCTGAAGGAGTATTTTGGCCAAACACATTTCTTCCTCCCACTTCTCATAGTGAAGAAACAAACATTTAACTCTTTGTGAGGTTTTCCTCCCTTTTTCTTTAGCCTGGCTAGTTGGCTTGGCTACAATCCAGGGTGAGATTTTTACATCCGACTTTCCCACCTATGGAAACAGAATTGCAAAGATGTGAACACATAAATGCAGCAGCCCTTGTTAAACTATTTAAATATCAGATGGCCTCTACTATACAGTCTAGGAACTATTTCCTGGGAAAGATCTCACACCTTCAATGTGACCTGGTTACTAAGTGCTAAATACCTAAGTACAAATTATTTAGATTTTCTGTGCCTCTGTTTCTCAATCTGTTATATAAGGATGATCAATCATATTTTTTCAATGGCTTCCATAACTTTTCGTTTTCTTTTCTTTTTTTTTTTTAGGCAATTGGGGTTAAGTGACTTGCCCAGGGTCACACAGCTAGTAAATGTCAAGTGTTTGGTCTGAGGCCGGATTTGAACTCAGGTTCTCCTGACTTCAGGGCCGGTGCTTTATCCACCGTGCCACCTAGCTGCCCCGCTTCCATAACTTTTCAAATAAATTCAAATGAATCAACATTGCCATTAATTTGGATTTTTTTGCAATGGTGCAGAACTCAGGCCATCCTGGGTGACTCTTGCCCATGTCTTCCAAAAGTTTGCCACAAGGTATCTACCCAATATGTAGCTGGCTTCTTTTTTTTCTCTCACTTCACTAGGATGCCAGGGGAGTACATGGGCTATTCTACCTGTCATCCTTTACCCTCACTATGCGACCAGCCCATCTTGGGTGTGTGCATGTGTGTGTGTGTGTGTGTGTGTGTGTGTGTGGTGTGTGTGTGTGTGTGTTTTGTTTTGTTTTTGGCAAGGTGATTTAGGTTAAGTGACTTGCTTCAGGGTCACACAGCTAGTAAGTATTAAGTGTCTGAGGCCACATTTGAACTCAGGTCCTCCTGACTCCAGAGTCAGTGCTCTATCCACTATGCCACCTAGATGCCAGGGCCCATACCCCCTCTCTCACCCTCGCCCTCACCCCGCCCCTTTCTCTTCTTATCATACATTTCCCAAATGATACTTTTTAATCCTTTTCTCCAAGTATTTGGGTATGTGTTGCAGCCTGCTCATATCAACTAGGAGCTCCATTTCCCTCTGTGTGGTATTCATTTTCAATTCAACCACTTTCATCAAAGTCTCCCCTAAATGAACCATCCCACAGCTATTTTTTTTCCTCTTTCCAATCAACCCTACACCTCAGGAGGCACAGAGATAATACCGTGAATGAACTTAGCATTCTTCTCTCATCTCCCTGTCACCATCATTATGGGCCCGGGGTTAGTGAGTCTCAACGAGACACTTGATAACATTATTGGAGCCTGAGGGAAAGAGGAATAATGTCACAGAGGCCCACCCTGATGGGGACTGCTGAATTGGACCAAATATTATTAAAGCTGGGAGATCATCTAGGCCTGTAGCCTCATTTTACAAATGAGAAAACCAAACCCTGGAGAGGAGAAGTGGTTGTGTTGAAATCACACAGCTGACTAATAACAGAACTGGAAATAGGCTTCCTGACTCCCAGCCAGGGGCTCTTTCAAATGCATTGTATACCCCCATATCAGAGACAAAGGAGTTGAGGCTCAAATGGTAAGATTCTGAGTGAGAGTCAAGGGCCCTGTGCAGATATTTGAGAAAAGAACCGGTGCTCCTGTAGCAGACTCTTGGGATAAGGCCCCCAGACTCCCGTAGAGCTGGGGGAAGGGCAGGCCTGGGGTAGGGGGATAGGGAGGAAATAGAGAGAAAACGCTGGGCATGTTCCTTCTTCTCCAGTCCACACTGAGGCTAGCTGACAGCCAGTCTCCAGCACATGCTTCAGTGTTTCTATGGCAGTGAGAGTTGACGGTGTTTCTGAACTGCAGAAAGAGGAGTCCACCTGACATGAGCATGGGGGCATTTAGGGAGGCAGCCCTGAAGCCTGAGCAGACAACATAGAGTAGGCACTGTTTAACAACTGTATGTTGACTTGAATAAAATTCAAGTGAACAGAGAGAGCAAATTAACTGATGCCACCGTGGGAATCACATGGGGCATCAATTTGACTGATATTTGTTAAGAATATACTACATACAAGGTACAGAATTTTCTTCTCATATGCCTGTTTAGAGTCATAGAATGTTGGGACTAGAAGGAAACTTGGTTTCTTATTGAAACCTCTACCCTGTGTTTTGACAAATTGGAAAACCAAGGCAGAAAGAAATTAAGTCAGTGGCCGGGTCAGAACTAGCACACCAGGTCTCCTCATTCCTAGGTTAGGATGCTCTCTATTCTTTGTTGCTCAGTCATTTTTCAGTCATGTCCGACTCTTCGTGGCCCCATTTGGGGTTTTCTTGGCAAAGATACTGGAGTGGTTTGCCTTTTCTTTCTCTGGATCATTTTACAGATGAGGAAACTGAGACAAACAGAGCTAAGTGACTTGCCCAGGGTCACACAGCTAGTAAGCGTCTGAGGCTGGATTTGAACTTGAGTCTTCTTGACTCCAGGTCCAGCACTCCAGCCACTGCAACACCTAGCTGCCCAAGGCTACCCAGGTAATGTCAGAGGCAAGATGTGGACCCAGAGCCTCTCATTTCAGAGTTGGTAACTCTTTCTATCATAGTACTTCCTAATAACAACTCTCATTTCTATAGCATTTTAGGGTTTGTAAATTGCTCTCCCTCACAACACCCCATATAGGTAGGTTACCAGATGTATTGCTATTCCCATCTTATAGATAAGATAAATGCAGTCCAGTAAGGTTAAACAGTTTTCCCGGGAGCACACGGCTACTGAACTACTGGAGTTAGAAATTGAATCTTGGCCTTCTGCCTTATATTTGCTTGCACATTTTGTTTGCTTTCAGCACAGCGTCTGCCACTGCCCAGATCCAGGGGGCTGGTGAGGCTCCCGGAAGGAGGTCCTCGCTGATTCTTTCCTTGCCCCTTCACCCTCTAGTGCCCTCATTCCCTTTCATTGGCAAGAGGAAGGGCAAGTTCTTGTCGTTCCTCTGCTGCTCCCCATTCCCAACAGGGAGAGGGGTTGGGGAATCCAGAGACCAGCAAGTTCGAATAAGAAAGTTTTCAGTCATTACTGAATATCAACCCCTTGAGGGCATTGTTTGCTTTTTTTCTCTTTATATTTTCACAGAAGTGTCTGGCACCTAGTAGGGCCTTCATAAACACTCATCGAATTGCTTAGATGAGGGGAGGGTACTATCCATTTCAGCCTCGCCTCTGATCAGACCCCTGGGGGGAGTCTACAAATTGCCCGGTCTGGAATTCTAAGACCGGAAGTGCTTTCTCTTTTCTTGGCATAGGAGGGCTGAGCGGTTAGCATTGGACACTTGGGAAAGCTGTTTCTTCGATGTCAGGAAACAAATGATGTTTACTCCTTTTCCTCACTTTCCTTCCTTGTCCTCCACACTGCTTCGGGGGGTGTTATCTGGGCCTGTGGACAGGCTGTACTTGTTTCCCCCCTGGGAGAGTCGAGCGCGTGGCAAGGGCCTCTCCTCTCCTTTCCTTTCCAGAAACCTGCTTTCCAATCCTTTCAACTGCAACTGCCATCTGGCATGGCTAGGGAAGTGGCTGAGGAAGAGGAGAATCGTCAGCGGGAATCCTCGGTGCCAGAAGCCATTCTTCCTCAAGGAGATCCCCATCCAGGATGTAGCCATCCAAGACTTCACCTGTGACGGTGAGAAAACAAAGAAACATGGGGAGGGAGGTGGAGGGATAGATCCCAGTGGTCCAGCACCCTCCCCAAAGGAAGCATGCAGGGGGCAGCTGGGGCCCAGGCCTCTTACTCAAGTCATTACAGGCTAGGAATTGGAAACGCCCACCTCGAGTCCTAGTTTCTCTACTGCCTGTGGAAAAGTGACTCAAGCCTTCCAGCCTCAGTTTTTCTCTCTGTAAATGGCAAATAAGCTTTTATCCACCTAGTTCATGTGAATACACGTGATTGAACAGATGCATGAAAAAGGAAATGTTTTTGGAAAAAGGAATGCCTGGATTGTTACTATTTCAGGGACAGGAAGTAGGCAGAGAAGGAGGCCTTAAGGTACTTTGAGACCTTCAGGCCTAAGCTCTCCATTCAGTTATCTCACAAGAATAACTAACCGAATTGTTGGTCAGGAATTTGTCCTTCCTGGAAGAAGGTAATTGTCATTCCTTTGTTGGTGCCAAGCCTTCTTCTTTAGGCCTCTGCTTTCACCCAGTCTGTGCTTCATACTACTTCCATTGAGGGTACCTCTCTCCTCCTGCTCACCCAGGTTCACAGGCTCTAAGGCCTTCTTAATTCTTTATCCCCTTCAGCCAATCAGTGGCCAAGTCCTGTTGTGAAGATACGAGGTGGGGCATCACTTAGATGCTGTAGAACGTGGGTTCCTCCAGCCTCCCTTTCCAGGCTCATTTCCACGTACTCTGTATTCTACACAAGGTGGAACATCACTGCTCATTTTCATCTCCTTCTCCTCACTCACAAAGCCACCAAGCCTCGTTTTAGGCCTTCATTGACTCTCACTTTAACTATTGTAATAGTCCTCTCATTGGTCACCATTATTCTAGCTGCTATCTTCCCCAAACCATTCTCTACATACTGCGAAAATAACTTTCCTAAGGCATAGGTCAGACCGCGTCACTCCCCTTCTCAGAAATCTCATTGTCTCCCTGCTGCCTCGGTCTGGAACTTAGCTTCTGTAGTCTGACTCCAGACTTCATGTTTCTCTCCTCCTTGTACTCTATGTTCCAGACAAACTGGAAGAATTAGCTGTTCCTGGAAGTGAATATTCGATCTCCCACCTCTTTGCATTAGCACAAGCTGTCCCAAGCCTGGAATGCACTCCCTCCTCTCCTCTGCCTTTCAGAACCATCTTCCTTCAAGCCAGGCTCAGGAGCCATCCCTGCTATAAAGCTCCCCTCTAAATTCCCCAAGTGCTAATGTACTTTCTTTCCTCAAATGAACTTTTATTTCCTTATTTAAATAAATGTTTTCTATCCACCACCACCCCCAACTCAATACGATGTAATGTCCTTGAACTGGGTTTCATTTTTGTCTTTGTATACTCAGCGCTCAGCGCAGTGCCTTCAATGTATTAGGGCCTTAATAAATGGCTGTCTAATTGAAACAACAATATCACGAAGCTGAAATTCTAGATTCATCAAATCTCAGAGTTGGAAATGATTTTAGAGATGAGCTTACACCTGAGTCGCCTCCCTAACAACCCTGACAGGTGGCCATCTAGCCGCTATTTGAAAATTTTCACATAACAGAGAGCTCACTACTTCATGAGATATGCGGTACCATATTTGAATTCCCCTGCTTGATTTTTTTAATGTTTTCCTTATACTGAACTCAAGGCTGCCTGCTTCAAATACTATCACATCCCTCCTAAGTCTTTTCTTTTTCAGACTAAATATTCCTTCAGCTGATCCTCATATGAAAATTCTGAGACCCCTCAACATCCTGGTCTCATTCCTCATGCCCCAGTTTATAAAAGTCCATGTGAAAATGTCTTGTCCAGAATTGAATGCAGTATTTAAACTCTAGCCTTCTATGGGTCACTTACTGCTTTGCTTACTCTGGGCTCTATCAAAATCGTCTGAAGTAATATTAGTCCCAAAGGACAGGCTGAGTGTAGGCCAGGGGTGGGGAGCCTGCAGCCTCAAGGCCACATGTGGCCCTCTAGATCCTCGAGTACAGCCCTGCAACTGAATCCAAACCGAGGCCGCAGGCTCCACACCCCTGGTGTCAGCTGACCAGGGAGATATTAGGAGGAAGCATCAGGTCTCCAAGTTTTCGGCTTCAGCCATTAGGTTTCTCGTCGTGGATCTCGTCCACTCCTAGTGACTGAATAGAGTCTCCAGGGATTGAAAAGTCCAGGGAGAGGTTATGATTTATTTCCAAACAGGAAAGAGGCTGCCATCTACCAGGCCAGCCTAGAAGACAGTGCGGTGCCATGTTAGAAGGAGTGTTGTATTTTTAAATCAGGTGCCTGAGCTTGAGTCCCAGCTCTTTTATGTATCATCTGGGTGACCTTGTACAAATCACTTAACCTTTCTGAGCCTCAGTTTACTCGTTGGAAAGTGAGGAGGTTAGAGGAAGGTCCCTTGTACCTCTGAATCTGGGATCTTATTATATAACCTGTGTCCAAAGGACTCATCTTGAGAACTCTGATGCCGGAGGAGTCAAGTGCTCTTCCTTTAATCACCACCAACATCCCTATGACTAGGATCCCATGATTTCCTTTCCCTGAGTTCTGGGCAGCAGTTCATCTGTTTTAAATTGAAACTAAAATCCACATTCATCTTTTTTTAAAAATGGCTCTCACTGCTCATCTGCAGTGGATTGCTCTGAGATGCTGAAAAATTTTTAAATCTCTAGTGAGATATCAGTGCTCTGATAAGTTCTGTCTGTCTATGCCCCAAAAGTATGGACGACTAATAGAAGCAGGATCTTTACCGGTTGGGCTCCTCCAAGTCTAGGGTAATATTCGTTTGGAGAAATCTGGCTCTACTGCACTTTTTGGTGTGTTTTTGTTCCATTTTGTTTTTTTCCTTTAGCGGATGAAGAAGGAGAGAGTGGAAGTGGAAGGCTAGAACGAGATGGGGCCATTTTATGCCCTGCACTCAGTGTATATTACATTCACTGAGTCCTAATGATAGGACCAGCCATGTTCAGAGTTAACACATCTTGGCACATTTTCCTTTACTGAAGAGGTGTTGGCCTTGGGTCTCTCATTTCTGGAGCTTGATAATTTCCAGCCTCCCTCAGTTTCTCCCCAGCTGTCAGCTATCCTTATGCTTTTTCCTCTTGGCCTTCAATCTAGGTAATGATGAAAGTAGCTGCCAACTGGCCCCCCGCTGTCCTGAGCCGTGTACCTGTGTGGAGACTGTGGTGCGGTGCAGCAACAGAGGACTCCGGGTGCTGCCCAAAGGCATCCCCAAGGATGTGACTGAGCTGTGAGTGGCCCCTCTGACCTCTCCTCCCATCTCTCGCAATGCTATTGCCTTCCTAGCTTGCCTTCTTTGAAGCATTCCCTGCTGGGGAAGCAGACACCTAGCTGAGGAGGACTCAGTACTGTGGACCCCACTGGAGGCCATAGCACTTACCCTCCCAGGCGGGAGGGGCCGCTCTTTCCGCTGCTGGAACCTAGAAACACCACGGGTAGATGAGGATGAGGATGATGAGGATCCTGGTGTGCATCTATTCTTTCTCATCTACCAAAAAACTCAGTTGCTGTCCCTTCTGATAACAGTTTGTCTAAAACTCTGCATCTTTGGGAACAGCGCTTCAGCCCAATTCAGTTCAAAAAGCAAGAAACACATGCCTACTCTGTTCAAGGCATTGTACTTCATGCTTTCCAAAGCACCTCCTGTCAAGTGGATGGACATATCGTGTGCCTTCAGTATGATGGGAGAAACACAGCCCCCTTTCTTGAAAGTTCTCAGTAAAATAAAGGAGATATTGTCTCTGCCCTTGGTGAGCTCTCAGTCCTGGGGATTCGTCATCACTACTCTTTAGGGCTCCTATCTAATGGGGAAGACATAAGAGTAATAATGAGAAAAATAGTTAACATATATATATCACTTTAAGATTTGCAAACCACTTCACATGTATTATTTGATTCCCATAACAACCCATTGAGGTAGGTACTATTATTATTCCCAATTTACAGGTGAGAAAACTGAGGCTGGGAGAAGTTAAATGATTTGCCTAGGATCACACAGCTAATAAGCATCTGAGAAAGGATTTGAACCCAGGTCTTCCTAACTCCAAGTCAATTGCACTATTTGTAATACAAGCTGCCCCCAGGACATTGTCTCTGTTCCCGGTGAGCTTGTCTTATAATGGGTCAGAGAACATACACACAAGTATGATGGATTTGAAATCAAGGGAGCTGAGCTTGAGTTCTGGCTCTGTCATTTATTAGCTATATAACTCTAGGCGGGTCATTTCTATGCCATGGCTTAGGACAGCTAAGTGGCACAGCGTATAGGGCCCTGGGCCTAAAATCAGGAAGACTCCGCTTTCCTGAGTTCAAATCTGGCCTCAGATACTTATTAGCTGTGCGACCCCAGGCAAATCATTTAACTTCTCTCAGCCTCAGTTTTCTTGTCTGTAAAATGGGAATAAAAATATTAACTTAACCCTGTTGACCTCAGTTTCCTCATCTGTAAAATGAGCTAGGGAAAGAAATGACAAACCATTCCAGTATCTTTGCCAAGAAAACCCTAAACGGGGTCATGAAGAGTTGGACGAGTCTGGAAAAAATGACTGAACAGCAATGACCCTGCCTTAGTTCTCATCTGTAAAAAAAAAAAAGCACATTGGGCTCAATGGCCTCTAATGTCCTTTCCAGCACTGAAGTTAGATCTTATCATCTGAGAATGCTTACCAAGCGGTCCAACGTGTACAAAGAAATGGACAAGTCAGTAAATGTAAGCGTGTCTGACATTGACCCCTCCCCCCCTGTAAGGGTCCTCCGAGTGGTCTAGGGAACGGGCCTTGCCTCCTACCTTGATAGGCATGTTCCTCTGTTTGTTCTGTGGCTTGTGGAGCCTCCAAGGGCTTGGTGTAGCAGTAATGTAGCCACTGCCTGGTTGGAAAGGAAGACAACCCTTCCAAGGCATTTCAGATCGCATAGCAGCCCTGGGCTTGGACTGGTGCCATTCACTCAGAAGCTTTCAGCTGCGTGCATGAATGAGGGAATGAATGAATGAATGAATGAATAGGGAGTTGGGCACCCTATACTTTGGACAGGCTAGGACAGTGCTCAGTTGGAAAGGAGCTGTGGAAAATGTCTTATCCAAGCACACATCTCCCAGGCTAATTGTCCCACAGGGTGACACATTTCAAAAGGAAGAAAATGCCATAAAAACAAACAGGATGGATTCTTTCCCCACAAGCTTATTCAGCAAAGATTGGAATAACAAAGATAATTGGATTTAATTGTAAAGTAAATCTGCATGAGCTAGGAGGGGAGCCTGTTTCCTCTTTTTTGAAACTCTTGAGCCTTCCCTTGGTTTGTCATTATTTCCATGTTTCTTCAAGGAAAGAAACATTCATTCAAATCTAGAGAGGGTGTCTTGCCAGCATCCGTTGGGGGATTGAGATGGGGCATCAAGGAATGGGTGTGGTATGAGGAGGGGTGTGGTATGTGTGTGTGTGTGTGTGTGTGTGTGTGTGTGTGTGTGTGTGTGTGTAAGGGAAGTGTAAGAGGGGCAGGAGAAATGGAAGGAGACAAGCAAGGAAAGTAGGTGCCTGTGAAAGGGGAAACAGTCAGGTCTGAACAAGCTGCAAGCATGGTGGTCTCAGCCTTGGGGTCATCTACCAGATTCCAGACCAATGACTCCTGACTCGAGTTCTCTAGTTTTTACTCCAAGCCATCTCTAGTTATCTTGGGGACTGTTGCCAAACACCCAAACAAAATTAATTTTAATTCACTTTAATTTCAAAAACAAACACATACAATGCTTTTCTGGAGGCAGCCAACAGAAGAGCAGGAAACATCACAGAATCTAACCAGCCTCAGCTGAATATTCAGATTCCAAACAGGTTCCATTTTACTGGAAGCAGTATTCACCAAATGCCAATTGGTATCCCTCTTTTCCTTAACTATGTGTTCTTTTCTCTCTACATTTCTGCTCCAGGAGTTCAGTTTAGTCAAGACATTTTTTGAGTACTGTATGCCAGGTCCTAGACAAGGCAATAAAGGGGATAAAAAAGGCATTAAAAATAAAAGTGCCAGGCCTGGAGTCAGGAAGGCTCCTCTTTGTGAGTTCAAATTAAGCCTCAGACACCAAATGTGTGATCCTGGGCAAGTCACTTAACTTTGCTTGCCTCAGTTTCCTCATTTGTAAGATAAGCTGGAGAAGGAAATGGCAAATCACTCCAGTATCTTTGCCAAGAAAACCCAAATGGGGTCACGAAGAGCCAGATATAATTGAAAAATGAAAAAGGAAAGCAACAAAGATCAATCCCCCTCCTTAAGGAGATGGTAGTCTTAATGAAAAAGCAAAACTTATATACATGAGTGCTCAATCTGTAGTAATGGGACCTAGGTTCAAATCCTGGCTTTGACACTTACTATCTACATGGCCTTAGGCAAGTCATTTAGCTTCCCTGGGCTTCAGTTTCCTAGCTCTGCTACTAACAACGTATGTGAACTTAAAACAAATTACTCTGCCTCTCCAGGCCCCAATTTCCTCAAATAAAAAATGAAAAGGTTGAACTAGATGACTACTGAGTTTCCTTCCAATTCTAGACCTCTGAGTTTTTGATCTTAATCTGCAATGGAAAAATTTGCAAACAATATTCCAGTAGCCAATCTAGTGGGGTACAGACCCTTAAGAGTTGGAGGAGTTCAGAGAGCAGAGAGGCCACTGCTGGCTGTAAACCGCTGCCAGCTCTCTAGGCCTCAGTTGTTTCATCTGGAAAATAAAGATGTTGGATTACATGATCTCTAAGTTCCTCCAACCCTGACATGATATTATTGTATGATCCTAGGAGGAAAACTTGAGTTAATATAAAAAAATTCTAAGAGATATATAAGAGAAAGTGGATCACAAAGACTTCATGGAAGGAGAACCTGAGTTCTCCTATAGGCCTTGAAGAGGTGGAGAGGAAGCAGCATCCCAAGGAGCATAATAAATATGACTTAGATTACAAAGAACGAATGTGCTGTGTGCTCAAGGGAAGGGGATGGCAGCTAAGTGGCGGGTCTGGAGTCAGGAAGACTCCTCTTTGTGAGTTCAAATCTAGCCTCAGATACTTACTAGCTGTGTAACTCTGGGCAAGTCACTTAGCCCGGTTGGCCTCAGTTTCCTCATCTGTAAAATG
Source organism: Phascolarctos cinereus (assembly GCF_003287225.1). Lineage (NCBI taxonomy): Eukaryota > Metazoa > Chordata > Mammalia > Diprotodontia > Phascolarctidae > Phascolarctos > Phascolarctos cinereus. The sequence goes on along the minus strand of NW_027555625.1, from coordinate 403,507,006 downwards.
AGCTGGAGAAAGAAATGGCAAACCGCTCTAGTATCTTTGCCAAGAAAACCCCAAATGGGGTCGTGAAGAGTTAGACATAACTGAAAAATGATGGAACAACAAGGAAAGGAGATTAACCCCTTAGCCAAGGAAGGAGCTTTATTTTGAAAACTAAGATTGTAAATGTAGAGCTGAGGACCTTAAGAAGTCATTTAGTCTCAACTTCTTCATTTTGCAGTTGAGGAAACTGAGGTCCAGAGAGGTAGAGGGACTACTTACTCAAGGGTCCAAAGGTTGTTAGTGGCAAAGCCGGGATCTAAACCAGGACGCAGTGACTACAAAGCCACTCTTCTGCACTAAGGTGCTGGATTGGGTCCAGGTTAAGTGAGTTAGAAAAATTCCAGAGCTGAGAGTTATAAAGATCATCTCATCAAATCTCCTTCATTTTTCAGATGAAGAAACTGATATCCACAGGAGGGAAGCGACTCATCCTTGTCCCACTGGGGCCAGGGCTAGAACCTCGGTCTCAGCTCCTGGTCCAATGTTCTTCTGCTTGATGTCTCAGCTTCCTTTAAAGGAACAAGTGAAAATATTAGCGGAGGACAGTTCAGATCATTGATCTAGAGCTGGAAGGGACATCAGAGTCCAAACATATCAAAACTGAGGCCCAGGAAGGTTAAGCAACTTGTCCAAAGTCACACAGTTTTGAACCTGAGTCCTTTGACTGACAAGCCAGGGCCATTTCCATTGTACTACTCTGCCTCCCTCCAGGCTTGTCTGTTGTTGCTTTTCCGTTGTTTAGCATTCTAACCTGGAAACTGAATGAGCTAAGACTATCCAGTATGACCAAGCAGTCTCTGGGCTGTGGCCCCTTGGTACCAATTTATACGCCTGCCCATGTCCTTGGAGAGAGCTCCCTTTGGGCCCAATGAATGAGCAATAGTAACTTCCTTCGATCCCTGGATCTGTATAAGCATGGGCTGAGGGGAGTAGGAGAAGGGTATGTAACTGATCCATTTAGTTTCTGGGAACAAATCCCTGCCTTGTGGGTAATGACTAGAAATGACTGCCAAGGGTAAGGCATTAGTGAGACTAGATAATTAGTCAAGCAACAAGTATTTATGGAGCACTTACCCTGTATGTGGTATTATGCTAGGTTATCATCAGAGACGCCCGGAAGAATTCAATGGAACATTGACTCTATTCAACAAACATTTAGTAAGCTCCTGCCGTGTGCAAGTAGCTGGTGACACAAGGACAAAAACCCCCCAAAACCAGTCCTTGTCCTCAAGGATCCTACATTTTAGTGGAGGCAGGGAAGAACGCAACACGTACACAAGTAAACACCTAGAAATGAAGCATAATTTCAAGAGGGGAGAGAAAATAACTGAGGGAATTAGGAAGAGCTTCATGTAGGAGATATGGCGCTTGGGCTCTGCTTTCAAGCAAGCCGGGGATTCTACAAGGCAGAGAGGAGGAGGGAGTGTGTTCTAGACATGGGAGACATCTGTGCAAAGTCACAGAGGCTGGAGATCCCATGTCCCATACAGGGAATAGCTAGTACACCAGCGAGGCTGGCATGGAGAATGCATGAAGGGGAGTAATATAAAGACTGGAAAAGTAGGCAGGAGACAGACTGTGAAAGGCTTTAAGTGCTAGGCCCCAAAATTGCTGGTAGGGGAGCCAGACTATTTGTACGTGAAAAGATCCCTACAACGTCAGACATGAAGTAAGTGCCATAAAGAGTATATGCTGTATATTGTGGGAATAAAGATGAGTGGGAATTCCACCCTCCCTAAGCTCCCTAAGAAGGCAATGCAGAGTACACACTCCACTTGCCCTACTCCAGTCAGATCACCTAGATGTTCTACCTACTGGCCTGACCACCCTAGAGACTTCCCCAACTTCCTCCATGGGGTTTGAGTTTTTAAATTGGGGATTTTAAAAATCCATAACTGGGCATGCACAGGAAGAAAACAAACCCAAATTTGATCCCTCAGTTGAGATCTGATCATCCGGAGACACGTTGACTGTGGACCTGTTGGCTGGGCTGATACTGCCCTGAAAGATTTGACTTGTTAACCAGACAAGAATCCTTCACCCCTACAAGCCATGAAGTCCGAGAGCTCAAGAGACTGTGGGCATGAGGTGAAGACAGCCACTGAATCACTTGCTTCCCTTTAACCACGGCTAAATGGGTCCGAGCTGTACCACTAGACTAGAGAGATTGTTATTTTATTGAGATCTGGTATGAGTACATTGGCTCTCAGCCACCACATACATGTTTACATGCATGTGTGGCACATGTAGAGAACCTCACTGAGTGGCTCTGTCATGAGGACACTCTCAGAGATGACAAGTTATGAATAGCTGCCCCATGGAAGTATCTATGGAAAACTACAGGGTGGTAATAATAATCACTAGAATTTACATAGCTCTTTCAGAATTGCAAAACACCGCACGTATGTCTCCCCACGACCTTTCGAAGTAGGCGCTATTGTTATCTCCATTTTACAAATAAGGAAACTGAGGCACTGAGAGGTTATGTGACTCACCAATGATGACATAGCTTTCACTTGTCCAAGACGGAAATCAAATTTGGGTCTTCCTGACTCCAAGTCCAGTGTTCTAAGCACAGAGAGGTTGGAGACCTGGAGCATCCCCTGCCAAAATCGTGGATAGACACTCAGGGAATGCGCTGGTGTCTTTCCACCCCATAGTCACAGACTCTTCGAATCTCAGAGTGGAAAGGGACTTTTGAGGTCTTGTCAGTCTGTATCTTAATAGGAATCCCCTTATAGCTTCCCTGACAAGTGGCCATCCCACCTCCACTCAAAGACCTCCAGTGATGGAAACCCTGTAGACAATTCATGTCAAAACAGCTCTGGTTGTTAGGAATTGTTCTTTACATCAAGACAAAAAGCAACCTCTCTGTTCTTAGTTTTGCCCTTGAGGCCAAGAAGAGCAAGTCTGATGTTTCCTCTTCATCACAGTCCTTCAGATCCTTGAAAGCAGGGATCATGTCCCTTCAAAGTGTTCTTCTCTCTAGAGGAAACAGCCTCAGTTCTTTCATCCGAATCTCAAATAGTTCGTTCTATAATCCTCTCACTATCCTAGTCACCTTCCTCTGGACTTTTTCCGTATTGTCAGCATCCTTTCTGAAAGGTAGCATGCCAAACCAGACAGTGTTCTAGGTTGGGTCTGAATGGGGTAGAGGACAATAGTGGGTCAGTCAGCCAACAAGAGTTTATTATGTGCTTACTGTGTGGCCTGGTACTGTGCTAGCACTGGGGATAGAAAGAAAGGCAACAACATAGTCCCTGCCCTCCAGGAGCTCCCCTTCTAACAAAGGAGACAACATGCAAATGCCTATGTACATGCAAGAGAGATACAGAGATATAGATATATATACAGCTAGCTATACACAGAGATAGATAGATAGATAGATAGATAGATAGATAGATAGATAGATAGATAGATAGATGATAGGTAAATAGATAGATGGATGGATAGAGAGATAGATAGATAGATAGATAGATGATAGGTAGATGGATGGATGGATGGATAGATAGATAGATAGATAGATAGATAGATGATAGGTAGATAGATAGATGGATGGATAGATAGATAGATAGATGATAGGTAGATAGATGGATGGATGGATGGATAGATAGATAGATGATAGGTAGATAGATAGATGGATGGATAGATAGATAGATAGATAGATGATAGGTAGATAGATAGATGGATGGATAGATAGATAGATAGATAGATAGATAGATAGATAGATGATAGGTAGATAGATAGATGGATGGATGGATGGATAGATAGATAGATAGATGATAGGTAGATAGATAGATGGATGGATAGATAGATAGATAGATGATAGGTAGATAGATAGATGGATGGATGGATAGATAGATAGATAGATGGATGGATAGATAGATAGATAGATGATAGGTAGATAGATAGATGGACGGATAGAGAGATAGATGATAGGTAGATAGATAGATAGATAGATAGATAGATAGATAGATAGATAGATAGATGGATGGATGGATGGATGTGTGTCTGTGTATGGTATAAATTGAAGGTAATCTCAGAGGAAGGGAAAGTCACTAGTTGCAAAGGGGTGCAAGGAAAGACCTTTGAAGAAGGTAATATTTGAATCGAATCTTAATGGAGGCCAAAGCAGCTACAAGAGCACTATGATCGTCTTCATTGTGGACATAAAAAATGTCTAGAGCTGTGAATATCACCAATAAGGGTGTATTAAGTGTTTACCACCTGCCAGACACAGTGCTACACATTGAGGAGTCAAAGAAAAAAAAAGATCCCTGCCCTCAAGGAGCTTCTATTCTAATGAGGAAAGATGTATACAAATAGATATAAATAACACATACAAAGTAGAACAAGGAGTGAGGGTGGGGGCCATAGTAAGTCCAACCATGGGTGCAATCATGCCAAGCACAGGGGCACCTGTCCCCCAGAAAGTCCAGCCAGCACTCGGCTTTATGAAGTTGTAGGCGAGTAAGGTGGGTGCCAGAAGAAAAATTCCATGGAGATGTGATCCTAGTATGGAAGCAGGGCAGAGGGGAAGATGGCTTTAAGAGTTGCTTATAGTGGCATGTGCCAGGAGACGACTCTTGCTGAAAGAAAGTGTGTTCTCCTCGTCCCTCAATGTCAGTTACAGCTCTATGTCAGTAGTACAATCTAAGATTGAATTAGCTTTTTTGCCTGTTCTGTCACACTCTTGGCTTGCATTGAGGTCCACTAAATGCCAAAGCTCTTCACATTAATTATTGCCTTGCCATGCTTTCCCCACCCACCGCCCTTTGTCCTACCGTGTTCGCCGCTAGGTCTGTTGTTCCCATCTGGACCTGGATCCTTCCCTTCAGTAGCCCCTTCCCATCCTAAGCCTCTGTCATCTATTGTGGCGACATCTGACAACATGTCTCTAACAAGACAAGATCAGGCCCAAAGTGAGGTTGGAGATGGGGGGAGCGGTCTCAGAAGAAGCCCCTCTCCTTACTCCTCTGCTTTGATGAAAACAGGGACACAGGACGCAGCAGACAAAGCTGCTCCTCTTGTTTCCTGAGAATCCAGGGCCGAGAAGAAATGTTTGTAGGTGTCAGAGAATGCGCAAAGGGAGGAAAGAACATGAAACTGGCAGCAGCACCCCCAGAGAAGCTTGTGTCCCTTTTCCCACCCACCCCCACGCTCTTCCCCCAACACACACACTGCTTGCCCTCTCCAGGCAATGTCAGTGAGGTCATGGGCAGGGCTGGGGGGAATAATAGTTCAGGGACCTAGCCAAAATGCTCCAGACTAACTTCATCACAGCTCACGTGGACCCTTTCCTAGTGTCCTTCTGCTGCTGCCACTGACACTAAGTCTCTGATGGAAATGTGGATCCTTTCATGGAGGGCAGCCCTGGCCGTGCTCTCCCCATCAGCACACAACAGGGTGAATTGTCCTTTCTGTAACATAAAGGAGAGAAGCCATTGAGCTGAAAGCTTCTATGGAGCTAGCCCCCCCGGTCTGGAGAGACTTGGTAATCAGACCCATAGGCTGTGGAATATGGGAGATGGAGAAGGAGAAATCGTTTCCTGGAGGGATTTTTCAAATTTTCCTGCAAGGGAAGATGTGAGCTTTTGGCTGGAGCTAAAACAGCATTTAAATTAGGACTGATTTAAATCTGATCTGTTAGAAATGCTTTGGCAGGACAGAAGGCCCAGCAGAGCCAGAGTGTAGGGCATCTTAATAGAATTCCAAAAGCCAACTCCTGGCAGCTTTGGGATCCCACGTTCTCTTGTGTTTTTCTTCTTTCCTATAGACCGGTGTCTACTTTCGAGAAGTAAAGTCTCTTGATCTGTCTTCTCTTAAGTTATTCTTCCAAGGCCATTTCCCAGGGATCAAAAAAAGGTGGGGGGGGGTTTGGCCTTAGCTTTGTTTTTCCATTCAGCACCATCTGATCGAAACCAGGACCAGGATCCATGTAGACAAGAACACTAGGTATCTGGGGGCCAGAAGCACTCAGATCCATGGGCCTCATCTGGCCATCTGAAAAAATGGGAGCAATGTTGTCTTGTGCTGTCTGTCTAAAGCGTGGATGACATTCCCTGGGGCTACCCTTGTTTTTCTGTTTCTTCTTGTTTTTCTACAAGCAGTGATCCCCAGTGTAAGGAATGAGACAGTTGAAAGTGAGAACAAGGAAATCAATATTGCAGGCAAAGAAAAAAGGTGTTAAACAATATGGAGCAGTAGCCAGCCTAGATGATTCCCTTCTCTGTCTGTTAAGAATTCTGTCAGTGACACTGCTTTGATGGATGGATGATCTCACAAGGACGGAATCCGTCTTTCAACAGTACAGGTCACATCCATCCTTGCCCATGACTTCTCAAAGCACCATCAGTAAATCGAAAATAAGCACTTGTGGTAAAAGGTTTCTAGAATGCCACAGTCTGGACACATGAAGATAACCAGCTACAGACACCAAGACCTGATCATTTACTGTCACAGGACCAAGGGCAGAACGTCCCACTGGTGTTTATTCCTATTCTCTGGGATATTAGTGATGCTTTATATGTGATAATGGACAGCCAGGTGGCACAGTGGATAGAGTGCCAGGCCTGGAGTCAGGAAGACTCATCTTCCTGAGTTCAAATCTAATCTCAGACACTGACTAGCAGTGTGACTCTGGGCAAGTCATTTAACCCTGTTTGCCTCAGTTTCCTTGTCTGTAAAATGAGCTGGAGAAGGAAATGGCAAACTACTCCAGTATCTCTGCCAAGAAAACCCCAAATGGGGTCATGAAGAGTCAGACACAACTGAAAAATGACTTAACAACAGCAACATATGTGATGATGTCAAGTCCTACTCCGGTCACTATCCCATACAGTTAAGCCTCAGAGACTTTTGCAGATGTCTAGAGGCAAAGTTCAAAAGTGGACTAACTGGATGGTCAATTAAAAGACATCTCTTGAGGAGAAAATGCTGTGTGAAATTAGATTGACCCTAAGAGGAGTAAGACTTGGCACCTGTCCTCCAGAAGTTTATAATCTAGCTGTGAAATTAAGAGATTATATATATACATACATACACACACACACACGTGTGTGTGTAATATATTTCATTCAACAGGCATTGATAAAGCTCCTACTGTGCTAGGTTCTGGAGCTACAAAGACAAAACAGTCCCTGCCCTTGAGGAGCTGGTATTGTATTAACCAAGAGATGCTAGGTTGCTATGCCAAATGAAAGGTATCCACATTCAGTGTTATAGGGGAAAGATTATTGGGCTAAGAGTCAGAAGCCCTGGGTTGTAGTTCCATTTCTTCCATTAACTAACGAGGTGACGTTAACTAACCTTGGACAAGTCATTCTGTTTCTCCACACCTCATTCTCATTTGTAAAATGAGAGAATTGGGCCAATGATTCCTGTGATTCTTTCCAATTCTAACGCCTCTCACTGCTGTGCATTCAGAGGAGGATGAGATCACCATGGGTGGGTTCAAACTGGGCTTGATAATGATGACACTTGACATTATGGAAAGAGTATCGGATTAGGAGATAGAGACTCCTGTTTGGGCCCTCACTTAGCTGTTACCTAGCTGAATTAGAGAAGTGAGCTATTTCCCAGGCTTTTTCCAACTCTAACAGTTTACGAGTATGATGTCTGACATCAGATGGGTAGCACTTGGCTAGATGGAGATGGGGTGGGGGGACTTTCAGGGCACAGTGAAGGGAGGCTATTCCAGGCAAAAGAGGCTCTGTTTATTCAGGAGGACACACACTGACCCAGTCATCTTAACAGAAGATCAAACATCAAAGCATTGAGAGGAGTAGTGTGTGCCCTTCAGAATGCAGTGGTTTCCGTGATTTCTTTGTGAGATGGAATAAAAACAGGAGGAAGTCAATGAGATTGCTCTTCCCGTCCTTTCTCCTCTCCCCCATTTCCTGCTAGTGGTATAGCAGCAACGCAACAAGGCCTTGAGGGTCTTCACTTTGTTCCCTCATTGGTCATTCGCAATGTTTATGGCAGGATATGGAAACAGAGGCATCGTGGCACAGAAACAGAGAGCCCTGGTTCTGCAGTCAGGAGACCTAGGTCCAAATCCCACGTCGGACACTTTTCGTCAGCGTTGCGTTGGCAAATCACTTAACTTCCCTAGAGCTCAGTTTCCTCATTTGTAGAATAGAGGGGTTGGGCTAAGTGGCCTGTAAGGCCCCTTCCTGCTTCAGATCCATGATTCTTCCATCCTGTGCATTCAAGTGCCCTAAAACCCAAGAACTGTGAGACCTAAGACTCTGCCATCACTGATGACAAACAGCCCAACTCCAGACACAGTTGCCTGTGTAATGACCTTTGTCCAGGGGAGCAGGAGCGGGGTCAGGAAGACCTAGACTTATATCCCGCCCTGGATGCTTTCAAGCTGTGTGGCCACAGATGAGTGACTTCGATTCTCACAGCCTCAGTCTGCCGAGCTTTATGTAGTGGACTTGTGATTTCATTGGTTAAGAGAACTCCCAGGGGGAGGAAACTCATCCAGTTCATGTAAATTGGCATCTTGTCTACACCTCGTACTTCTAGAGAGTTACGTAGAGAACTGAGAGGCTAAAGCCTTGCACAGTGTGACACAGCGGGTATGGGGCAGCCATCGGGCTTTATTTCAGTCTTACTGGCTTCCAAGCCAGCTCTCTAGCTATGTAATAGTGATAATGCCTTCAATACCTGCCTCTCAGGGTTGTCCTGAGGATCAAAGGTGCTAATAAATGTAAAGCACTTTGCACACACAAGGGCGCTCTACAAACATCAGTTGTTCCCAGCATCTAACAACAAATGCATCAAAGGGTTGGCCATTTGTGATCATGACTGTCGCTATGGTTAAGCGTGATCGGCGGTCTAGGCTTCCCTGGACTCTAGTGTCCTGCCCTGATTGCACACTTCTGAGATGACAAAGAGCGTGCCAAATGTCCTTTTGACACACCTGTGCTCCATTTTTAAAAATTAAGTAAGAAGTTCATTGTTCCCATTTGTTTTAGCATTGCTGTTACTCCTCCATGACCCTTCCCTGTCCCCAGAAGGAGGGAGGGGAAAGAGCATTTGTTAAGTGTGTGTTAAGCACTTTCCAAATATTGTGTGTTGAGGGGCAGCGAGGTGGCGCCGTGGATAGAGCAGCGACCCTGGGGTCAGGAGGACCTGAGTTCAAACTCTGCCTCAGACACATAATACTTACTAGTGGTGTGACTCTGGGCAAGTCACTTAACCCTATTTGCCTCTAAAAAGCAACAACAACAACAACAAATGTTATGTTTTGATCCCCATTTTACAGGTCAGGAAACTCAGGTGTTAAATGACCTGCCCAAGGTCACACCACTAGTAAGTGTCTGAGGTCAAATTTGACTTCAGGTCTTCCTGACTTTCGTCCCAGTGCTTTATCCACAGCACCACCTACAAGTAGAACTGTCCCTTGCAATAAAAGAACAACGAAGCCGAATCAGCCTTCTTGCCCGTGTTTGAGAATGCCTTCCTCATCCCATGTCTAGAGCAGACCACCTCTGTGAAATTCTGTCCAGACTAACACTTAAGTCCCTGGGATGCTAAGACAGCAGGGTCCAGCTAATCCGTTCCAAACTGAGTATCTGTGAATCACACCACATCCTATAGCCACGAATCAGCCACTTAAATTAATGTGAACCTGTTTGGGGCATTTCAAGACATTCTCCCCAAGCAGTGACAGTTTGTGAGTGATGAAAAGAGAAAGGAAGAAGGAGGAGGAGAAGGGTAATTTTGGAGTCAAACTTGAGTCTTCCTTCTCTCTCACCCCATCTATCTGCTGTCCAAGTCCTGTTGACTCTACCTGTACATGCCTCACTATTGTTCTCCTTGTTTCCAGTCTCTCCCTTTTCTAATCTTCCAAATTAATATTACTAAAACACAAGCTTGAACATGTTGCTCTCCTGCTCAAAAACCTTTGGAGGCTCTCCGTTGCCTCCAGGATAAATTCCTCCGGTATCTGATTCCAGCCTACCTTTCCAAAATTTTTTTGTATTATGACTACTATTTCCCTTCACTTATCCTATCATCCAATCACTCTGGCCCACCAGGTTTTACCTGGATATCCAATCTCTTGCCTCCATACCTTTGCACAAGCTGTCTCCCACATGTGGCATCTACTCTATGCTCACCTCTGCTTTGTAGACTCACTAGCTTCCTTCAAAGCTCAGCTCAGAGGTCACCCCTTCCTACATGAAGGCTTTGCTAATCCCCCAGAATCAATGTTCACTCTCTCTCCTTCCCTGAATTATATTGTATCTGTTTTCATGCTGTGTCCACAGTAGAATGTAATCTCCTCAGAACTGGGAGTGGTTTCATTTTTATTTTGGTAAAGATCCCAATGTAGTTCCTTGCAAATATTAGGTTCTTAATAAATGTTTTCTGCCCTGAACTGAGTAAAGGAAAAGTGGAGGAAGAGAATGGATGGAGAGAAAAAAAGTATGCATGTGTCTGTGGCTGAGTCTGAGGTTATGTCCGATCACTTTCTATCTGATCCAGACTTCTTAGTGGTATTTCTCTTGGGGCTAATCAGTCTGCCTGGGTGAAGTGCACCCTCAGCTTGCTCCTTACCACCCACCTGGATCATTTATCCTACTGATGCCTCCAAGCCTTCCTTCACATGATACCCTGCACCTAAGTACCTTCCCTCCTCCAAGTCACCATGTGCAGAACTCCTAAAACCCCATTTCCCACATAAAGTTTTATCTACCTAACTGGAAGAATTCAATAGCAAAGTTCCCCAGTTGTACTCCCCCCTAGACCAGCCCCACTCCCATAGCTTTTAGCTCTGTACTCTGCAAACCACCAAAAACCCAGGCGCCCAGACCTACAAAGAGTGTGCAAACATTTCAGTCATTCTGTATTCCAAGCAACAGCTCACTACGTGTACCACTGACCGTGTGTCATTTCAGTCCTTTTTTTTTTATGTGTAGAAAAGTTTATTTTTAAACCAGCATTTAATTAGGAGTTAAAATAGCCAGTCAACTAGCATTTATTAGGCACTTATTGTTTGCAAAACACTATGCTGAGCACTGGGAATACAAGTATGAGTAGGAAGAAAGTCCCTTCCCTCAAAGAGGCAAAGTTTTAATGGAGGAGGGCAGCACAGGGGTCTGGTTGTGGGGAGAGACAAAGGTACTGCATGGGGGATGGTAGAAGAAGTCTGGTGCTCTGCCTGGAGAGGAAGGAGATATGACTGACCCGGGTGCCCTCCTTAAATGAAGGTTCCATCCAAGAAATGAAGGAGCCATCCAATCAGAGGGAGAGGCCATAGGGATGCAAGGTGCTTCCAAAATGTGAGCTCCAGGGCTGGAGTGAGTCTACAGGATGGTAGCGAACGTCCAGAGTGCAGCATGGAAAGAAATTAGATGTGTACTATATGTTATTGTTCAGTCATTTCCAGTCACGTCCGATTCTTTGTAACCCCATTTGGGGTTTCCTTAGAATAGATACTGGGGTAGTTTGCCATTTCTTTCTCCAGCTCATTTTACAGATGAGGAAACTGAGGTTCCCTTAGGGTTAAGGAAAGGGTTAACTGGGTTAAGTGACTCTCCCAGGGTCACACAGCTATTCAGTATCTGAGGCTGGATTTGAACTCGGGTCTTACTGACTCCAGGCCTAGTGCTCTATGCTCTGTGTCCCCTAGCTGCCCCATGTACTGTATATTAACAAAGAGAAAGTTAGAAAACAATATTGTTGCAGCATTCTACAACTAATTTAACAAATACTCCTTGAGTACCTTCTACTTAAAAGATCTTCTGCTGTGTGCTGGGGAGTAGGGTTTGGGGAAGAAGGATAAAGAAAAATAGGCACAGGATAGTATCCTGTTGGCAGCAAGAACCCCAGGGTACATGATAGAAAGAGGTATATAGTTCAACAACAGGAAAGTAAGTTTCTTTTGAGGCTCAGCTCAGGTGTTACCTTCTATACAGTTAGGTGGGGTAGCAGAAAAAGCACTGGGCCTAGAGTCAGGAAGACCTGAGTTCAGATCTAACCTCAGATACTTCCTAGCTGTGTGACACTGGGCAAATCACTTAAGCTCTGCCTCAGTTTCCTCATCTGTAAAATAGGGATACTAATAGCACCTATCTCACAGGGTTGTTGTGAAGATCAAATAAGATGATATATGTAAAAGGGCTTTACAAATCTCAAAATGCTATTATTATCATTATCTATGTCTTTTATGACTTTATAGATTCCCTTGGTCTTTGCCTTCCCAGGCTGAAGAAGCCTAGTCTTTTTTACCTGTCTTCATAACTGGTCTTCCTTCCTTTCAATACGGCTGCTTGCTTTGGTCACCAGCCACCGATGGTGACAAGAACGCTGGCTTTGGAGATGAGGAACTCGGGTTCAAATCTTGATTCTGCCAGGAATTTGACCTGTGTCATCTTAGGCAAGTAACAACGTGGGCCTCTGTTTCCTCGCCTGGAAAACCAGGGAGTTGAAATAGATTGCCTCAAAGGTTACTTCCAACTCTAAAGCTCTGATCTGGTGGTCTGGTTCTTCCTCTGGAAATCTGAGAGCTTGTATCCATATCTGTCCATGACTGCCTCCCTGCAGTCTATTTTAGGAGGCAGGGAGGGTAGGGGATGGCATGCGAAGCAGGGGCAGAGTTGTGATTTCCTCATTGTGGGGAGCTGCCTGTGTGCACGCTCCCTTCATCAGCACAGATCTGCAATTCTTCTGTCACTTGGACAATAACCTCGAGCAGTAACCTGGCCGCTAAGACATTAAGTGACTTGGAGTCACATGGTTAGTATGTGTCAGAGGCAAGACTTGAACCCAGATCTTCTTGACTCTAAATCTAGTCTTCTGTTTACTATGTCATGCCGTCTTTCTACAGCAACCATGTTCCAGATTTGGAACGTATAGTAATTTCAGCTAACAGTAAGAGGGACATTTTAAAAATCCTTTTTTTTCCCCTTCCAAATGTGTACTCTGTGTCCTTGAATACTAAATGTTGTCCCTGGAAGGAAGGATAGCAATTCTTTCCAACTTTCATAGCCAAGCTTTGCAAGCTAATCCTGGGTGGCCCGGGTTAGCACTGCTTGAAGTAAAGGCCCTGAAAAAAGGGAACTTGTGTGTTCCCCTGTGAAAAGAAACAACCTTGGGCTCAAGAAGTAGAAGTCTTTTTTCCCCTTCTTCCCATAAATCTTGCCTTATTTCCATCCATAATGCATGGGGAACAGAGCCTCATCTCTCAGGGGTCCTTGCCTGAAGTGTGTGTGTGTGTGTGTGTGTGTGTGTGTGTGTGTGTGTGTGTGTGTGTGTGTGTGTGATTTGTTTCCTTCACTGTCTTTTTTTTTTTCCAGGTACCTGGAAGGAAACCATTTAACAACTGTACCCAAAGAGCTATCCGCCCTCAGACACCTGACGCTGATGTAAGGAGCCTGGGCCTGGGTGGAAACTCCATGAGATGCTTATTTTTGCCCCTGCACTGGGAGGTAGCTCAGTGGGCCCCATGCTTAGAGGGATAGAGACAGCCACAGAGTTTTGTCCCTGCTTCACCATAAGGGACCGGGACCAGTTACGCACCAGCAGGACTCGTCAGGTTTAAAATACCTTAACACTTGATAGGGTATGTACTCCTCCCCCTCTTTCCCTTCCCTAATCCCAAGCACATAGTCTAAAATGAGCTGGAAGAGGTACATGAGAGTCTGTCTTTAACTGAGTTTCCTCCCTCAGGAAAGTAACCAGCCCTGGCATGCTTCTCTGTAGATATGCACAACTCTTGAGTGAAGACCTGGGCTGCCCTGTACTAAGGCAGACAGAACTGGGTTGGTTTGGTGTGCGGTACTGGGGAGAGGTAAAGCCCGTATACTCGTTCTGGTAGTTACTACTAAATATTCTTGGAGGCTCTTCATCTTCCAATGGCCCCACAAAAATAGGGCCTGTGTAGGTCAGTCAGCTTGAGGTGGAAGGAAGGTACTCTTTGGCAGGGCTCTTAGCATCTGGCAAATGAGATCCCATCTTCCCCCTCTCCTCAGAAAATGACCTGTGGAGGAATGAATGACTGGGAAGTTAGACCTGGAAAGAATCAATCGTTTAACATGAATCAATCAATCATTTATTGAGCCCCTGCTATGTGTCAGGAACCGTACTAGTCACTGGGGACATTAATAGGAAGAATTAAATAGCCCCACCTCCAAGGGGCTCACATTCTAATGGGGGAGACGTCAGGTTTGGATGTGTGTATGTATATATGTATGTGTGTTTGTTTGTGTATACACGTGTATCTATGTGTGTATGTATAAATCACACGTACATACATACATCAGCTAGGTGGCTCAGTGGATAGAGTGCTGGGCCTGGAGTCAGGAAGACTCATCTTCCTGAGTCAAATCTGGCCTCGGACACTTACTAGCTGTGTGACCCTAGGCAAGTCACTTAACTCAGTTTGCCTCAATTTCCTTATCTGTAAAATGAGCTGGAGAAGGAAATGGCAAACCACTCCAGTGTCTTTGCCAAGAAAACCACAAATGGGGTCACGGAGTCAGACGCAACTGAAACCTCCAAGCAACAACAAGGAGATATGTATATATATATATATATGCTTGTTGTCTCCCCCATTAGAATGCATGTTCCTTGAGGGCGTATATGTTTTAAGTATATTCATGTTTTATATATATGTCTATATATACACATACAGACATATATTTGCTTATCATATATAAAAATATATAAAAAACAAATAAATATAATAAGAATAAATACAAGTACATACAAAGTAGTTCAGTACAAAGCAACTTAGGAGGGAGAACACTGACAACTGAGGGGAGCAGGAAGGGTTTCAAGCTAAAGGTGAAGGCTTAACTCACTTGTTCTTTAGTGAGGCCTGGCTCCTAGCTCAGACTTGCATTTTGCCTCTGAATATCTCCTACAGAGGACCTGGAACTCCCTCCCAAACCCATGACTTCACTCTCTGTTTAAGGGAATCTGATGAACTGGGATTTGGGGGCAGTTGTAAGATCCTCAGGTAACATGCGTGAAGGACATTTGGAAACAGCCTATAATGAGAACGCATGGGCGTGACCTTTGGCTACAGTGAGAAGTGGCCATCAGAAATGACTGGTCCAGAGCACCAAGGGTAGCTGTAACTCTTCTGTTGTGCTTTTCTTCTCTAGTGACTTAAGCAATAACAGCATCAGCATCCTGGCCAATTATACCTTCAGCAATATGACTCAGCTCTCCACACTGTGAGTAGCACAAGCTAGCATTTGTCACCGAGCCTATGGCCCTTCTTTTCCTTTATTTTCCCTTAGATCTGTATCTTCTCTTTCCTCTCCCTATCCACCCCCACCTATAACGTATAGTAGGCTAATGACCATAGAGCTTAGGCATTTATTCAATATAGTTCAACTCAACAAACATTTGTTAAGCACTTTCCTTGTGTCAGGCTGAGCAATGGGTGTTAGAGATAGAAACATTTAACAAAAAAAAAAAGAAGAAAATAGCCCTTGCCCTCAAGAAGCTGACATCCTACCCAGGAAACCAACTGGTACTCAGATACTCAGATGGATCTGTGATCTCTGTGGATATTACCTCCAATGATTTAGATGAAAACACAGCTATGTGGCTGCCCAGCCATGGGTATGTCCATGTCCTTGGGGTCTACCCAACATCTGCAGCCCTTCCTCTCCTTTCTCCTGGTATCTCAAGAATATTAATGGACCCTCTGCCATTTCAGTCGAGGTGAGCCTAGACATGTAATCAGCATCAGAGAAAATCAGTAGATATTTGTATTCAGTTTTGTAATTCCTCCTATTTAGTTGAGGGTGTTTTCCCCACTCACAATGACTTTTCCTGCCTGATTACACTTTGTTCAAGCCAGTCAGCTTTTTGTTTTTTTCAGTTTGCTTTGCATGTCTTGAGTGCACACCACTTGAAGGCAGAGGCCAGTAGTCCTAGAGGCTTACTCAGTAACGAGGAGGAAACTGACTTGTTGTGCAACCTTAGTGATGACTAACCCACAAAGTCCATGACTTACCTGTGGATAGCCCACGACAGATGAACCAACAGACTGTTACAATCGTGTCTTTTTCTCCCTTAGCATCCTAAGCTACAACCAGCTGCGGTGCATTCCAATCCATGCCTTTAATGGCCTGCGGTCTCTTCGGGTGTTGTGAGTATCCCCTAGCAGGCTAACAGGAGGGTTGACATTTGGTTCCATCTGACTGGGTGGCTAGCCATGGAATAATCTCATTTCATTCTTCACCCTGGTAGCTCAGTACCCTCCCTAAATAAATTGACTATTTGCAGAAAGAGGTGACTCTAGGCTAGTCTAGACTAGCCTAAAGGAAAGAACCTTGTTTCAAAACACAGCTTAGGAGTAGGTAAAAGTTGGGGGTCACCAGTGGCCATTCCAGCTCCTGATATCAACCACTACCATTGTAACTATCATTTACATAGCACTTGAAGGTTTGCAAAGCACTTTACAAGTATTATCTCATTTAATCCTCAGAAGAACCCTGAGAGGTAGGTGCCGTTATTGTCCCTATTTTATAGATGATAAAACAAAGATAAGTGACTAACCCAGGGTCACACAACTAGAAAGTATCTGAGGCAAAATTTGAACTCAGATCTTCCTGACTCCAAGTCAAGGGCTCTATCTACTATGCCACCCTGAATTTCTATTATTATGATTATTATTTATTATGCCTGTTATCATTTCTGTGTCTTCTTATCTTAGCTTCATATTGTTAGGAACAGCTCACTGGCACTTCCAAACCTATTAACTGGATGCCCACTCGAGCCTGTGCACGATGACATTAGTGAAATGGATCCCCAGTAGCTGTGCCCATTCAGGGCGCTCCAGATTGATGTGATTTATTGCAGCCCACAAAACTCTGGTGTCAGCTACTACTCACGCCACGTGTCATCTGCGTGGTTATTAAAAATCAATTCTCCAGAGGGGAAGAAGTGCCCAGGACTGACAGCGTGCAATCTGTTATTGTCACTTATTTATTATCCACGTTCTCAGGAGAGTTTCAGAAAAGAAAACATCAGCAAAACAATTTCCCCATTTCCAGCTTAACACAAAGGAAGAAAAGTGCATTGCGTTGGCCAGAGCTGAGCCAGAGTGCTCCCTCACTCCACTTGTTTCTGAGTATTCTTCCTCCTTGCCAGTTATTCAGGTGGCTCAAGTGCTGTCGGCCGAGCCCCATCAGATGTGGATGGGGTGTGTGTGTGTGTGTGTGTGTGTGTGTGTGTGTGTGTGTGTGTGTGTGTGTGTACAGGCAGAAGAGACTGGGACGTCTCAGTGGTGCTCTGCGTGATCCACTTCCATCCCATCCAGGGCACTCTCCTGCCTGTGGCACTTTCATCTCCTGCTCAAGCTTTGGCTGTCTTGTATTCTGTGGACACTAATCCATACGTACATCTTCTCCCCAACCCAAGACTTTTCAGCAACAGAAAAATATTAGACCTGGGACCTTAGAGATAATCTGACCCAATTTCCTGATATTATAGATGAAGAAACTGAAGCCCAGAGAAAGGAAGTGATTTGCTGAAGGTCACCTTGTATATTAGCACTCATCACGGCTGACATTATGTTTTTTTTGCAAGGCAATTGGAGTTAAGTGACTTGCCCAGGGTCACACAGCTAGTAAGTGGGAAGTGTCTGAGGCCACATTTGAACTCATGTTCTCCTGACTCCAGGGTCCATGCTCTATCCACTGCATCACCTAGTTGCCCCCAGGGCTGACAATAATAAAGCATCTTAAGGTTTGCCCAGAGCTTTACACAATTTCTCTCGTTTGATCCTCACAAAAATTCTGTGATGTAGTCACTATAGGCATAATTACCCCCATTTTACAGATGAGGAAACTGAAGCTTAGGTGAAGGGACTTTCCCACAGACACTCAGCTAGAAAATATTGGAGCTGGGATTTGAACCGATGGTCATCTACATGGAATTCCCAGGCCTTCCACTGTAATTCCCTCTTTACCACACTGCTTTGCACATCATAGTCAGTATTTAAGTCAGGTTACTCTCAGTGTTGTGAGGCTCTTAGGTGCATTTTAAAATTAAATATACTAGTTCTTACAATATGGAGAGGACTAAACCTGTGGCTTCGTTGGAAACTCTCAAACGCTCTCTGCCAATGCAGGTAAGCAATTCATAGTGGAAGGGAGTTACCTAGAGCAACAAGAAGTAAAGTGACTGGCCTAGAGTCACAGCCACTATGTGTCTGAGGTAGGATTTGAACCCAGGGATTCCTGGCTCTGAAGCTGGCTCTTATCCACTATGCTATGCCATCCTTGAGATGAAGTAAATACCCAGAAAACAGCCCTGCTGGAAATAAAATGCAGAAGGTGGATACATTGATATTGGCCAGGGAGATAATTGGGTAAAAAGGTGAAGTGAGGGGGAGGACATGAATGCTGATTGTCCCAACCAGCCCCCAAAAGTGTGCTCTTAAGGATAGGGGAGTCCCTTTGTAATCCTCTTGTCAAGAGACAGGGCTGGCCACTGACTTAATAACTATGCCAGCTGTGATTTCCCTTTTTTGGTATATGAAGTTATGTTTGGGGAGACACCCAGAAGCTTTACTACATGATGACCTGAACGTACCAGCTTCTGGACAGCATCACCCCAAAGGCATGTTCCAGAGCTAAAATTACATACCATCCCTCACACCTCTTTAGACCTTCCAGCTCTTCACTAGGTTTCTGGTCTGTCATAACAGATGAGTTCATAAGCACCTGAGAAACTTCATCCTGGATCGTCTTAGGCAGCTGGATGGTGCAATGGATAGAGCTGTGTGGCCCTGGGCGATTCACTTCACTTTTCTGTTTCCTTATCTTAAAAGGAAGGCATTGGATTCCACGGCCTCTAAGATCCCTTCCAGCTCTAAAGCGATGATACTATGACCACCATAGTCCATCCACATCAGATTTCTGACTCTGATTGTGATAGGGTTAGGGTTACCTTCCATTATATTCTCAAAGATGAGTCTTAACTGAACCCTGACCTTCCCTAACTTGCCCTCAGCAATGCATTGTCAGTCATAAGCAGAGAAACTGAGGAGGAAGTTCTAAGACCCTGAAAGAGTCCTCCTTTGCTCCGAGCCACTCACTCTTGAGGGTGGAGGAGGACACTGCGAGGAAGAGAATAGATGGATGCTGAAGCCTTCCCTGCGTGGGCTCTTGCTGCCTTTCTACTTGCTAGCTTTTGCTTGGTGTTGGGTTTTCAAAATCAGAATTTCTTCTTTGGGGATGGGGGAGCAGGGAGGGAGGTGGCAACGAGAGGAGAGAATCTGCTGACCGAGCAATTCTAGGCAGCTTTGTGCCTGTGAATTACAGTCTGTTACTGTGTAGAAAGTTTATAGAGTTCTCAGCAGCAGAGCTAATATATGGGTGTGTAACCAAGAGAAGTCACAGCACCAAAGCTGCCTTCGGGTCATTCAGTGTTTTTAAATTAATACTGCCTGTTCCCCTCCAGGGGCCCAGGTCTCATTCGGAAATGATTAACAGTGTGGCTAAAGTTCATTTGCAAAACAGTGAGGAGCCTTTAAGCCATCTGGGTAAATGGCATGGAAGGGCTTGTATGATCCATAAATAATCAGATGAATTGGGGAATAAGTGACTCCTATAAAAGCATTGGAAGCATCCCTACTCTGGCCTCTTCTCCATCCTTTTAAGAAGTAGCTAGGCCCTCTTGGACAGTGAGTAGATACGCGTCCACTGCCACCTACTCCATCATACTAACTTTACCCAGAGATTGTTGCCTGGGCTGGAAAGTTTTGTGGAAAGTTATTGACTTGCTACTTAAGGGGTCCCTTGGAAACTGCGTTGTTGGAAAGGAGTGCAGCAAAGCCTCTTGTCTTGATATGATTTCAGAACCCTTTCCAAACCCATGTATTTTTACATGCACTAATATGTCATAGGTGAAAACCAAATGCACTTTCATATTTGTCCTAGAGAAAAATAGATTGCAAGTTCATTGGATATTGTCATGTTTATAGTTCTGCTGTCAAGCCTAATGGTTTATTTTAACTAAAAATATCCATGCTTTATCAAGGTGATTAGTGCATGGATGGTTGGGGGTTTTTTTAAATTCATTTCTGTAATTGAATGTTCTTACTGATGGTTACTAAGTTTGAAATAAGTTAAAGAGGAAAAAAATCATTAATTCCCACTATTAAGAACTTTAATCATTGTTGTAAGTGGTGGGTAGTGCTCACCAATAAATGAAAATGTGTTTGAAATTTCAAATATCTTACTTTTCACGAATATGACCTATGTTCACCCATCACTTGCATAATCAAGGTACATGCATTCTTACTTAAACCACAAATGATTCATCCTTTACTACAGGACTGACTAAAAGATTAATTGATTTAATTTGATTTAAGAATTTGCTAATTGTTCTTCCCTGCTGAGATTTTAGCCCCTGGCTATAAGGTAGTTACATCACATGTGAGTATGAATACATAATCAACTGTCAGATGTCTACACTGATAAAGGGTAAAATAAGTAAGGGAAAAAAACTAGTACCTGTATTATCCAAAAATAACTTCTAGTTCCTTTGGAATGCAGTCAAAAAGATACACTCAGACACTGACATGGATCTGAGTCTTAAGTGCAATCCGACACAAATATCTGGATATCTAGAGTTTTAGGTTCAGTATAGGAACAACTTTGATAAATTGAAACCCACATAGAGGACGGCAACAACCAGGCCTCTGAGAGGCCTGGAGAACACACTCTACAGGGATCACTTGAAGGGATTTATAACCTGGGGAAGAGAAGACTTCTGGGTCTCATGGCAGCTATCTTCAGATGTCTGAAGGACTGTCACATAGAGAAAGGGTTACATTTGTGCTGGTGGGCATCAAAGAGCAGAAGGAGCAACAGTTGAGAATTACAGAGGGGTAATAAACTTGTGTTCAGTATAAAGACAAATGTAATAGTGAGGGCTAAGTCAGAAGGTAATAAGTTCCCCATCACTACAGGCATTTAGATAGAGGCTGAATGATCATTTGCTGGAAACGTGGAAAAAGAAATGTGGTAGAAATTGAAATAGATGCCCTCTAACGTCCTTGCCAATTCTGAAATTCTGTGGTTTTGATATGCACAGAAACTCAGCTATGTGACCAGGCCCAGACTTTTCTTGGCTAAGTCCATTGTCAGGGCAAGGGAACCAGCCACAAGGCAGAGAGTGAAAGTCTTCTTGTGTTGTTATGGATAATCTACAAAGCAAATAAGTCACTGCATATTGTCAACAATTTGTTTTCTAAGTGTGTCACAGCTTTAATCTGAATGTTTAGAAATAAAAGGTCTTCTCTTAGAGTTTTCTCTCCAGATTGGACAGCTTGTCCAAACTTAAACCATGTAGGTTGTCACTCAGCTTGTGAGAATCTCCAGGTAGGAAGAGGTCCTGCAATCTCCATTAACGCCTGAGTCTCTCTTAATGTATCCCAACATTGCAGTCAGTACCCCTTCTAGCTGCTAATAGAGGCTCATATTGAGCTTGAAGGCCACTAAAACCTCCAGATGTTTTTAACAGAAAAAAACTTGTTCTCTAGCTATGTCTCTCTCCTCTTGAGTTGGTGAATTTTATTTTTTGAATCCAAGTATAGGAATATAAGTCATATTTATCCCCATTAAATTTCATCTTTTTGGATGTGGTATGATATCATAACCTCTCAAGATCTTTTTGGATCCTGATTCTGGAATCCAATGTGTTAACCATCCCTCCTTGCTTTGTGTCTCCTACAAATTTAATAAGATTTTGGCTTGGAGAGTTTCCTGAAGCAGGGAAGGCGTCAGCGGCTAGTATAAACATCAGGGTTTCATATAGAGTGGCAAGATGGAATTGAGCCACATATATACACTTCATGGTAGCTTTCTGCCCAGTTTGGGGTGGCTAGTGGAATTTGTAGCTTTCAGAAATCTGATGAAATTCAACAAATCTTTACTAAATATTAACTATGTGCGAATTATTATTTGTCTTAGGTACTTGGGGGAGATACGAAGATTTAATAAACCCTTGTGGAGTCTGTAATCTGGGAGGGGTGGGCGTAGCCATGCAAATAAATGAACAAAATAGAATGTGAGAGCAGCAGCCTAGAGACACAGAAAACTATGAAGGTCAGAGGAAGGAAAGATCATCTTTAGGTAAGGGAATTGGTCAGAGCTTCATAAAAGGTATAACATTGGAGCTGAATCCTGGAGATGAAGAGAATGGCTTTAATTTCATCTGATTTTGTTGATACATTTTGTTTTACATCGCATTCGTTTAAAGCTATTCCTCCCCTGCCTCTTTGTAAAGCGCTTTGCGAACCTTGAAGATATTTACACAAATGTTACCTAATTATTATCGTAGTTGCTGTGTAATGAAGATTTAACAATCAATCAATAAACAAACACTTAAGCACCTTCTGTGTGCTGGAGATACAAAAAGGAGGCCAAAGACATTCCCTGCCTTCAAGGAGCTTACAATTTAAGGAAGAAAAGAAAGAGGAAATGAAATAGGTCAGCCAAACTAACCCAGCACAATGACAACACACTTAATGCCCCATAACCTTTGTCTCACACTTGACAATAAAAGGAGGGGGGTGCATTTTCTTAACCCTTCCTGGGGGGCCAACTTTGGTCATAATTCTGAAACCATTCAGCTTGAGGCTTTTGTTCTTCCTGTTTACAGAAAGTAATCTTTCTGTTTACTTCTTTTTTCTTGTACTCATTGGTGTATTTCTTTTCCTGGTTCTGATTACTTAATTCACCTAAGTCTCACAAGGCTTCTCAGAATCCCTCACATTCTTACATTGCAGTAATATTTTATTGCATTGATATATATCTAATTGTTTAGGGATCGATGGTATTTCAACAGGCAAATTCAATTTAACAAAGTCATCAAACATGTATCATTTACCTTCTACATGCCTGGTACTGTCCTAGATGATAGGGATGCAAAACCAAAAATAAAACAATCCCTGCCCTCAAAGACTTTACATTCTACTGGTAGAATATAAACAACATCGGTTACTGAGGCAGGTAGGTAAGGTGCTGGTCTTGGAATCAGGACAACCTAAGTTCAAATTCTGCCCCAGATACTTCCTAGCTATGTGACCTTCAGCACGTCAGGTTCTTTCAGCCTAAGTTTCTTCATCTGTAAAATGGGAATGATAATAGCACTTACCTTACAGGCTAGCTATTAAAAGGTACAAAAGCATTTAGCATCTCTTAAGTACCTCCTATGTGCCAGGTACTATGCTAGGTGCTAAGAATACAAATTTAAATAATGAAACAATCCCATTCTTCTAATGGAAGAGACAACAAGAACATATATACGTATGTTCAGAATAAATATAAAGCAAAGTACTAAAATATAGCCCTTTTGAGAGGGTGCTTGGGGGGAGGGGAGGAAGCAAGAAAATCGTCATATAGAACATGGTGCTTGGGCAGGACCCTAAAGGAAAAGAGGTGGAGATGAGGAGAGAGGCCTGGGGAGCAAGCCGGTGCCAAACCCTAGACACAGAAGACTTCAAGTCCTATGTGAGGACCAAAGTGAAGCTAGTGTACAGAGGAGGGAGTAATTAATGTCCATTGAGGCTGGAAAGATAGGTTGGGGCCAGGTCATAAATGACTATTTTTTTTTCTCTTTTTCTTTATTTAATATTTTATTTTTCCCCAATTACATGTAAAAACAATTTTTAACATTGGTTTTCAAAATTTTGAGTTCCAAATTCTCTCCTTCCCTCCCCAAACCCCTCCACTGAGAAGGCAAGCAATTTGATATAGGTTATACATGTATAAATGGCTTTAAAAGCTAAACAGAGGAATTTACATTTATTTGTTCCTAAAGGCAATAGGGAGCCACTGGAGTTTACGGAATAGAAGAGCTACGTGCTCAAATCTCCACTTAAGAAAGCTCACTTTGGCAGTGATGTGAAGAGAGCACTGGGGCATGCTGTTTCAATAACCTAAGTGGGGGTTGATGAGGGCCTGAGCTCTGGCAGTGGCTGAGTATGTAAGAGACAAGGGATGTGAGAGATGTTATGGAGGTAGAAACAGCAAGATTTGGCAACGGATGAGATGTGTGGGGTGAGGTTACAGTTCTGGGAAATTACTGGAAGAATTGTGCCTTCACAAAAATGGGAACATTCAGAAGTCAAACAAGTAAATAGAAAGTGTGCCTGAAGTTACACAAAGTAATTTCAAGAGGTCCAGAGCATCAGCACCTGTGGGGATCATGAAAGGTCTCATGTAGGAGGGAGCACTGTGTTATGAATAAAATGAGGGATTCTATGAGGTGATGAAGAGGCAATGCATGCCACATAAGGGGGGAGCATCTGTACAAAAGGATAGAGGTGAGAAATGGAATTTTTGGTAGGGATAAGAGACAGTGGTGAAGATGAGATGGAGGCATAGAGAAAATGGTTGGATTTTAACGTTTCAATTTATCCCTTTTCCAGAACTCTTCATGGCAATGACATTTCCAGTGTTCCTGAGGGCTCATTTAATGACCTGACCTCTCTTTCCCATCTGTAAGTAGCGACTCTCCCCTCCCTTAGTCCCCTTTCCCCCCTTCCCCTGCCCTTTGCTTCCCCACTTACACACACACACACACACACACACACACACACACACACACACACACACACAGGATTAGTTTATCTTACCGAATGAATGCATTGAGCCCATTTCTAGACTGTTAGTTTACTAACCTATATTTAATTTTGCTGAGCTGAGAGGCATCAGTAAGTGCCTTGCTGAAAACTCACCTTGTCATTGTTTTACTACCCTCACTCTCATGGAGCAAATGTGTTTGTGAAATGTATGCCAAAAGCCTCAACTAAATGACTTTTTGAGAAATGTGCACGGGGAAAATGGCTGTTATTAATGACCCTCATTGTTTTCTGTGAGGTACACTCCTAGCATTCTCCTATCTTATTCCCTCTGTTTTTATTGTGACCTCCATAAGGACCCCAGGGAACTTCAGACTTGGACCATCCACAGGCCAGTCCCTCAGCCTCCTTAGCCAGAGGTTCTGGTGCCAGAGGTCTCTGAAAGAAAACAAACAATCTACTCTCTGTCTGAATCTTCCTTTGAAAAGGATGAATCTTTGTTTCCCCTCACCCAGAGCCAGAGACCTCTTAGGTTCCTTCTAGCTCTGACATCCTATGATGCTTTAAGTAAATTTAGGCTTTTTTTTTAATTATAAAGCAATTCTCAGGGAAGAAAAGAATGATTTTTCAGATCTCCATGGCTAAACTTATGAACCTTGGAAATATAAGAATATGACAGCTAGGAATCAGGGAAGGATCACACTGCTGATTTCTGTCTTCCCAAGAACTGGATGGGTTTCTGCACACTTCAACTTAGTTTCCTATACCTTCTTTCTGCCCCACAGAGGCAGGGGCTGAGGTACCTATTCTACAGAAAGATTGAGACCATTTTCACATGAGGTCCCACAGCAAGCAGTGGCAGAAACTAGGAACAAAACCTAGATTTCCTGATAGCTACCTCAAGAGTCTCTCCATTGCTCAGCACTAAACTCCCCAGTTTTTGAAGTTTGGGCTCTTCAAGCCGATCCTTTAGACACCTGTATGTGTATGATTCTAGAGCTCACTAGGAACGTGTGACCCCGTCTTTATTAGAGCTCTCTCTACAGAATGGATTCCCCCATAAACACAACAAATATGGGAGAAAGACTGATGCCTAGGCCAATTGAGGTTCAGAAATGCTTCCTGGTAGTGAGATGTGATCTGAATGGTAAAAAGAAGAATGGAATTCTGCAAGTGTGGGGAAGGAATTTTCCCAAGTTGGAGGAGGAACTTGAAACAGAGGTTCTGGGATGGGAGGGTAATCAGGTGGGGCAGGGACTGTTTAGGGGGGTAACAGAGGCCTTATTTCTCCACTTATCACTGCCCCAAACCCCAAAAGACTTACCCACTTTAGCAGCTAAAAGCACACCAGTGTATGTTAAGAGAAGCTAACACTGAGATGGCTCCTAAAATATGGGACATGTGCCAAGAAGATGGAAGTCAGGAAGACCTAATAGCTGGTACTGCTGCTTCTTCAGGGCCCTGGGTACCAACCCCCTGCACTGTGACTGCAGCCTACGCTGGCTTTCAGAGTGGGTGAAGGCAGGCTACAAGGAGCCAGGAATTGCCCGCTGCAGCAGCCCTGAGCTCATGGCAGACAGACTCTTGCTGACAACACCCACCCACCGCTTCCAGTGTAAAGGTAGGAGGTGGGCCCTGAGACTAAATTGCAGACCTGCCCCTCCTTAGGGTCTCCATGTTGTCCTTCTTCAGCCATCCTCTTGCCCGCAAGTGTTCTATCTTTCCTCTGGAGCCTGCTTAGCTCCGCTCCCAAAATTGGGCATCTGGCCCATCTGTGACTGCATAAGCCAATACCCTTTCTGTTCCATAGGCTGGGAAGAGACGTCCTTGAAATTCACACTGAAATATATTCATCTATTTCCTCATCCTTCTTTTCCTTAACCTTCCCCTTCTACTTCCTCTTAATCCTCCCCAAAATAAAAAAGGAGGACTCCTTGGGGCTTTTAGGGAAAGGAGGTGCCTGGGTACATTTCCAGGGAGTCATCTCGACCACATAAATGCCTTGTCATGTTCTGGCCCATGGCCATAAACCTAGTCCTTTCTGATTTCCTCCTCACCTCTCAAGCTGTTGAGGAATTCAAAAATGTTTCTTGACACTCTTCTCCCCTCAGATTTTTACAAACCATTCAGTACCTCTCCTGACCAGCCAATCTTTATGAACTGGAAAGAAGGAGAGAAACAAAGAAAAGGAAGGGGGAAGAAAGTGGGGTGGGGAAAGAATAGCAGGCACACAGATAAATACATGTCAGAGTTGGGTTTTTTCCTCCCAAAAAAAAATAGATGGTAGGTTTTTTTTCCCCTCCAAATGGAAGAAATCTCCCAATCTGTCTACGTCCTTGCATGCCTGTCCCCAGTGTCCCAAATGTGGCCAAGATGACAGCCAGACTCTCTATTCATCTTTTTCAAGGAGAATTTTACATTGCCCTTTTCCATACAATTTGTTTTAACTGAAATAGAGGGGAAGACACTTTGTTGTCAATGCAGTGCATTGGGATTCAGGAGGCCTCCATTGAGACCAAGAGAGGAGGAGACTTACCAGTGGCCCTGACCCCTGCTGAAGTTTGGAAAAGTTGCATTGATTTTTATTTTGTAAAAAGCTCATTTTTCATTCCTCTGTCTGCACCTGGAGCCTCTGAGGCCCAGAACCACAGAGACTTGCTGGAATTAAGGAGTCAGAAAGAGACAGAGAAGAGCCATTGATCCCAAGCTTACAATCAGGTTTGCCAGTCATGTCTTCACTTGAGAATGTCAGACAAGCATTAGACCTGATCGCAGCCCAGGGTCTATGCTCTTCTTGGTAACCTCTTCTTCTGCCTTGCTCCCAATTAATCATAATAAAGAGAACTAACATTTACATGGCATTTTAAGGTTTGCTAAGTGGGTTACATGTATCACCTCATTTGGTCCTCACAACCATGTGAGGTAGATGCTATAATGATTGTCCTCATTTTACAGGTAAGGAAACTGAAGCACAGAGAGATTAAGTGACTTGTCCAGGGTCACATAGCTAAATAAATATTTAAATTAGGATTAAAACTTAGGTCATTTTGACTTAAGTCTAGCACTCCATAAACTATGCCATCTAGCTGCCGAGGAACTGAAATAAAAAATGAATTAAGATAATTCATATAGCTCTAGAACGGTTAAAAGTTCTCTTACACTAAATGATACCTCTTTTCAACAGACCATCATCATAATTGCCTTCTTTGATAACGTTACCTCCTTTATTAAGAGGTATCATTGTGCAGTGCAGGAAGTAGGCAAACTAGGGACCCAAGGACTAACCTCTACCTGTTTTTGTAAAGTGCTTGAGTATATCTTTATTTAAAAATGTAAAAATCATTCTTAGCTCCCTGGACATACAAAAACAAATGGCACGTCAGATTTGGTCTTCAAGGCATAGTTTGCCGACCCCTGCTGTTCTGAGATAGAGACTTGGAATCAGGAAGAAGTTTAGATCCCACCAACACTTGCTAGTTACGTGACCTTGGACAAGTTTTTGTTGTTCAGTCATTTCAGTTTTGTCCGACTCTTCGTGACCCCATTTGGGGTTTTCTTGGCAAAGATGCTGGAGTGGTTTGCCATCTCTTCTCCAGCTCATTTTACAAATGAGGAAACTGAGGCAAATGGGGTTAAATGACTTGCCCAGGGTCACACAGCTAGTGTATGAGGCCAGATTTCAACTCATTCCGGACCATGCACTCTGTGCTGTATGGTGCCACCTAGCTGCCCTTGGACAAGTTACTTATCTCAGCCTGGGTTTAGTCATCTATAAAGTGAAGGGATTGGACAAGATGGCCTCCAGCGTGAAGTCCACCAGAGTTATCACAGATCCTGAGAGTATGTCAAGGCAGTAAACACTGTTCTTGTGGAGTACACACCTACAGTCCCTCCCTCTGACTGCCTTCCGCCATCAATCAACTTTGCCTACCACAGTCTGGCCAAGGCTAATGGCATGAAGGTGGGGAAGCTACAGTAGTAGGAGCCTGGGAGGTCCGAGGTGGGGTAAATCAGGAGCCAGCCGGGGCGGGGGGAGCAGATGGAGTCCAGGCACAGAACTTCCTGCGTTATGAAAAGAGTGTTTCTAATTACAGTGTATTGTTTGCAGATTAGCACTGAAATCAGATCAGACTAATTACAGTAATTAATTTGACTGCAGAAGTGTTTTGAATGATTTCCTACTGTGATTGTTTCATCATCAAGCAGCAGCTGAATTAATGGAAACTTTCCTGGGGAGGACTCTTCTTCCTGAATAAAACCAAATTAAAACTGGGGCTAGAAGTTGGCTGAAAGGATAGTGGGGTTGCAGCAAGACAGGGCAGAGGTTGGCAGTGGGGCAATAAGGTAGGCAGAGATACTTATGTGAAATCCTTTGGAGACTCTGAATACTTTGTGATTTTGGCTTCCCAGGCCCGGTGGACATCAGCATTGCAGCTAAGTGTAACCCCTGCCTCTCTGGTCCATGCAAGAACAATGGGACATGTAGCCCGGATCCGATGGAGCTGTATCACTGTTCCTGCCCTTATGGCTACAAGGTACCACCAGGAGGACTTTGTCTTCCTCTTCCCTACCCACTCCCCCACCATAGTCTCCTTACTGTCTTAATCCAATGGAGTGCACTTCCGTCCAGCCCTCAAGTTTCCATGATAAATCTTGATCCACAGCCAATCTCAAAACAATGGTTTCACCTTCACTCAGCCCAGGCTCACCCACTGAATCTTTAACCAGGAATACTGAGAATGCACAAAATAGAGGCATTTGCGTTTCATGTCCTTGCCTTTACTCATCCTCCACCCTCTAAATACACAATACAGTGAGGAAGAAACTAGACATAGTTATTGAAAAAAAAGAAACAGTAATGATAACTGGCATTCATAAAGTACTGTAAGGTTTGCAAAGTGCTTTTTCTCATCTGAGCTTCACAGGTTTATTGATTGATTATTGACTGATTGAGGTACATATTGCAATTTACTGATGGGAAGCTAAGGTTTGAAGAGGTTAAATGATTTGCCCAAGGTCTCAGAGTCAGAATCAAGAAGTGAACCCTAGGTCTTCTTGACTCCATATCCACTATTCTATGCTCTGTGCCAGATGTTCTTCCAGAAAGGAGAAGGGCCGCCATGTGGAAGTAGGATTAGACGTGTTCTCCTTGGCCCAAAGGGAAAGAACTACTGTAGGACCAATGGGTAGAAGTTGCAAAGAGGCAAACTGAGGCTTGATATAAGGAAGATGCCCTAGTAGTTAGTGAGATAGATGAGGACATCAGGGGATGGCAGGTCACCAGAGGTCTTCCAGCACCGCCTGTATGACCATTCATCAGGGATGCTGTGGAGAGCATTCTTCTAGAGGTGTGAGATGTAAAAATGGTAGTTATCAGTATTATTATTAATAATATTTAATATTATGCAACTCTTTATACCTCCCTAGCTCCTAGGGCACAATATCTTTCGCATAGCAACACATCAGTGTTGATGATTTGATCTTTACAACAACTCTATGAGGAAGAAAAGTGTGATGATGATGGTAGATGTAGCTAGCATTTGTATAGCCCTCTAAACTTTGCAAAGTACTTCACAAATACCATCTCATCCCTGAAAGATAGGTACAGTTATCATCCCTATTTTACAGATGAGGAAACTGAAGCAGACAGAGGTTACGTGACTTGCCCAGGGTCCCACGGCTAGTAAGCATCTGTGGCAAGATTTGAACTTGAGTCTCCCTGACTCCAAGCCCAGCATTCTATCCAGTGCATCGTCTAGTTTCTTCTATAATTCCAGTGATAATATTCAGACTGTTCTGACATTTATGAAAGTGTGATGTAGAGATTGTAGGTATAGAATATTACTTTCCTTTTTAGGAGGGAAGGTAAGTGGTTTTCAAATAGAGATTGCTTTATTCATTTCTATCCCCCCAGCACCTAGCACAGTGCCTGGTACATGGTAGGAGCTTAATTAATACTTATTGATTGATTATGGGAAGGAACATATAGCTAGAAATAACTAATGTTAAAAGGCTTCAATGAAATGTACTTTTAAAAGAAATTGAGGAAAATAGAACATAAAGAGGTCAAGTGACTTCCCCAATGTCACACAAGTCATTGGCAGAGAGGATCTTAGAAATCAGGTCTCCTGTTCCAGGGCCCTTCCCACTGCATCACATTGCCTCCCCAAATAATTAGCTTCAAAATACTCTCGCCCAAGGACTACACTTTTTGGAAGAAAGAAGAGGCCAAATTGAATAGGTGAGAACCCTTATGTCCTTTTGGAAAGCCTAAAGGCAAAACACAAGGCGGAACACAGGAGAGCAATGCTCATACATACCCAGAAGGTCACGAGGTCATAGATTTAGAGCAGGAGCAGACCCTAAGAGCTATCAGATCCAACCTCCTACTTTCACCTGTTTAAAAAAAGAAAAAGAAGCACAAAAATTTTAAGCAACTCGCCCAAGGCCACACAGGTAGCAAGTGTCAGAGGTGCAATTCATGACTCCAGATCCAGTGTTCCAACCCCTACGCCACCATGCTTTCTCCCAGCCTGTTCTCTACCCACGATCCAGACTAAATCTAGAAAAATACCTCACTCCCTTCTCCACAGCCATTGCCAGATGAAGCTGCTCCTCTAGAAATGGCTTCTTGGGCCATGCCCAATCAACCACTCTTTATACTCTCAGAATTTATGTTCCTCATGTGAGTGTAACTATGGAGGGAATATCTTTAGAGGAGCAATGTCTAGCTGCAGAAGTGGGGAGGCTTTAGCACAGTGGAAGGAAGGGAGGAAACATGCATTTTAAAGCTCCTACTATGTGCCAGGCACTTTACAAATACTTCATTTGCTCCTCAGGACAATCCTGGGAGACAGATACTATTATTATCCCTATTTTACAGTTGAGGAAACTGAGGCAGACAGAGGCTAAGTGACTTGCTAAGGGTCACACAGCTAATAAGTGTCTAAGGTCCCATTTGAACTTAAGCCTTCCTGATTTTAGGTCCAGGGCTCCTCTATTCACTATACTACTTAGCTGCCTGCAATGTTTCTAAAAGAGTGGCCTGATAACCCCTGGCGATCCCTGAGGCCCTTTCATGAGATCCACAAGGTGAAAACTACTTTTATCATAATACTAATTTCTGATACCATAAATATTAATAGATACGACCCACATGAGAAAGCTCTTTGGAGTTCTTAATGACTTTTGAAGAGTGTAAAGGGGACCTTGAGACCAAAAAGTTTGAGAACTTCTACTTTAGCATAAGGAAGATAAATTAGGTGATCATTAAGGCCCCTCTCAGCTCTAACATTTTACGATTCTATGATATTCTGACCAACAGTTTGGCTGTGGTTCTGGGCACCCCTATGCAATAGAAACACATACCTCATCTATTTCATGACTGTCAATAAAACCCAGCTGCCCAGAACTGCCCACCTGGCCTGGTACTTCTCCCAGTGGCCTTCACCCTGAACTACAGGCCCCTCCACTTGATCCTCAACCTCAGTCCCTTCAAAACTGGACCCCAGTGTGGAAGCACTGGGCACCAAAGAGATGCCCTAGCTACAAATGAAGCTAGGATGAACTGGAAACATAGGCCCGGGGGGGACCCTACTATGCCAGTTCCCCAAATGTGGTGGATATGTTTCTTATCTATGAGCTTAGGACCCACTGCAGTCTTAACGACTTGGAACCCACTGCAGTCCTAAGGACAGGACTCCTAAGGCAGTTATGCCAGCAGTCCCTAGCTGATGGTATCAGAGTGCCACCTATAGGCCTCGGCTGGAGGTCTAGTTTGGGATGAAATGCAGGCCATTTGATACCCCTTTGAGCTGGACAGGAATTACCACATCTAGCCATCATTACACCAGCAAGCTCCCCACAAGGTTCTTGGACACAGCAGTGTCCTGACCCATGTTCCTTTGCATACTTGGCTATTGATGGGAGAATGAGGGAAGAGTTGGAGGCTGGGTCAGAATGTTCAGGAGCTGCACTACAAAGTCCCTCTCTAGAAAGTAATAGAACTGGGGTTCTAGAGTGGGGATTGTCTTGTCATCTGGCTCTTCCCACTCCCAAACCTTCCCACCCTGGAAAGTAAAGAAGCTCACAGCTCCTAGGATTTAGAACTAGAAGCACCAGTAGAGGTCACTCAGTACAATCCCCTCCTTTGGTGGGTAAAGAAACTGAGATACAGAGAAGGGAGGTTACCTGGCCAAAGTCAAGCAGGTAACGAGTAGCATCCTCTTCTGACTCAAAATCTAGCATACTTTCTGTCACGACACACTACCTTCCAAGGAGAGAGGAACAATAAAATCCCTGATAATAACTTAGATTTGTATAGAGTTTTATTGTTTGCAAAACTCCTTAAATACATCATTTCATCTGAAAGTCTATGACTAGCCCTGAGCCCCCTGTACCTACTGTGATATCATTCTGCATTAAGCAAGGCATAGTATCCAAAACAATGGAGGTGATAGTCCCACCTTAGACTAAACCCTGATCAGCCTCCATGAGCAATAGGTATTCAGTTCTTCTGCACCACATTTTAGAATAGCTGGAGAATATCTAGAAGTGGGTGACCAGGAAGGTGAAGGATCCCAAGTTTACGTCTCATGAGGATGAGTTGAAAGAAGTGAGGTTGTTTGGCCTAGAGGAGAGAAGGCATAGGCAGACAGAAAGGCCGCTTCATAGGAGAAGGACAAGGCTTGCTCTGCTTTGACCAAGGAGCCAAACCAGGGGCAATAATAGATGGAAGCTACAAAGAGGCAGATTTAGACTTGACTTCTAGAAAAACTTGCTAAAAATTAGAGCCTTCCAAGAGTGGAATGGACTGCCTTGGGAGGGAGCGGGTTTGCCCTCATCAGAGCTGTTCAGCCTCCAATCACCAGATGACCACTTGGCCATTTTGTTGCAAGGGAAATTCTCGTTCAGGTAGGGGTTGGATAAGCCCCAAGGGACGCTTCAGCTCTGAGACTGAGATTATAAAGCTGCTGAGGATGAATAGAGGCTGAAAGGACTTTCAGCAGCCTGTAACAGTAGAAAGTCTGGTAAATAAAAAGAAATTCATTCACAAGTATCTACTGAGTGGTTGTGTTTAGTATTGAGGCCTACAAAAAAAATGGTGAGACATACACTCTGGACCTTGAGAAATTTGTGTTCTAATTAGAACCCAAGCACGAACAGGTAACTAACAATATAGAAGTACCGTAAGATGGTGAGGGGCAGGGTGGGGAGGGAGGGAGGGAGGAGGAAGGGAGGAAAAGGGAAAGGAAGAGGGAGAAGGAGGAGGAGGCGGAGAAGGATGGAGGGTGAATGACAGAGAGAAGGAGAGAGGGAGGGAGGGAGAGAGAGAGAGGGTGGAAGGAGGAAAGAAGGCATCACTGACAGCTGGTGTAGTTAAGGCATCCTTCTTGCTGGTGGAGGGCAGGATGAGGCTAGACCATAACGGAAAGCTGGAGATCTGAGCTGCTAACTTTAGCCAGGCCCTTCCACAGTTGTGTGCCTGTGATCAGCACAGGCAGCTCCAAGACATATCCCTAGCTCTTCTCCTTTGTTTTAGGGGTAACCTATAACTCACTCGGGTTCTGAAAGGATGCTCATGATCAGAGCCCCTGTTATTTATTTAATAACCTGAGAAGGAGTGTTAACCCTCTAACCTGATCCATCTTGCTCAGCTCGAATACTTCCCAGGTCTGGCTTGTATCCTTCTATGAGCAACAAAGAAAGATGGGGAGCAAGGCTGAGATGCAGAAGGCTTACTGGCCCAGGAATCATCCTGCAGATGGTTGTTGTGCCAGTGAAAATGGTTCCATGGGCACTTGATGCCAACTTCTAATGAAGAGATTCCTCTCCTGAATTCTTACAGTTCAGAGGTCGGGAGGATGGAGAAAAGCAGACTGTAGGTGACCACTGAAGTGAAACAAAACTAGAGAAGGGCTCCGGGACATAGCGGGGAGAGGGAGTCAGATAGCCCAAGACAAAGAAGAAGAATTTATAGTACAGAGTCTTTTAAGACTTGCAGTAGTTGATAGAATTCAACAAGACCCGTATTCAAATCCCAGTTCTGATACTCACTAGGTGTATGACCATGGCCAAGTAATTTGACCTCTCTGAACCCCAATTTCCTGATCTGTAAAATATGGAGAGTAACAACTGTATTGCCTGCCTCACGTGAGGCTCTAATGAAATTATGTATTCATTCAGCAAGCAGTTATTAAGTACCTACTGTGGACCAGGTTCTGAGCTAAGAACAAACACAAAACAGTCTCTGCCCTCAAGGAACTCACACTCTATTAAGGAAGAACAACGTGATAAATAAATAAATGAATGCAAAATACATGCCAAGCAAATAATAAGTAATTTCCAGGGCAGGGTGGGAAGTGACAATTGGAGGGAACTAAGATAGACCTGCTATAAGCAGTGAGTGAAGTCTCACAAGAAGCTATGGATTCTATAGGCAAAGATGCAAACATGAAAGTATTTAAAGCTTCCAGAGGCGAGGTTGAAGAGCTACATTAATTCAGTGGTTGTTTTTACTATTATTAATATCATCACTGAAGCTTACAAAGCATTTTCCTCACAACCTAGAGAGGTAGATAGGGCAAGTATCACTACAGAAGGAGAAACTGAGTCCCCCTGAAGTTCAAATGCCTTGTCTGTGACCATACAATTGTATGAGTGAGAATTTAAACCTGGTTCGGATCCGTGACTTGACAACTAACCTAGTTCTAACCTCCTTATTTTGCAGGTGAAGGAACAGGCCCAGAGATGGCAAATGATTGTCTAAAGCCACACAGCTAGTTAGTGACTGGGCCAGGCTGCCTGACTCCTAGGCTAGCGCTCAGCCCTGCTCTCAATCACCAGCTATTCTCCAGAATCAGCCCCCAAGCTGGAGTTGCCCATCAGTCCCAGGTTGTTCATGCCAAATGTGACATGCCGGGGGTTACTGACTATAACATTGTGAATTGGCAAGGAGACTGCGTGTCAGCTGCTGCCCTCATCCACTGGCTATAATATGTGATTTCTATAAAACCCAATATGAGAACAGACAGTGATCTTCGAGGGCACTAGAGGGGGAAGGCGTTTATTTATAGCTTGTTTGTAGACATGTGAATGTCTACAAAGACTTTCGAGGGATGCAAAGGGAGGCCTTGGCTTTTGCTAAAGCTGTTGATGCCCAGGCTTGGATTCATTGACAGGGATGGGCATGCATGCGTGCTCAGTTACAGACACAGTTTTTGGCTCTTATATACTTGTCAGCATCCTCAAATGGAGGTGAAAAGGCACTTGGTATGTGTTCTAGTGGAAAGAATAGTACGCTGAGAATCTTAGGAGACCCAAGTTATCCCTTTGTCTTTGCCACGGCTTCCCTGGGTGACTTTGTAAAGGTAACTGCTCTTGCCTGGGCCTCAGGGTCCTCATCTGTAAAACTGGGAGGAGAGTTGGACACGATGATCTTTAAAGTCCCTTTTAGCTGTGATATTATGTTATTCTAGTTTAGGTCCTTAAAAGTTCGGGTGGAGAGTGGGAGAAAGTGTCCCACTAGAAAATCATGACTTAGAGATTTTGGATATTTGTGCTTTGTCTTCATCCCTGAAACCAATCAAGAGTTTGTAATGATTTTCTGCCATCCCTTGATGGGGAAGACCCAAGCTAGGTATGGAGAAAAGGTCTCATGTTTGTGAATGAATAGCTGGGGAAACTGTGCCACCAACCAATCTGATGAAAAAATTGCAAAGTTGCAGTGACTGTCCGAACATTTCCAAATATCTGTATCTTGGTGCTGTGTGAATCAAACATCCAGTATTTGACTGATTTTTTTTTTCAAAGGTTCAGTTTCATGCAGACACACCATGGACCCATCCTCCAGACTAGGTCTGAAAGTGTTGCTACTTTGAGTGGTCACTGAAGCCCAGCCTGCTCGAATACTGACCAGACCCATCCCCCTAACCCTGCCCTATATTCACATTCGAAGAGTTAATAGAAAGGGGAATGTGGCCAGGGAGCATCATAAATCTGGTGGATTTAAATAAAAATGAGGCTGGAAAGAATGGAGTTGACCTAATTTTCTAAAAATTGACGATAGTGATTTATTAACGAGGACAAGGAAGTCACTGAAAAGTGGCACTGTCATGCCCACTTATAGTCTCATCGAGTGCCAGGCACTGCTGCCTGGATTTGAATTACATTCAAGAAAGATGTGAAGCAAGTTCTCCAGTCAGGGTTTGGCACTGAGCGGCTAATTCTTGAAGAATATATTGAAGTGGCTAGATCAGTGGGAGTGCCCCACGTACGGTAGCATCTTCCTCCCCATAGCCCTTCTCCTTTGTTGTCCTTCAGGGTTCCATCCTGATGTTTCTCACTGAGATTCCTTTTCATTGTTGTTGTCATTTCAGTTGTGCCCCATTCTTCGTGACTCCATTTGGGGTTTTCCTTGCAAAGATACTAGAGTGGTTTGTTATTTCCTTCTCTAACTCATTTTACAGATGAAGAAACTAAGGCCAAAAAAAAAGGTGACTTGTCCAGGGTCACACAGATACTAAGTGTCTGAGGCCAGACTTGAACTCTCATAGATGAGTCTTCTTGACTCCAGGCCCTGGCACTCCATCCACTGTACCACCTAACTGCCCCGATATTCCTTTTTAGGTCAGCAATTTCCAACTAATTCCCGATTTTTTTCAACATCCCTCTGAGGAGAAACAATATGACTTGG
The DNA here is from genome assembly GCF_003287225.1 of Phascolarctos cinereus. Classification (NCBI taxonomy): domain Eukaryota; kingdom Metazoa; phylum Chordata; class Mammalia; order Diprotodontia; family Phascolarctidae; genus Phascolarctos; species Phascolarctos cinereus. The sequence goes on along the minus strand of NW_027555625.1, from coordinate 403,469,702 downwards.
GATGAATTTAGATCCAATTTTAATAGATGCTATTCATCCATTTGCTCATTCATGTATTAAGTTAAAATATAAAGCAATTTATAAGTGTCAGTCAGTCAAAGCATTCATTAAGTACCTACTATGTGCCAGGCAGTACACTAAGTAGAGAAGTCAGCGTGGGTTTCCATGACTGCAGTGGTGGATGCATGTTGGGCAAGTGGGAAAGATAAGGAAAGATCTGGCATATGGCAGACCCTGCCAGCTAGGTCTGGAGACCATAGGATCATAGATATAGATCTGGTAGTCAGTTTAAAGATCATCAAATCCCAAACCCCTCATTTTATAGATGAGGAAATTGTGGTTAAGAGAAGTTGTGGTTTGCCCAGGGTCATACAACTCCTAAGTCTCTAAGGTGAGATTTGAACCCAGATCTTCCCAATTCCAAATCCAGTACTCTACCCATGATGCCTCTTCACTTCATATATTGCCTTGGAGCTGCTTCAGGCAACCAGGTGACATGGTAGAGAGCAATGTAATTAGAGTCAAGAAGACCTAATGCTCTCACTCTTTCTTCGGTAAATTTAATTCAAAATTTATTGAATGCTTACTGTGTGTGAAGCATTATGCTGGGTGTTGGGGATGGAAATGCAATTAACACAACCAGTCCCTGCCTTTAAGAAACTTGTTTTCCAATGTGGAAACATATCACGGGCAGTGATCAGTAAATACGGTATCAGGTATTTTGAGGAACTTTCTATCCGGCCCTTGCCTTGGGCAGAATTGTCACATAGGCAAAGTGTCAGCCCTAACTTCCATTCTGCACCCCTCAGGCACCCAAAGCCCTCTCCCATCACCCCATCCCCAATTCCCCTCCTCATCAAGACCCTGCTCTCAGGAAAGGATCTGGTATCTTTCATTTCCACCATCATTTGAATTTCTCATTGAGCTTTACTACTCGGGGAAATCGGCATTTAAAAATCCTAATGTCTCACTACTGAATAAAAAAGATTTTAGGCATCTTCCATAAAGGAGAGCAAAAGATTTGAGGGCACAGAAGGGTATCATCTGCAGCCCAAAGATCACATAAGGAAGCAGAAATCGATTTCATCTACAAACCAGGTCCACCCTTTGTCTGAAATCCTTTGTCTGATGCTGCTTATCATTCTCATCATAAGCAGACTGCTTTTCTTTAGCATTCATTGTTTACAGTACTATACCAAGAGGTCTGAACAGACTGGGGCTCTGCCCTCGGGTAGCCCAGAGTCTGGGACAGAAAGGGACAGAAAGTCTAGATATATAAGGAGAGGACATGCATATCCCAGAACGGATACAGTATCACTCAGTTATGAAGGAACAGTGAGGCATATGGTTTGGATGAGGCGGGGGTCACAAGACATCATGGTACAGTGGACAAAGGACTGGATTTGGAGTCAGAGCACCTTAGTTTGAATCTCAGCTCTGCCACTTACTATCCCTAAAACTTTGCCCAAGTCCTTAGACCTCTTTGGGACTCATTTTCCTTATCTATAAAAAGAAGGGATTGATTAGATGGCCTCTTCAGTTCTTTCTGACTTTCATTTGATGATCCTGTATTACGATCCTATCCAAGGTAACTGAAAAAGAAGGTTGACGTTCTTAGATGCAAACTTGCCCCACCAAGGCATACCAGAATCCCCAGCCTCACAGTTCAGACTGATTGGTAGAATAACTTGGCCTCATTCTAGATCACATCCTGTTGTAGGCAGCAGCAGAGCAGGAGAGGGAGAAGGGATTTTCCCAGCCAGATGGGGAACAGGTGGCATGGCAGTGGGTGGCCTCCGATTAGTGCCCATGGCTGGCAAAGTGGCCAGGCCACAGAGCATGTGGCTCTGAAACAAAAGCAGCAGGAGCTTCCCACCCCCTCCTCCACCCTAGATGCCACCCCTCCCAGCCCTCTGGGAGGTAACTTCCCAAGATAATGATGCCAAGCTGCTTGGCAGAGAAGCCAGGAAGCAGGCAGGGCCACTCGCCAAAGCTCAGGTGCATCCCTAACCCATCTGCCAGCCTGGCTTGGTTGACAGGAGGAGCCAGGGCTCCCAGCAGGGTCATGGTGTGTGGCTTCAGCAAAGGGCTCTAGAACTCTACACATAAGGGTAGTGCGCTATCTCTCTCTGTCTCTGTCTCTGTCTCTGTCTCTCTCTCTCTCTCTCTCTCTCTCTGTCTGTCTCTCTCTGTCTCTCTCTCTCTCTCTCTCTCTCTCTCTCATCTCTGCCCTTCACACCAACAATCAAACAGGTCATCAGACATTCCAGTCCCAATCCTCCCAGCCTCAAAAAACTCACAGGGTAGAATGAGGGAGGAGAGAACCCTGAGGAAAGGAATTGAGCTTTCCAGAGACCTGCTGGGGGAGGCATTGAAGACACAGCCAACTCTCTCCAAACACATCTTGATGCTCTCTGGAAAACACAGGCACGTTTCCTCTACTTTGTGCCCCCTTAAGGCCCTCCCAAGGCCAGCACGTCCACTGCAGGCATCACTAACCTGGGATATCTCCCCTTCTTTCCTTCAGGGCCGGGATTGCACCATGCCCATCAATACGTGTATCCAGAATCCCTGTGAGCACGGAGGGACCTGCCACCTCAGCGAGACCAGCAGGAATGGATTCAGGTAGCAGGAGCTGCTAAGGCGCTCTCCCTCACCCACCAAAGGGGTCTCAGACTTCAGCAGGAAAGTTTTAAGTTAAAATCCCCTGGGATCTAAACAGACAACTGCAGGAGACATCAGGATGACCTCCCAAGGTCCTTCCCATCTTGCCTTGTGGCAGTCAGAGTGTGGGTGACGGAGCATGACTGAGGCTTGAAGTCGCACCTGTCCTGGCCTTGGCCTAGAATTCCCCTACCTCACTCAGATCCACCTCAGCTTTTCCTCCCATAGAGACTGGCTGAGTACCTATGATCATCCTCCCTTCTCTTCTCTTCACCTTGTAATCAATCAGTAAACATTTAATAAGCACCATGCTAAGTGCTTGGAATTCTCCACTCTAGCTCAGTGGTCTAAAGCATTAAGACCTCAGGATTGAGGACGATGAGACCATTTGAACCTGGAGAAGGGGGGTTGCCCAACCAAGGGGCTCAGCTCCTACCTCTCCCAGACCCTTGGGCACCCTGTCCAGCAGGCCCAGGCTCTGCTAAAGAGTGAATTTTGAGGGCCCTGTTTTATGAAGCTATGGACTCAGAAGGCAGAAGCCTCAGTAAGGGGTGCAGACTAGGGGTTCTGAAATTTGAACCTATCAAGAGAGTGGAAATTCAACCCACAGCTGCCCCAGGGGCTTGAGATGAGTTTGCCAGCAGGCAGAGGAGAGGGCGTAGAGGCAGTTTGATGTCAAATTCTCTGAAACCATCACAGCCAAGAGGGAAAAATAAGTGACTATCAGAGGCATTACGGGAAGAGGCCCTCTTAGCCTGTCTACTGTGTGGTCTGTGAAAGAAATTATCTTTTTTCTCTCTGTTCCTCTCCCTGGAGGTCCAAGCCTGTACATAGGTTCGCCTGCCAAGCCTGTCAAATCTTTGCTCTTATAAACTGAAACTTAAGCTGAGGTTAGTTTTCCTGCCTGAGAAATGCCAAGCCACCCACTCCCTAGTGCTGGGGCTCACAGATAGGCAGTGAATGGGGGTGAAATGAGACCACATGGAAATCATAGGGAGGTGGTGACATGGACAGGCCAGAGGCAGGAAATGCACCTCAAGGGCTGAAACCTCATCCTTAGGCCCTGTGCCCACCCAAGGGATCCACGGGTGAGCAAAAGGTTGCTTCGCAGTGTGAGGGACTCCATTTCCCACACCTGGCCGGTTAGGTGAAAACTTAGCCGGTGGTATGGTACAGGGGGTCTTGGTTCCATCCCCAGTAGTTGAGAGACTTAAGTTTATTTTTCTAACTTAGAAACAACTTTTGGAGCTGTTTTGTGGGTATGTGTGTGCTTGGTTTTTCTTAAGGAAAAGTCCTAGGTATAACAAGACTAGAATTTGGTAGATTCTTATTCTGTGTTTCTGGGATAGACCCAGATTTCCGCTGAGGGTAAACCATTTCTTTTTGTTAGCCAGAGTTAGAAAGCATCTCCCTCACGGAGCAAAAAGTCATTTAGTGAGGGCCCTGGGGTAGGAAGACTAACAATGCTTATAGTTTTCAAGGTGGGCATTGCAGGTGGGGTGGGGCCAGAGTGACAGTGAGCAACCAAGTCTTGAGCCTCTGGACCCACTGGCCAAGCATCATGGTGACATGCTTGCTCAGCTTTGGGGAGGATATTACTGTTTGGCCCAGGATATAAAATAACTCTCTTTCTTTAGGTCAGGAGCATATGGCGGGGAGGTGAGGGGGGGTGGCTGGTCAAGGGGAGCTTCCTGGATTGTCCTAGAAATATCTAGAGATTCTGAATTAAAGGCTCCCCAAAAGGTTATATTCTTTCAACCAATCAGTTCATAAAGCACCGGCTTTAGAGTGAGAAGAGCTGACTTTGAATCCCAGCTGTGCTACTCACTGCCTGTGCTCCCCTGAGCACAATCACTTCACCTATCTGGGAGGCAGTTTTCTCATCTGTGACATGAGGGGACTGGACTAGTGTCAAATTCAAATAGAAATGGGGGCCACCAAACCATAAGGATCCCTGTGACCTACATGTTGACTTAGAAAATGACATATTAATATTATCTATATTCTATTGTATTTTTATTTATTTTGTTAAATACTTCCCTATTAGATTTTAATCTGATTCGGGCCACTCAGAAGTATTGGGGGAGGCAGGTAACCTGCAGGCAGCATGTTTGACCCCTCTGGACTTCCTTCCAGCTCTCAACACATGAGCCAGCCCTGAAGAGGGCAATCTCTAAGCCTGAAGCCATTAGCATGACCCCCCTCTTTCTAAGGCTCACTGGGATTCCCTTCAGGGAAGGAAGCTCTCCACACACACTCACACATTCCTGCCCCCATGGACACACACACACAGTCCAATCAGCAAAACGCTGCTTCTCTCTACTTTGCAGCTCTCTCTACTACATCTCCCCCCACCCCAAGCTCCACCCCCAAGCAATCATAAGAACTTAAATAAATGATAAATAAAAATAAGTTAATAACTTTGACTCAGTCCTCCTGAAAGTCAAGACTTTCTGCCTAGCCCAGCTATAAGACCTTTTTTTCCCCCCTCTAAAACCTCCTGTCTGACCCATGGCATGTGACCAACCAGGTGATTTGTGGGAAGAGAGAATGTGGAGAGGGAGAGGCAGGGGCACTTTTGCATGACAGGCCTACATGTGCTCAGACCAAACATCCCCTGCTGTGGTAGCAAGAATGTAGTATGTCCAAGGGAAGAGGGTCAGCAACTGGGCAAAGATGAGTGGTAGCATGGTACAGTACCAAAGGCGCTAAGACCTTGGTTCAGAGCCTGGTTCCATGTAACCTTGGGCAAGTCACTTAGGATCCTAGATCTAGCACTGAGAGGGATCTCTTTAGATGTCATTGGGTCCATCGTCTTCATTTTATAGGTGAGGAAAATGAGGCCTACAGAATTCAAGTGACATATTCATGGCTGCATAGGTAGTAAGTGGGTGTGAATGAAGGTCCTCTTATCATGATGGTCTTTGTCTCTAAAGCTCTTCCCCACTGGTCTATGCTGGCTCTGCCTCTCGCTTCATTTCCCGGATCCTAATATCTCATTGTTAAGATGAGGTAATTGGACTAGATGATTTCCAAGGTCCCTTTCAACCCTAAATTTATGATCCTGTGCATTTCAGGAGTCAGCCCAAGTTGTCTAGTTTTCCTAATTTTGTAAACTGACTCCTAAGTCAGTTCAGCACACTTGAATAGGGAGAGCCAGGGTACCACATTTCATCTCAGAACACATTTTTATGGACAAGGTATAAATCTTCAGTGTATAGACTCAGAGTCTGGTCATAGCAATGGTGACGAGCTGACTACACTGGTTATTTATAAATGAGGGAGGCCTTTTCCCCATTACCTTGAACCATAGCTCCCCACATCCCCAGGGCTGCTAGACCCAATTGCTCTGCCTTATCTCACTGCTGTGATCCAAGGGAGGAGAGCAAGGTCAGGCAAAGGACAGGTCATTGGCTGTTAGGATTTTTTTTAATTTTAAGATTATTAATAAGATAAAGACAAGTAAAGAAAATACTTTGCTCTGATTAATGATGGTTTAAGCTCAGTGGTTCCTGGCTCCATAGCTATCCTCCCTCCTCATCTCCTTGACGTGACAGACACCGGAGAGAGCTCAGAAGTAAGCAAGGACAATAAATTATGAGGTGTGAACGTGGCATGTCTGAAGCATAGTTAAAGGAGAGGTTGGAGAAGTCGAGTCTAGAAAGGCAACAAAGAAATTGTCTGGAAGCATCAGAGCTACTCTAAAGAGGCGAGGGATCGGCGGTCCTCTCACTCTGCAAAGGACAGAACTTAAGGACCAGGGAAGGAGAATCCAAATGCAGCTGGGAGCATTTAAGTTAGATCGAAGAAAGAACTTACTGCTAAGGGAAGACCCAGAGAAGGCTCCCAAGGGCAGTTCAGGGAGCTCCATCCTTGGGTATCCATGAGAATAGCAAAGGTAGCCCTAAGTTTGGAAAAGGGAAAGAGATGAAGTCTTGCCCATGAGATCTTCCAGCTAGAGCTAGAAAGGACCTCTGAGGTCACCTAGTCCAATCCCGTATTTAATAGATTGGGAAATAAGGCCTAGAAACATAGAATAATTTGCCCCACAGGCAGTAAATGGCAGACACAGGTCCTCTAACTCCACAGAAGCTGATGTAGATGACTTCTCCAAATCTTTCAGGCCAAAGTGGTCCCGAATGGAGGATTCTCCCAAGCAGCCTCTAGGGGCTCTAAGGGAACAGGGTCCCCCCGCAAGAAGGTGATTTGTGGTGTCTCCTTGTCTAAATCAGATACTGTTCCCTCTGGGAACTTTAAAGGGCAGGCCTTTCTAACCATCTCTGCTCCCCTGTCTGTGTTCCTTTTGTGACCCCCTTCTCCCTCTGACTTCCTCCCCTTCTCTCTCCCCTCCAAAGCTGTTCCTGCCCTCTGGGCTTTGAGGGAGAACGATGCGAGATCAACCCAGATGACTGTGAGGACAATGATTGTGAGAACAACGCCACCTGTGTGGACGGAATCAACAATTACGTGTGTGTGTGCCCACCCAACTACACAGGTACAGGGAGGCAGAGGGGGATGGGCTCCCGCTTACATGCCCTAGGACTCCGCCATCTGCCCTATCGCCCTTCTCTCCCACGTGCCCCCATCCGTGTCAGTCCCCAACAGCAGAATCACAGACTCCTCTCTGCCTTGAAGCAGGTTTTGGACCAACCAGTGGGCTGTTTATTTAGCTGATGACTACTCTGTTCACTGTGGGCTGTTGCCCTTCCCAATGGTGCTTGCGCCTGGCAAAGTGATCACTTATGCTGTGTTTGCCTTCTGTTCCCAAAGCTAATTGCTTTTTTTCCCCCCTCCAAACCTATTTGATATATTAACAGCTTCTAATGAGGACAGTTAAATAAGCCATTAGATTGAGAAATGAAGTGTCACTAGTCACCACAGGTATAACCTGGGAGTTAACAGCTCATCAGTGGACCTCTGCCAGTTCAGTTCAAGTCAACAAACATTTATTAGGTGCCAGCCCATGTGCTAGGCACTGAGGGGAGGCAGAGATGAATCAGGCATAGTCCCTGACCTGAGGGTGCTTGCAGTCCACTTCCATGGAGAGATGAGATGGGGACACCAATAACAGTCATACAAAGTTAACACTATGAGTAGGCCGAGATGCCGTGGCATGGGAAAGTTGAGAGGGACGGTCTTAGAGACTGGGTCTTCCCTCTCCAGCCCTCATACCTTCCTTTTTCACTCTCTTGCTCAGAGGACTAAAATTAATTCAGTCGCTACTGGAAAAGCCACAACAACCTCCCTCCTGTGGCTCCACTCACAGTCCCTGTGACTGCCTGCACAAGGCTTCTTAAGCTTTTTTTGTGACATGGACCCTTTCAGTAATCTGGTGGGACCTGTGGACCTTTTCTTGGAACAAGATGTTCAAATGCATAAAGTAAACTAAGAAGGATTACAAAGGAAACCAATCATATGGAAGTACAGTCATATATGTAATATACATATGTATACACACACACACACATATATATATACATACACATAAACATACATACATATATATGTATATGTACATTATATATATGTACATTATATATATATATATATATATATATATATATATATATATATATATATATTCCTGAGTTCAAATCTGTCATAACTGTGTGAGCTTGGGCACATCACTTAACCCTGTTGGCCTCAGTTTCCTCATCTGTAAAATGAGCTGGAAAAAGAAATGGCAAGCCATTTTAGCATCTCTACCAAGAAAACCCTAAATGGAGTCACAAAGAGTTAAATACAACTGGAAATTACACACACACACACACACACACACACACACACACACACACATATATATATAAAGAATACAGAACTACAGACTGCAGTTGAGAATCCGGGCCTAGACCTCTGCTCTGTTCCCTGGCAACCACCCCCCAGCCCTCCTTCCCATTGAATGTAAGGTGCTTGAGGGTAGGTCTGTCTCGTTTTTGGACTGGTATCCCTAGTACTTAGCACATAGTGATTATGATTTAAAGTAAAATTCCCGAGAGCTTGTTTCCAGGCTGCCGTGTGTGTCCTTTGCTAAGAGTCACAGGTCAAAGCAAGAGTGGCTGGGTCTGAGAAGCCTAGTCCGTGTTTGGCTTTCCTGCTCCCATGTGGACAAGCGCGAGTCACTGCTGCTCAGTGGGTGGAGAGCAGGCCTTACCATCAGGAAGACTGAGGCTCATGTCCAGTTCTGACATGTATTGGCTGGGTGACTCTGGACAAGTCATTTCACCTCTCAGTGGTCTGGGCGACTTTCTAAGGCTGTAAGTTGCAGAGCAGCTGACAACCTACATGGGTAAAAGGAGTTGCCTCACCTGGAGTTCCCCATTCCAATTAAATCTCAGGTCCAAAAAGAAAAAGACAAAAAGTGAACAAATACCAGTACTGTGACTAAATGAGACTTGCCTGTGTGTGTGGAGGACATGGGCATCTTTCTTCCATGAGGTATATGGAGAAGCTGAGGGCTGGGAGTAGAATGGGTCCAAGAGAGAGAAAACTGGTTTTCAGATTGTCACTATCTTGTTTTGAAGCCTGGTGACTCAGTGTCTCTGCCTAAAGTCCCGGGACAGCCAGGGCTCGTCTCTCCTGCTTGACATTCCCCTGTGGCATCCTGACATTTCTGTTCTGTGCCCCTCTTCCAGGAGAGTTGTGTGATGACGTGATTAACCACTGCATCCCTGGGATAAGCCTGTGCCAGCACGAGGCCAAGTGTGTCTCCCTGGACAAAGGATTCAGGTAACACCCAGGCTCCCAGCACATGTGCCCTGATACCTGGGGCTCTGCAGCCTGGAGTTCAGTGCAATGAGGCGTCGGGAGTGTGAGTGTATCCCTGTGATGCGTATGCCTATGGTGTCTGTGATTATGGTTTTGCGTATTGTGCGTGTGTGTGTGTGTGTGTGTGTGTGTGTCTGTGTGTCTGTGCAGGTAGGGGTTTGCTCCTGTGTAGACATGTATACTTACATGTGCCTGATGTGCTTCGGTGTCTGGCATATGTGTTGCTGTTACCTCAACAAATGTGTGTCTATTTAGATATGTGATGTTCACGTGTGTGTATGCCTTTGTGGTGGTTTGTGTGTGTTTATGTGTTGTGCCTGTGTGTTTGTCTATTCAGGCATGAATAGGCACGGAGAATCCGTGAGTTCTGTAGGCAAATGCCATTGTTTTTCCTTCCCTGGAGGGGTGACCGATAGAC